>NC_135237.1:539420534-540070534 GCF_051348905.1 Ranitomeya variabilis
GCCATAACTTTTGAAAATATTGACATTGTGCATTTGTAAAAAATAAAAATACTTTTATATGTATAAATTATAGGATTTTTAGTACTTACTATACTAATACATTTTCATTTTCAATGGTGTCCCAATCTTCATCTTTTAGCTTCAGTGCTGAGTATGGTCCCTCCAATTTTTTTTTTTTTGCAAGAAGACAACCTCTATAATTACTTACTTACTGCCCATAGACTTAAAATGTCCAGGTGGTCCGCATATTACTCTGCACTGATGGTCCAAAATGTCATTGCAGAGTAAGAAGTGGCAAATGATTGAGTAGCTGCAGAAGCAGGGAGCCACTGTCAGACACAAGGCGATTTCTAAAATAAAAGGCAGAGAGGGTTTAATACCAACTCTGCCTTCCTGGTTATTGTTAAATAGTGCTATATATACAGTACAGGAAGCACTAACCCCTTTTTCCTCTGGATCCAGTGATTATGTGATCGCCGGGTTCTGCATCCTAAAAGACTGATATCAGCTCTATAGTGCTGCCAGGAGGCAGAATTTTCCCTGGAACTGGGGGTAATATATCAGCCCTAGTTACATGGGAAATCAAATATATGTAAAAAGTTGTATTTAAATGTTGTAATGCTCCCCCAAGAGTCTTTCATGACCTTACAGAGGGCACAGTGAGTGAAATACCTGTATGAATAAATACATTTAAAAAAGCAGAAAAATAAATATAGTTTCTGTCAGCTCGAATCAATGTGACTAGCCCCACCCCCATTGAAAAAAACAAACAAATGTGTCTGATATATAAAAATAATTGATACCGAAATGAGAACAAAATGTAAAAACATCTTAATGGTCCTTTGTGATCGTAAAAGATAAAAAATATGAAAAACCGACATGTGTTTATCCCCCTTTTCATATAGCCCCATTTTGTATAAATAAAATAAAAATGATCCCATACCTGTTGTGTAAAATAAATTGCAAAAAATTATTTGACTATCCAAACAAGAATAAAAAATTAGAGTTCTTAAATATGCATGTATGAAAACCCCCGAAAATGTGCATAGTCAAGAATGGAGGAAAATGGCCTTGTTAATAGGCAGCACGGTGTTGGGGGTACTTTGATTTCATTTGTTTGAGGGGGTACTGTTGTGAATTAGACTTTTTTTGGCTCCCTCTTGTGGTTACTATTGATATGACTCTGGGATTTCCTTCCCTCAGTTTGCACCCAGCTGGGTCGTTACTTCAGGGGTGTTGCTATATAAACCTCCTGGAACCTTAGTCCAGTGCCTGGCATCAGTGTTATCAGACACATTCTGTTTGCTCCTGTTTGCTGGTCCTGGTTCGTGCTAAATTAAGCTAAGTCTGCTTCTTTGTTTTTTGGGTTATTTGTTTGCTATCATTTTTGTACAGCTTGTACTAAATGTGATTCCTGACCTTGCTGGAAGCTCTAGGGGGCTGGTGTTCTCCCCCCGGGCCGTTAGACGGTTCGGGGGTTCTTGAACTTCCAGTGTGGATATTTTTGATAGGATATTTTGCTGACCATATAAGTTATCTTTCTATATTCTGCTATTAGCTAGTGGGCCTCTCTTTGCTAAATACCTAGCTCATTCTTATGTTTGTCTTTTCCTCTTACCTCACCGTTATTATTTGTGGGGGGCTTCTATCCAACTTTTGGGGTATTTCCTCTGGAGGCAAGAAAGGTCTTTCTTTTCCCTACTAGGGGTAGTTAGCTCTCCGGCTGGCGCGAGATGTCTAGGATCAACGTAGGAACGTTCCCCGGCTGCTGGTATTTGTGGTGCTAGGATTAGTTATATGGTCAGCCCAGTTACCACTGCCCTATGAGCTGGTTTTCTGTATTTACCGACTTATCATTATTCCTGAGACCCTCTGCCATTGGGGTCATAACAGTATGCCAGGCCCACATTGAATGTTTAAAGCATTGCAGAAGTGGGATAATAAGAAAGGAAATTCTGAGTTTTTTTTTTTTCCTTCTCTTCCTCCCCTTTACCTTTGAGTGGCTTGTGTTTGCTGCAGACATGAATGTCCAGACCTTGATTACAAGTGTAGACCAGCTGGCAGCTCGTGTGCAGGGTATACAAGATTTTGTTACCAGTAGTCCTATGTCTGAACCTAAAATACCTATTCCGGAATTGTTTTCTGGAGACCGATTTAGGTTTAGGAATTTCAAGAATAATTGTAAATTGTTTCTTTCTCTGAGACCCCGTTCATCTGGAGATTCAGCTCAGCAAGTTAAAATTGTTATTTCTTTTTTGCGGGGCGACCCTCAGGATTGGGCTTTCTCGCTAGCGCCAGGAGATCCGGCATTGGCGAATATTGATGCGTTTTTTCTGGCGCTCGGATTGCTTTATGAGGAACCCAATCTTGAAATTCAGGCAGAAAAAGCCTTGCTGGCTATTTCTCAGGGTCAGGATGAAGCTGAGGTGTATTGCCAAAAATTTCGGAAATGGTCCGTGCTTACTCAGTGGAATGAGTGTGCTCTGGCCGCAAATTTCAGAAATGGCCTTTCTGAAGCCATTAAGAATGTGATGGTGGGTTTCCCCATTCCTACAAGTCTGAATGATTCTATGGCGATTGCTATTCAAATTGACCGGCGTTTGCGGGAGCGCAAAACCGCTAATCCTCTGGTGGTGTTGTCTGAACAAACACCTGCTTTAATGCAATGTGATAGAATTCAGACTAGAAATGAACGGAAAAATCATAGACGTCAGAATGGGTTGTGTTTTTACTGTGGTGATTCTACACATGTTATATCAGCATGCTCTAAACGCCTAACAAGGGTTGTTAGTCCTGTCGCCATTGGTAATTTGCAACCTAAATTTATTTTGTCTGTGACTTTAATTTGCTCTTTGTCTTCTTACCCTGTTATGGCGTTTGTGGATTCAGGTGCTGCCCTGAGTCTTATGGATCTGTCATTTGCCAAGCGCTGTGGTTTTGTTCTTGAACCATTAGTAAATCCTATTCCTCTTAGAGGTATTGATGCTACGCCATTGGCGGAAAATAAACCGCAGTTTTGGACACAGGTGACCATGTGCATGACTCCTGAACATCGGGAGGTGATTCGTTTTCTTGTTCTGCATAAAATGCATGATTTGGTCGTTTTGGGTCTGCCATGGTTACAGACCCACAATCCAGTCTTGGATTGGAAGGCAATGTCTGTGTCAAGTTGGGGCTGTCAGGGAATTCATGCTGATTCCCCGCCGGTGTCTATTGCTTCCTCTACTCCTTCGGAAGTTCCTGAGTATTTGTCTGATTATCAGGATGTATTCAGTGAGTCCAGATCCAGTGCTCTGCCTCCTCATAGGGACTGTGACTGCGCCATAGATTTGATTCCAGGTAGTAAATTTCCTAAGGGAAGATTATTTAATCTGTCAGTACCTGAGCATGCCGCAATGCGTTTATATATCAAGGAGTCTCTGGAGAAGGGGCATATCCGTCCGTCCTCTTCCCCTCTTGGTGCGGGATTCTTTTTTGTGGCCAAAAAGGACGGATCTTTGAGACCTTGTATTGACTATCGGCTTCTTAATAAAATCACTGTAAAATTTCAGTATCCTTTGCCTCTCTTGTCGGACTTGTTTGCCCGGATTAAGGGTGCCAAGTGGTTCACCAAGATAGATCTTCGTGGTGCGTACAACCTTGTGCGCATTAAGCAAGGTGATGAATGGAAGACTGCATTTAATACGCCCGAAGGTCATTTTGAGTACTTGGTGATGCCTTTTGGGCTTTCTAATGCTCCCTCAGTATTTCAGTCCTTTATGCATGATATTTTCCGGAAGTATCTGGATAAATTTATGATTGTTTATCTGGACGATATTCTGGTTTTCTCTGAAGATTGGGACTCACATGTGGAGCAGGTCAGGATGGTGTTTCAGGTTTTGCGTGAGAATGCCTTGTTTGTTAAAGGCTCAAAGTGTCTCTTTGGAGTACAGAAAGTTCCCTTTTTGGGGTTTATTTTTTCCCCTTCTGCTGTGGAGATGGACCCAGTCAAGGTCCGAGCTATTCATGAGTGGACTCAACCCACGTCAGTTAAGAGTCTTCAGAAGTTCTTGGGTTTTGCTAACTTCTACCATCGTTTTATCGCTAATTTTTCTAACGTTGTTAAACCTTTGACGGATATGACCAAGAAAGGTTCTGATGATGCTAACTGGGCTCCTGCAGCCGTGGAGGCGTTCCAGGAGTTGAAGCGCCGGTTTACTTCGGCGCCTGTTTTGTGCCAGCCTGATGTCTCACTTCCCTTTCAGGTCGAGGTGGATGCTTCTGAGATTGGGGCAGGGGCCGTTTTGTCACAGAGAGGCCCTGGTTGCTCGGTAATGAGACCATGTGCTTTCTTCTCTAGGAAGTTTTCGCCCGCTGAGCGGAATTATGATGTTGGCAATCGGGAATTACTGGCCATGAAGTGGGCATTTGAGGAGTAGCGTCATTGGCTCGAGGGTGCTAAGCATCGTGTGGTGGTCTTGACTGATCACAAAAATTTGATGTATCTCGAGTCTGCTAAACGCTTGAATCCTAGACAGGCCCGCTGGTCATTGTTTTTCTCCCGTTTTGACTTTGTGGTCTCGTATTTACCAGGTTCAAAGAATGTGAAAGCTGACGCTCTTTCAAGGAGCTTTGTGCCTGACTCTCCTGGAGTCACAGAACCTGTCGGTATTCTTAAAGAAGGAGTTATTTTGTCAGCCATTTCTCCTGATTTGCGACGTGTGTTGCAGAGATTTCAAGCTGGTAGACCTGACTCTTGTCCACCTGACAGACTGTTTGTTCCTGATAAGTGGACCAGCAGAGTCATTTCCGAGGTTCATTCCTCGGTGTTGGCAGGTCATCCGGGAATTTTTGGCACCAGAGATCTGGTGGCTAGGTCATTTTGGTGGCCTTCTTTGTCACGGGATGTACGGTCATTTGTGCAGTCCTGTGGGACTTGTGCTCGAGCTAAGCCTTGCTGTTCCCGTGCCAGCGGGTTGCTCTTGCCCTTGCCTGTCCCGAAGAGGCCTTGGACACATATTTCCATGGATTTCATTTCTGATCTCCCGGTGTCTCGGGGTATGTCTGTCATCTGGGTGGTATGTGATCGCTTTTCAAAAATGGTGAATTTGGTGCCTTTGCCTAAGCTGCCTTCCTCTTCCGATCTGGTTCCTGTGTTCCTTCAGAATGTGGTTCGTTTACACGGCATTCCTGAGAATATTGTGTCTGACAGAGGATCCCAGTTTGTTTCCAGGTTCTGGCGATCCTTTTGTGCTAGGATGGGCATTGATTTGTCGTTCTTGTCTGCCTTTCATCCTCAGACTAATGGACAAACTGAGCGAACTAATCAGACTCTGGAGGCTTACTTGAGGTGTTTTGTTTCGGCAGATCAGGATGATTGGGTGACCTTCTTGCCGTTGGCTGAGTTTGCCCTAAATAATCGGGCTAGTTCCGCTACTTTGGTTTCGCCATTTTTCTGCAACTCTTGTTTCCATCCTCGTTTTTCCTCGGGACATGTGGAGCCTTCTGACTGTCCTGGGGTAGATTCTGTGGTGGATAGGTTGCAGCAGATCTGGAATCATGTGGTGGACAACTTAAAATTGTCACAGGAGAAGGCTCAGCGTTTTGCCAACCGCCGCCGCGGTGTGGGTCCCCGACTTCTTGTTGGGGATTTGGTGTGGCTGTCTTCTCGATTTGTTCCTATGAAGGTCTCCTCTCCTAAATTTAAGCCTCGCTTCATCGGTCCTTACAAGATATTGGAAATCCTTAATCCAGTGTCCTTTCGCTTGGATCTTCCTGTTTCGTTTGCCATTCACAACGTGTTCCACAGGTCTTTGTTACGACGCTACGTTGTGCCTGTGGTTCCTTCTGCTGAGCCTCCTGCTCCGGTGTTGGTTGAGGGCGAGTTGGAGTACGTGGTGGAGAAGATCTTGGATTCTCGTCTCTCCAGGCGGAGGCTTCAGTATTTGGTCAAGTGGAAGGGTTATGGTCAGGAGGATAATTCCTGGGTGGTTGCCTCTGATGTGCATGCGGCCGATTTAGTTCGTGCCTTTCACGCTGCTCATCCTGATCGCCCTGGTGGTCTTGGTGAGGGTTCGGTGACCCCTCCTTAAAGGGGGGGTACTGTTGTGAATTAGACTTTTTTTGGCTCCCTCTTGTGGTTACTATTGATATGACTCTGGGATTTCCTTCCCTCAGTTTGCACCCAGATGGGTCGTTACTTCAGGGGTGTTGCTATATAAACCTCCTGGAACCTTAGTCCAGTGCCTGGCATCAGTGTTATCAGACACATTCTGTTTGCTCCTGTTTGCTGGTCCTGGTTCATGCTAAATTAAGCTAAGTCTGCTTCTTTGTTTTTTGGGTTATTTGTTTGCTATCATTTTTGTCCAGCTTGTACTAAATGTGATTCCTGACCTTGCTGGAAGCTCTAGGGGGCTGGTGTTCTCCCCCCGGACCGTTAGACGGTTCGGGGGTTCTTGAACTTCCAGTGTGGATATTTTTGATAGGATATTTTGCTGACCATATAAGTTATCTTTCTATATTCTGCTATTAGCTAGTGGGCCTCTCTTTGCTAAATACCTAGCTCATTCTTATGTTTGTCTTTTCCTCTTACCTCACCGTTATTATTTGTGGGGGGCTTCTATCCAACTTTTGGGGTATTTCCTCTGGAGGCAAGAAAGGTCTTTCTTTTCCCTACTAGGGGTAGTTAGCTCTCCGGCTGGCGCGAGACGTCTAGGATCAACGTAGGAACGTTCCCCGGCTGCTGGTATTTGTGGTGCTAGGATTAGTTATATGGTCAGCCCAGTTACCACTGCCCTATGAGCTGGTTTTCTGTATTTACCGACTTATCATTATTCCTGAGACCCTCTGCCATTGGGGTCATAACAGGGTACTTGGGAATGGAACCCGGAGAAACATTTGTCTAGAACCTAAAAACTGATCTCCCATTGGTTGTCAAGCGTGAGGCCAATCTCATCTCACCGAGGTGTTCACCACGGGTAATGCCTTCGTCAGACGTTCTGGGAACCCAAGTAATGCAATCCATGAGAACAAGAAACTGATTCATGTATCTGACACCAAGAAGGCCTGTTCTCATGAAAATCTTGGAGATCGGAAGGTCTTTTGGAACGGTCTTTTATTGATTTGCAGCTTCTATATGTCCATTTGCACAAAGAGAATAAGTTCTATGAGTCGTGTTTGTGCTTATGGGAAATGGCCGTGGCTTTATGTTGTCGATAATGAA
This sequence comes from Ranitomeya variabilis, assembly GCF_051348905.1. Classification (NCBI taxonomy): domain Eukaryota; kingdom Metazoa; phylum Chordata; class Amphibia; order Anura; family Dendrobatidae; genus Ranitomeya; species Ranitomeya variabilis. The sequence goes on from NC_135237.1 coordinate 539,427,736, forward strand.
GATGATGCGGTTGCCTCATTTGTGTTTTAGTTATATAATAGTATCAGATTCTGTAGGTTTCTATGCACAGGCATTATAGTCTGTAGATATTTCTTGCATGATGTGGGCTCATTCGGAAAAGTTATAATGTGGTGGGACATGATGCCTCTACCTCTGTAGTTTGTTTGCCGATGGCGAAAAAGGAGACTAGGATAATAGTGTTTCTAACTTTTTTGTTTTTCTCGGACAGGACTGATTCTCCTTGTGGAGATCATAGTTTTTTTGGAATTTGAGAGCTTAGGACTTTGGGGGAAAAAAGGATACAAAATAGTTCTCGTTCTGATGGAAGAAAACTGTCTAGTACCACCTAGAGATGGTTACCATGTACATCTATGTTTGAGCCTGTTACCAGAACCCTTCTGGGCACTGATGAGATGAAACAGATGGAGGTCTCTGGTTTGAAGGAGTCATGTTTTAAAGGTACTCTCTCACCACCAAAATGCAAATTCAGCAACTTGAACATTTATATAGAAGACTGAGCAAATCAGACCGTTATATATTTTAGTAACAAATAAAATCACTTTTAATCCATATGCAAATGATGGCACTTTGGTGGACCCTCGTTGTGACCAATGGCTCTGGTCACCATTACTCCGTGTGACTAACACTGCTCGTTTTCTCTCAGCGGCATTTCTCTAAGCTCAAATTTTTGTGAAAACTTTTGTTAGTTAAAAAAAAAAAAGAAACTAAATGTTAATGTACCTTTCCCAGCTTTCCGACATTGCCCCAGTCTTAGTTGCTAGTCTGCAGCACTGACGCCACAGAGACAGCACTGCAGCCAATCAATGAGCTCATCAGCTCGTTACGCCTACATGGTCAGAGCTGCAGTGCTGACATTAGTTCAACAGCGCTGCAGCTCTGACCATGGGAAATTGGCGGCATGGTGGCTGGACCTGAGGAGGGTAAGTGACACTCAGTCTGTTTTTTTTAATTACCAAAGCTTATACCCAAAAGTTTCATGAAGGAGGATAACCTCTTTAAGGCAATTCTAAATTCAAGCGTCCAGCGCGAACAGGGTTGCCAACTTAACTTATTTTTTTATTTTCTGTACGGCTTATCATTGTGATAGATAAAATTTTTACGGACACATTGGAAAACCATAAGAAATCATAAATTATAAGTGATCCATGTCTACAGCCCATAATTCTGAAATGAAGACATCCAATGCATTCACTGTAAACTGGAAAATAATGATAATTACAAACAATCTGTGTACGTTTTTTCTGTCAAAAAATCACAGACGACTGAATTTGTTTTACGGACAAGTCAAAAACAGTGTCCTATTTTATAGACTTTCCAGGAATTTCTGGACGGTTGGCAATCCTGGGTGAGAGTTATATAAGTTTCCTCTTGAGCCACCCGCAGCAACTTAAATGCAGCTATGTCTTCTGCCAGTGTCTGCAGTCAGCAATCATCTCTGGAGGACACAACTCTGACAATGGGATTGTAAATGTGTTCCTTTGTTACGACCATGTAACTGATTTTCTAAGCTTTAATCTGCTTGGCGCTAGCTAGACTGGACTGTAGAGTGTAAGTCATCCTTTGGTTTTTAACCTTAACCCCTGCAAGACAATGTGGACTTTTATGCAGGAAGATCCCCAGCTTATGATCTCCAGAGTAGTCACGGATAGTTGGCAGTAGCACTGGTACAGTAATAATAAAGTCAGATTCATCCTCAGGAAGCAACTTAGGAACGGCAATGGGAACTGAAGTATACAAATGGCAAAACAGAGACAATATCATGGAACAAGTCCCAAGTCAGAATCAGAGTCATAGAAGAATAAAAACTAAGAGCAACCACACAAGGATAAGAACCAGGAGAGGAATGGAATGGAGGAGAACTTGGCACTCTTTGAGCTGCAATTTGCGAAACGTTTTTCATAAGTGCAATCCACAGAGAAATCATAAAGTTTCGGTCACTTCACAGACCTTCCTCAGATGCATAGATTGCCACCAGAGAAATATATAGACAAGAATGTATAAGTAAATAATGCCTCCAGAGGAAAACAGCACCCACGAATACTGGAAAACCACTGTGAGTATAATGCCCAAAGAAGCCAGTTTCTTGACTGAAGAAGGTCAATATATCGCAGGAAGGTCTATGAATTGACCGAAACATTATAATTTCACAGTGGATTGCATTTATGAATACATTTTCTTGAATTACAACTCAAGAATTTCAAGTTCTCCTCCTTTCCATTGCTACGGGATGGGCCCCTACTTTGCATCATTACTCAGGAGTGTCGTTCCCTTCTATTCCAGGAGGAATGAACATCAAACATCAGGCAAAGCATGGCAGGATAATTCCCCTTCAAACACATGACTAACTCTTACGTCATGTTTGGATCCAAAATATCTGGAACTGCTTGGCTTCTGATGGCCTAGTAAGTGGATGAGGCTATCAGAAAGAGCTGCTATCGCTTATAGGTGTGTGGCACTGAAATTGGACAATCTAAACATCATGTTTCAGGTGACAATGCCAGGATATTTGGACACATGGAATGGGGCTGGATAGCAAGGTGCTGCATGCTTGAGGCTCCATACCAAAACAATTTATCCTTGCAATACCAAGACTGACCTTGTGGTGTGCTGTTTGGAAATACAACCATGATCAAAACAAAGGATGTTGCACAACATCACCTAGGATTGAAAATGTATAGTGTAGTAATTGGCCAAGGTGAGATTGTGCATGAAACTTCTGAAATTACAATCACGTGCTTTGCATTTATGAGTACCGCTTAAAGGAAACTTAATCTTACTTATTATTGCTATATGTTCATATTTTATGTATAATTGAAATAGCCTAGAAATTGTAGTTTATATCTTTATATTGCATATCACCTCATAACTTGCAATTAGGGCAGTATTTTATTACATGAATGGGAGACAAGGAGGGTGTATTTTTTAACTATTCTCTACAACTCCCATACAGTAGGGCAAAAGAAGCTGAAATTGTAAGTATTTTTCAATGCTTGATATTGTATTAGAGTTGTGAAAACGTCCCATAGGTCAATAACACAGTAACAGCCAGTAATTATAGATAATAAGCGAGTCACTTTTTGTCACTTGCTAATTACCTATTTTCTGAAAATGAAACAGTATGTGTAAGAACATGAGGATGTAGATGCATTTTGTTAAATTTTAACCCCGTTCTTAATTTATACATAACTTTCTCACATCGCATCCTGCAAATGTCCATCCTAAATCAACTAGATGTTTTTCTTAACAATTTTCCCAAATTCACAACATATGGGATATAGAAACAAATTGTTCTGTTCTCGGAAGAAAATAAATAAAATAAAACAATCCTTCAGGTCTCCGCATAGTATTCTACACGGACTTTTATCTCCAGTAAAACGTGTTCTGAGTTAGTCACGCATGTGTCAGATTCATACATGATTAACGTCACTTTATGTTCAGATTTTCACTGCAGCAGTAATGATTAGGTGTTATCAGTACAGAAATCAAAAGGATGCCAGGAAAAACAGCATTTGGGGATGCCAAAAGGGCATATTAGGTGGTACTGCTTTCAAGAGCAGATCCAAAAAAGGGTCCACCTACAGTTAGGTCCAGAAATATTTGGCAAGTGACCAAATCTTGGTGATATCAGTTCTTCACGCCACAATTTTTGATTTATAATGAAACAACTGAGATGCAATTGAAGTGTAGACTGTAGACTATCAGGTTTCATTAAACGAGTTGAACAAAAATATTTTGTGAAACATTTAGGAATCTGAACCTTTTTTCTACAAAGCCTGCTTATTTCAGGGGCTCAAAAGTAACTGGAAAAATTAACTTTACCATAAATAACATTTTAATTTTTAATACTTTTTAGAGAACATTTTGCAGACAATGCCTGCCTGAAGTCCGGAAGACATGGAAGTCACCAAACGTTGGGTTTCCTCCTTTGTGATGCTTTGCCAGGCCTTTACTGCAGGTGACTTCAGGTGTTGCTTGCTTGTGGCTCTTTATGGCATAAATTTTTTCTTAAAGAAGTTGTCCACTACTTGGACAATTTCTTGTCATACCCATAGCTTGGCCTAAATAAAATAATAAAATCTATACTCCCCTCCCATGCTGGTGCTGTTCTCATGGTGTCGGGACTCGCTCTCCCCGTGGATTTCGTGCACTGTTGTGACATGTGACGAATGCACCCAATCAGCGCTGGCATCACTGTCCCACCTTTGGACAAATTGAACATGAAGAGGAAGCCAGGGATCAGCTGTAGCCTTGACTTGGTCTTCATGATCGTTTTGTCTGAAACTGCAGACACAACACCGCACAAGATCACCAGGCAGAGCAAGTGCAGACACTGTGGGACCGGCAATGGCACATAAGGGGAGTATAAGCTTTATTATTTTATGGGGGCCAAACATTTGGTTCAAGAAGGAGTTTTCCTAGTAATGGATAAACCCATTAAGCATGTGAAATGCATGTGTGTTTATACTGACAGATATGTGACACTTAGATTGCACACAGGGGGACGTCCTATCACTAAGCATCTGACTTAGGCCGGGGTCACTCTTGCGAGAAACTCGCACAAGTCTCGCATCTCAATAACCGGCACTGCTGCTAGCACTCCGACCGGTGCGTTCAGCTGCATAGAAATACAAGGGGCCGCACACTCCGCTCTCGAGAGCCGGCGGCAGTGCCAGGTATAGAGATGCGAGACTCGTGCGAGTTTCTGGCAAGTGTGACCACGGCCTTATGAAGGGAATTGCTTGCACCAGAAATTTTTAGGGGTTTCATAGCAAGAGGGGTAAACACATATGCACATGCCAATTTTTAGTTATTTGATCCCATAAATTTAATCTATGCCTAGATTTTTCTCACTTCAACAACTCAAGCTATTTAGTGCTGATGCCTCGCACGCAAATCAGATTACAAAATATTTAAACTCAGGTTTAGCAAAATAGGTAAAAAATCAATGGTATAAATACTTTCGCCAGCCAGTGTTACTGTTTCTTGAATATGTTTTGGTAAACAGCTAAATTTCCAAATTTCACTGCCCAGATATTTATGGACCTAACTGTATCTTCAATCGCACAGGAGTTGCCCCAAGGAAGTCCACAATCTCTTACATTAAATTACATCCCCAGTTTAAGTCAATTTGCAACTGAATCTGCACCCAAGACCTAATCAATTTTCCAGCTTCCTATTCTTGAGACTCTCAAAATATTTGGTTCGGGCTTCAAGGGCGACTGTATGTGAGAAGGGAAATGGCAATAATGGGAACGTGGCAGGTCATCATACCTGGTGTTCACCAAAAGTGCACAACAAAGGTACCGTCACACTAAGCAACGCTGCAGCGATAGCGACAACGATGCCGATCGCTGCAGCGTCGCTGTTTGGTCGCTGGAGAGCTGTCACACAGACCGCTCTCCAGCGACCAACGATGCCGAGGTCCCTGGGTAACCAGGGTAAACATCGGGTTGCTAAGTGCAGGGCCGCGCTTAGTAAGCCGATGTTTACCCTGGTTACCAGTGTAAAATGTAAAAAAAACAAACAGTACATACTCACCTTCGCGTCCCCCGGCGTCCGCTTCCCTGCACTGACTGAGCGCCGGCCCTAACAGCAGAGTGGTGACGTCACCGCTGTGCTGTGCTTTCACTTTACGGCCGGCGCTCAGTCAGTGTGGGAAGCGGACGCCGGGGGACGCGAAGGTGAGTATGTACTGTTTGTTTTTTTTACATTTTACACTGGTAACCAGGGTAAACATCGGCTTACTAAGCGCGGCCCTGCGCTTAGCAACCCAATGTTTACCCTGGTTACCAGTGTAAAACACTGCTGGCATCGTTGCTTTTGGTGTCAAACACGACGATACACACCGGTCTGACGACCAAATAAAGTTCTGAACTTTCTTCAAAGACCAGCGATATCAAAGCAGGATCCTGATCGCTGCTGCGTGTCAAACTAAACGATATCGCTAGCCAGGACGCTGCAACGGATCGCTAGCGATATCGTTTAGTGTGAAGGTACCTTAAGGTCCAAGTTACAGAATGAAAGATGTAGTTAGTAGAGATGAGCAAATTTACTCGGGTTCCCTCTTATTCGGCAAGCTATAGCGCTTGCCGAATAAGCTGCAGAGGGAAAATGCTTCCTGAATTGTGCCGGACGATCAGCTGATTGGCGACGCAGCTGCACGTGGAATAAGATGGAGCCTGAGAAAATTCACTCATCTCTACAAGAGAGGAGCCCAAGGAACCGTAACATTTTGCAAAAATATTTGAATGCATGACCGGCTTTTTCCATTTCGTTGCCAGAAATAAATACTAACATTCTTTTATTGCACTTATTTGACAGCTTGTGGTGGCCTCATCGAGCATACAAAACCTTGAGACTAGGGTTGAGCGAAACGGATCGTTCATTTTCATAAGTCGCCGACTTTTGGCAAAGTCAGCGTCTCATGAAACCCGACCCGATCCCTGTGTGGGGTCGGCCACGCGGTACGCGAACTTGGTGCGAAAGTCGCATTTCGTATGACGCGTTTAGCGCCATTTTTGCAGCCAATGAAGGAGCGGTAGAGTGATGACATAGGTGTTAGGGGGTGTACACAACTGCCGGCATTTTTTGCGCATGCATTACAGCGATGTGCAAAGTGTAAAATGAGCATTCTGGGAGCGATGTGCAAAATCAGCGTTCAGGGGAGAGAGAGAGAGAGAGAGAGAGAGAGAAAAAAAATAAAAAAATAATAATAATTTCTTCATTGGGTTTCGTGTTTCGGCCGATCCCCGAATTTGAACGGTGGTCGGCCGATTTCACTCGACTCGACTTTTAAGACAGTCGGGTTTCACAAAACCCGACTCGACCCTAAAAAACTAAAGGTCGCTCAACCCTACTTGAGACTATAATTCTAGTTCCGAGTCCTGGATCTTATGGGTATAACTTACATTTTCAATAAAAAATATTACATCGGATATGTTCATGCAGTGTTTTTTTTTACTCATTTTTATGGACTAAAAAAATCCACAGTTCTAATTAACAAGTGTTTTTTTGGTGCAGTTTTGTAAGAACACAAGTTGGTCAATTCATTAAGACTGGCATTGTACATGTCAGTTTTAATGAAGGGATGTGTTGGGGTAAGATTCCCCTAATTTATTGCATTCGTTGTACCTTCCGAGTGGCGTGTGCCACTCGGAAATGATTCTGCTGTACAGTCAGTTACTAGAATAGCAATTCTGGCGTAAGTTACGCCACTGAAGTGGTGTACCCCTTATGAATTTGCAGTGTCCTGTCCCGCCCATGACATGCTGCAGATTGGAATCTGCTGCAAATCTGCAAGGAAAAAAATAAGCATCGTGGTCATGAGACTTCAGAAATTTTCACCAAATCCAAGAATTAAAAACACAACAAAAATGCAACATGTGCACAAAGCCTGACAGTTGCTCACTTGGGACCAATCCAGCAGGACACCCAATGATTTTCTTATTGTAAAACCCTTCTTAATAAAAAGTTTAAAGGGGCCCTCCATTTTAAAAACTGTATTTTTATACAGCCTATCAGGAAACTCTTGAGTTCATTGAGCCCAAAGGGTTGAATGCTGTAGGCTGTTTATGGACTATTGACTGCTTAATTTAATTACATTTACGGGATATTTTAATGTTCTCTTGCACTTGGTGTTGTTTTTTTTTCTTCATCTGTATATTATTGTGGTTATCCCATAAAAAAATAACATTTTCACGTACCTATAAGGGAATTCGGAATTAATACAGGGTAGTTCTCTAGTCAGGATTCCAAACCAAAGTGGAAAACATTTACCTAGACTGTCTCTCTTTCTGGAGGACCAGTCTTGTCCTGCATTACACAGATAGATCATTGTTTTGAATGGAAAATGTTCAATACTCAATTTCCCCAGTGGTGGCGCTGCAGGGAAACTGAACACTTATTACCATTTTTTTCCCACAGATTATAATTAAAAGTCCTGGCAGGTGGACTCTTTGTGATCAGCCTATTTTCAAGTGACCTTTCTAAACAACAGGGACTGTCCAAAGTAAAGAACCATTTTAGAAAGAACCTGTCACCAGGTCAAAAATAGCCAGCTTCTTACTTTAATCTTGCAGTTCTCCTGAGTATTCCATTTTTTATATTTCTTAAATCCTCTATACGGTTCCAGTGATATAGGCTTTTTTATTAAATTTTAACTTTTATGGTCTTTCGCAAGGTGGGCGTGGCTAATAGAACTTGTGGGAGGTGTTCCTTTAGGCTCCTCTATGTAAGCCACACCCCTTGATAAAAACCATAAACATTAGCGCTAAATAAAAAGGCCCATATCTCTCAAACCGTAGGGCACATTTTAAAAATAAAAAAAATATATTGATCAGGAGAGCAGCGGGAATAAAATAAGAGCAAAAACTGGACACCTTTTACTTAGTGACAGGTCCCCTTTAAGTGATAGAAAGCACATTATTGTTGTTATTGCCACAGATTACATTGTCCACATGTCCCCAATTTGTTTTCACTGCTATAATTACAGATATTTTGTATACCCTCTATCAATATCTAGCCGAAGATGAGGTGTTCATAATATCATGTTATCGTCTAGGAAACCACAAATTTTAGGTATCACTTCCTTCATGAGGAAAGACAGCCTTACTAGCCGCCAGACATGGAGTTAATAATTAAAGTTGACAATCCCAAAAAGGGAAAGCTGCCAAGTCAAAGGATTATTATAGCAATGAAAAGAATGACTTATTACCAATTTATGGTTCGACACATGTATTTTCCCACTGATCTAATATTGCATCGCATTAAAAAATACAGGTTGCCGTGCCAACCGATTATTACCAATAAATATTGTGTATTTGATTTCACAGGCACTGCGATTTTACAATACTGACTTTATAATGCCTGGTCTTTATAATGTCCGTCCTGCCTACTTGCCATTTCACAGTCTTGCTGTTCAGTGCAGAAACAGCTGCTCCAATCCCCCAGGGTGGAAACTTAAAGCCAAGCAGATGTTCATTCATTTCGTCCTGTGTTTTTTGTTTTTTTTTGTGGTTGTTTTTGTAGTGCTGTTTAATTTTGCTCATTTGGTATTAATGGAAGCTAAGAGGTTAATTCAGGAGACAATGACTTATGGGAAGGTCAGCGGAGGATTTTAGTGCAAAACATATATTATCTTGACCTTTATTGACTTTGGTGATCTCTTAAAAGTAAAATCAATTTTTAGGTAATTGCGTAGGGCAGAGAGATTACATTTGTCCTCAAAAACTCATCTCCCGTGTTAAATGTTTTACAACCATTATATTTTAGGTGTTAAAAAAATAAAAAAATAACAAACAATGTGTGAAAAGTGGAATTCATCATTTTTTTTCATAGTAATGGAAGTATAGCCCTACTTGTTCCTTATAGGGAATCTGTCGGTGGGATCAACTCTTTTAAGCCGTCTGTATGGGCATGTAGGTCATTGGAAGCTGAATAAAATGATACCTTGATTTCTGCGATCAGATGTCGTTTTCCGGAGTAATCCATATTTTTCTTAATATGTAAATGAGCTGTTAAGATCTATGGGCTGGGCATAGATCTTCCTGAGAATCCTGGGACATTAGGACTATGACATCACTGACGGTAACAGTTATTTAATGATAACAATAGTACGATTGTGTGTAAATAGCATTTAGATTGTGAGTCCCATCGGGGACAGTGATGATAATCTGTGCAAACTGTAAAGCGCTGCGGAATATGTTAGCGCTATATAAAAATAAAGATTAGATTAAAAAGATTATTATTGTGTCCGTACCCTGTTCATCTGAACCTGTAGACTGTGAACCCTCGCGGGCAGGGTCATCTCTCCTTCTGTACTTGTGTGTGCCCTGTTTTTGCTCAGGTTTATTGTATTTGTCTATATTTGCCCCTTTTGACATGTAAAGAGCCATGGAATAAATAGCATTATAAAAATGTCTAATAATAATAATACTGTACCCTTCTTGTAACATAACTTGTCTCATTTTCACCGCTTGCGTTATCCCCAGATATTGTGCCAAAGGCACCTCTTTGCCTGTGTTAACTGAATAAATTATTATTAATATTATTTATTATTATTATTTACTTATATAGCACCATTGAGTCCGTGGTGCTATACATGAGGAGGAGGTTACATACAAATTACAGATATCACTTACAGTAAGCAAACTAACAATTACAGACTGATACAGAGGGGCGAGGACCCTGCCCTCGTTGGCTTCCATTCTACAGGATGGTGGGGAAGGAGACAGTAGGTTGGGGGTTGCAGGAGCTCCGGTGTTGGTGAGGCGGTAGCTCCAGTAGTGGTGAGGAGGCAGCGGGATCAGTGCAGTCTGTAGGCTTTCCTGAAGAGGTGGGTTTTCAGGTTCCATCTGAAGGATTCGAATGTGGTTGATAGTCGGACGTGTTGGGGCAGAGAATTCCAGAGGATGGGGGATATTAGGGAGAAGTTTTGGAGGCGGCTGGATGAGGAGCGAATAAGTGTGGAGGAGAGAAGGATGTCTTGGGAGGACCGGAGATTACGTGAGGGAAGATATCGGGAGATCCACTGTCTCATCATTGTCTGTGCTGTTTCATCCACGCGCACCTGTTAACAGATAAGTGTAGAGCTGTCATTTGTAAAACAACGTCATCAGGCAGATAGAATTGGAGTGTCATAGTCACCAACATTGGTGTCAGAATAAGTAAGTCACTCCTTCACTCCACCCATGCCAAAGCCCTCACACATGCATCCATTTCTTGGAGGAAAATCACCACACAAATGACTTCTTCTACGATTATAGATGTTCTTTGTTCCCTTTTTGTCCAGCCAGATGATTTCTCCTCATAAATATATTGCTGATACATCTCTGGGTTCTGACTCTTGCTTCCATAGTCGATCATTGGCCTATGTAGCAAGACAAAAGCAAACCTCTTCATAAATCTAGATCTCAGGAAGGCCCCCTAATTAATTTATACAGTAATACTGCAGCATTAAAGTGCCTAATTACAAAGTAGGATTGAGTCAAATGGCTCAGAGTTGATGTGTCTACTGCTTATTTATGAACATTTTGGAACATTTTATCAAAACCCCCTAAACTTTGCAACCTGTCTTTTTCCCAATCCACCAGGCACCAACATTCTCCCTTTACCATCCTTACTCTACTGGCAGCAGCATTCTACTCTTGTTACTCTTCCATCACTGGTCACAGCATTCTCAGCTTGTCATCTGTTCTCCACTGGTTGCTGCATTTCCCCCTTCCCACCACTTTATCTCTCCCTGCTGCACTTGTCTTCTAGCTACTATTCCCCCTCATCACAAATGTATTTCTGCATGCCACCTTTACTAAAGGTCTCCAATGTTTTTTTCTGCCTGGTCAGTCCTATGGAAGGTGACTGCTCTCACTACCAACCCTTCTAAATTCACAGATGAGGGTGTGTAGATTGAGAATCCCAAACCTGTTATACAACAATTCACCAATATTACAAATGGCCCATGGTAGGTGGAGGACCCTTTTAGAGAGCCATTTGGACACAGTAAGCCTTTGACATGTTTTTGGAGTGGATGGAGTATGTTACAATCATAGAAGAAACCAGTATTGTAGATTTGTTTTGAACTGGGGCCTAAACTCTTTAAGTTAGGTCTCTGATGGAGATCAATTACAGTAATCCGAGCCATTACAAATTTCCCCAAAATTTGAGACTCACTAGAATCTGAATTGCTCAGAATTTGATTCACACAAATCCAGCAAAATGGCAGCTGACAAAAGGGAAGTGACTAAAATAAAAAAAACTTTATATTAAAGGTAACCTGTCAGATGCCCCATGTCCTCTAACAAGGCAACATCAACATATACAGTTAGGTCCATATATATTTGGACAGAGACAACATTTTTCTAATTTTGGTTATAGACATTACCACAATGAATTTTAAACAAAACAATTCAGATGCAGTTGAAGTTCAGACTTTCAGCTTTCATTTGAGGGTATCCACATTAAAATTGGACGAAGGGTTTAGGAGTTTCAGCTCCTTAACATGTGCCACCCTGTTTTTAAAGGGACCAAAAGTAATTGGACAGATTCAATAATTTTAAATAAAATGTTCATTTCTAGTACTTGGTTGAAAACCCTTTGTTGGCAATGACTGTCTGAAGTCTTGAACTCATGGACATCACCAGACGCTGTGTTTCCTCCTTTTTGATGCTCTGCCAGGCCTTCACTGCGGTGGTTTTAAGTTGCTGTTTGTTTATGGGCCTTTCTGTCTGAAGTTTAGTCTTTAACAAGTGAAATGCTGCTCAATTGGGTTGAGATCAGGTGACTGACTTGGCCATTCAAGAATATTCCACTTCTTTGCTTTAATAAACTCCTGGGTTGCTTTGGCTTTATGTTTTGGGTCATTGTCATCTGTAGTATGAAATGACGACCAATCAGTTTGGCTGCATTTGGCTGGATCTGAGCACACAGTATGGCGGCTCTGAATACCTCAGAATTCATTCGGCTGCTTCTGTCCTGTGTCACATCATCAATAAACACTAGTGACCCAGTGCCACTGGCAGCCATGATGCCCAAGCCATCACACTGCCTCCGCCGTGTTTTACAGATGATGTGGGATGCTTTGGATCATGAGCTGTACCAAGCCTTCGCCATACTTTTCTCTTTCCATCATTCTGGTAGAGGTTGATCTTGGTTTCATCTGTCCAAAGAATGCTCTTCCAGAACTGTGCTGGCTTTTTTAGATGTTTTTTAGCAAAGTCCAGTCTAGCCTTTTTATTCTTGATGCTTATGAGTGGCTTGCACCGTGCAGTGAACCCTCTGTATTTACTTTCATGCAGTCTTCTCTTTATAGTAGATTTGGATATTGATACGCCGACCTCCTGGAGAGTGTTGTTCACTTGGTTGGCTGTTGTGAAGGGGTTTCTCTTCACCATGGAGATTATTCTACGATCATCCCCCACTGTTGTCTTCCTTGGGCGCCCAGGTCTTTTTCCATTGATGAGTTCACCAGTGCTTTCTTTCTTTCTCAGGTTGTGCCAAACTATAGATTTTGCCACTCCTAATATTGTAGCAATTTCTCGGATGGGTTTTTTCTGTTTTAACAGCTTAAGTCTGGCTTGTTTCACCTGCATGGAGCGCTCCTTTGACCGTATGCTTACTTCACAGCAATACCTTCTAAATGCAAGCACCACACCTCAAATCAACTCCATGTCTTTTATCTGCTTAATTGAGAATGACTTAACAAAGGGATTGCCCACACCTGTCCATGAAATAGCCTTGGAGTCAATTGTCCAATTACTTTTGGTCCCTTTAAAAACAGGGTGGCACATGTTAAGGCGCTGAAAATCCTAAACCCTTCATCCAATTTTAATGTGGATAGCCTCAAATGAAAGCTGGAAGTCTGAACTTCAACTGCATCTGAATTGTTTTGTTTAAAATTCATTGTGTTAATGTCTATAACCAAAAATAGAAAAATGTTGCCTCTGTCCAAATATATATGGACCTAACTGTATATGACCAAATTCCAATTCCCTGCCTGAGGATCCTTGTATAATTATATTCACTTAAATTTATGTTTAAGGAAAGTAGTTGTAACCTCCCTTTTTGAAATGCTAATTAGGGCTTTGACTAGTTGATGGGGCGTTAGTTTCCTCAGACTAGTTGTCTTTCTTTCCCCTGTAGGCGTGATAACATGATTTGTATGTGCCAACGTCATCGCCAGCTCCTGCAAATCTCACGCATGCGCGCGGCTCATTTCGGCAGCATCATTGTGCCTCTGTAGCTGGGTGTACACTTACTGGCTTCAAAGGTGCACTGCGCACGACTGTAAGACATCTTCTGCACTTACGGTCATTCGCAGTTTGCCTCTGAAGCAGGGAAGCATACACCCAGCTACAGAAGCACAGTGTTCTTGCCGAAATGAGAGGCACGCATGTGCAAGATTTACAAGAGCTGAAGATGATGATGGCGCATGCAAATCTTGTTATCACGCCTATGGGGGCGTGATAACATGGAGAGAGTGCCAACTTGTTTTGGAAAACTAACAACCCATCAACTATCCTTTCTTTAAACATAGGTTTCAGTGAATAGTATTATACAGGGCTGGTTACTCAGGAAATTTAGTCAAATATATGTTAATGCTACTGGGTTTGAGGCCATGGGGAATCTGAAAGATTCCCTTTAACACTTATTGTTATGTTGGCTTCATTGCATCCAGCACAGTTTCACAGTTTCACATGGAGACCAATCTGAGGACTGTGATTGGACCCATTCCAACCAAATTCATTTTCACTGAATTTAATTGGAGCGCCCCCACGCGCGTAGGGCAATGGGGTACTCAGTACCGGGTCCTTCGCTGTTCTGGGGATGTCACGGTGGCCCGACCCGGTCCGTGGCCCTACTCAGGGACGTCCAAATAAAGGTGTGATTTGTACGGTGTTCGTGACGCCACCTGTGGTATTCGGTCAGGATGACTGACGCTGCTTAGGGGTCCACTGGGGTGATGGAATGGCAGCTAGATGGTATACCTTCCCACAGGTGAAGTATGTCCCCAGGGCTTCCCAGTAAGGTAAATGGTGATGGTGTAGGTCGCAGTAAATAACGAGGACACGAGGTTGCAGTCTCTTTACCTCTTACTGTAGACTTCAGCGTCCACAATCCAGAGCACTGCTAACAGGGCTGGCTGAATCCGGCCGGTCCGAAGGCACATCCAGAGTTCCCTTTGCAGGTGGAAATCAGTAGCCTTCCTACTAGCGCCTGTGTGTTGTAGTCCTTCCCTGCTGAGCACCACGGGATAGTCCTCACAACTGTCGTGTATGTTTCTGATATTCTCTCTCTCTGTCCCCCAGATGATATGGATAGGAAGACCCGTATGACGGGGTAGGCCTGGAGCTATTTTATAGGGACCCTAGAGACGCCCCTCCCACAATTTGCCTCCGTTGTCTTCATTAGGTATTAAGGTTGGGCAGCCAACTTGGAATCAACTGTCCTGCCATAGTTCAGAGTAATGCGTAGAGCCAATTACTCCCTCAGTGTTCCGGCCACCGGCTACGTGCCTCAGAAGGAGGCCGCCGATCTCGGGGCAGACCCTCCTCCCGTTGTTATCTCCTTGTGCTCTGATCTTATTTCTCACTCTCCTCAATATACTTCGCTTCGTGTCCTTTCTTAGGATGCTGCCGCAATGAAGTGCAGGCGCAGCTCCGTAACGTTCTAACTCTCACTCTGTCTCTGTCAGGATCCCACCCCTGACAGGGACCCTCTGTCTGCAGCTCAGATGTTCCTCCTCTCCCCCTGTCTGCCTGACAGGTCTTCCCTGGGTCAAACCCAGTAGCGTTCTGCCTAACTTCCCATCCAACCCACCAGTTTTACCCGTGTGTGAGGAGTGGCCTAATACTTAGCACCTGAGCTCCCCCTGGTGGACTGGAGTGTGAAGTGTAGTGTGTGACTGTGATACCTGGTCAGGTGAACTCCTTTAGTACCATCAGACGTAACATCACTCCCCCTGGTGGAAGAGTGACATTACTGCAACGACCAGGACTCTGGGGCGCTGCAGAATCTTCTGTCTGAATTCGTGTGAATCTGGCCAAATTGAAACTGTGGAGAATGGCTGTTCTCTTGTCGATGATATGGTGGAATTTATTTGATCCATGAATCATTGATTCTGCTGAGATTAATTGTGGTGATTTTGAAAGATTGACACATGAGAAGAGTGGACTTCAGTGGACTTTAGAGATGAGCAAGCACTAAAATGCTTGGATGCTCGTTATTCGAACAGAGCAATTCCTAATGCACAGATGCTCATTGTGAGTAAGAGTGTAATGGGAGGCAATGGCAGACCCTGCTAGGAGGTCTTGGGAGAAGTAAAAATGTGGAAATGGATGGAAAAAGTGCTTAATGAAAGTAAAACAGCATGGGAAGACGCCTGAAAGTCTCTCTGACTCCCAGATCACTAATGAGAACAATGGTGTCACACTTTTACTTCACTTTAAGGACTGACAATAAAACATTCAAAATCGATGAGAAATTGGAGTTTACAGGAAAACAAATGTTAAGAAACATTCTTTCCGGTACAATAACTTTTATATCATGCAACATTTAAAAATTATTTTAAAAATATTAATTTAAGTAAGCCTAATATGACATTTTTAGAAAAAAAATTGGAAACTTCAGTGTAATTTATGAAGGAAGCAAGAAGTGCCAACAATGCGATGGAAAAGAGACTCGGATACACCCTGAATTAGACATAAAGGAGTGCCTCATACACATTCTGTTCAAATTGTTATGTAGTGGTACTCCTTGACTCATAAAGGCTATGTACTAACTGCAAAGCCTGCCAAAAATTACTAGCAGTGTCATCCATACACCCTTGAAGGCTAACTGTAGTGCTTCATTAGAATATTGTGAACAAAGTATAGTTGTGGTACTTCTGCACTCATAAAAGTTCTGCACAGTGCAAAGCCTGCCAAAAATTACTAGCAGAATCATCCATACACCCTTCAAGGCACCAACTGTAGTACTACATTCAAATATTGTGAACAAAGTGTAGTTGTGGTACTGCTACACTTATAAAGGCTCTGCACACAGTGCAAAGCCAGGAGGAAATTATAAGCAGGCTCATCTATAAACCCATGAAGGCAACTGGAGGGCCTCATTAAAATATTAAGAAAGTTTATGATGTGCATAAACTCATAAAGGTTGTGAACAAAGTGCAAAGCCGTAAAAAAAATGATTAGGAGGTTAATACTACCATCCATAGACCATTAAAGGCAACAACTGGAGGGCCTCATTAAAATATTTTGAAAGTGTAGTTGATGTACTAGTACACTCTTAAAGGCTTTGCACAAAGTGCAAAGCCAGGAAAAAATTAGAAGTAAGTTAATCCATTCATCTGAAGACCCTTGAAGGCAACAACTGGCAGGCCTCATTCAAATATTGAAGATTAAAAACACTTTAGGTGCTGCTGTTGTTTGGTGGTGTGGAAGAGTTGTGGCTAATGGAAGCTTTTTTAATTTTTAATCAGAGTGAGCCTGTCAGCACATTCTGTTGACAGATAAAAGTACCTGTTTGTTTTGACCCCCCAGCAGCACTAAACCCGCTCAGACAACACACTAGTGGCAGGGCAGCCAAACACCTCCAAGGCATAGAGGGACAGCTCATGTCAGGTGTCCAGCTTTGAGACGCAATAGCTGAAAGAATTAGGGAGTAGGCTAGGTATTGCTTGACCATGTTTAAAAACTTTTCCCTCCTTGTCAAAAATACCCAGTCATAAAGGGGCTTGACACTTGGGGGGTGTCATGAAATTGGCTCGGCCTTTGACAGTGTACCCCTGACTCTGCTGTACAAAATGTGTGTCTCCTTCACATCTTCTTGGTTGGTTAAGGAAGCTTGCACCCTGCTGCTAGCGTTGTCTGATGGTAAGTATTAAACATATTTTCCATAATGGCCGTTTACTATAGCACCATTTTAATAGACCTCTCCGCCTCGGGAAAGAGAGATTCAAAGTTCTCCTTGTAGCGTAGGTCTAGCAGTGTGAGCAATCAGAACTCTTTTTTTGTCAAGATGAATGTAACGCAAGGGTGATGGGAAAGGCAGCGGTACATAAAGTCAGCCAACACTTCCTTTCTCCATCATGATGACTACTCTCCATCTCCTCCTCTGTCTCTTTCTCCTCATTCCCCTCCTCAGCCCATCCACGTAGGAGAAAGGGGCAAAGCTTTTGTGGGTACTAGCCTTTTTGCCAGCTCCTATTCCTCCTCTTCCTCAGTCTCCATGTCCTCATTGTTACCTAATCCGCTCTGAGCAGATGAGATGAGGCTCGGCTGGGTAGTATCTCCCTTTCTCAAGTCTTCCTCTATGTCAACATGGTCCGCATTCAATGCTTCATGTTTATTTGTCAGCAGTGACTGTTTAAGCATGCATAGAAGCAGGATCATTGCGCTGATGATGGCGTCATCGCCGCTAACCATTGTTGTGGAATCCTCAAAGTCTTGGGGAATCAAACAAATATCAGACATCCATGCCCATTCTTCAGTTGTTTTGTGCGGAGGTTGACCAGAATACCAACAGGCATATTGATAAAGGAGATGATAAAGGAGATGGGAGTGACTAACAATGAACAGCTGGAGCCTTAATTCAGGAAAGCTTCCAGGAGCTCTGAACTGAGCGGATTAACCCCTGCACGGCTAAAAGAAACCTGCACCTTTTAATATGAAGGTGAAGTGCTTCTATACAGTACAGGAGTAGGAGAAATCAGACTCTGTGGTCTTCCGGCTCCTCTCTGTTGTAGTAAACCCATGACAATTCGGATGAGTAATTGAAGCCACAAAAATGGTTTAACTGTTTTTTGGAGTGTTATATGCCACTGTACCACAGAGCATGAAATAGTGTGTGGGTGAGTAATTAAATACAGAAAAAAAAATGTCAATGCTTTTCGGGAGTGTTAAATAACACAAAAATGTACCACAAAAGCTCATAATAGTATATGGATCAGTAACTGAATGCAGAAAAATGTTTCAAAGCTTTATGAGCAGGTTTGATAACACCAAAATGTACCATGGAGAACGTAATAGTATATGGATGAGTAATTGAATACTGAAAAATATGTATTTGCTTTTTGGGAGTGCTAAAGAACACTGCAATGTACCACAAAGCATGTAATAGTTTATGGATGAGTAGTTGAATACAGAAAAATGTTTCAATGCTTTTAAGGACTGTTATAAAATATCGAAATGTACAACAGAGCACGTAATAGTATATGGATGAGTAACTGAACCCACAAAAATGTTTCAATGCTTTTTTGAAGTGTTATATGCCACCAAAATATAACACAGAGCACATAATAGTATATGGATGAGTAATTGAAAATAGAAAAATGTTTCAACGCTTTTTGGGAGTGTTAAATGCCATCAAAATGAAATGTACCATAGAGCACGCAATAGTATATGGATGAGGAAGTGAATACAGAAAAAAATTTCAACTCTTTTTTTGACTTTTATATACCTGCGAAATGTACCACAGTGCACGTAATAACATATCTATAATAATAATAATAATTTTATTTCTATAGTGCCAACATGTTCCGCAGCACTTTACATTTTAGAGGGAACTTGGGCAGAAAATAAAAGACACTACAGCTAACAATAATCACATAAATCAACAGATACCAAGAGGAATGAGGGCCCTGCTCTCAAGCTTACAATCTATGAAAAAATAGGGGAGACACGAAAGGTGGATGGTAACAATTGCTTGTATTGTAAGGACCAGCCATAATGTAAGAATCCGGGTGCTCATGTAATGCTGCATAAACTGGTTATCAGCCAGAATATGTTAAAGTACAGACACAGAGGGCTATTAAATGCATAAAGCATGTGAGAACATGATACGAGGAACCTGGTTATGGTGAAAATTTTGAATGGGCAAAACAGGGATAGTCAAATAAATGTGTTGGAGCAGTAGGCCAGTCTGAAGAAATGCGTTTCAGGTTATTACACTTGGGGTTACTTAGTTTGGAAAAATGTAGACTAAGGGGTGATCTTATTTTAATGTATAAATATATGAGGGGACAGTACAGAGACCTTTCTAATGACCTTTTTACTCGTAGACCTGATACGGGGACAAGGGGGCATCCTCTATGTCCTCTACGGAGGAAAGAAGGTTGAATCATAATCACAGACGCAGATTCTTTACTGTAAGAGCAGTGAGACTATGGAACTCTCTGCCGTATGATGTTGTAATGAGTGATTCATTGCTAAAATTTAAGAGGGGACTGTATGCCCTTCTTGAAAAGTATAATGTTACAGGTTATATACACTACTTTCCTTGATAGGGCGTTGATCCAGGGAACTAGTCTGATAGACGTATGTGGAGTAAGGAAGGAATTTTTTTCCCCAATGTGGAGCTTACTGTTTGCCACATGGGTTTTTTTGCCTTCCTCTGGATCAACATGTTAGGGCATTTTAGGTTAGGCTATGGGTTGAACAAGATGTACTTAAAGTTACTATGTTACTATGTTTTTAGGGCACGCTTAAAACTGTGGGTACTGGGGATTAATCAAATTAACCTGGGTAGTGCATTCCAAAGAATTGGTGCAGCGTGAGAGAAGTCTTGAAGATGGGAGTGGGAGGTTCTGATTATTGAGGATGTTAATCTCAGGTCATTAGCAGAATGGAGGGCATGGGTAGGGTGGTAGGCTGAGACAAGGGAGGAGTTGTAGGGTGGTGCCAAACCGTGGAGTGCTTTGTGGATGAGAGTGATAAGTTTATATTGAATTCTGGAGTGGATGGGTAACCAGTGCAATGACTGGCACAAGGTAGAGGCATTGGTGTAACACTTGGTGAGGAATATAAATAAGTAATTGAATTCAGAAAAATTTTTCAACCCTTTTCTGGAGTGTTTTATGCCGCCGAACTGTACCACAAAGAATGTAATAGTATATGGACGAGTAAATGTAAAGAGAAAAATGGTTCAACGCTTTTTGGGAGTGTTATATAACAAGAAATGTACTACAAAGTACCTAATATGCTATGAATGACAATATAGTCAATTTTTCACCCCAAAAATAGAAATGTGGTAAACTGCCGCAGCTCTACAGTATATTTAGCAACAGACTGCAAAGCCCTAATCCCTGCTAGATACTGTACTCAGCCACTCCCTGCTCCTGCAACTCTCTCTCCCATTTTTGACTAAATGCAGAATGTATCTGATACAAACAGCAAAGCAACAAATTAGTCCTTACAAGGACTGTTAGTATGGTGATTCAGTATCAGCACAAGTAACAACACTACAGGATTTTGATTACTTAAACTGTGCACACACAGGCCTGGACAAGCACTCTCTCCCTCTAATAAGAACTGTCCTTTTATAACCCCTGTGGTGTCACATGACCAGCCAATCACAGTAATTCCACTACGAAGATGGCTAATGGTACCGTCACATTAAGCGACGCTGCAGCGATATAGACAACGATGCCGATCGCTGCAGCGTCGCTGTTTCGTCGTTGTGTGGTCGCTGGAGAGCTGTCACACAGACAGCTCTCCAGCGACCAACGATGCTGAAGTCCCTGGGTAGCCAGGGTAAACATCGGGTTACTAAGCACAGGGCCGCGCTTAGTAACCCGATGTTTACCCTGGTTACCAGTGTAAATGCAAAAAAACCCAAACAGTACATACTTACATTTCGGTGCCTGTCGCGTCCCCCGGCGTCGGCTTCCCTGCACTGTGTAAGCGCCGGCCCTAAAGCACAGCGGTGATGTCACCGCTGTGCTTTGCTTTACGGCCGGCACTGACACATTCAGTGCAGGAAGCTCTGAGCAGCAGCATGGACGCCGGGGGACGTGACAGACATCGGAAGGTGAGTATGTACTGTTTTTTTTTTTACTTTTACAATGGTAACCAGGGTAAATATCGGGTTACTAATCGCGGCCCTGCGCTTAGTAACCCGATATTTACCCTGGTTACCATTGTAAAACATTGCTGGCATCGTTGCTTTTGCTGTCAAACACAACGATACACGCCGATCTGACGACCAAATAAAGTTCTGGACTTTAAGCTCCGACCAACGATATCACAGCAGGATCCAGATCGCTGCTGCGTGTCAAACACAACGATATCGCTATCCAGGACGCTGCAACGTCACGGATCGCTATCGTTATCGTTGGAAAGTTGGTCAGTGTGAAGGTACCTTAAGGCATTACAGTGACTCGCAGACAATCCCCGCATGCTTATTGACTGTGTAACAGGCGCCAAACATGCGGACTGGGAATTTGAGTTTGAAATCGAGCACTGGTTAATGCTCACTGAGTGCCAAGCACCTCCGAGCACCCAGATAGTCGAATGATATCAGAGTAACAGAACACGCTCGCTCATTCCTAGTGGACTTTTATTGCTTGTTCTGGACAGTATGGGTTTATATGAATGGAAAGGTCTAAGCCACTTGTCACTTAAAAAGATTCTTTATGACTCAAAGATGATGGGAAATTTCAATTCAATGAAATTACAGACACTAAGAATCTGTAATATTTTCAAAATGTTGATAACTATCCTTCAAGTCCATTTCTGGTCTACAAATTGACATCTATTGATGTCGAGACTTTTCAGAATTTGAAGTTTGCTTTATCCCAGCAGTTTGTGACTCAACACACATAAGTTAAACATATCCTCAAATTCACTTAGACAGGTGTTTATCTGGAGAAACCCATTACTTTCACAGATTTCTTCCCTTTATTCACCTTGCAAACAAGTTTTGACACTTCTGAACGTTGAGCTAGAACTAATGACCAAAATGTTTAATGTTCCTCACAGTGGTTGCTCCTGAACTTTGGGTACATCATCTGCCATTGATTTCCCAAATTGTCAAATATTTGTTTTTGGCCAATTTTCTATTATATTTTAACAACCCTATTGAATAGATAATATGTTAGTGATGTATGTTGCACTGTTTACCCAGCTGAAAGCAGTTTGGATATAATGAGTGGTCTCTTCGACACTAAGAGACAATGACAACATGGTTTAATGAGATAAGTAGACAGCTGCTAATGTTATGAAAACCCTAGGTCTTTTCTCACATGGTGTCTCAGCTTCTCAAAGAGTCTTCATTCACCTCTGTCCTCTTAATGTTATTGGACTCCCTGGTGGTTGGAATAGATGTCACTGTGAGCTTGGTGGGACGTCTTGCTTGAACTTGTCTCATTAAGGCGTGATGGTTACTTTGATATCATATTCACTTGTAAAGCGTGAAAACGTGTGGAGGATAGTGACTGAGATCCGCATGGAAAAAGAACCAATGACGTACTATTCTGTGTTTTGACTTTTGGGTGTAATGACCCATAAAATACAGAAATATAAAATTTATATGCATTGGCCTCAATTATTGTGCAGATTGTACGGAGTTGTTACTTAGATTATCCACTTTAGATCCATTCTCAAATGAATCTAAGCAGCTGGCCACCTATCACATGCCATTATTAAAACTGGTGGCTTGGATTTGCCCCCTTCTTCAGGCACTAGAGGCCGGGTGCATTAGCTACTTACATACTCATGAGTAATGACCAAATCTCTCCTCCTACTCCCTGTGTTTCTGTTCTAGAAGCATTGGGTCTCTACCAGTGTTGAGCATTCCGATACCGCAAGTATCGGGTATCGGCCGATATTTGCGGTATCGGAATTCCGATACCGAGATCCGATACTTTTGTGGTATCGGGAATCGGTATCGGAACCATATTAATGTGTAAAATAAAGAATTAAAATAATAAATATGGATATACTCACCTCTCCGGAGGCCCCTGCACCTTACCGCTGTTAACCGGCAGCCTGCTTTGCTTAAAATGAGCGAGTTTAGGACCTTCCATGACGTCACGGCTTCTGATTGGTCGCGTGCCGCTCATGTGACCGCCACGCGACCAATCACAAGCCGCGACGTCATTCTCAGGCCCTAAACTCCTCATTCTAGGAATTTAGGACCTGAGAATGACGTCGCGGCTTGTGATTGGTCACGTGGCGGTCACATGAGCAGCACGCGACCAATCAGAAGCCGTGACGTCATGGAAGGTCCTGAATGCGCTCATTTTAAGCAAAGCAGGCTGCCGGTTAACAGCGGTAAGGTGCAGGGGCCTCCGGACGGGTGAGTATATCAATATTTTTTATTTTAATTCTTTATTTTACACATTAATATGGATCCCAGGGCCTGAAGGAGACTTTCCTCTCCTTCAGACCCTGGGAACCATCCAGGATACCTTCCGATACTTGGTGTCCCATTGACTTGTATTGGTATCGGTATCGGCGATATCTGATACTTTTCGGGTATCGGCCGATACTATCCGATACCGATACTTTCAAGTATCGGACGGTATCGCTCAACACTAGTCTCTACTTTTCTTTCTTCTTGGCTTTATGAGTCTTACGGTTTAGTCTGGACATTCCATGTTTTCTGACCTATTAATTCATTAGGAGTCAGGACCTTTTTGCAAACTTGGAAGGTCCAGATATGGTTGTGTTTGTCCAACTACTAACCCTTCATCAGTTTTCAGGTTTGTTTTCCCTGGCTTTATTAATTGTTCCTAACTTATCCTATGGCTTCATTAATTGTTCCTAACTTATCCTATGCTTCAGTTGTTCCTTCTATTTAGCTTTCTTTCCTGGTTCAATTTCTGTCTCTGTACCGTGAATACATGACAGTATGTTATCTTTTAGCCCTTTTTATCAGTCCATTCCTACATGACTTTCTCTAGTGTCCATAATCATCGCCCATTGGTAGCTATGTACAGGACCATCTCCTTTGAATCTCGTAGAGCAGATTAAGGACTAGTGAATCTGTTCCTGTTTAGTATTGTAGCATCATTCTGATCGTGAAACATAGGGCGCACTGTTTTCCACTATCCATGTCTGTGATGAGGGAAAGAGTACAAAAATGAAGAGGTAATGTAAAAAATGAAAAATGGCAAATGATGAAACAGGATACACTTATCAAAGCAGACCTAACAGGCTTTTCGCCAATGGTTTTGTCTTGGGTCAATAGTCTCCTATTTAGATATAACTATCTAAAATTATATTATTAACCCCTTCGCGACCCAGCATGTTTTCACCTTTGTGACCAGGCCAATTTTAACAATTCTGACCAGTGTCCCTTTTTGAGGTAATAACTCTGGAACGCTTCAACGGATCCCACTGATTCTGAGAATGTTTTCTCATGACATATTGTTCTTTATAATAGCAGTAAAATTTCCTCGATATGACTTGTGTTTACTTGTGAAAAAAATCGAAATTTGGCAAAAATTTAGAAAATTTTGCAATTTTCCAAATTTTAATTTTTATGCCCTTAAATGAGAGAGATATATCACACAAAATAGTTAATAAATAACATTTCTTACATGTCTGCTTTACATTAGCACAATTTTGGAACCCAAATTTTTTTTTTGCTAGGAAGTTATAAGGGTTAAAATTTGACCAGCGATTTCTCATTTTTTCAACAAATTTTACAAAACCATTTCTTTAGAGACTACATTACATTTGAAGTGACTTTGAGGGGTCTATATGATAGAAAATACTTAAAAGTGACACCATTCTAAAAACTGCACCCCTCAAGGTACTCAAAATACACATTCAAGAAGTTTATTAACCCTACAGGAATTTTTGAAATGTTTAAAAAAAAATGAACATATAACTTTATTTCCACAAAAAATTTACTTAAGATCCAATTTGTTTTATTTTACCAAGGGTAATAGGAAAAATTGGACCCAAACGTTGTTGTACAATTTGTCCTGAATATGCTGATACCCCATATATGCAGGTAAACCACTGCTTGGGCGCATGGCAGAGCTCAGAAGGGAAGGAGAGCCAGTTGACTTTTCAATGCAAAATTGGCTGGAATTGAGATTTGACGCCATGTTGCGTTTGGAGAGCCCCTGATGTGCCTAAACAGTGGAAAACCCCCACAAGTGACACCATTTTCGAAACTAGACCCCCTAAGGAACTTATGTAGATGTGTGGTGAGCACTTTGAACCCCCATGTGCTTCACAGAAGATTATAATGTAGAGCCAAGCCGTAAAAATAAAAAATCCTATTTTTTCACAAAAATGATTTTTCGTCCCCATTTTTTTATTTTTCCAAGGGTAACAGGAGAAACTGGACAGCACAAGTTGTTGTGCAATTTGTCCTGAGTACACTGATACTCCATATGTGGGGGTAAACCACTGTTTGGGCGCATGGCAGAGCTTTGAAGGGAAAGAGTATCATTTGACATTTTTTTAACGCTGAATTGGCTGGAACTGATATCAGACGCCATGTCGCATTTGGAGAGCCACTGATGTGCCTAAACAGTGGAAACCCCCCACAATTGACACCATTTTGGAAAGTAGACTCCCTAAGGAACTTATCTAGATGTGTAGTAAGCACTTGAACCCCCAAGTGCTTCACAGAAGTTTATAATGTAGAGCTGTAAAAAAAATCATATTTTTTCACAAAAATGATCTTTTCGCCCCCAATTTTTTATTTTCCCAAGGGTAAAAGGAGAAATTGGACTGCAAAAGTTGTTGTGCCATTTTTCCTGAGTACACAGATACCCCATATGTGGGGGGGACCACAGTTAGGTCTCATAGCAGAGCTCGGAAGGGAAGGAGCACCGTTTTGGAATGCAGACTTTGATGGAATGGTCTGCAGGCGTCACGTTGCGTTTGCAGAGCCCCTGATGTACCTAAACAGTAGAAACCTCCCACAAGTGACCCCATATTGGAAACAAGACCCCCCAAGGAACTTATCTAGATGTGTTGTGAGAACTTTGAACCCCCAAGTTTTTCACTTAAGTTTATAATGCAGAGCCGTGAAAATAAAAAATCATTTTTTACCCACAAAAATGATTTTATAACCCCAATTTTTATTTTCACAAGGGTAACAGGAGAAATTGGACAGCAAAAGTTGTTGTGCAATTTGTTCTGTGTATGTTGATACCTCATATGTGGGGGTAAACCACTGTTTGGGAGCACGGCAGAGTTCGGAAGGGAAGGAGCACCGTTTTACAATATCAACGCAGAATTGGCTGTAAATGAGATCGAATGCCATGTCACGTTTGGAGACCCCCTGATGAGCCTAAACAGTGGAAACCCCCCAATTCTAGCTCCAACCCTAACCCCAACACACCCCTAACAAAAATCACAACCCTAACCATAACCCTAACCACACCACTAACCCTAATCTCAACCCTAACTACAGCCCTAACCCCAACACACCCCTAATCCCAACACACACCTAACCCTAATCCCAACCCTAACCATAGCCCTAACAATACCCCTAACCCTGACACACCCCTAACCCAAATCCCAACCCTAACCCTAATCCCTACCGTAAACATAATCCAAACCTAAACCCCAACTCTAGCCCCAACCCTAACCCTATCTTTAGCCCCAACCCTAACTCTAACTTTAGCCCTAACCCTAACCCTAACTGTCATGTGAGGTCTTGCTTTTTGCTTTTTTTTATGTTTTGGTGCTTTTATACAATAAAAACTATTTTATAGAAAAAATAACTATTTTCCCATCGCTTTATTCTGAGAGATAAAACTTTGTTATTTTTCCAGGGATGGAGCTATATTGTGGCTTGTTTTTTGTGGGACAAGATGATGTTTTCAGCGGTACCATGTATATTTATATCCGTCTTTTTGATCGCATGTTATTCCACTTTTTGTTTGGCAGTAGGATGATAAAGCATTGTTTTTTTGCCTTGTTTTTTTTTTAATGGTGTTCACTAAAGGGGTTGACTTGTGGGACAGTTTTATAGGTCGGGTCATTACGTTTTATTGTTTTTTTATTATTTACATAAATACAGTTATATGAAAATGTTTGGGCACCCCTATTAATCTTAAGCTGGAAGAACACAGGTACAGTTCTTGTTAAGGCCAGAAGTGTCAGGCCAAGAAAAACATCAGAAAGGCAGAGAAGAATGGTGAGATCAGTCAAGGACAATCCTCAGACCACCTTCAGAGAGCTGCAGCATCAACTTGCTGCAGATGGTGTCACTGTGCATCGGTCAACTATACAACGCACTGTGTTTTTTTGCCGCCATGCATAATGCCTTTTTTTATGACCAAACAACTCAATCTTGGTTTCATCAGTCCACAGGACCTTCTTCCAAAAAGAAATTGGCTTCTCCAAATGTGCTTTTGTATACCTCAGCCGACTCTGTTTGTGGCGTGCTTGCACTCTCCCATACAGCTTCTCCTTGTGCAAAGTGCGTTGTATAGTTGACCGATGCACAGTGACACCATCTGCAGCAAGTTGATGCTGCAGCTCTCTGGAGGTGGTCTGAGGATTGTCCTTGACTGATCTCACCATTCTTCTTCTCTGCCTTTCTGATGTTTTTCTTGGCCTGCCACTTCTGGCCTTAACAAGAACTGTACCTGTGTTCTTCCATTTCCTTACTATGTTCCTCACAGTGGAAATTGACAGGTTAAATCTCTGAGACAGCTTTTTGTATCCTTCCCCTGAACAACTATGTTGAATAATCTTTGTTTTTAGATCATTTGACAGTTGTTTTGAGGAGCCCATGATGCCACTCGTCAGAGGAGATTCAAACAGGAGAACAACTTGCAAGTGGCCACTTTAAGTAGCTTTTCTCATGCTTGCATACACCTGGCTATGAAGTTCAAAGCTCAATGAGGTTACAAAACCAAAAAAAGTGCTATAGTAAGTCAGTAAAAAGTAGGTAGGAGTATTTAAAACTAGAAAATGATAAGGGTGCCCATACTTATGCACCTGTCAAATTTTGTTTGAATGCAGATTGCACATTTTCTGTTAGTACAATAAACCTCATTTCAAGGCAGAAACATTACTGTGTCCAACAGCTATTAGATATATGAAACTGAAATAGCTGTTGCAAAAAAAACAATTTTTATAAAACATTAAGCTTAAGATTAATAGGGGTGCCCAAACTTTTTCATATAACTGTATATGTATTTATTGGTAAAATTATATATATATATATTTTTTTTAAATTTATTTAATTTTTTTTTCTGTCAATGTCAAAAGAAATGGTTCTTCTTTTACTTGGAGAAGTGCATGTGCAGAAGTCAAAACTGATTTTTATATTTTTCTCACCTTCTTGGGCCCATTAATAATGCATTTTCCAACAACCCCAAGTGTTGTAAGAGTATGTAAATTAAATAAATAAAGTATTACCCCACTAAAAATAGGGATCTGACGCAGTCAGTGTCAAATTCATAAAAATAGTTCCAGTGGAATCTGCAGAAGAATGAGAACAATGTTTAATACTCTTATAAAATATTACTATTGCTAATTATAATAATGATATAGTGATGAAACTGGAAGAAATATTTACTATATACTTTTTAAAAAGTTTTTCTTTATTAAAAAAATATTTTTTTTACAGAAACAGCACCATGGCTGACCTTGGTATTGCAAGTTTTATTTTCTTACATTAATCAGAGTGGCAATACCAGATATAGCTTATGGCTTGCCTGCACTGCACAAGATATGGCCCGCTGGCCGTGGCCCACCAAAGGAAGTTATCCTTACATTCCAATGCATTTGCGTTTTTTCAGACGTGAATATATTTGAACACTGAGGCGCCAGGACTGGGGCAGAGGACCGCCTGTCAGTCCCAGCCCAAACGTGCAGCACCGTGATGAGGTCAGCACGCTGCCAATTTCATCACACAGTTTTGCGTGAGGTGGTGGTGCTATAGGGTACTTTATTCAAAGGGGCAGTGTGTGGGGGACATCTAGCAGTGGGGCAATTTGAAGGGATATTTTGTGGAGAGGCAGCTTTGGGGAATATTTTGCAAAAGGGCAGTGTATGAGGGATATTTTGCAGAGGGGCAGTTAGGGGGGATATTTTGCAGAGGGACTGAGTGTGAGAGACATTATGCAAAGTGGCAGTTTGGGGGATATTTTGCAGAGGTTCAGTTTGGGGGATATTTTGCAGAGGGGCAGTATGGAAGGATATTTTGCAGAGGGGCAGTATGGAAGGATATTTTGCAGAGGGGCAGTGTGTGAGAGACATTATGCAAAGTGGCAGTTTGGGGGATATTTTGCAGAGGTTCAGTTTGGGGGATATTTTGCAGAGGGGCAGTATGGAAGGATATTTTGCAGAGGGGCAGTATGGAAGGATATTTTGCAGAGGGGCAGTATGGAAGGATATTTTGCAGAGGGGCAGTATGGAAGGATATTTTGCAGAGGGGCAGTATGGAAGGATATTTTGCAGAGGGGCAGTATGGAAGGATATTTTGCAGAGGGGCAGTATGGAAGGATATTTTGCAGAGGGGCAGTATGGAAGGATATTTTGCAGAGGGGCAGTATGGAAGGATATTTTGCAGAGGGGCAGTATGGAAGGATATTTTGCAGAGGGGCAGTATGGAAGGATATTTTGCAGAGGGGCAGTATGGAAGGATATTTTGCAGAGGGGCAGTATGGAAGGATATTTTGCAGAGGGGCAGTGTGGAAGGATATTTTGCAGATGGGCAGTGTAGGGGGATATTTTATAGAAGGCCAGTATGGTGGGGTGAATATTTTGAACAGGAAGCACAGTGATGGGCAAATTTAGTTTAGGGACACAGTATGAGACATATTTTTGTTTATGGGGTAATATAATGATACTTTTATTTTTAAGGGCACAGAATCGATAAGCGCTGCTGAAGATGGAGAAGAGGAAAGTCTGGAGAGACGAGCTCTGGGTGTGAAATCTCATCATGGTGGCTGTACATTTATACAACATGGAGACAAAAGGAATGAGAACAACTTCGATCAGAGAAGATGTCAAATATAAGGTACCTGGATTGAAATGTTTATTTGTGACCCTTCCTGCGTCTCACTAATGCTGTGATTCCTGTATAGTCCACAGTCTGATGATTCTGATCATAAGTGTTAACAATAACTCCCAGCATCTCCTTACCATTGTTAAAGTCATAATGTGAGTTGTAGGTTCATGCAATACAATTGAACATGGGACTGACCTGACATTGCTATTGATCGCTGTATTAAGCTTGGTGATTTATTGACATACTGACGATGGTTCTGGCACTGCATTCATGTACTGGTGGTAGTTCTGGCACTGCATTCATGTACTGACGTTAGTTCGGGCACTATATTTATCTGCTGACAGTGGTTCTGATGTAGTAAATATGTAAAAATCCAAAACGTGCTTCATAGCTATGTTGAAATCTTAATAACTTACAGTTTTTAGATTATGAGGAGAATTTGGCAAGATTCTGTTCAGCTTCTGCTCCAAAAATTCAGTGTACGTTAGCGTATGTGCACATTTATTTTTGGGGGTAGAAACTGAGCAGAATCTCTCCACATCCTCCTCAAATATGTAAAACGTGGTTGGGGGTGATGTGTTCATGTGAGCGCCCCTTTAAATTTTTTGCAGCGTTTAGGATTGGTTCAGTATGGCATTGCAACTCTTCGACCCAAAAAAATTGTGCCCCCCTTATCTATGGCCTTTAGTGGCGCTGTTTCTAGAAAAAAGATCTATCCTCACTAACAATCTCTTGTAGAAATTACATAGTAAATCAAATCATCCAAGTATTATAATGGACGTCTATTAAACAGCTGCTAACCATCTCAAATTCTAAGGAATTCATAGATACAATCTCTCATCCCAGCAATAATTAATCCAGATAATCATGAAATTAGTGGAGTTGTAATTTCCAGAAATAAAAAGTAATTACAGCAGCACACACGAGAGAGTCATTACTTCTGCTGCACCTTGTGTATTGGAGACTCATCTCTAAAGCATCTGTGAAAGTAATTTAGAAACTCATTGAAAAGTGATATTGAGTAGCAGATGCAAGATGCAGTCAGGGTCAGACCTTTCTACAAGATCTTCCATTACAGATACAGGGTGAATGAACATCACTATTGATTAGGAACTAAGGTCATCACAATTGTTCTCACCTCCGATAATGACCAAAATGAATGGGGATGAAATGATGCTTTTATAAAAGCAGCCTGGAATAATCTTAAAGAGGACCAATCATCAGGTCCAAGGTCAGTTTTTGTTCTTACCTTATGTATGCTGCTCACCTGATTATTCAGTTTTTTATATATATTTTTTTTTTAAATCTGCCATATGGCTTCAGAGATAGAGCAAAAAAAATTTTGAACACATCTCAAATTTTCTAAGTGAATATATTTCTAAAGGTGTTATTAACATGAAATTCTCACCAGATGTCGGTAACAACCCATCCAATCTGGATAGGCAAAGAAATAATCCACATATGCCCATAGATTAAATTATGTGTGATAATAAGAAATGACACAGGGAAAAAGTATTGAACACACTTACTGAAATGTTTTTAAGCCTCTGTTAGTGATGACAGTTTCAAGCCACCTTGTGTATGGAGAAACTAGTCGCAGGCATTGCTCAGGTGTGATTTTAGCCCATTCTTCAAATTCTTAAGGTCCTGTTGGCTCCTTCTATAAACTCTGACATTTAGTTTCGTCCATAAATTTTCTATTGGATTCAGGTGATTGGTTGGGCCATTCAAGCAGCTTTATTTTCTTTCTCTGAACCTAATTGACAGTTTCCTTGGCCGTGAATTTGAAATCATTATCTTGCTGAAATGTCCACCATTGTTTCGTCTCCATCATCCAAGTGGATAACAGTACATTTTTATCAAGAATATCTCAGTTCATTTGTCCGTTCATCCTTCCATCAATATGGTGTATGCTGAAAAATAGCCCCACACCATGATGTTCCCACCTCCAAACTTCACTATTGGTATGGTGCTTTTAGGATGATATGCAGTGCCTTTTGGCCTTCAAACATCATGTGTATTATGGCATCCAAAGAGTTCAACTTTGGTCTCATCTGACCAGACTATATTCTCTGAGTATATCACAGGATTGTTTAAATGTTGTTGAGAACTGTAAACGCTATTGAACATTCTTTTTGGTCAGCAATGGAGTTTTACATAGTGAGTGTGCACATAGGCAATGGAAGTTCAGTGCATTACTTGTAGTTTTCTTTGAAACAATTGTACCTGCTTATTCCAGGTTTTTCTGGATCTCTCTACAGGTGGTCCTTGGCTCTTGGATAACTCTTCTGATATTTCTTTTCACTCCACTGTCTGAAATCTAGCAGGGAGTACCTGGTCATGACCGTTCTGGATGAAATGATTATCTTTCCACTTCTAGATTATGGCCCCAAGAGGGCTTACTGGAAACTTCAGTAGTTTAGAAAATCTTCTGTAACCAATGCCATCAGTATGTTTTGCAACAATAAGGTTGTGAAGGTCTTGAGATAACTCACTTTTTCTCTGTGTCATTACTCATTACTACCCATATGGACACCTATGATTTGATTTACTTTCCTGTGTGGATTAGATGGGTTGTTACGTGGTGAGAATTTCAAGTCAATAGCACCTTTAACAATATACTCACTTTGGTGACCTGTTCAATTCTTATTTCACCTGCTGTATTGACCTTTTTATATAGTGATAATTTTCATAGTCCTTACAAATGGGGTATGGCTCTCAGGGTAATAATGTAGAACAGTCTAAACACAGCCAGAGAAGAATCCTGTGAGTCACTCTCCTTTGCTAAAGACTAGAAGTGAGAGAATAAACGTAATTTAATTCTACTTAAATTTTACAAAAATCTGCGCTAATCATAATGTGAATTTTTAGCATTCTGCTGTCATGCAGGTTCAGTTGCAGGTCACCATTTTTCAAAACCATAGTTATTAAAGAGATAAAAACATCTTTATACTCCCCTCACCGCTCACCTCTCTGACCCCTCCGTTAGTGATGAGCTAAAGTGCTCAGATATGGTGTCATTTGAGCATGATCAGGTGCTGACTGAGTGTTTTTTCGGCATGCTCGAAAAATGTGTTTTGGTCCACGTGGCTGCATGTCTCATGGCTGTTCAACAGCAACAACACAAGCAGGGATTGCCTAAGAAACAAGCAAACCGTACATGTGTTGTGGCTGTCACACAGCCGCGAGACATGGAGCCGCGGGAACTCAAACATATTTTTCGAGCATGCCGAAAACACTCAGCTAGCACCCGAGCATGCTCAAATAACACCTTATCCCAGCACGTTCGCTCATCACTGCCCTATGTTCTTCATCATCAACTGTCCGGCCATTGTTGCGTCTTCTGATCCCCCAGAGCACAGTTCTGTGTATGTGTGAGGAAGGTCACATCACACACTGTTACATCAAGATGTGGTGATCTTTTATGCACAACTGCGAGCAGCGGAGATCAGAAAATGCGATGAGAACCGGATGGGGGCTGTGAGGTGAGTATAGGGATTTTTTCTATTTTTTTATATATTATATTTTTTATGCTTTGGGGTCTTTGACAAGGGGGAGTGGCGTCCAGGATTCTCGGAGAGTGTGTTTTTAGGCTGCACTGGATTATTTCCGTATGAGCAATGCTCCCTTGGTAAAGATCATAAAGTCTACATACAGAGCTTCATACCTGTGCAGCTACATAAGTAGCTTTTAACCTTTTGGCACGTCCTCTATATTTTATTAATTTTTTTGTTTATTTTTCCTCCCTTCATTTCATCTGTCATCATATTTTTTAAGCTGGCATAGCTATTTGAGGATTTTGCTTTTTACTGACCGAGCCACATATTTAAGGCATTATTATTTTCTGTTACTTTGTAGGGTTTTATTTATATTATTTTTATTTTAAAATGCAGAAAAAAAAAAATAACAAAATTCACGATTGGTGTAAACCTTTATAATTAGTAGATAGAACAACGTTATTGTATGGGTATTAAGGTTATCTAATGTGTAAAGAGCTCAGCTATTTATTTTCATTATAGAAAACTAATTTAATACAAAATTTATTGGTGTTTTTTGCTATGTAATTTTTTAACCAGGTATTTTTCTTTTTCATTTTAGCCATTATATGATGTTCTACACTTTATTTATGAGTCTTTACTAGTTAACGTCTTTGTAAGTCATTATTACTGGACAACCCTGGAGGTCATTTTTTGCTGGCCAAAATTGTCAATATTGCAAATTTAATCCTGGTAATTATGATTCTGGCTCAGATCTAAACTGATGGTGGAGCATCAATGGTTTAATAATCCTGATTAGAGTTGCTAATCCCGATTGTCAGATGGCCTTATAAATCAGACCAAGATCGAGTGCATGGACTGGCCGGCAGCTCTCCCGACCCAAGAGTGACAATATCATGTATTTCCATGCAGCTCTAACGCTTGGGTAGGGTGAGCTGTCGGCTAGTCCGAGCTCCACGGTCCAATCTTGATTCGATTTATCCGGCCTTCTGATTACCCCCGTCCTGTGTTAGTGTAGCTGCTCCTGCTCTTGTTGTGCCAGTGAGATCACCCATGACATACATGTTTTACTTTGTGCTAAAGGCACAACCAACTGAAGCATGTATGTGCATCTTTTTGCACGAAAGACGTAAAGCTGAAAAAAATTCTATTTGCTAACTGGTTAAAAAAAAGAAATTAAAAATGCTTTCTCCATGTTCTCTGACCTGCATTTTGAAAACGGCTTGCTGCTTTATGCAATGTGGCCCATGGTCAGTCATGGCCGAAGAATGGATTTATTTGGTCAAATATGTCCCATTTTCTCCATTTCAATAAACATTTCCTGTCGGAAAGCCATGAAATGCATAATTAATCCCTCATCCTGTTAGCGAGGATTAGTCGCTTCATGTTTCTGCATCCTAATTAAATAAAGCAATGGATGATCAAAGAAGATCCCTGCCCGGTGCCGATATAGCGAGCAGAACTCTTGGGATGTAAGTCGATGTAAAGGATAATCCCTAAGAAAGGATTATCCTCCCGCAATGAAGAGACCAGAAATGGCTTCAGCAGTTTATTCATTTTAGAGGTTAAAAAAAGAATAAAACACAGGGCCCATGATGGGTCGGACTGGCCCATTAGAAAAAGAGGCAAATGCGAAAGCAACCTCGTTACTCCTTCCAGCTATGCTCGTGACATCCTCTTGTGGGCCCAAGATGTGGGATGAGGCCCCACATGGACTTCCATCTGCCAAAACTAAAAGTACAGCAAGTATCTTGACCCTCGGATTAATTACGTTCTTTGGGTTAGACCTAGAGTTGCTGCAAATCGTTTCGCAGGACCCAGTCCATTGGCCCCGTAAGCAATCTATGGCTGCTGGACAAGAGCCCTGAGAACCAGCTCTTACCTCCCGGCATCCTTGGCTCTTTTGATTAGCCATATGATGACGATTCCCTGTCACATACAACCTCGGTATCTTTAAAACAATTAAACAAGGAGGTAAGTCACTGTCTCTCCCAAAGTCAGCACACTCTTCCCCTGCTGCCGTCATTATTTATTTTTAATGACTGTAATTTCTAATTACCGAAAGGCTGTTCTGTCCAGATCTGATCAGGACATTATACTTGTCAGATGTTTCCATTGCGCTCATTCACTTGTAATCGCATTAGTGAGTATTTCATTGATGTCACAAGAGAGTATTTCATTGCATCCTCTCAAAATCGAAACACTCCGCTCCCGCTGCCATGACAAACATTTCTAAATGCACAGCTTTTATTATAATGAGACATATGGTCTAATTTATTCTTCCATTTGCTAAACGTTATTGCAAAATCTCTGATGAATAGTGAATAAGTCACTGACTCATCTTCTCCTGTTGTCATCACTTCCTCATGTGATATGATCGTCCACAATATGCTCTGATGCTGATGCAATGTCACCCGCAGCACCACCATCACTAAAACAAATGCATAAGTCACAATCTCTTCCAATATCAGCACACTCATCTTCAGTGGTCGCCATCATTGCCATCATCCGATGCTCTATTTGATCCCTCAAAATGATGCTTTTCTTTCATCTCAAAAACATTTGTATGACCAGATAAGTCACTCTCTTTCCCAAAATCAGCACGCTCATCTTCTGATGTTGCCTTTTTCTCCATCATCTGATTGGAAACAACTTACTAGCTCTTTTCAATCCCCACACAATGATGCTTCTCTTCCATCTCTAAATTGTTTACGTGAACAGATAAGACACTTTCTCTCTCAAGATCAGCACGTTCCTCCTCTGCTGTAGTCATCATTTCTCAGTGTAATTAAATAAAGTTTGTTCTATCCAAACGTGATCATGACGCATGATCTTGTCATACCTAACTGACTGGGCATTCAGCGTCTCCCACTCACACACCACCTCCTCACCTCGCCCCCTATCTGTCGGAGTCCCACAAGGTTCAGTCCTTGGGCCCCTGCTCTTATCCATTTACACTTTTGGCCTGGGACAGCTCATAGAATCTCATGGCTTTCAGTATCACCTCTATGCTGATGACACACAGATCTACATCTCTGGACCAGATATCACCTCCCTACTAACCAGAATCCCTCAATGTCTGTCCGCTATTTCATCCTTCTTCTCCAATAGATTTCTAAAACTTAACATGGACAAAACAGAATTCATCGTCTTTCCCCATCTCATGCGACCCCCCCAACAAACCTATCCATTACAGTAAACGGCTGCCCACTCTCCCCAGTCCCACAAGCTCGCTGTCTCGGGGTAATCCTTGACACTGATCTCTCCTTCAAACCACATATCCAAGCCCTTTGCACTTCATGCCGCCTTCAACTCAAAAATATTTCACGGATCTGTACATTCCTAAACCAAGAATCTGCAAACCCCTAGTCCATGCCCTCATCATCTCCCGCCTTGACTACTGTAACCTCCTGCTCTGTGGCCTCCCCTCGAACACTCTCACACCCCTCCAATCTATTCTAAACTCAGCTGCCTGACTAATCCACCTGTCCCCCCACTATTCCCCGGCCTCTCCCCTCTGTCAATCCCTTCACTGGCTCCCCATTACCCAGAGACTCCAGTACAAAACCCTAACCATGACATACAAGGCCATCCACAACCTGTGTCCTCCATACATCTGTGACCTCGTCTCCCGGTACTTTCCTGCACGCAACCTCCGATCCTCACAAGATCTCCTTCTCTACTTCCCTCTTACCTCCTCTTCCCACAATCGTATACAAGATTTCTCTCGCGTATCACCCCTACTCTGGAACCCTCTACCACAACACATCAGACTCTCGCCCACCATCGAAACCTTCAAAAAGAACCTGAAGACCCACCTCTTCCGGCAAGCCTACAACCTGCAGTAACCACAGATCGACCAAACCACTGCATGACCAGCTCTACCCTCACCTACTGTATTCTCACCCATCCCTTGTAGATTGTGAGCCCTCGCGGGCAGGGTCCTCTCTCCTCCTGTACCAGTTGTGACTTGTATTGTTTAAGATTATTGTACTTGTTTTTATTATGTATACCCCTCCTCACATGTAAAGCACCATGGAATAAATGGCGCTATAACAATAAATAATAATAATAATAATTTTACCCTTTTCCTCACTTATTTCAATTCATATAAGTGATTAGGTGCTTCGTTCTGAAATCAACACAGTCCTGTCATGCTACCAAGTTGGACTGGCTCATAGGGAAACTGGGGAATCCCCCGGCGGGCCCCTCTGCAGATCTGGGCTTCCAACCCCTCTGTGCGGGCAGCACTTGGCATAATTCAGTCTGTACAAAAAATGCAGCATGTCATCATTCATTGATCAAAATACCCAGTTTATTATTATATTAATAAATTATATTAATACATTTGTGTAATATTTGTATGAATGTGAATAATGGGCCCACAAAGTCAATGTTACTGGTGGGCCCTTGGCACCCCAATCTGACACTGCCTACTACCATGACAAAGATCTTCAAGGCTATGTGAACATGTTCAGGAATGTCTGCAGAATTTTCCTGAACAAAACCGGACATTTTTCGCGTTTATATCGCGTTTTTTGTGAGTTCTCTTTGTGAATTTTTCACGTTTTTTTCCCGGAGCTTCCCAATGCAATAATATAGCAGCAAAAACGAGAAAAATCCGCAAAATTAATGAGCATGCTGCGTTTTTTTACTGCTATGGAAAAAAATGCAGCATGTGCACAAAAATTGCGGAATGCATTAAAAATGATGGGATGCTTATGTAAGCGTTTTTTTAGCATTTTTTTCCGCGGAAAATGGCTGGAAAAACGCTGAAAAAACGCGAAAAATCCTGCACGTGTGCACATAGCCTAAATGCAGAATTTTAGCGCATAGCTAGTCTTATAATAAGAGCTACGGTTTGGGAAGTTTTTCTCCCATTAGCCAGACATTGCTAGAAGACCTCTAATAAGCCATATGCCACATGAAAGGCCCGTGCAATCTGCAGCAAAACACCTGGATCTTCCAAGATGACAACCAACCTCTTCATCAATATCGGAGCCGTCCACTGTCTGGGATGCGTGAATGAACTCTGTGACGATCCCTGCTCTCCATATATGATGGACTGATGGTTTAAACTTCCTGTAACTCCATGCAAATCGCAGTAAAGCAGGTGTGCAGGCTGCAGCGTACGAGCCATGAATGTATGGGAACAGATGTCCAGACAAGCTATCGCTCAGGCTCGCACTGAGCCAGGTATAAAAAAAATCTGACTTGTTTGTTTTCAGTTGATGCAATGACTAGTGATGAGCGAGTGTACTCGTTGCTCGGGTTTTCCTGAGCAGGCTCGGGTGTCCTCCAAGTATTTATGACTGCTCGGAGATTTAGTTTAGTTTTCATGATTTGCGACTGCTGGACAGCCTGAATACATGTGGGAATTCCCTAATAAACAGGCAACCCCCACATGTATTCAGGCTGTCAAGCAGTCGCAAATCATGAAAAGTAAACTAAACCTCCGAGCAATCTTAAATAATATAGGACACCAGAGCCTGCTCAGTAAAATCCGAGCAACGAGTATACTCGCTCATCACTAGTAATGACATATACAATGGTGAATATTAGAGAACAAAAGAATAATATTACAGGAATAACCACAAAGTGAAACATCTCCCCACACTATAAATTATAAGAATATTAACAAAGAGTTATCTGACCATATAGCAGTATGTGCATACACACGTCACACAATACTCTGCACTACACAAACAATTACCACCGTACTGTGAACAGAAAGGTACGATATATGTGAGAACAAGAACTTGCTGCTATATAGACTATATACAGTGGGGAAATAAGTATTTGATCCCTTGCTGATTTTGTAAGTTTCCCCACTGACAAAGACATGAACAGTCTATAATTTTAAGGGTAGCTTAATTTTAACATTGAGAGATAAAATATCAAAAATATAATCCAGAAAATCACATTGTATAAGTTATATAAATTTATTTGCATTTTGCAGTGAGAAATAAGTATTTGATCCCCTTCCAGCCATTAAGAGTTCTGGCTCCTACAGACCAGTTAGAGGCTCCTAATCAACTCGTTACCTGCATTATAGACAGCTGTCTTACATAGTCACCTATATAAAAGACTCCTGTCCACAGACTCAATTAATCAGTCAGACTCTAACCTCTACAACATGGGCGTAGATCTGCCAATTTGAAGGGCAAGTAGGATCCATCTTTATTTAGAAAATAAGAATTATCCAGTATGGGGGCTGCCATCTACGCCCAGGTTTTGCTTATCTGTACAGGTGACTTTACCTGGCACGGCAGCTGGTCCCATTGACCTAAAAATGCTTTGTGGACCCTTCATTGTGTTAATCAGTTGAGATTTTAAAGGACTAAATTCTAAATATTTGTAATGATCTTTATTCTTTATTTTGCTATGTATAAGCTAGCTTCCCATGAATTTCTAGATCCGTCATGTCAGTGAGTGACTTTATTATATCGGTCGCCTCTGTTTTTCGATATCTAGGACGTTAGAATTCAGATTTTCCTTGAAGAGCATTTCATTTGTTTTGCTTAACATATATAATAATAATAAAACAAAAACCCCAAACAATCAGTTATCTCAAATCTGCTTAAAAGAAGAAGGTCAAGACAATTCATAAAATAATGAATTTTTAACATATCAAATAAGTAAAAAGCTCCAAACTATAACAAACCACCAGTCACATATGAATAGTGTGCACTGGTCCCAACTCGAGCCAATTCTTAATTTTATGAGTAAAATGTAATAAGTATAATCGTGGCATAATAAGGTTTTCCATTATATATCAGAAGATGGCATACAATATTGTAACAGCGCCACCACCGAAAAAAATAATATACATCAATAATAATAGCAAACTGATCAATAATTATTTATAGAAGAGCAAAATCCCAAAGTAGGATAAAAAATACCAATAACGTACAAATATATATAAATTACAGTTCCTGAGATATGGGTCTTTTTATTTAGTGCAAGTTTTTTGGTCTTTACAAGGTAATAGGAGTCACAGGATCCTCAGGGGCGTGTCTTTATGCTGATTTGCATAATAAACCTGTAAGCACCGCCCCTTTAGTAAAAACCAAGGAAATTGGCAATAAATAAAAATCTCCATATCTCTGGAACCCTATGGCGGATTTAGGAAAAACAAAAAATGGAGTAATCAGTGGAGCAATGTGAATAAAATAAGAGGAAAGAAAAGGTTTTCTTTAAATACTCAATCTTTGCCCACCACCAGGAAAATATGTTTGAAATGTATTTAACAAAAACCATCGCTTTACGACATTTACGTATTGTGTTTGCACTTAAACTTCTTGCTGTATCTTGCAGTCTCCTGCCGCTGTCAGTCATATAGACGTGGTTTGTTGGATCAAGAAGTCAGGTGTTTCTTGTACCAAGGAGAAATATTTCCTGCTGTCAACCATCCACATTTGTTGTGGAGCATAAAGTGAATGGATCAAGGGAAATGACGGGATTCCTGCCTTGTTTGCTTTGCTCCATTGTGCAGTTGTTCCAATATCTGATCATACATTTCCGCCATATGTGCACATACATGCAGCAATACAAGAATACTTTACATCCAATGTGTTTATGGGGAATTAAAAAAAAAGCCAATTGATATCCGAAATAAAACTGAAAAATGAACCCATTTTCTCTTTAGTGCCGGGGTAGACATTGATTTGGGTTGTCTGTGGTTGGAAAGAAAATCTATCTTCTTTTTCGCCACTCTTGTGAATTGACAATTTGGGTATTGTAATACGGTCCTATCCAATGACGTGCATTCAGCTGAAGTATTTGCTTGCGTCGGCGGGTCCTTCACCCGCTGGGGCCGGACGTAGGGTGATAGCCGCAACCGCAGTACTTCCGCCCCTGTCAGGAGGTGCGATAATGTCTACTCTGGCGTCAGGACTTGGCTTAAAAGCAACAAGATGGATGAAAATTCTGAATCCTTAAAGTGTTTTTATCTGTTTTCATAAAAATTGTGTTCCCAGGTTCAGTTTGGGAAAAAAAAAACCTGAGCTTTACTCACCCTCCCCTGGTCCAGGACTAAGTCTCTGCTGCTGCTGCCTGTTTTCATTACCGCACACACACCATCCACCACTTGTTTCACTTGTACTCCTATCATGGCTGTACTATTTAGTACTTGTGATCCTTTCCATGCCTATTTCCCATGTGTTGGCTTATATACCATATAGTGCGTAAAGCAGGGGCTGTATTAAACCCAGGTATATGTAGAATCCTCGTATTCCCTACACCCCACACTGCTGTTACAAACTTCTGCGCCTTTTGATCTTCGCTTTTGCATTTCGCTTTTGCACACTATACTACATTGGTCCTATCATCATTCTGACATATGTAGAGGACAATGTATTTGCCCTGACCTTCATGGATGCCCCTATACTTATTTAAATGTTTGCTTTTAGAGCATTTGGCCTGTTTTTATGCTGCAATTAACTGGTTTCTCATTTTTCTGTATTTTATTCATTTTTTATCGTTGTGTGTACGTGCAAGCACTGCTTCCTGTTGCTAGCGCCACCTTCTCACCAATTTGTCCCAATAAAGGTGTTTTATTTTTTCCATCTCTACCTTGGTATTATTACTCTTGACCACGTATTCAGATTTTTCTCTCTTGGTTCTCTTGAAGTTTTGTAGTATTTAGGGCTTGCTATTTTGAATGAACCAAACCCTGAGGATTTTTCATCCTTGAAGGTCGGCCATAATATTAAGAATGCCCTTTTGATAATAATGTCTTGCAGGGGTTTTTCAACCGTGACCACATGCTCTCTATCCTCACTAGGAAATAGTGCCCATCCTGCTCTTTTTCTGGTACTAGAGTAGACACGCCTTAATACATGCCATCTATGTCTGAACTGATTCTTATTATTCTCACTATT
Organism: Ranitomeya variabilis; assembly: GCF_051348905.1. Taxonomy (NCBI): domain Eukaryota; kingdom Metazoa; phylum Chordata; class Amphibia; order Anura; family Dendrobatidae; genus Ranitomeya; species Ranitomeya variabilis. The sequence goes on from NC_135237.1 coordinate 539,470,346, forward strand.
GGATGGCGACTACACTTTAAAGGGAATCTGTCAGCACATTTTTGGCATTTAATCTGAGAGCAGCATGATGTAGGGACAAAAAGCCCGATTCCAGGGATAAGTCACTTATTAGGCGGTGTGCTGAAGTATCAATACAGTCAGTGTTTTACCAGTAGGATATTATCACTGCAGGACTAGGTTTCATGTGCCAGACAGTCCAACTAATCTGTGTAACCCCGCCCCCACCACTGATTGGCAGCTTGCACAGAGGAAACTGCCAATCAGTGGTGTGGGCGGGGTTTATACACAGCTCAGTATTCTGAGCACTGCCACATCTGCAGCAGAAAAAACTGGGATTCTAACACAACTACAGCAAACAGCCTAGTAAGTGCTGGAATCAGGGTCTCTGTCTCTACATTATGCTGCTCTCAGTTTACATAGTAAACAACTGCTGACAGATTCCTTTTAATGTACTTTAAATGGTTTTGAAACTAAGTGCAGAGGAGGCAGAAATATCATTATGGTTGGTTGGTGTCGGCGTAGCTCTAACATATAAATATACAAGGGCCCATTGGAAGCAGTGAACTCTACCAGAAACCTCAGTCGTGTAATTGATTTCATACAGGTGCATATATTATACCATCATTTGGGGTTATGGATTATGGCATTTGACTAAAGTAACGGTATCATGTCCAACCCTTGATCCTTCCTTATTGTTTCCAGCTGCGTCGAACGTAAATTCTGCAAGATGAAACTAAGGTCATTGTGCCTCCGAGGGAATAACCCATTCTTCCTATATTCCTTCCATAATATAATATATGCATTAAGCCCCAGCAGAATTCTCTTTGTTTTAAAGTTCTATGACATTTTATATTTTTTCCTAAACACAGTAGAGTTTAATGTGTATTAATCTAGAATGTCGTTAACTCTTGTAAGATCTGTACTATTTAAAGAGAATCTGTCAGCAGATTTTAGCTATGGAATTTGACAGCAACTTAAAGTAGGGACAGAGACCCTGATTCCACCTATGGATCACTGAGTTCCTTGGTGCAGTTTTTATAGAATCTCTGCTTTCTGTGTAGAACCCTGTCCACACCCCTAAATGACAGTGTCCTGTGTACACTGTGCATTGTCAGCAGGCTGACAATCATTGGTGCGGGCGGGGTTACACACATTAGTCTGACTGCCATGCATGTGAGACTTAGTCCTGCAGTGATAATCACCTGCTAATAAAACACAACTTGTACTGGAAATATAGCGCACAGCCTTATAAGTGACACATACCTGGAATCGGGGTCTCAGCCCCTGCTCTCAGATTTAATAGCAAGAAACTGCTGACAGATTCCCTTTAAGGTGGATTCTGTTTTAAAAGGGGCATTATCATGGCAAAAATATTACTAATGTACCATCACAACACATCATATATCTGAGTGAAGCAGGATAACCTAACTTTGGAAAACAAGGACGTTATGTTTAGAAATCTTTTTACGTGGAAGTAGTATCAAGTGCAATGATGTCTTCAAGAGGATCTTTCGCTGTAAGTTTTCATTTATGCTGAGTACTTTTATTGTAATAATCTCTTTATTTATATAGTGCTAACATATTCCGCAGCGCTTTACAGTTTGCACACATTATCATCGCTGTCCCTGATGGGGCTCACTATCTAGATTCCCTATCAGTATGTCTTTGGAATGTGGGAGGAAACCGGAGAACCCGGAGGAAACCCACGCAAACACGGAGAGAACATACAAACTCCTTGCTGATGTTGTCCTTGGTGGGATTTGAACCCCGGACCCCAGCGCTGCAAGGCGTACTTCTCCTCTGACTCTGGCCAATCAAAACACAGCCTCACCCATAGAAAAGTTCTCTGATACACGACTAGTTGGTTGAAGGAATAATTTGTATCTTTATTTCCAGACGTGGCATAACTTTGTAACAAAAGAGCAGTGGTAATTGGCGGAGGTGTTCGGTATAAAATTAAAGGCATGATTGATCCATCCCAATGCTTAATGGTTGGCGGGATGTTCTTTTCCTGAAATTCTGCTCCCTTGTTTCTCCACACATAACTTTGATCATTGTGGGTAAAGAGTTCTATTTGAACCTCATCGGTCCACAGGACTTGTTTCCAAAATGCATCAGGCTTGTTTAGATTTCCTTTTGCATACTTCTAACACTGAATTTTATGGTGAGGACACAGGAGCGGTTTTCTTCTGATGACTTTTTCATAAAGGCCATATTTGTGCAAATGTCTCTGAACAGTGGAACAATGTACCACAACTCCAGATTCTGCTAAATCTTTCTGAAGGTCTTTTGCAATCAAGCGGTAGTTCTGATTTGCCTTTCTAGCAATCCTACCAGCAGCTCACACTGACATTTTACTTGGTCTTCCACACATTATCTTGACCTCCACTGTTCCTGTTAAATGCCATCTCTAAATTACATTTCGAACTGAGGAAACATCAACTTGAAAATGCTTTGCTGTCTTCTTATAGCATTCTCCTGCTTTGTGGGCCTCCACCATTTTCATTTTCAGAGTGTTAGGCAGCTGCTTAGAAGAACCTATGGCTGCTGTTTTTGGCACACGGTTAGAGGAGGCTGGGTTTTTACAAAGCTGGGAAATTTCCATCACATGATCTTTCCTAACAATGATAGTGAACAAGCCATATCCCTAACAGGCTAATTAAGGTCTAAAACCTTGGTGAAAGCTATCTGAGCACACAAATCTCCAACTTTTGCATTGGCTCATTTTCCTTTTTGCAATATATAATATATATATATATATATATATATATATATATATATATATATATATCTATCTTTGCTTAAAATACAATAATTTTAGGCCTTTTAGAGATCATTTCATCTTCAACTTGCTTAACTGTTCACAATAATAGTAATTATGACCAGGGGTGCCCAAACTTTTGCATGCTACTGTACAATTAACGTTTTTGTCCTATTTGGCCTTAATCAGAACAGGTTTCAGTACAAAGACATAAATATGCAGAAGCAGATCGTAGTAGATCAAGCTGCAGGAATAGCGCATATCCGGATCATGCTGTAGGAATAGCGCATACGCTGGATCAGGCTGTAGGAATAGCGCATACGCTGGATCATACTGTAGGAATAGCGCATACGCTGGATCATACTGTAGGAATAGGGCATATGCCGTATCATGATGTAGGAATAGCGCATACACTGGATCATGCGGTAGAAATAGTGCATACACTGGATCATGCTGTAGGAATAGTGCATATGCTGAATCATGCTGTAGGAATAGCGCATACGCTGGATCATGCTGTAGGAATAGTGCATATGGCGGATCATGCTGTAGGAATAGTGCATACGCTGGATCATGCTGTAGGAATAGCGCATATGGCGGATCATGCTGTAGGAATAGTGCATACGCTGAATCATGCTGTAGGAATAGCGCATACGCTGGATCATGCTGTAGGAATAGTGCATACGCTGGATCATGCTGTAGGAATAGTGCATATGCTGAATCATGCTGTAGGAATAGTGCATATGCTGAATCATGCTGTAGGAATAGCGCATACGCTGGATCATGCTGTAGGAATAGTGCATACGCAGGATAATGCTGTAGGAATAGTGCATATGCTGATCATGCTGTAGGAATAGTGCATACGCTGGATCATGCTGTAGGAATAGCACATACGCCGGATCATGCTGTAGGAATAGTGCATATGCCGGATCATGCTGTAGGAATAGCGCATATGCTGATCATGCTGTAGGAATAGCGCATATGCCGATCATGCTGTAGGAATAGCGCATACGCTGGATCATGCTGTAGGAATAGCGCATACACTGGATCATGCTGTAGGAATAGCGCATATGCCGGATCATGCTGTAGGAATAGCGCATACGCCGGATCATGCTGTAGGAATAGTGCATACACTGGATCATGCTGTAGGAATAGTGCATACGCCGGATCATGCTGTAGGAATAGCGCATAAGCTGGATCATGCTGTAGGAATAGCGCATATGCCGGATCATGCTGTAGGAATAGCGCATAAGCTGGATCATGCTGTAGGAATAGTGCATATGGCGGATCATGCTGTAGGAATAGTGCATATGGCGGATCATGCTGTAGGAATAGCGCATATGCCAGGTCATGCTGTAGGAATAGCGCATACGCCGGATCATGCTGTAGGAATAGAGCATATGCCGGATCATGCTGTAGGAATAGTGCATACGCTGGATCATGCTGTAGGAAAAGCGCATATGCCGGATCATGCTGTAGGAATAGCGCATACGCCGGATCATGCTGTAGGAATAGTGCATATGCTGGATCATGCTGTAGGAATAGCGCATACGCCGGATAATGCTGTAGGAATAGCGCATACGCTGGATCATGCTGTAGGAATAGCGCATACACCGGATCATGCTGTAGGAATAGCGCATACGCCGGATAATGCTGTAGGAATAGTGCATATGCCGGATAATGCTGTAGGAATAGTGCATATGCCGGATCATGCTGTAGGAATAGCGCATATGCCGGATCATGCTGTAGGAATAGCGCATATGGCGGATCATGCTGTAGGAATAGCGCATATGCTGGATCATGCTGTAGGAATAGCGCATATGCCGGATCATGCTGTAGGAATAGCGCATAAGCTGGATCATGCTGTAGGAATAGCGCATATGGCGGATCATGCTGTAGGAATAGCGCATACGCCGGATAATGCTGTAGGAATAGTGCATATGCCGGATAATGCTGTAGGAATAGTGCATATGGCGGATCATGCTGTAGGAATAGCGCATATGGCAGATCATGCTGTAGGAATAGCGCATATGCAGGATAATGCTGTAGGAATAGCGCATACGCCGGATAATGCTGTAGGAATAGTGCATACGCCGGATCATGCTGTAGGAATAGTGCATATGGCGGATCATGCTGTAGGAATAGTGCATATGCTGGATCATGCTGTAGGAATAGCGCATACGCCGGATAATGCTGTAGGAATAGTGCATACGCCGGATCATGCTGTAGGAATAGTGCATATGGCGGATCATGCTGTAGGAATAGTGCATATGCCGGATCATGCTGTAGGAATAGCGCATATGCTGATCATGCTGTAGGAATAGCGCATATGCCGATCATGCTGTAGGAATAGCGCATACGCTGGATCATGCTGTAGGAATAGCGCATACACTGGATCATGCTGTAGGAATAGCGCATATGCCGGATCATGCTGTAGGAATAGCGCATACGCCGGATCATGCTGTAGGAATAGTGCATACACTGGATCATGCTGTAGGAATAGTGCATACGCCGGATCATGCTGTAGGAATAGCGCATAAGCTGGATCATGCTGTAGGAATAGCGCATATGCCGGATCATGCTGTAGGAATAGCGCATAAGCTGGATCATGCTGTAGGAATAGTGCATATGGCGGATCATGCTGTAGGAATAGTGCATATGGCGGATCATGCTGTAGGAATAGTGCATATGCCGGATCATGCTGTAGGAATAGCGCATACGCCGGATCATGCTGTAGGAATAGAGCATATGCCGGATCATGCTGTAGGAATAGTGCATACGCTGGATCATGCTGTAGGAAAAGCGCATATGCCGGATAATGCTGTAGGAATAGTGCATATGCCAGATCATGCTGTAGGAATAGTGCATATGCTGGATCATGCTGTAGGAATAGCGCATATGGTGGATCATGCTGTAGGAATAGCGCATACGCCGGATAATGCTGTAGGAATAGTGCATATGCCGGATAATGCTGTAGGAATAGTGCATATGGCGGATCATGCTGTAGGAATAGCGCATACGCCGGATAATGCTGTAGGAATAGTGCATATGCCGGATAATGCTGTAGGAATAGTGCATATGGCAGATCATGCTGTAGGAATAGCGCATACGCCGGATAATGCTGTAGGAATAGTGCATATGGGGGATCATGCTGTAGGAATAGTGCATATGCTGGATCATGCTGTAGGAATAGCGCATACGCCGGATAATGCTGTAGGAATAGTGCATATGCCGGATCATGCTGTAGGAATAGTGCATATGGCGGATCATGCTGTAGGAATAGCGCATATGCTGGATCATGCTGTAGGAATAGCACATACGCCGGATCATGCTGTAGGAATAGTGCATATGCCGGATCATGCTGTAGGAATAGTGCATATGGCGGATCATGCTGTAGGAATAGTGCATATGCCGGATCATGCTGTAGGAATAGCGCATATGCTGATCATGCTGTAGGAATAGCGCATATGCCGGATCATGCTGTAGGAATAGCGCATATCCGGATCATGCTGTAAGAATAGCGCATATGCTGGATCATGCGGTAGGAATAGCGCATATACCGGATCATGCTGTAGGAATAGCGCATACGCCGGATCATGCTGTAGGAATAGTGCATACACCGGATTATGCTGTAGGAATAGCGCATATGCTGGATCATGCTGTAGGAATAGCGCATATGCCGGATCATGCTGTAGGAATAGCGCATACGCCGGATCATGCTGTAGGAATAGCGCATATCCAGATCATGCTGTAAGAATAGCGCATATGCTGGATCATGCGGTAGGAATAGCGCATATACCGGATCATGCTGTAGGAATAGTGCATATACCGGATCATGCTGTAGGAATAGCGCATATGCCGGATCATGCTGTAGGAATAGTGCATATACCGGATCATGCTGTAGGAATAGCGCATATGCTGATCATGCTGTAGGAATAGCGCATATGCCGGATTATGCTGTAGGAATAGCGCATATGGCGGATCATGCTGTAGGAATAGTGCATATGGCGGATCATGCTGTAGGAATAGCGCATACGCCGGATCATGCTGTAGGAATAGCGCATACGCCGGATAATGCTGTAGGAATAGCGCATATGCCGGACCATGCTGTAGGAATAGCGCATATGGCGGATCATGCTGTAGGATGTGACGTATTCTCCAAGCGGTGATACTATATCTTGCTTCTACATATTTATTTCTTTGTATCATACTGCAATCTGTTCTGATGAAGGTCCAATAGGCCAAAATGTCAGTTGTATATACAGTGGATTACTTGTGTGAAATAATTTTTTTCTTTGCATCTACTTTGGAGTTCCAAGTTCTTCATTTTTATTGCATGGGAGTGGAATCCTACTTGAGTCCCCATCATACAGGAGAGCTCCGCTGCATTTTTAGGTGATATGACTAATCATGTTATAGACAGACCATAATGATCAAAGGGTGAAATGACCAGTATTAGGGATCACGATTTGTTCACAATTTGCGTGCCAATAGTGATTATGAGAGGTCACAGCATCAATGCCTTGGCAATTTTTTTTGCGGTGTTTTTTGATGCAAGAAGCTGATATCCCAGGCTGAATATTTCCGTTTGTCATATGGTAGGTCTTCTTTAATACTGGAGAGAGCTCTGAATATATTAAAGGCTCATCAAAAACACATGTGACCCTTTAATGGGATCTTTTTTGCACGTCTGATCATGATTGAACACAACCTAAGGAAAGACATCAGGTAATGGCCTTTTCATTGATCTCTGGCCCAAGCGCTATTAATCCATTCATGGTTTTCACATTGATTTCCATTGAGGAGAACACAGTGCTCCAATATAACAAAGACAACATGGGCTTCAAACACATGGAAGAACATTTTCCTTTCTAGGAAAGGTTCTATATTTCACAGAAAAACTGTGAAATGTATAATTTTAGGAAATTTTTTTGCAACAAATTAATTTAATCATACACTGCTCAAAAAAATAAAGGGAACACTAAAATCCCACATCCTAGATATCACTGAATGAAATATTCCAGTTGTAAATCTTTATTCATTACATAGTGGAATGTGTTGAGAACAATAACACCTAAAAATGATCAACGTAAATCACAACTAATATCCCACGGAGGTCTGGAGTTGGAATGAAAATTAAGTTACAGGCTGATCCATCTTCAGTGGAAATGCCTCAAGATAAGGAAATGATGCTCAGTAGTGTGTGTGGCCTCCACGTGCCTGTATGAGGCGGTGGATGGTCTCCTGAGGGATCTCCTCCCAGACCTGGACTAAAGCATCCGCCAACTCCTGGACAGTCTGTGGTGCAATGTGACATTGGTGGATGGAGCAAGACATGATGTCCCAGATGTGTTCAATCGGATACAGGTCTTGGGAACAGGCGGGCCAGTCCATAACTTCAATGCCTTCATCTTGCAGGAACTGCTGACACACTCCAGCCACATGAGGTCTGGCATTGTCCTGCATTAGGAGGAACCCAGGGCCGACCGCACCAGCATATGGTCTCACCAGGGGTCTGAGGATCTCATCTCATTACCTAATGGCAGTCAGGCTACCTCTGGTGAGCACATGGAGGGCAGTGTGGCCCTCCAAAGAAATGCCACCCCACACCATTACTGATCCACTGCCAAACCGGTCATGCTGAAAGATGTTGCAGGCAGCAGATCGCTCTCCACGGCATCTCCAGACTCTGTCACATATGCTCAGTGTGAACCTGCTTTCATCTGTGAAGAGCACAGGGCGCCAGTGTCAAATTTGCCAATCCTGGTGTTCTGTGGCAAATGCCAGGCATCCTGCACGGTGTTGGGCTGTGAGCACGACCTCCATCTGTGGACATCGGGCACTCAGACCATCCTCATGGAGTTGGTTTCTAACCGTTTGTGCGGACACATGCACATTTGTGGCCTGCTGGAGGTCATTTTGCAGGGCTCTGGCAGTGTTCCTCCTGTTCCTCCTTGCACAAAGGCTGAGGTAGCGGTCCTGCTGTTGGGTTGTTGCCCTCCTACAGCCCCCTCCACATCTCCTGGTGTACTGGCCTGTCTCCTGGTAGCGCCTCCAGCCTCTGTACACTACGATGACAGACACAGCAAACCTTCTTGCCACAGCTCACATTGATGTGCCATCCTGGATGAGCTGCTCTACCTGAGCCACTTGTGTGGGTTGTAGAGTCCGTCTCATGCTACCACGAGTGTGAAAGCACAACCAACATTCAAAAGTGACCAAAACATCAGCCAGAAAGCATTGGTACTGAGATGTGGTCTGTGGTCCCCACCTGCAGAACCACTCCTTTATTGAGGGTGTCTTGATAATTGCCAATAATTTCCATCTGTTGTCTATTCCATTTGTACAACAGCATGTGAAACTGATTGTCAAACAGTGTTGCTTCCTAAGTGGACAGTTTGATTTCACAGAAGTTTGATTTACTTGGAGTTATATTCTGTTGTTTACGATACGATACGATACACTTTGTTGATCCTGGGGTAATTACGGTATTACAGCAGCAATACAAACAGCAGTACATAAAATATTAGGACACAAATCTTGCACAAGTAAGCCAACATTACATAACAAATAAATGTGGGTATATAAGTCACTGTTAATTGACATTAGTACATCTGCAATCAGTCATTGTTGTCTACCACCCTTAGGAAATTATTATACATCCCCATAGCAGTAGGTACAAACAATTTCCTGAAGTTCTTTTTCTTACTCCTTAGTAGGATTAGACGGCTGCTGAATGTGCTCTTCTGCTCGTATAGCGGGTGTGTATTATTGATCATTATAGCCCTACACTTCTTCTGAATCCTAACCTCCTCAAAAGAGTCCAGATGGAGGCCAACAGCCGCGCTTGCCTTCTTGATAAGTTTGTTGAGCTTATTAGCATCAGATACTCGCAGATTACTGCCCCAGCATAAGAAAGCAAAACAAATGGCGCTTGCCACAACGGACTGGTAGAACATTTCCAGCATTTTACTGTACACATTGAACGACCAGAGCTTCGGAAGAAAGTACAGTCTGCTCATTCCCTTCTTGTAAACCTTTTCTGTATGACTCCTCCAATCGAGTTTACTGTCAAGGTGAACCCCCAAATATTTGTAGCTCTCAACAATCTCAACCTCCAGGCCAGCAATATTGATCGGCAAGTAATCTTCCTGATTCCTTCTATAACTCACCACCAACTCCATGGTTTTCTTTACATTTAGTTCTAGACAGTCCGTCACCAATTTAAGTGTTCCCTTTAGTTTTTTTGAGCAGAATATATATATATATATATATATATATATATATATATATATATATATATATATATATATATATATATATATATATATATATATATATATATACAGGTCCTTCTCAAAAAATTAGCATATAGTGTTAAATTTCATTATTTACCATAATGTAATGATTACAATTAAACTTTCATATATTATAGATTCATTATCCACCAACTGAAATTTGTCAGGTCTTTTATTGTTTTAATACTGATGATTTTGGCCTACAACTCCTGATAACCCAAAAAACCTGTCTCAATAAATTAGCATATCAAGAAAAGGTTCTCTAAATGACCTATTACCCTAATCTTCTGAATCAACTAATTAACTCTAAACACATGCAAAAGATACCTGAGGCTTTTAAAAACTCCCTGCCTGGTTCATTACTCAAAACCCCCATCATGGGTAAGACTAGCGACCTGACAGATGTCAAGAAGGCCATCATTGACACCCTCAAGCAAGAGGGTAAGACCCAGAAAGAAATTTCTCAACAAATAGGCTGTTCCCAGAGTGCTGTATCAAGGCACCTCAATGGTAAGTCTGTTGGAAGGAAACAATGTGGCAGAAAACGCTGTACAACGAGAAGAGGTGACCGGACCCTGAGGAAGCAGTGGACTGAGTCTGGTGTGGAAACATCCAGAGCCACCGTGCACAGGCGTGTGCAGGAAATGGGCTACAGGTGCCGCATTCCCCAGGTAAAGCCACTTTTGAACCATAAACAGCGGCAGAAGCGCCTGACCTGGGCTACAGAGAAGCAGCACTGGACTGTTGCTAAGTGGTCCCAAGTACTTTTTTCTGATGAAAGCAAATTTTGCATGTCATTCGGAAATCAAGGTGCCAGAGTCTGGAGGAAGACTGGGGAGAAGGAAATGCCAAAATGCCTGAAGTCCAGTGTCAAGTACCCACAGTCAGTGATGGTGTGGGGTGCCATGTCAGCTGCTGGTGTTGGTCCACTGTGTTTCATCAAGGGCAGGGTCAATGCAGCTAGCTATCAGGAGATTTTGGAGCACTTCATGCTTCCATCGGCTGAAATGCTTTATGGAGATGAAGATTTCATTTTTCAGCACGACCTGGCACCTGCTCACAGTGCCAAAACCACTGGTAAATGGTTTACTAACCATGGTATTACTGTGCTCAATTGGCCTGCCAACTCTCCTGAACTGAACCCCATAGAGAATCTGTGGGATATTGTGAAGAGAAAGTTGAGAGATGCAAGACCCAACACTCTGGATGAGCTTAAGGCCGCTATTGAAGCATCCTGGGCCTCCATAACATCTCAGCAGTGTCACAGGCTGATTGCCTCCATGCCACGCCGCATTGAAGCAGTCATTTCTGCCAAAGGATTCCCGACCAAGTATTGAGTGCATAACTGAACATTATTATTTGATGGTTTTTTTGTTTGGTATTAAAAAACACTTTTATTTGATTGGTCGGGTGAAATATGCTAATTTATTGAGACAGGTTTTTTGGGTTATCAGGAGTTGTATGCCAAAATCATCAGTATTAAAACAATAAAAGACCTGACAAATTTCAGTTGGTGGATAATGAATCTATAATATATGAAAGTTTAATTGTAATCATTACATTATGGTAAATAATGAAATTTAACACTATATGCTAATTTTTTGAGAAGGACCTGTATATATAATGGAGAAAAAAGGCTTGACTTGGCTTGAAAAAGGCTCAGTGTGAGCTGAAACATCGCACAGAGATGTGGGTTGAATAAACTTCACATTTTTTTCACCCTGAAAAGGACTTGGAGTGCTGCCTTCTTTTTTCTCCATTTTGTATACAAGTTGGGTAGATGAGTGGACCATTCTACCCAGGAGGCCTGGCACCCACTGGTGAGCATTGTGCTGTTCCAATTTTTCTTTATATATATATATATATATATATATATATATATATATATATATATATATATATATATATATATATATATATATATATATATATAGGAATTGTTTACTTACATTAACTCTTATTTGTTAGCAGTGTATCCCAATAATTAGCGACTCTGATCAGAACTGGACTGTCCCACAGGGGGACCGGTGATATTCCCGTGGGCCCCAGAGCAGGAATTGACCCGCATCTCTTCAACATGATCGGTACTTAGCACATTAAAACTAGATTTGCAATGTACAGACAAAGGCAGTATCTCATCATTCATATAAAAAAAATACCTATTCTACTATTATATTGATGCATAAGTAAATTTGTGAATGAGGATAATGCAATATTTGCATGTAGCTGCATAGTGGGCCCCCATAATCAACGTTAATAGTGGGCCCTTGGCATATTAGTCCAACAATGCCTCTGATGAGGAACCATTGTAGTCATCTGAATACCTGTGTAACGCTCTCTCCCAGACTGGATGGTACGAGCGAGGATTGTGGCCACACTGTGCCACAAACCAGAGTACCCTGGAGGGGCGTGACTAAGCAGCTACCTTGGTGTTCGCTGGAGCCTCTAGTGGTGAGGTCAGGCTTGTGCGGCAGGTAGCTGCCAGGTGCCACTCCAGGGCGGTGTCTGGAAGTAGCAGCTGATCCCACTGGGGGACAGAACTCTAGGAACAGATGCGGGCAAGTACAGACGGGCACGTCTGGTACTCTAGCGGGCTCGTCTGGCACTCTGGCAGACATTCGGGCATGGCTGGCACTCTGGCAGGCAGGTGGGCACGTCTGGCACTCTGGCAGGCAGGTGGGCACAGAACAGACTGGAGGAATCAGGACGGTAGCGGATACAGCAGGAACACAGGCAGGTAGGAGTAGGAAAAGGGAACAGATAGGAACCAGTTCAGACTGGAGGGACAGGACCTGCTTCAGGAGGCACAGGAACACAGGCAGGTACGAGTGGGATAAGAGAACGGGTAGTAACCAGTACAGACTGGATGGACAAAGAGTCACTGGGTGCGGGACGAGAGCAGAGCCACAGGACACGAAGAGCAGAGCAAAATCGCAGGACGTGGAGAGCAGAGCAGAACCGCAGGATGTGGAGAGCAGAGCAGAACGCGGAGAGCAGAGCAGAACCACTGGATATGGAGAGCAGAGCAGAACCGCTGGATACGGAGAGCAGAGTAGAACGCGGAGAGCAGAGCAGAACTGCTAGATGCGGAGAGTAGATGCGGAGAGTAGAGCAGAGCCGCAGGATGGGGAGAGCGGAGCAGAGCAGAGACACAGGATGTGGAGAGCAGAGTCGCTGAATGTAGAGAGCAGAGCAGATTCGCAGGATGCAGAGTGGAGCAGAGCAGAGCCGCAGGATGCGGGGAAGAGAGCAGAGCTGAGGATTGCGCAGAGCCCCAGGATGCGGGGAGCAGAGCAGAGCTGCAGCATGCGGGGAGCAGAGCAGAGCTGCAGCATGCGGGGAGCAGAGCAGAGCTGCAGGTTGCGCAGAGCAGAACCGCAGGATGCGGAGAGCAGAGCAGAAGGAGTAGACACTAGGATACACACAGCTGAGTAGGGAAGGCGACAAACAAGGATACTAACAGGTACAGGTATAGGGAAGAGTTCAGAAAAGGACAGACACGGGAACAAGTTCAGGACAAAGGATTCCCCCCCCCAGGGAGGCGGAAACCAGGACAGGACCTGGTAACTCAGTAGCGGAATACAAACTGAGAATTTGTGGCTCAGGCATTTCCCTATGGGTGGAGATGCCTTAAGTACCTGTTGCCTCTTGGCAATTGGCTGGGGACACCTTAGGAAGGTGCACACTGTCTCTATAAGAAACAACGAGTGCCAGCGCTTCCCCCCCTGAGCACACAGCCAGGAAGTATGCAAACAGCAGGCAGGAGACATGAGGTTCACAGCATGGAGCAGGCAGAGGGCAGAACTCACAGCATGGCCCGGAGGGGTAAGTAAGATGGAAGATGGGAAGCCATGCAGTGATGCCGGCAGTGATGTTACAACCTCAATGCTGAAACCAGTTACAAAATTTGGAGATCAATTGACCAAAGCTTGGGAGGTGTCATTTCTTGTCCTACTGTAGACAACCGTAGCAGCCTGAGTTGGAGCCACAGAGGTCAGAGTGGGTGAATAAACATCACTTTATTAATTACTAGATTGAGGCCCGATTCTAATGCATCGGGTATTCTAGAATATGCATGTCCCCGTAGTATATGGACAATGATGATTCCAGAATTTGCGGCAGACTGTGCCCGTCGCTGATTGGTCGAGGCAACCTTTATGACATCATCGTCGCCATGCTGTGCCCGTTGCTGATTGGTCGAGGCCTGGCGGCCTCGACCAATCAGAGACGCGGGATTTCCAGGACAGACAGACAGACAGACAGACAGAAAAACCCTTAGACAATTATATATATAGATTACCTATCCCTTTCCTTTGTAATTTTTTTATGTTACACCCTCTTCCCGGGTATCCTGTGCTCTGTTTCCCTTCCCCTGGGTTCGCTGCTCTTTGTTGTGCTCCACCTCTGGTTTTGCAGGATGACCGGAGTAGATCAATGGCATCATATTCCTAGGCTCATTTAGACACACAACTGTGTTCTGAGATTGAGTCTCTAGTGTTCCATGTTTGGTGTACTCCATTTCCCGTGTTTTTGTAGGGAGGAGAGCCAGGCTAACGGTCCCTCTTGCGTGTCTGGGCTGGAACTGTCGGGGCTGTCGCCATTATTCCGAGGGAAGAGATTTCTGTCCGGAGCAGTTCAGGACACCTGACTGATGGGGGCGAGTCCAACTTAAATAGCGGTGTGCGAGAAAAGATGGGGCTTTTGGTGGGGAACCAGCTTGAGAGCACAGAGACGGTTAACTACCTCTTGACTTACCCAAGCCAGCTATCCGTACATTCCCACTCAGTTAGAAGTGTCTTCCTGACTGATGACACAGAGCCCAGAGAGATCCCCAGACCATACAGTGACCAGTACGGACTTCAGAACATCGTTCCACTCATCACCACAGAGGCACCACTCAGTCCTATGCCTGCGGTGCCTACTGAGTGCCAGCCTGTACCTGTGGCCGTGACCGCTGGACTGCATACTACTTCTGCGGCCTTTTCTGCTGAACTGTTTGCTACGTCCGCTGCGTCGCGGACCAACATCTCTACAACATCTCATGCCCGGACCAGGAGACCACGTGCCTAAGGACCCGGAGGATTTACCACCACAAGGAGCTAGTGCATCGCCTTTCTGCCTGACTGGATTGGAGACTTCTCGCGCCGCCAGCAGCGCCACCGAAAGATCTTCCAGCGACCTCCGACCAAGGCCCAGACACTAATAAATTGAACTGTTGTTACCTTTATAATAATACCCCCTGCTTGATTTATTATTGAGTTACATAAAATCCCTGTTAGCCCTTGCTCTGCCTCTTGTGTGTCACTGCATCCTATGCACCTGATAGCATCCTACATTTTCAGTTTGGATTTATCCCTGCTGAGTTCCACTCCATCCAGTCTTCTGTTTCTTAGATTCCTGTATGTGCCAATTTCTCGCTGTCCACATGCCTTCCTTGCTTACTGCATCAGCGGGGTCAGTGTGCCCACCCAGACTTAGACTTAGAGGATCCACTTCACCCATTGCACCTAACAATATGATTAATGTCCTGAACACAAAAAAACAACAAAATATTCACAAATACATCACAAAAGTTAGAGCAAAAAGGATAAAACCTCCACCAGTGCAGCCCATCTGCAAGTAGTATGTCATAGCACTGCTTCCAGCCTGAGCCTTGATGCACGTGATTCTTGACATCCAATTTTCCACCAGTTTACAGTGTTTTTTAATGCCTGCCAAACCACACATTGGCTTAGCGCAAGCGGATGATAATATCTTTTCTTTAATTGAAATTCTGAGCCCTGTCTTCAAAATAACCTTGTAGATTTTTTATGATTACATAAATTAAATACAAAATTCCATATTTAATTTAGTGAAATTGGGTCCAAAATATGCAAAAGAAAAAGGTCATGGTGACTCATGACATCGATGACATCTTGACTTCGGTTTTGTGATGTTGTATAGATTTTGAAATTATTTTTATATTTTTGCTATGTCCGCAGGTGGAGGTGCAGACACGAAAAGAGTACGATAAATATGTTTTTGGCATCTTATTTATTTTCCTTTTAAATGAGTTGTCCAGGAATAAAAGAGCATGACTGTTTTTTGATCTTTTTAAGCCACTCAACAATTATCAGCCTTTCTGGGTGGGATGGGAGCACAATCTTTTTTGTACCCTGGGAGCTTGTCTGTGCTTTATCAGCTGTCTTCAAGACATCAACAGAATCCTAATTGTCTTTTTCTGTCCCCGTAAATAAAAGGAGCGCTTCATTTCCCTTCACTATGGAGCAATTGCTTTAAATTTTAAAGTAAATTGTCAACTTAGCATGTAAAATAAAAGGCCTGAATACCCCCCATGCAGGGACACAATGAGATGTTTGCCATCAAGGACCATGCACATATTGACTTTAACACCTCGATTTACTGTGCTAAACAAAAAGTCAATTAGGGATTGCTTGCTTAAAGCATAAATGAGACCAAATGGCCTTGTACTAGATAAATGCTCCTAATGGCTATGTGTGGACCTTGATAGTCCTTTAAAGAGACAGTAAGTATAATACTGTTTGTTCTTTGTCACATAAAGCTATCACCCTGGTCCACATGGTGATATAAAAGATTCAAAAAGTTTAGAAAAGTGGCAAAAATGCAATAATTGTTGTTTTAAAAATATCCAAATAATACTTCTAGTCAATGACCAAGTGAAAAGTAGAGGGATATGATTAGCAGAGACGCAGGGGCATGTGACCTTTTTGTCTCTCTGGTAATCTGACCTTGTTTATATGCATTGGCAATATAATTACATGTTATCAGCATATTCTTCAATACTTTACTATCAAGTGAAGGTAAATTAATGTTGGTGAAATCCCCATCTCACCTCTTGGACCCCAGTGGGCATCCAGAGACACAAACAGTAGGAGATGAAGTTATAAATGGCCCTCTTCATTGAAGTCACGCCTATGACTGTCATGCCGGTAACTTCCATCCCTTCTCAGTGCTGTCTTAGTCACTGCGCTCACCGCTCTGCTTCTCCTCATGTCAGGCCATCTGGCTGAGTTGCCACTTGAAGTACTCTTGCATCTTCCTTCTGTCTCCACCTGGCTATAGGGAGGAGCAGCCAGTCTTTGTGGGAATTTAATCCGGCTGTGTTCTGCACAGCTCAGATTCCCTTGCGCATAATCTTCTAGCAGGGCATATAGACAGTTCCTTCTTCACTTCAACTCTTTCCCTGAACTTAGGTTCCGAGTGGTAGTCTGTCCCTATTGTTAAGAAAAGTGCATGTTTGTATCAACTCTTATGTTACTGACCCAGCTTGTATACCCGTTCTGTCAGACCACTCTACTCCTGACCACGACTTTGTATTCTGAACCTGTGCTGCCTGTGCCGACCTTGAACTGTCTGGCTTCGTCTCTGCCTGTGCCCTCTTTATGCCATATCGCTGCCTTGACCTATTGGTCAGCTGCTACAGGTCCGGACACTACCCTGAAGTGGCACCAGGTGGCTACCCTAATGACCCAAGTTTAACTCACCCTCAGAGGCTCTAGAGAAGTCCAGGTAGTCACTTAGTCATACCCCTCCACAGTAAGCCCGACCAGTGGAGTACTAGGTCCACACCCACAGGCGTCACAATGAACTCTATTCATTGTGTCTCTGTTAAAGAATAGATTCTTTAAGGAACTTTCACCAGTTTTCAAGTGTAAAACTCCTTGAATTAGCACAAGATTATCTGATTTTGTGACTTTTTAGGGTTCTACACCAGTCTCAGCTGGCTTCGCCAAGGCAGAGACAGAGCTGGGGAGAGACAGGAATGTGGCAAAGTGACCTATCGAAATCATTATATTTTGTGCAAAAATAAATTCTGTATTGCCAGAAATGTGCAGCAGCCTGTGGCTGGAGTAAAATTTCTTGTGAAGGCAAATGTTAGTTGTAAGATATGCCAAATTCATTAAAGGAAACCTGTCACCAGGTTTTCCCCATATAAAGTATGACTACCATCTTTAAGGTCTCTTTTACAGCATACTGAAATACTGTAAATAAGTCCCTTATCCCCTCTGCAGATCCCCCCAAAAAGCTTTTATTATACCCACAGACGGCACGGCGCAGTCTGATGGGCGTCTCTGGTCTTGATCTAGTACCTCTCTTTCTACAATGGCCTTACATCAGCTTGCTTCATGTAGATGACACGTCCTCCGTCATCTACAGTGTCCCCCAAATCTTGCTCCTGCGCAGGGACACTTCTTTCTGCCCTATTGTGGGGAGAGCGAGACACTGTAGTGTTCATGAGTCGACTTTACTTCCGGGTCATTGGCTCTCTTTGGCCTTTCCCAGCACATGTGCATTATACTACTTTACAAGTAGGATTCCAGCAATTGTAGGAAGTGAGGAGGTGCTGGATCAACAGCAGAGACATCCATTGGACCAGACCACACTGCCTGTGGGTATAATAAAAGCTCTTTTTTGGAATCTGCAGAGGTGATTGGGGACTATTTTTTACAGCATTCTAGAATGTAGTAAAAGGCCCTAAAGGTAGTGGTCGTACTTTATATGTGGAAAATTTGGTGAGAGGGGCCAATGACTACAAATGAGACACACACATGTATACATGTCCATCCTTCTATCATTTCTTCTCTCTTCTATCTTTGGATAGGACGTCCGAATTGGCATAAGGGTGGGCAGGGGAGATTCACCAGATCCCAAAAATGGTGGAGGCCCCTGGACATGACCTCTTTGCCTTTCTTTTAATCTGAGAAAAAACTTCCTTATGTTCATCATTACTACATAAAACAAAATTAAACGAGTTCTGATTGACTTGATATAAAGCTCATTGATGCACGTTGAGGACAATCAGTTTGGACCTATAAAAATAGCCAAAGTTAAATGTTTTTGAGTTTTCTATGTTGATGTCCTACTATGAGATACACTGGTGTGATTCCCAGTTATGGATATTATCACCCGCCCCTCCTGTTGGATGAACCAGACCACCCAAACTTCTTAAGAAGTTCTGTGTAACTTTGATCACTTTCTCTCACACAAGAGCTGACAAATTTTTACTAGAACAAAAAAAAACTAGACAGCTATTTTAACAAATCCAACCCATGTTTTCCACCTTCCGCTCCTACCTGTTAAGTCTTATTCCACCAACGGGTTTTTTCATGGCACAAGATGTAACGTACGAGAAATTATCAGTATGAGTGTACCAATGGTGTCGTCCAAAAACACAGCTGCAAAAAGTTTCACTTTCTGGTTTATAATTATACAAGTTATGACATTTTTCCCCAATTTGTGGTTTGTTCTAAATTTTGGAGCCTTATTGAAAAGACTGGATTTTTTTTTACAATGACAGGGAAGAATTTCTCATAGAATTTCTTTTTGGTGTTGGAAATATTTTTTCTTTTCATGACTAAAACGTTAAAAATAAATAAATACCAAAATCTTGAAAATATTCTATATGCCCTAAAAACATTTCCATCAGTTGGAATAAATTATTTAAAGCAACGCTCTACAAAAACCTCCCTAAGGAGGGCCGGATTATAAAAAATGGGGTAGAAAGAAATATGGGGTCCAGCTGTATCCCTGTTGGTCTAGGAACAGGTATCCTTTTATTTCTAAATTGTGGGAATAACAAATGCTATACAAATGGTGCGCTACGGTTTTGCTATGGTCCGCTTTCCCGGACTCTCATCCCCTTGTCTTGACAACTCTTATGTCCTATTAGGTAAGTGGTTATTATTGAGGGAATACCTCCTTCAAGCTCCCTCCCTATTTTCCAGACCTGAAAGCTCTGTCAAGACGAACCCCCACTCATGGTACTCATGTCTACCAATAATTTATAGGGGTGTTGTATAATTTTAAAGTATATTTCAGCAGATTAGCTCATCTTTAGGATAGCTATTACCAAGCCTCCTTAAGAGTTGTCTTATCTTTCTTCAGGAGCACAGCGCTCCCCTGCCTCTGATTTCATGCTTGCTGGTAGGCAGCGTGTTCCTGAAAATAGACAGTTCATGCATGACTGAGCTACTGGTTTAAGTTGCGTGCACTTTCATGCCAAAAGCGGGGATAACTTTGCCTTTGCAACAAGGAAGGAGCGCAGAGAAACTGGGGCTGACCAAATACAAATACAGTGATCCAGCTAGCTTCAGAGCAGTGCTTACAAGCTATTTAGTAAACTTCCTGCTTGCTACTACTGTAGGTGGCATGCTCCTGAAGATAAACAATTCATACATGGATGAGCGACTGGTCTAAATTGTGTGCCTTCTCCCATTATGTCCGCTTTCTCCCATTAAAAAAGCAGAGGTAGCTTGGCCTTTGTAACATGGGAGAAGCACAGAGAAACTGAGGCTGACCGAATTTATTTATCCATCCAGTTTCAGAGCAGTGCTTACATGCTGTTTAGTAAACACTCTCCCCTTGGTTAGAAAACTGGCCACCTCTGACAGACTATAGAGGTGGCTGGTAACCTAGGCAGTGACCAGTAAATGAGAATATTAAAAATCCCTCCATTCTTGAGGACGGAAAAGATTATTTTAAAAGAGGTAGACTACAAAATTGCTTGTTTTCCCAAGCACTTTATAATCTTACCAATTTAAGACGTTAAGGGTGACCCTTTAAGAAAGAGATAAGTTAAGGAGAATTTCCTGGTAAAATAAGAGTCACATGTATTTAGAAGAAGTTATCAGGGATTACCAGTTATGGACTGGAAGAGTCTCTTAAACCATGGTGGTCTACTGCTAGACCCATGGAGCTCATTGTTGGAAGAGAACTTAGAAGAAGCCTTTGGTCATGTTTTTGTTCTTATGAACATAAACGTGTTCTGTTTTTTTTGTATTACAGGACACACGAGGATTATGGGCCTCTCTTGCGAGAAGTCCTATTTGCTCAATTGTTGAGTCACCAAATCCTTCAAGTTCCAATGCTATTAAAGGAAAATAAACATCTCACAAGTGCAGATAGTGCAATCGAAGAAATAGAAAAATAGAGCAGCACATTCAGCATGGAAAGAATCTGGGTGCAAAAAAGCTTCCACAGGCATAGACCAAATCTTGCATGTAGTAGTCCTAAAAAGGAAGCAGCACACTACTGTCTGTGAATAAGGAGCTATTTTATTTAGCCCATCATGGCGACGTTTCGGTTCAGTGTAGTGAACCTTTTTCAAGGCTGAAAGTGGCATGTACAGTAGGAAAGGGAAGGATTATGGTAGGACCCATCAGAGAAGTGTCACCTTACCATAGTTGATGGACATACATGAATTGGCCAATTTATGCGCTAAGAAACTTCACTTTTTTGTAAGTACATCTTGATGAGGGACAATGCAGTTGGAAGTTGTTTTTTCCATTGACACTATACAGTGCCTTGCGAAAGTATTCGGCTCCCTGGAACTTTTCAACCATTTCCCACATATCATGCTTCAAACATAAAGATACCAAATGTAACTTTTTGGTGAAGAATCAATAAGCGACTTTCAGCTGTAATCGCAGCAAAAGTTGGCGCAACAAAGTATTAAGTTAAAGGGGCCGAATAATATTGCACGCCCCAGTTTACAGTTTTTGAATTTCCACAAAAATTTTAAATAACCAATAAATTTCATTCAACTTCACAATTGTGTTCCACTTGTTGTTGATTCTTCACCAAAAATTTACATTTGGTATCTTTATGTTTGAAGCATGATATGTGGGAAAAGGTTGCAAAGTTCCAGAGGGCCGAATTCTTTCGCAAGGCACTGTACATCTTGGTATTCACATAGTGCTGCTGTGCTTTTTTATACATATTTTGCAGTCACTACAGCTTGCATCTATTCACACTGAGGAGTTGCTGGTCAGGTTTCTTTTGTCTATCTATCTATCTATCTATCTATCTATCTATCTATCTATCTATCTATCTATCTCTTTCTATGTGTATACTTAATAAACAAGGAATGTAATATAGAGGCAGTCTACACATAATAGTAATTGTAGAGTGCCCCTTTAAAGAGGACCTGTTACCAGGTCAAAAGTGTCCAGTTTTTGCCCTTATTTTATTCTCACTGCTCCCTCAATAATTCTCTTTGTCTGTTTTTTATACATCTGCCATATAATCCCAGAGATATTGGACTTTTCATTTAGTGCTAATGTATGTGGTCTTTACCAAGAGAGTGTGGCTCAAATTGTTCTGCAGGGGCTTGACTTTAGGCTTCTTTGCATAATTATCTTGTGGGCCACACCCCTGTTGTAAAGATCATAAAAAGTAGCACTAAATAAAAAGGCCCCACATCTTTGGAGCAATACAGGAGACATGGTAACGTCTGAGGTCTGATAGTTCCTGGAAGTCCGGGCCTGGAGTGGACAAGCCGAAGAGAATCCACGCAACAAGGGAAGGTGAAAAGAAAACTTCCAGAAGAACAGAGATTCAGTTGCTAAGATGGCGAGCCAAGTATTATTATTTGTTTTAATTTCTAAATTTTTATGCTCTGAGGTCTGGAAAGGCCACAACTAGTGTTGAGCGATACCGTCCGATACTTGAAAGTATCGGTATCGGAAAGTATCGGCCGATACCGGCAAAGTATCGGATCTAATCCGATACCGATACCCAATACCAATACAAGTCAATGGGACTCAAGTATCGGACGGTATCCTGATGGTTCCCAGGGTCTGAAGGAAAGGAAACTCTCCTTCAGGCCCTGGGATCCATATTAATGTGTAAAATAAAGAATTAAAATAAAAAAATATTGCTATACTCACCCTCTGACGCAGCCTGGACCTCACCAAGGGAACCGGCAGCGTTGTTTGCTTAAAATGCGCGCTTTTACTTCCTTCCGTGACGTCACGGCTTGTGATTGGTCGCGTGCCGCCCATGTGGCCGCGACGCGACCAATCACAGCAAGCCGTGACGTAATTTTCAGGTCCTCAATGCCTAATTCTAGGCATTCATGATTTTAAAATTACGTTCCGGCTTGTGATTGGTCGCGTCGCGGTCACATGGGCGACGCGACCAATCACAAGCCGTGACGTCACGGGAGGCAGGAGACACGCGCATTTTTAAAATTACGTCACGGCTTGTGATTGGTTGCGTGCCGCCCATGTGACCGCAACGCGACCAATCACAGCAAGCCGTGACGTAATTTCAGGTCCTGAATGCAGAAATAGGCATCAGGACCTGAAATTACGTCACGGCTTGCTGTGATTGGTCGCATCGCGGTCACATGGGCGGCACGCAACCAATCACAAGCCGTGACGTAATTTTAAAAATGCGCGCGTCTCCTGCCTCCCGTGACGTCATGGCTTGTGATTGGTCGCGTCGCCCATGTGACCGCGACGCGACCAATCACAAGCCAGAACGTAATTTTAAAAATCCTGAAGGACCTGAAATTATGTCACGGCTTGCTGTGATTGGTCGCGTCGCGGCCACATGGGCGACGCGACCAATCACAAGCCGGGACGTCACGGGAGGCAGGACACGCGCACATTTTAAAATGTGCGCGTGTCCTGCCTCCCATGACGTCACGGCTTGTGATTGGTCGCGTCGCCCATGTGACCGCGATGCGACCAATCACAAGCCAGAACGTAATTTTAAAAATCCTGAAGGACCTGAAATTACATCATGGCTTGCTGTGATTGGTCGTGTCGCGGCCACATGGGCGGCACGCGACCAATCACAAGCCGGGACTTCACGGAAGGAAGTAAACGCGCGAATTTTAAGCAAAGAACGCTGCCGGTTCCCTCGGTGAGGTCCAGGCTGCGTCGGAGAGGTGAGTATAGCAATATTTTTTATTTTAATTCTTTCTTTTACACATTATTACATTAATGTTGTTTCGATACCGATACCCGATACCACAAAAGTATCGGATCTCGGTATCGGAATTCCGATACCCGCAAGTATCGGCCGATACCCGATACTTGCGGTATCGGAATGCTAGTCAACACTAGTTGTTACTGGTGAGGTGCGGTCCAGTGTAGGCATGCGCAGTAACACTGTGGGATGCGGCTGGCAATGAGATGGGGGAGCCGTTGGCTCTGTTTGCGTTCCAGAGCGGACATGCGCAGTGGATGGCCCTGGACGCTACAGGAAATGGAAAGGAGGGGCCCCCTGCATGATGGAGTTGGCGGGGATTACAAAAGCAGGTATTTTTTGTAATGGCAGATTGCTTACCATCAGATATGACACGTATCATTTCTATATCAGGCCTCCTGATGAGCCCGAATGGGCGAAACGCGTGGAGGCGTTAAATAATAAGGGCGTATGGGGACCCACCGCTGACGAATCGGGAGATGAGTATCTGTATATCCCATGTTTTATGGTGCTGATGCAAAGCGTCTATGATATTAATACTGGATCGGATGGTGCAGGGGATATAAACTAATGACGCATCTAACTAGTCAAATCCAAACTAGTCATATTGAAACGTATCCTGCACAGCAGATAATGACATGACTATTTAGTCAAATATAAGTATTATCCTTGACTGCATTTATCTCTATGTAACACAGAGGTGATCTTGTGACCCCTGCTCTACCGTAGGGGATATCTATAAGAGTGTTATATAGATCACTCAAGCTGATACATATAGTGATCTCCTACAGTGCGGTATTATATGGTGTCCCGATCAATACCTGCCATGTGTTCATACATTGTTTTTATTATATTGGAGACTTAGCTTTTCCCTAGCACAGGCAGTCCTCTGTTTAGTGGTAGAGGATCCTCTAGCTTGTGGGTAGAGGCTCTCACTAGCGGCGGTAGGGTGTATCAGGGCCACTAGGGTTAGCCATCGTGGAGCGGGGGCGCCACAACGCTCCCCCCTAGGGCGTCAACCTCCGCAGTTAGGCAGGGGCATATATAGAGGCTTGAGCTAGGTCTATCTAGTTCTTTTTCCCCATAGATTATTGGTTTATTTTTTGTTTGAGCACTTTTTTTGTTGTGTTGTGGCTGGGTTATGGCAGTTTGCCTCGGTTTTAAACAATAAAGTATTTTTAATGTTAGGGCATTTTCAATATGATTTGTAAGTATTTCAACTTTGCAAGTGCTGTGATCCTGAGCAAGCAGTGGGGGCCCACTCGTTGGCATTGGCACTGGCACAGGGCCCCTCATAGTACAGCGGTGTGTTTGACGGCGGGTGGCGCCTCCCACCGGCAGAGACACTTTTGCGTACTATGAGGGGCCATGTGCCAGTGACGTCACCAACGAGTATGCCCCCAACCTGATGAAGGAACCTGCACTTTCATCTGCACCTTCCTCTTTGTCCCCGTGTAAGGTGGTATAGTATGCGGAAAGGGGAACCTGACTTTCAGCAGGGTCAGATTCTGGCTGTGTAGAGTGCAAGGGGAATGTAGTGGTCTGGGTCAATGTGCCAGCAGACTCATCTAGCAGTGGCTGGGCAATGGGCAGGATGAGGAGGAAACACAGATATAGGCCCAAATAATAAAATGGGCTAAATGCAGTTCAAATGTGGTAACAGGACTAAACAGGCGGCATTGCTTTGTTCAGTGGAGGACAACTGTAATGAGTGGCAGACACAGTTAGTAGGCCCAAATAATAAAGTGGGCTAAATGCAGTTCAAATGTGGTAACAGGACTAAACAGGTGGAATTGCTTTGTTCAGTGGAGGACAACTGTAATGAGTGGCAGACACAGTTAGTAGGCCCAAATATTAAAGTAGGCTAAATGCAGTTTAGAAGTGGTAACAGGACTAAACAGGTGGCATTGCTTTGTTCAGTAGAGGACTACTGTAATGAGCGGCAGACACAGTTAGTAGGCCCAAATAATAAAGTGGGCTAAATGCACTTCAAATGTGGTAACAGGACTAAACAGGCGGCATTGCTTTGTTCAGTGGAGGACAACTGTAATGAGTGGCAGACACAGTTAGTAGGCCCAAATAATAAAGTGGGCTAAATGCAGTTCAAATGTGGTAACAGGACTAAACAGGTGGCATTGCTTTGTTCAGTGGAGGACAACTGTAATGAATGGCAGACACAGTTAGTAGGCCCAAATAATAAAGTGGGCTAAATGCAGTTCAAAATTGGTAACAGGAATAAACAGGCGGCATTGCTTTGTTCAGTGGAGGACAACTGTAATGAGTGGCAGACACAGTTAGTAGACCCAAATAATAAAGTAGGCTAAATGTAGTTCAAAATTGGTAACAGGACTAAACAGGCAGCATTGCTTTGTTCAGTGGAGGACAACTGTAATGAGCGGCAGACACAGTTAGTAGGCCCAAATAATAAAGTGGGCTAAATGTCTGCCAAAAAATTGTTCATACATAAACAGGTGACATAGCTAGGTACAGGGGTGGGCTCCTCTGCTGAGTAGCAGACAGTGGTAGTTGGTGCAAAGTATTAACTGGTCTAAATGGAGGCCAGGGCCCCTGTATATTTTAACTATCATCTATCATAATAATAATAATAATAATAATAATAATCATTTCAACAAATTTGTATTGGCAGTGACATTGAAGGATTTAACAGCCCAGACTACACAGTGGTGGAGCAGGGAGAGGTAAGTATTGCAAGTGGTAGAGCACTGTTCGAGCTGGGGGGGAACACTCTCTCGTGGGTGGCGGTTCTGGCACAGGGCCCCTCATATTACGACGGTGTGCCTGACGTTGGTTGTGCACCACCACCACCGTCAGACAATTCATTGTACTATGAGGGACTCTGTGCCAGTGCCGTCGACCAAGAGTGGGTCCACCCACCTGTCCAGGCAAACGGCACTGGCACGGGTGCTTGTGCCAGGTGGTGACCACGGCCCTGTGGGGGGAGTCAGCCCATTTAGGGAGGTATAAAAATGGCCTATGGTGGACATTCAGCAGCTGTAAATGGAGGAATTGGAGCAGTCAGTAAGAGGAGGCCAAAAGCAAGACATTTTTTAGGCAAGCTACGTGTCAGCAGGGGAAGGTGGGGCCAAATAATTTGAAATCCATGATTGGTTCATTTTAATGAAGGTTAGATCATCAACATTTCGGGTAGCCAGACGTGTCCTTTTTTCAGTCAGTATTGAACCAGCAGCACTGAAGACTCTTTCTGATAGCACACTGTCAGCAGGGCAAGCAAGCTCCTGTAATGCATATTCTGCCAATTCAGGCCAGGTGTCTATTTTAGATGCCCAGTAATCAAAGGGGAATGACCTGTGAGGGAGAACATCGATAAGGGAGGAAAAGTAGTTCGTAACCATACTGGAGAAATACTGTCTCCTGTCACTTTGAATTGATGCAGCAGTACCTGTCGTGTCAGCGGTTATTGCGAAATCACTCCACAACCTGGTCATAAAACCCCTCTGACCAACACCACTTCGGATTTGTGCACCTCTAACACCTCTGCCATGTTGCCCCCTACAGCTCGTGTGAGAACCATCACCGCCGCTGTGTGCTGGGAATGTCTGAACCAAACGGTCTACAAGAGTTTCTTGTTTGGTAGCCAATATTTGCTCAAGGTTCTCATGTGGCATGATATTTTGTAATTTTCCTTTATATCGTGGATCCAGGAGGCAGGTCAACCAGTAATCGTCATCGGTCATCATTTTGATAATGTGGGGGTCCCTTTTTAGGATACGCAAGGCATACTCAGCCATGTGGGCCAATGTTCCAGGTGTCAATTCACTGCTTGTGCTGGGTTCAGGAGCACTTTCTTGCAAATCAACATCACTTGTGTCCCGCAAAAACCCTGTACCTGACCTTGCAACGCCACCAGTTTCTATTGCCCCCTGAGAATCATCCTCCTCCCATAAATATTCATCCCCATCATCCTCCTCCTCCTCCTCTCCATCTGCCACCTCGTCCAGGACAGTTCCCTGAGCAGACAATGGCTGACTGTCATCAAGGCTTCCCTCCTCCTCGGCTGCAGATGCCTGCTCCTTAATGTGCATCAAACTTTGCATCAGCAGATGCATTAGTGGGATGCTCATGCTTATGATGGCGTTGTCTGCACTTACCAGCTGTGTGCATTCCTCAAAACACTGAAGGACTTGACATAGGTCTTGAAGCTTCGACCACTGCACACCAGACAAATAAATGTCTGCCATCCAACTGCCTGCCCATGTATGTGTATCCTCCCACAAATTAATTACAGCACGCCTCTGTTCGCACAGCCTCTGAACCATGTGCAGTGTGGAGTTCCACCTTGTTGCAACGTCGATTATTAGGCGGTTCAGTTCATAGTTCAGCATACGGCTGGAGTGTACGGGCGAACGGCGGATGTACGAGCAAAGTCTTCGCACCTTCAGGAGCAGGGCTGGTAACCCCGGATAATTTTTCAGGAAGCACTGCACCACCAGGTTCAAGGTGTGAGCCAGGCAAGGTATGTGTTTCAGTTCTGAAAGGGCTATGGCAGCCATAAAATTCCTTCTGTTATCACTGACTACCTTGCCTGCCTCAAGATGTACACTGCCCAGCCATGAATGAATTACTTGCTGCAAGTACTCGGCCAGTACTTCCACGGTGTGTCTGTTGTCGCCCAAACACTTCATTTGTAACACAGCCTGCTGATGCTTACCACTAGCTGTTCGATAATGGGACACCTTGTGTGCAACACTGGCAGCTGCGGATGGAGTGGTCCACATTTGCTGCTAGTGGTGTCCTAACCGGTGGGCTTACAGTGAGGGAAGCAATGTAACGTTGCTGACTACCTTCATTCTGAGCAGGTGCACCAACGGTATGGGACGTTTGGTACTTAGTCCAGGCTTGCAAGTGCGTGCTGGTTAAATGTCTAAGCATGCACGTTGTATTTAAATTTTGAAGATTCTTCCCTCTGCTAAAGGTCTTTGAGCATTTCTTACAGATAACTTTTGACTGATCATTCGGATCTTGGTTAAAAAATTGCCACACTGCACTCTTCCTACTATGGAATACCTTTTCAGGCATTGCACGCTGTTCTACTTTCACCGGATGGCCATGCTGTCCTAAAACTGTTTTTGTTTTCAACAAACATTTTTGGCCTGGTACGGGCCTGCCAGATGACAGCTGTTACTATGTAGATGGCTGCTGCAGATCATCCTCCTCCGCTTCTGAGCTACTGGCAGTGGCACCCTCTTCCCCCAATGGCTGCCAATCTGGGTCAACAACAGGGTCATCTATCACCTCCTCTTCAATGTCATGTGCACCTTCCTCTGTGTCACCGTGTAAGGTGCTGTAGCATTCGGGATGGGGCACCATAGTCTCATCAGGGTCAGATTCTGGCTCAGTACACTGCGAGGGCAATGTAGTGATCTGAGTCAATGGAACAGCATAATAGTCTAGCTGTGGCTGTGCATCAGTGCACTCCATGTCCGATTCTTCTTGTAATGGGCAGTTAATAATTTACCTTTCTAACCCAGGCACGGTATGTGTAAAGAGCTCCATGGAGTAACCTGTAGTGTCGCCTGACGCATCCTTCACTTTTGGTTTGGGTGAAGGACACAAGGAAACATCTTGTTCCTGACCGGAAGCATCCACTGACGACTCGCTGCTTTTATATGTGGAACTTTCTGAAGAGGAGGTGAAAAAGCTAGAGGCTGAGTCAGCAAGGAAAGCCAAAACTTTTTCCTGCTGCTCCGGCTTTAAAAGCTGTTTTCCTACTCCCAGATAAGGGAGCCTTCGAGGCCTTGTGTAGCCTGACGATGACGCTGGCTCAACACCTCCAGCCTTAGGTGCTACTGTGCTTTTGCCACTACCACCAGATGCACCACCACCATCAGTACCAGCTGGCAACGACCGCCCATGGGCTCTTCCACCAGACTTCCTCATTTTTTGGAAAATCTAACCAAAATAACAAACGTTATATGGTACTGTAAAACAAGGTAGAAGGTGTATATAAACTTGTTGAGAATTTAAATCTCCCTTTTGTGGGGGGAGACTGAACCAAAACTCAGGCCCTGTGCATAAAACAACATAATGTAAGTGGCAGAAAGTGGCTGGATGATATACGACAAACTAACAGGACTGTAGTATATCCACTTTGTGAGAATTTGAATCTCCCTTTTTTGGGGGGAGACTGAACCAAAACTCAGGCCAAGTGTATAAAACAACACAATGTAAGTGGCAGAAAGTGGCTGGCTGATATATGACAAACTAACAGGACTGTAGTATATCCACTTTGTGAGAATTTGAATCTCCCTTTTTTGGGGGGAGACTGAACCAAAACTCAGGCCCAGTGTATAAAACAACACAATGTAAGTGGCAGAAAGTGGCTGGAAGATATATGAAAAAATAATACAAGGACTGTAGTACAATTTCAATCTCCCTACAATGATCTCAAGACAAGTATGGCAGCAATAAAAAGGACTGCTGCACACAAAAGTGCACTGTGGACAAATAAACAAGATAACTGTGCTGAAAGGAGCAACATGATTTTTGCTTTTAAAAAAGTAGTTGGTTTGCACAGCAGAGTGCAAACAGCAATGCAGCTATCAGGGAGCCTTATAAGGCAGCCTAATAAGCTACAGAGCTGATGCACAAAAATCTAGCCTCCACTGTCCCTGCAAAAAAAAGGTGGTGTTGGACAGTGGAAATCGCTACAGCACAAGCGGCTTGGGGGTTAATCTTCCCTCCCTAACTATATCCCTTCTTCTGATGAAGCTGCAGCAACCTCTCCCTATGCTAAGATCGGCAGAAGTAAGATGGCGGTCGGCGGGAACACCCCTTTATAGCCCCTGTGACGCCGCAGAAAGCAAGCCAATCACTGACATGCCCTTCTCTAAGATGGTGGGGACTGAGATCTATGTCATCACGCTGCCCACACTCTGCATCCTCCTTCATTGGCTGAGAAATGGCGGTGAAAGCGTCATATGAAATGCGACTTTGGCGCAGAGATCGCCGACCTCATGGCTGATCCCACACTAGGATCGGGTCGGGTTTCATGAAACCCGACTCTGTCGAAAGTCGGCAATTTTTGAATTTGTCCGATCCGTTTCACTCAACCCTACTAATAACCCCATGCCACCCCTTGAACTAAATATTATCTTCACAATACCAAAACAAGTTGGTGATAATCCCAGCACTGACACTGAGCCATGCACACCTTATACCCTTCAACAATGGATTTCCAGTTTATATCCTTGTCTGCGTGGTAATATCGGTGCAATGTGGGTAGAGTATAGACATAGTGGACATAAAAGTCACTGAAACACTTTCCAAAGCACCAGAAATTCAGTCATGAATGTTGTTAGGACGTAGAACGTTTCAGGATTATTATGTTCCTGTTGGAGCTCCTTCACCTTCTTCTGTACTAACCTCTCCCGTTGGTGCCCATCCAGTGGAGGTGTTGGCCACCCTGTGACTTCCAGTTTGTCATCCAAAAAGCTCTTGTGAAATCCAGTACTCAGTTCTTAAACAGCAAATTTAAGAAAACTATAAAAGCAATATTAATGTGGAGAAATATAAAGTAGTTGGTGATTATAAAAGGCGTAGCATCTGCAGTGCTCAGCTGAAACTCTGATCACTCTTTTGCTTCATTCAGAATACAAAGCTTAGACATCTCCCATCTGTACAGAGAATGGAGTGTGACAAGTAAATATTGGATTCCTTAGAAAAACTTGGGATGGGCCTGTATTATGATAACCATCAGCAGACAATTAATTCAGGTTTTATAAATCTTGTTGACATTTTGGTCTAAAACATGTCCCATTTGTTTTGTCCTCTTTGAATTTCCATGTCTTCTCCGCTGCATATTTCACTATAGCCTACAAAGTGATCACTAGTTACTGTTAGAATCTGTTTTGTTTTTTGACCATCCGCCATCTTGTTGTGGTTTTCTGGCTGCTGGTCTTTTTCCACTGGTGCTGGGTAGTGTTGAGCGATACCGTCCGATACTTGAAAGTATCGGTATCGGAAAGTAATCCGATACCGATACCCGATACCCATACAAGTCAATGGGACACCAAGTATCGGACGGTATCCTGTATGGTTCCCAGGGTCTGAAGGAGAGGAAACTCTCCTTCAGGCCCTGGGATCCATATCAATGTGTAAAAGAAAGAATTAAAATAAAAAATAGGGATATACTCACCCTCCGACGCAGCCTGGACTTTACCGCCGTAACCGGGAGCCGTTTTACCTAAGAATGCGCGCTTGAAGGGCCTTAGATGAGGTCACTGCGCTCTGATTGGTCCGTAGCGGTCGCGTGACCGCTACGCGACCAATCACAAAGCAGTGACGTCTTCTAAGGTATTTCAAGCGCTTGAAAGACCTTAGGTGATGTCACTGCTTTGTGATTGGTCGCGTAGTGGTCACGCGACTGCTACGGACCAATCAGAGCGCAGTGACCTCATCTAAGGCCCTTCAAGCGCGCATTCTTAGGTACAACGGCTCCCGGTTACGGCGGTAAAGTCCAGGAGCCGCCGGAGAGGTGAGTATATCCCTATTTTTTATTTTAATTCTTTATTTTACACATTGATATTAATCCCGATACCGATTCCTGATACCACAAAAGTATCGGATCTCGGTATCGGAATTCCGATACCCGCAAGTATCGGCCGATACCCGATACTTGCGGTATCGGAATGCTCAACACTAGTGCTGGGTTGTCTTAGGTCAGGTGACTGTATCACCCTTTATTACCCAGCCCCTGCCTCCCTTTCCTTGCTGGACAACAGTGTTAATCCACTTGAGTTCTGGCTAGGTGCTTTGATAGCTTTCTGTGTTTGATATTGTGCAGTTCTGGGATCTCTGGTTCTGCTATCTTTTGTTTCTGTTTTCAGTTGGTTTCTGCAGCCTTCTCTGTGTTTCTATTAGGAGGTGACCTGTTTTTATACCCAGACCTTAGATCTTTCAGGGACCTCCTTCCCCCTATCTATAGGTCTTTGCTGAGATTAACCTAGCATCGTCCTAGTAAAAGGGACTGTCTTTAAAGGGGTTTGTAAAGTAATGAAATTTCATGACGCCACCTGTGGTACTCAGTCGGAGGTGACACTGCTTAAAGGGGTTCTCTGGGGTGATGTTACGGCAGCAGGGATGGTTTGGCTTCCCACAGGTGAAGCTTAGTCCCCAGGGCTCCCGGTTTGTTTGGCAAGGATGGTGTGATGCCAGAAATAAATGGAGGATACAGGGTTGCAGTCTCTTTACCTGGTTTACTGAAGGTAGACATTCTCACTCCAGGATACTCGCAACAGGTGACGGTTTGGTCCGGTCAGCCTGGAAGCAATGATGGATCCCTCTCCCAGGTGAGGTTTGTAAGCCTTCCTTCTCGTGCTTCTATGCGAGTCCCTTGCTGCCTGTGGCTCCTTTACAAGGTCCTCTCTCCTGTTCTGGGACAGTATCCATATGGTGGGCAATGCGAGCCTTTTTACAGGGTCTCTATCATGACCCAGGCTCTGTGTATTGCTGCACCTTTCTGGTGTGGGTGTGGACGACTTGGAGTCTTCTGCTCTCCAGTTCTGCTGTGGGACGTGAAGTACTACTCAGCCTTGGGCTCCCGGGGCCTGATTACTGCACTTCAGCTTAGAGGGTGCCAATCACAGTTCCCCTCCAGCTCCTTTGTTCTCCTTTGCTTCTCCCCTCTGACACTTGCTATCATTGCAACCCGTCTGGTTCTCTTCAGTCTTGGAGCTGCAGCACCACATGTGGCTGCATGACCCCACTCTCTGCTCTCACTCTTCTCTCCTTCAACTCCAACTACCTAAGTCCTCCTCCAGATCAGAACATATATATGGGGGAAGCTCCCCTGAATCCCGGTTTAGAGCTCCCCTTTCTGGCCGGGATTCAGAATGTGTTTCATGTAGATGTACTACCTGTTAAAGGGAATCCTCCTTTCCTCCAGACATGACATCACCCTCCCTGAAAGGAAGTCAACATCACTGTAACAACCGGTTACCTGGGGTGTTACACCTGCATCCTATAAAAGGATGCATGTGCTATTAAAGACATGTGATAGTTGAGAGCTCTCTTGGGTGTACTGCATCGGGGCCACAAATTTCAGGGTATTCAGGTTATTGTTCAAAGCCAAAAAATTAACAGCAACATTCTATCTCCATGGTTCTATATTATTTACTAAGGATAGGATTACCCATCATCAGGTCCAGCTCTAGACGAGAAACTTCTGTCAAAAAAATTTAGCCATCTCTTTAATTGAACTTTATTAAACATAATTGAAAAACCCCATTGAAATTTGTAACTCAAAAAGCCTCTCGTGGCATTCATAAAAATTACCTTGTAATGGGGTTTTCTTCTTCTTAATGCCTTGTTCAGTTAGAGACTCACCAATGGATCTTCTGGTACTGATGTCCAATCCAGTCCAAATCTGTCCTTCTCGAACGTCTGTTCTTGATATAACATTTTTCTAAGTTCTGCCTTACTTCAACTAGAAATTCGGTAATTATTCTTTTTTGAAATCTGAAAGTCTCAAGCTCAACACTGGTGACATTTTTGACAGATGAGGTGGACAAGTGAATGTCAAAAATAGAGATGTAGATTAGCTTGGCACATGCAGTATTCCATGTAGGCCAACATATTAGCATGGCGTCTCGACAGTCGCACCGGACATTGCGTTCTCTTCTGTAAATGTACATTTTTTCATAATTTTAATATTAAATATATGAGAAAGAAATGTGGACCAGATGACATCACTTCCTCGTGTAGAACATACCACAGTGAGTGACCCTTCCTGTGTGGTATCTGCAAATGATTGACAGACAGGATCCAGGAATGTAATGTACAAAAACTTTCTGTTGAG
Source organism: Ranitomeya variabilis (assembly GCF_051348905.1). NCBI lineage: Eukaryota > Metazoa > Chordata > Amphibia > Anura > Dendrobatidae > Ranitomeya > Ranitomeya variabilis. The sequence goes on from NC_135237.1 coordinate 539,504,976, forward strand.
AAACCAGGAGCAGTGGTGACATCGGCATTGAAAAACCCTAGAAAGAAAAATAAATTCACCGATCAATGGAGCCCCCAAGGCCCATGAACGGATGTGGCAATTGCTGGTTCACACACCGATCTGGCTCTTCTCCCGCTGGCTATAGTCATGACATGCCACTATTAATGTCAAGACGTACATTGTGAAGATTTGCAGTCGTACCTCTACAACTACATTATTTTCTTTTTGAAGAATGAGACCTGTTGTGTTACAGCAAACACTAGTCGGTTGGTTAGCATTACGGGCAGAAAATGGTACGGCGCAGATCTCTGCCAACTTCCCGAGTGAAAGCTGACAGTGGCAAGATGTCAAATTTCACGTAATAGCATAAGAATGCAAAGGGTGTATTTTTTTCTAAAGTGCCATAAAAGTGGCATAAAAAGCCTCAAAGGCTCTTGGAGATTAATAAATGCAGCAGAGCTGAGTCTGCATTTTGTCTTACAATGGCGTTATTTAACTCTTTATTATCCAACACTCAATCTACATAAAGGTAATCTAAAAACATTAATTAAATACACTTTATCTCATCCATTGTCTTTATTCGGCACATCCAAACTTGTTCATTGAATCCTCTTTCTCCAACACACTTGCAACATCGGTATGAAGATGTCCAATGTTACTCGTGCTGTTCAGGTACGTTATTTGACTCCATAATAGCTTTGTAAGGGATAACCTTTAAAAATCACTGAACATAGGGCAGCCCAGCCAGATACACTAATCCAAACTGAGGGTTTTATTTTACTCACAAAATTACATTTTCGATACAAGCATTGAGTAGTAAAATCAATCGTAAATGCCTGGGACTCCAGCACTTATCCGACCCTAAGTTTCGCTTGATTGCTTCTTCCAGGGGTAAACTAGGTGAAACTCAAGATCATGCAAGAGCCTGCTTTGTTTAATGTGAGCACAAAAGCGCAGTCTACAATACTTTTGTGCCTGTCTAAAAAAAAGACACTGTTGATACAGAGACTTTACGGAGCACAAAACGACTCCTTCTGCTATGTTTTTGCATTTTTTCTTTGTAATTTTGCATTCTGTGCAAGCCAGGGTGTGGCCTCGCTCTCCTGAGCTGGAAATTACATTTAAAGGCTTCCCCAGACTGGTGTCCACAGGTTGGGAACCGGTCCTTTTGTCTGCCCTTATTCACACACTGAGGTCAACTCTGACACATGGTAAGGTTTTAAATAATAGACAGAGTAGGACCCGTCCCGGTCAGGGTCACCTTGTCGATGATGGGATGGCTTTTATGCTATTTTTGATCAAAAGCAGTATTACTAAGAACCGTGAGTTATTTAAAAGCACTTTTGCTTTTTAATTATTTAGTTACAGCAGGGTTTTTATTCATTTTGCTTCTTGTAGGATTTGTATGTTTTATGGCCAATGTGAATATGCGTTTATGTGCTGCATGTATGCCAACTTAATCCAAGCAAAATTTTTGTGTTTTTTCTTTGTATTTTTCCATTCTCTGAAAGCCGGGGTGTGGCCTCCCTCTCCTGAGCTGGAAATTACATTTAAAGGCTTTCCCAGACTGGTGTCTACAGGTTGGGACCCAGTCCTTTTGTCTACCCTTATTCACACAATGAGGTCAACTCTGACACATTGCAAGGTTTTTAATATTAGACAGCGTAGGACCCATCCTGATCAGGGGCACCTTGTCAACGGTGGGATGGCTTTTATGCTATTTTTGATCAAAAACAGTATTACTAAAAACCCTATGTATGTTTGCTTTTTACTTAGTTACAGCAGGGTTTTTGCTCATTTTTTTTCTTGTAGGTTTTGTATTGCAGTGAGGGGTTCCATCTGAATTCCATTTTTCAGGGCGAAAGATGGAAACCTCAATTGAGTAACAAAACTATGGTGAAAATGTTAAGTTGGCATAGCCCAAATCTATGCTAGGTGGCACCTAGTTTTGATCTCCGTGTTCTGAAATATATAAGGATCCAAAAAGAGTAAAAAAGGGTTAATAAGATAAAGATCTGACTTTGAAATAATCTGCCATTCTGCTGTTGGATAATGGTGTGTCAAATGCATTTCTATAGAAAGCAATATTCATACATCCAACTTGGTGCGTGTGAGAAGTTTGCATACCACAAATGATAAAAATGCAAAAAAAAAATACAGAGGAATTAATTGTGTTCTCAATTTGGCAACGTAAATGGAAATTATATTGTCCACTGCCCCTACATTAGGCTAAATATGTCAAACTCTCTGTTCGGCTCGTTACATTTTCAACCGGGAAATCATAATCATTTTGAAGAAAACAAGAAAAAATTTTTATAGCATCCTCCACTTTTTGGCAGACTGTAATTATTCTGTTTCCTACTGTCTGAGGACAATTGACAACTTTTGACTTACACCAATAAAATCTTACCATATGTGATTGCACGATTGAATGTTAGAACTACCTCCAACTTTGGACTTTTTCCACATAGGTTATACATACAGTTTTTAAGAAATTCAGACTTATTTAATTATCTGGAGCATTGCAAATTTTCTCTAAACTTTACCATTAGTCATTTATGCCACTTGCTATTTCATCTATGAGGTCGATAATAGCATTATTGGGGTTTTGTCATTGCCCAAAAAGTCAAGAAACAGAGCACAGAAGACAAAACTTAATGGTCAATATTAGAGCTGAGCGGAACTTTTGGAATTTCTAATTCCCTGATTTTTTACACTGAAGAAAAGGGAGTATATATTACACCAATACAAGAGTTCAAAATAAACTTATTTTATTGAACATACATTACAATGACATATAAAAACGCTACAATGAGCAAAAGGAGGAAATAACAACTGATACAAAAAGAGGAGCACTACTCCATTATAAGACTTGGGGGAGCATATGCATATATATAACATAAAGCCCTAGAGCAGGTGATAAATGGAGTAGATGTAAACTACACTCTAAGTAATATCCAACCAAAATCAGCACCTATGTGCTATAACTACCCCGCTCTAAAGGTACACAAAGAGTGTGTAAAACATGTGTAAAAAAATAGAATTAAAGCTCACCCATAGTAAGTCCGGAAAGTGCTGTGGTCCTCCCTATAACCCCAAAATTAATTTGTGGTGAATAATTTCACACTAATCTTAATACCGAAAAGCTAGCAATTGTTCACAAAATACATGTGGGGGAGAAGAGAGGAAGGGAGAGAGAAAGAAAGGACTCCAATGACAATAAGAGCTTACACTCAAGAGGAGAGAGAGAGAGAGAGAGAGAGAGAGAGAGAGAGAGAGAGAGGACCTCACTGACCATAAGAGCTTACACTATACAGGAGAGATAGAAGACCCTGCTTACCTTAAGAGCTTACACTCTACAGGAAAGAGAGGACCCTGCTGACCATAAGATCTTACACTCTACAGGAGAGAGAGGACCCCGCTGACCATAAGACCTTACACTCTACAGAAGAAAGAGAGGACCCCACTGACCATAAGATCTTAAGGTACCGTCACACTAAGCGACGCTGCAGCGATAGCGACAGCAATGCCGATCGCTGCAGCGTCGCTGTGTGGTCGCTGGAGAGCTGTCACACAGACCGCTCTCCAGCGACCAGCGATGCCGAGGTCCCCGGGTAACCAGGGTAAACATCGGGTTGCTAAGCGCAGGGCCGCGCTTAGTAACCCGATGTTTACCCTGGTTACCAGCGTAAAAGTTAAAAAAACAAACAGTACATGCTCACCTGCGCGTCCCCCAGCCTCTGCATCCTGACGCTGACTGAGCTCCGGCCCTAACAGCAGAGCGGTGACGTCACCGCTGTTGCTTTCACTTTCAGTTTAGGGCCGGCGCTTTAGTGTCAGGAAGCAGAGGCTGGGGGACGAGCAGGTGAGCATGTACTGTTTGTTTTTTTAACTTTTACGCTGGTAACCAGGGTAAACATCGGGTTACTAAGCGCGGCCCTGCGCTTAGTAACCCGATGTTTACCCTGGTTACCAGTGTAAAATATCGCTGGTATCGTCGCTTTTGCTGTCAAACACGGCGATACACGGCGACCTAGCGACCAAATAATGTGCAGACCTTCTAGCAGCGACCTGCAATTTCACAGCGGGATCCAGATCGCTGCTGCGTGTCAAATACAGCGATATCGCCATCCAGGTCGCTGCAACGTCACGGATTGCTGGCGATATCGCCTAGTGTGACGGTACCTTAACACTCTACAGGAGAGAGAGTATCCCACTGACCATAAGAGCTTACACTCTACAGGAGAGAGAGGACCCCGCTGACCATAAGATCTTAATCTCTGCAGGAGAGAGAGGACCCCACTGACCATAAAAGCTTACACTCTACAGGAGAGAGAGGACCCAGCTGACCATAAGGGCTTACACTCTACAGGAGAGAGAGGACACCACTGACCATAAGAGCTTACACTCTACAGGAGAGAGAGAGGACCCCACTGACCATAGGAACTTACACTCTACATCAGACAGAGACTTAAGGTACCATTACACTTAACGATTTACCAACGATCACGACCAGCGATACGACCTGGCCGTGATCGTTGGTAAGTCGTTGTGTGGTCGCTGGAGAGCTGTCACACAGACAGCTCTCCAGCGACCAACGATGCCGAAGTCCCCGGGTAGCCAGGGTAAACATCGGGTTACTAAGCGCAGGGCCGCGCTTAGTAACCCGATGTTTACCCTGGTTACCATTGTAAATGTAAAAAAAAAAACCACTACATACTTACATTCCGGTGTCTGTCACGTCCCTCGCCATCAGCTTCCCGCACTGACTGTGTCAGCACCGGCCGTAAAGCACTGCACAGCGGTGACGTCACCGCTGTGCTTTACGGCCGGCGCTCACAGTCAGTGCGGGAAGCTGACAACGAGGGACGTGACAGACACCGGAATGTAAGTATGTAGTGGTTTTTTTTTTTACATTTACAATGGTAACCAGGGTAAATATCGGGTTACTAAGCGCGGCCCTGCGCTTAGTAACCCGATATTTACCCTGGTTACCAGTGAAGACATCGCTGGATCGGTGTCACACATGCCGATGCAGCGATGACAGCGGGTGATCAGCGACCAAAAAAAGGTCCTGATCATTCGCAGCAACCGACGATCTCCAAGCAGGGGCCTGATCGTTGGTCACTGTCACGCATAACGATTTCGTTGCTACATCACAAAAAGCAACGATATCGTTAACGAAATCGTTATGTGTGATGGTACCTTTGACTTTAGAGATGGAAAATTACTCTGCTATATAAACCGTGCTCCAGTGGGCGCCTCTGAACTCTGATGGCCCAGGTACTGACCACCACTTTACAAGGTATGATAATCCACTAGATGTCATAGCTACAGCGCATTATGGGGAGGCGCTAGCGGCAACAAAAAATGACGGTATCCTGCTCTCTAGTGCTTCAGCAGTATGAGATGTAGTGCCAGGCTGTTTTTATTTTGTGAGCACCAAATCGAATCTCAAAATGTTAGAAATTCAGTAAATTAAATGCAAACTCGATCCTCCGCAGATCAATCCGCTCATCCCTGGTTAATGTATTAGATTATTTTACATTTATATTTTAGAATTATGGCCATTGGGGACAATGTCTCAATGGACAAGTCAGTGGACTTGTTCTTGAAAGATTTTAAGGCAAAATTTTCTAACTAGGACGTGTTATCATAAAGTAACTCGAATGAATAGATAAACATCCCACTGGTGAGATGGATCGTGTTACCCTGTTTTTGTCTCTGGTGGAGAACAGATCCTCTTGATGGGTGGTGGTATGCTATTAGTGATGTCCTGTCAAAGTAATGAGCATTCAGGATCATGACCTCTTGACTCCACATCCCATCTTTTGTCCTTCAAGCTTATTGAAGGCTACAAAAACTTACCACCAGACGTAGACACCAAGGAAAACAAATGTGATGGCTCCAAGGTCTTTGAAGAGTTGAGATCTGTGATTCTTAGATGTGTTATTCATTATTTCCCCAAGCCTCGCTGCCCTCACTGATACGTGGGAGGTAACAAAATGAGTTCTGATCAGCTTTGAAATGGTTCCCTGCTCTTCCTGACTATGCAAACAAGGTGGCTTCCTGCTAATTAGCTAGTGGCTAAAGAAATCTCTCTTCTGAACAAGGCCTAGCATGCACACACAATGTTCAACCATTTGTCATTGTTGTTTATACAAATTGTAATTGTAATAGTGCAATTTTGGAGAGCATTTAACTTATTGATAACATTTTATACATTTGTTGATGGGTTAAAAAAAAAAACCTCAACAATTCCTCCATTGTATTTTTGAGATTTTTCTTTTTAAATATTTTTGTATTCATTTAATTTAATTATAGAGTCGTTACGAATGATTCAATATCTCAATTAAGTTTCCTTTTTTAATATTTTTATACTATTGCACAATAAATGTTGTATTGAAATATTAATTTTTTATTTTTTTTACTTTGGATTTTTTTTGTATTTTTTTTATATAAGACTTTTCTTTTGTTTAATTTGTGATAATTTGATTGCTTATTTAACACATTGCTGTGCTAATGTAAAGGGCCCATTCACACTTCCATGTTTTATCTCTTATCTGATGTTCTATGAGGCTGTTCACTCATCCAATTTTTTTTTTTTGTGGATCCATTGTCTGCAAAAACAAAAAAACAAAAATGGAGACATGTCTGGTTTTGGTTCAATTTAAGGCTCAAAAATGCCCTTTCAAATCAATGGGTCTGTAAAAAATAAATAAAAATAAGATAAAACGCGGATTTCACTTGTGTTGTTTACTAAGAATTGTCTGTTTTAAAGGGTAGAGAAGTTAGGAAAGATTGCTTTTGCATATGAGAAATTGGTGAAGAAAATACAAACGGACCAAAAATTCAAATTTGACAAAAAAACAAACAAACAAAAAAAAAAAACGCTGGTCAAAATCGATCTGACTTTCCTAAATGCTAAAAATAAGCTGATATGTGAAAGGAGCTTTACACATTGGACCCTATCTTACTCCTCACTGTGACACTTTTTAAATTTTTTTTTACGATGAGTGATTTATCAGATTTTCTCAGATGAAAAAAAAACTGATGGAAGTTTTTCAGCTTTTCCAAGAAATCAGTGAAGAACTGACTTGAGGATGGAACAAGGTTGGCATCCATGTGCTCTTCTAGTTTTTCACGGAACCATAGATTTGCAGTGATGGGAATTTGATTTGACACTCAGATCAACATTATATTATAATGGGTACATACTATATCATTGAAAAGCCAAGGATTGAACATGTACGTGAAAAGCAGGCGTTTGAATGAGGCCTTAATTAGCCTATAATCAGAACAGTATGGGGACTGCTCTTATTAGACGAAAAAGGGAGCGATGACCACAGCCTCCAAAATCACTCCGCCTGTAAAACCACTTTGATGCAATGCTGCTACTGATCATGGCATCTAAAGGGGTTAGATGCAGATGACATCTCCAGATGTACAAGCACCATCAAGAAGGTCAAGAAGAATAAAACCAAATATAATTCACACATGACTCAGGGTGCAATTGCAAAAAGATTTTTGTGAACAAGCTCCTTGATTGTGTGTGATCATGGAGTGTAAACAGGCTGACGATCAATGGTCGAATGATTAAAAAGCAAGTTCATTGTGTGAAACGATTTTTTTGTGTTGTTCTCGGCAGCACATTGTCCTGTGTGCAAATAGGACCTGTACTGCCGAGTACAATGGAAACTTATGGTCCAGGGAACTAGTCTGATTGCCGTATGTGGAGTCGGGAAGGAAATTTTTTCCCCAATGTGGAGCTTACTCTTTGCCACATGGTTTTTTTTTGCCTTCCTCTGGATCAACATGTTAGGGCATGTTAGGTTAGGCTATGGGTTGAACTAGATGGACTTAAAGTCTTCCTTCAACCTTAATAACTATGTAACTATGTAACTGACTGTTGCAAAGCGTGGTCTGCCGGTGTAAACAGGCTATTAAATATTTAACGACCAGCGGCAAATTGATTCTGTAAACAAGGGCCTTATTTTAGGAAGGTCTTTATTTAAACAGGTCGATAATCGGCTGAACAAATGTTTGAACCTTCATTCCTATCCCAATCTCATCCAACAATCAACAAAGAAGCAAATATTTCCTCGTTGGCACAATGAAATCTTTAGGCCGACTAAGAATGATTGTTTCCCGCCAGCACATATTTAACGCCTAACAAACTCTATACGCACAAGCGAATATCCCAACGATTGTTTATCCAGATGGAAATGAAAGGAAATGACGAGTGCCGATTCATTTGCTATGTTTGTCGATCAACGTTTTTGTGGGCACAACATTTGCCCGTGTAAAAAAGACTTTTAGAGACTGATTCATTAAGAATGACTTTGCATACACCGGTTTTAGAGCGCAGTCAGGTGGCCGTATAAACCTAGCTGAGATCGGACCACAGTGCATGGAGTGGTCGTGGCTCTCCTCACCCGAGCATGACAGTTGCATAGAAATATATAAAGCTGTCACGAACTGGCCAACGGGTTGGGAGAGCCACCAGCCAATCCGAGAAGTGCAATCTGATCTTGGTCCAATTCATACGACCGTCTGACTGTACCCTTAAAGAGATTTCACTGGTCCAAATCTCTGTGCGCTGCAGCCATTTGCCGGTTCATGAGCAGGGACCAGAGGGTATGTATGTGTTATACATACCCCCGGTCAGTGCCCGTCTAGTGGGTGCTGCCTTGCCCCATACACTTGAATTGAGCGAGGCCGCGCCCCGACAGATGACACCGCTGTCTAGTGGGTGTGGTCAAATAGAGGGCACGCCCTCGCTCCATACAAGTATATGCAGCAAGGTCACACCCACTGAACTGGCTCAGGCCAGGAGTATGTGTACCTCATACATATCACCTGTTCCCGCCTCAGAAACCGGCAAATGATTTTTCATCACAAACTGTATGAAGGATACAAAATAAAAACCTTACAATTTTCACACTGATCACTGGGGCTTTGTTAGTCTCAACTTCCTTTAGTTCCAGGAAATCCACAAGTACATTAGCCACAATGGTCAGACCCTGATCCTATCATTTGTATTAAAGCATCTAATGAGTGCATGCAAAGGTCATTCCGAAGGAAAGAGGAGCAGGGAAGCTGTGATACCGGTGGATCCTGTGTTAACAGCTGTGTATACAGATGTTATCAGTCATTCTAATACTGCCTCTGATGATAAGGAGCCTGCTGAAAACATGAGTCTAATAATTCTCTGGTGACCAGGCTGAAAATTGCAAAATTATGTTAATTATTTTATATTAACCCCTTTCCAACATGTTTCCAGGCACATGACAGCTGATCTATACAGCTGACATGTGGCCACAACAGTTGTGGGCGGAATCACGATCCACCCGCGGCTGTTAACTAATTAAATGCCGCTGTAAGTCTCTGACAGTGGCATTTAACTCGCGCTTACCGGAAGTGGGTTGTCAATCCTGCCCATTGGTGACCCCGTCACATGATTGCGGGTCACTGATGAGTCGGCATGACAACCAGAGGTCTGCAGCAGACTTCTGTGGTTTATCATTGCTGTATTGCCCTGTGGTCGGCGCTCATAGCAAGATAGCATTTCTGCTACACACAGGCAATCTGATCATTGCATGTGTGAAGCAGAGCCGATCAAATTACTGCAGCTTCTAGTCTCCCATGGAGACTATTGAAGCATGCAAAAAGTAAAAAAAAATGTTTTTAAAAACATATATAAAAAAATATATATAATAAATAAGTTCAAATCACCCCCCTTCACCCCATTCAAATTAAAACAACGCAAAAAATTAAATATATACATATTTGGTATCGCCACATTCAGAATCATCTGATCTATCAATATAAAATAAGAATTAACCCAATCCTTAGACTTTTACGCTTTTTTGGTTGCCACGACATTGCAATGAAATGCAATAATGGGCGATTAAAAGATTAGTAGAAAGAGTTTTTCTACTAATTATACCCTTATAAAATGTATTCTGGTTGTCTTTTCGCGATTAAAAGATTGTATCTGTGCCAAAATTATATCAATAAAAATGTTAGCTTGGCAAGCAAAAAATAAACCCTCACCCGACCCGAGATCATGAAAAATGGAGACGCTACGGGTCTCGGAAAATGGCACCATTGTTGTTTTTTTAACAAATTTTAGATTTTTTTTCACCACTTACATAAAAAAGAACCTATACATATTTGGTGTCTGTGAACTCATCATGACCTGGAGAATCATAATGGCAGGTCAGTTTTAGCATTTAGTGAACATAGTAAAAACAAAACAAAAAAAACAGCTGTGGAATTGCACTTTTTTTGCAATTTCACCGCACTTGGAATTTTTTTTCCATTTTCCAGTAAAATATACAGTATGTTAAAACCAATGGTGTTGTTTAAAAGTACAACTTGTCATGCAAAAAATAAGCCCCCACTTTGCCATATTGACCAAAAAATAAAAAAGTTATGGCTCTGGGAAGAAGGAGAGTGAAAAACGAAGATACAAAACCGGAAAATGGCCCAGGTGCTAATGGGTTAAAGATATGAAAAAATATTACAATTTTTTTTTTTTTTTTAAAGTACATATAACACAAAAGCGTAATTTAAATTCTAAGTAATTTTCTGATTATAGCTTCCATTTATAAAAATCTGTCCTGTCTGAGTAGGTCGTTTGAGTTATAAAAATGTCTGCCCCACTAGAGTGAATCATGACTGGGAGAGCCATTTGACGTTAGTCATGTTTCAAGGCACCTTAAAAGGGTTGTTCACAACTTTAAACAGCTTTTTCAGCCTCAGAATGATTGAAAAAAAAGAAAAAGTCCATATCAGCTTACTGTCCTTCTAGCTTGAAGAGAATGTCACCACTGCAGCCAGTCAGCAGTCACTGATTGTTTACAGCTGTTGCGTGGCGGCGCTGCCTCCCACTAAGTCATGAAACTGTTGAGGGCCATCAGAAGCAGAATAGAGAAGCGTTACTGGTCCGGTAGTTGAGTATGTTTTTTTAGATTTTGCAAGCACTCTGGGGACATTGAAAACATTTTTTAAAGTAGTACTCAATCCCTTTAAAGGAGTTGTCCATTACTTTAAGACAGGTTAATGTTGGGCCAGGGTGGAGTAAAATAAAAAGGAATAAAACTTACCAGACCTCAGCTAGTCCTCTATACTTCTACTTGGGTTTCCAGATAGTTTTACGGTGTCCTCCAATGGCTCAATGACTGGTGATTGGCTGCAGTGGTCACCTGACACCATGGCCAAAAGTCACCCAATGAAATCCAGGAAAGCATCAGGGTACCCTTTAACAGTACAGAGAAGCAGCAAGGGTCAGATAGATAAGTCTTGTTCCTTTTTTTATTTTTCCAGCAACCTAGGTCCATTTAGCCAGTTGACAATGCGGTGGACAACGCCTACCAGAGGTCAAACATTAACTTGCATGGTTGCTACCTAGAGATGGTACTAGAGTGGTTTCTTCATTCTGGAGGAGGAAACAAGGAAATCTAAGGTTCCCAATAAGCTGAATCTCCCAAAGGACAATAGTACTCCCCATGACTAACTAGAGCATGCACCCGGTCTGTAAAGCTAGATGGAAGACCCTGAGCCTCAAAGCAGTCCAGTCCAAAACTGACTGGCAGTATAGACATCAGTGTACTTAGCTCTAAATACTTATTATTCTATATCAGTTTTTTTTACCACAAATAATTAAATGTGAACATCACTTAATAGAAAGAATGACCTATTATTGCTTAATGTTTTTGTGTTAAATGTATTTTTTCCAACGTTTTTCTTTTTTTACATCCTATAATCTGTATTGAAAGAAAAATGGAACTATTCCAATTTTCACACTGGCCACTGGGGCCTACTTAGACTTTAAACTTTAACTTTCTATTGTTTAAGGAAACAACACATGTACATTATCCACCATGGTTGGATCCCAACCCTATCTTTTGTACTGAACTAAGAAAGGAGTACCAAAAGGAGCATAGAGGTAATATAAAAGAGTACATTTTATTAGGATAACAATACAACAGCATAAAGTGCATAAGATATCACTAAGTCATAAAGTGCATAAGGACGGTTAAAAGAGTGAGTTTCCATTGGTGCATAGCATATTGCCCATGTGTGTAACATGCATCATTGTCAGCAAGGAAAGCAGCCCAGAAATCAATCATAAAAATTAGTAAGTGGTTGAAATATGCCACAGCATATGGTCACAATAAGGAACGGCGCTTACCACTGTAGAACGACAGGGCAGCATGCACCAGGTCGGACCCTCTAGCAAACACCCCCGACGCGCGTTTTGCCTTCCAATCTGCTTGCTTTCTCTAGGGGAAGTGACATTAGGCTGTGAAAGGACCTTCAAATAGGGCGGGCCATTAAGCATGTGACTCGTCACATGCCGCATATGGTCCAGTAGCAGGTGTGTGCTTGGCGCATGTGCACGTGGTGCACCAAGCTCTACGTCAGAAGGGGCGTCATGCCAACCACTAGCGCCCGGGAACACAGGCCCATGATGCGCGTGAGAGGCAGAAAAAGATGCTGCTCCGGCGGGGAGCGAGGGGGACACACGCAGCGCATGTGCAGCACTGCTGTGGAGAAGTAATAGTGCCGTTACCATACCAATTCCCACATGAATATGGTCAGATAACCATATGAAGCCATAGCAAAGGTATAAATAGTAAAATAACATCATAAATGTGTTTCAAATAACAGCACAATAAATAACATGGCACGGGCAAGATGTAAGTCCTGCTGAATAGGACAATATATACTGATTATTCTAACCATATATGGGGCGACACCTAAAAATAGAAGATTTACAAAGAGTGCCACGACACACAAGATCCACATCAGTTCAAATTGGTCGGAAGTACAGCCTTCAGCGGTGGATATAGTCCATTCTGTTTCCAGATAATGCACCGTGCTACAAATCAGAGCGGCTTGAAGGTAAATAGAATAAAACTAAAATAATAAAAGAAGGAAAGAAATAAATTAATACACACAGCATAAAAAAGGGGGATCCAAACGGGGAACCCACATAGAGGGGGATATTTGGATAGGATGATGGGGTGCAAGACCATCATAGAAATAGATCCAATATTCCAATCACAATTTAGGTAAAGCATTCACAAAACAACAGATAACAAACAGATAGTAATCAAGGGAGACTCATAGGAAGGAGGAAAAGCTAAGGGACTCATTCAGTCCCAGAGGTGTCATGGTGTCTAGGCGTACAATCCATGCGGCCTCACGTTGCGCCAGAATTTTTTTGTAGTTGCCGCCCCTCACTCCTAAGTGTATACTTTCGATGCCCCTAACCTGAAACGTCCCGGCATCACAATTGTGAAATTGTTTAAAGTGACGGGGGATCGTCTTCAGGTCAGAGGTATCGGCCACTGTCCTCGCCGCGCAGATGTCCCTGACGTGTTCACGAACACGCACCCGAAGCTCTCTGGAGGTTAGTCCTACATATATCAGGGAGCATCTGCACGTGGCATAGTATATGACATTAGATGTGCCACATGCGATATGCTGCCTGATATCATATTCTTTAGACCCGTCCGATGATTTAAAACTAGAACTACGCACGATATTGGCGCAAGCGAGGCTGTGGCCGCATTGAAAAGAACCCAAGAGTGGACCTCTGGCACTGAATGGGTTTGTAATTCGTGAGACGTAATGGCTATGAACTAGAAGATTACCCAAATTTGGGGATCTTCTGGCGGTCATTGATGGAAAGTCACCCAGGGCAGAGGCCAAGGATGGCTCGGTCATTAAGACCGGCCAGTGTCTATTTAAGATGTCTCTAATCTTGGACCACTCATGATTATACGTGGTAATAAACCTGATCCTGTCCCCTTCTGTCCTTGTCCTACGCCTGTTACCACTTGAATACAGGAGATCACTACGGGGTGTCCTCCTAGCTCTCTCAAAGCCCCGCTTTATACTCCTGCAGCTGTACCCGCGAGCAGCAAAACGCTCTCCGAGGTCGCCTGCCTGTGTGAAGAATCTATCGTCAGTGGAGCAAATCCGCCTCATTCATTCTAACGAGCGTGTCAAGCAGGATTATCTGTGACATTCACACAAAAAAAGAAATGTTTAGCTCACCTGATGAAAAAGCTTTGAACTCTCCGGATGTGCATGGGTACTGAATCCCATTTGGAAGGATAATAGCACTCAATCTCCAAATTTTTAAGTGAAAAAGAGCTTTATTTATCCTTTAAAAAGGTACAAAAAACACACAACTTAAAATGCATGACTTCCTGAAAAAAAATCCTTCATTGCGTTCCATGACGAATAACAACCGTACATATTTAAAAGTTTGAAACGCATAGGATTTTTTTCAGGATGTCCTATTTATAAACTTGAGCTTTTTTCATATCATTTTAATGGATCAATAAAGCTTTTTTTCACTTGGAAGTTTGGAAATCGAGTGCTGGACAAGATTAACGTTTTTTCACATCAGCTGTGACATCGCCTACTGTGATTGGAGGATCCTGTATTATTAGTTTTGAATAGAGGTGTTACCTGTCATTGTAATCATGACACTGATGATAAAGAATCTGCTGAAAAGTCTCCCTGAAAAGACAGGAAGTATGAGTCTAAGAAAGTCACTGTGACTATTGTAAAAATTGAAGGATTTCTAATTATTTTTTTATAATATGGATCTTGATAATAATGAAACATTTATTTTTCCAAAACTTTGTTTTCTTTTAAATGCATGTAGCTATAGCTGGGCGAACCGGAACAGTAAAGTTCGGCGCCCGTACCGAACACCTACTTTTTGGGCATGGACCCCGAACACAGACTTTCCAGGAAGTGTTACTGTTCAGGTTCGGCCACCCGAACATCGGATGTTTCTCATACTGTCATCTGCATGGCATCGCAAGAAACACCAGCTGCTCTGATCAGCAGTAAGATCAATATTGCCGGTCTTAGCTTTATGGTTCCCACGCTGTCAAATGACAGTGTGAGCCTGCAGCTGTGACTGGAGATAAAAAGTTTACCTCCGGTCACAGAGGCTTCATATGATGAGAGTACTGATAACAGCGACAGCAGACATCAGCTGATGGGAGTATTCATTAGCTGGCATGTGCGATATAAATAGATTTAAAAAATGGCGTGGGTACCCCTATATTTTTGATAACCAGCCAGGCAAAGTTGACAGCTGTGGGCTGAACCCTCAGTTGTCAAGTTTAGCAAGGCTGGTTATCAAGAATAGAGGGGTCCCCAAGCTTTTATTTCAATTATTTAAAAAAATGGCGTGGAGTCCCCATCATTTTTAAGAACCAGCCAAGCTAGAGCAGACAACTGGGGATGGTATTTTCAGGCTGGTAAGGGGCCATGGATATGGACCCCCAGCCTAAAAATAGCAGCACACAGCCGCCACAGAAAAGGCGCATCTATTAGATAAGCTCAGTGAGCAATCTCGAAGGAACTCAGTGAGTTCACCGCACTGCTGAGCTCACTGGTGAACTACAATGAAGTCACTGAGCTCGGCGCTGCACTGTGAGACTTTTTTATTGGCCCTGCTGGGAATGCAGCCTCAGTGACCTGCAGTTACCTCCATGACATCTCCGCTAGTCACTGAGACTGCAGTTCCTTTTCCTGTGCTTTCTAGCCTGGACGATCACATCTTGGCACTGTCCAGGTTGAAAACCATTTACTGCAGACATGGGTTAATGCATGGGGCAGAACATTGGACAGGTGAGGGATATGGTTGTTTTTTATTTTTGTTTTATTTTACAGGAGAACAGGGCTTCAAAAGACATTAGGTGAGTATTATTGTTCTTTAATATTTTCTGTTTTTTTTACAGGAGACAAAGGCTTCAATAGAATGGGCGTAAGGTGAATATAACTGTGTTTGTTATTTTTAAATAAAAAAAGTAAAACTGAGTCTTTTTAATTAAACAAAGGGCTTTATTCTGGTTGTCTGTTTATTTACAATATGACTATTGGATTACTAATGGATAGGCATCTTATAGACGTCTCTACATTACTAACCCATGGGCTTGATGTCACCTGACAATAGAAAGGTGACATCACCCTCACAAATATTACCCCACTTGCTACCGACATGGGAATAGCAGTCCCATCAGCCAAGTCCTGTGACTGGAGGTAAACTTTTTACCTCAGATCACAGCTGTAGGTTCATGCTGTCATCTGAGAGCGTGGGAGCCACGCCGCTCTGACCGTTGGTAATACTAATGATCTTACAGCCGATCAGAGGCAATGTTTGCCATGTTGTCATGCAGATAGATGTTTGGGCCCCCCATTCATGTGAACGGGATCTGAATTCTGGTACCAGAACCGAACTTTTTTTTAAACTATTTGGCTGATCCCGAACCCGAACATCCAGGGGTTTGCCCATCAGTACATTTAATGCATAAACGATTTCTACAATTGGTCAATTTTTGACTATAGCTTCCTTTTAACTCTTCATTAAAAATTAAATTAAGGTGAATCACATGCTGGATATTTTCTTCTATTCTGCTCACAAGCACAGACTGGACACACATAGTATAAACATCTCTTAAGAGAGTATCGCAAATTCACATTTTTTTTTTTTTAAAGTTGCTCACATCATGCCATGACTCATCTTGGGATATGTTGAGCCAAGACTAAAAGGAAATAAGGACATATCTGTATGCAAAGGTATAGCATCTTTTTTTTGCATAAATAAGTCATACATTCAAAATAGACCCATTCCCTGCACTGCAATTACAGGATCAAATTTAAAGAATTAGTATCAATGATAAATGTTATCATCTACCATTTGAGTGACTTGCAGATTGGTGGAGTCCAACTGCCTGGGTGATTTGCAGATCATTGGGGTCCAACTCCTGGGACTTCTACCGGGGCTCTGAAATGACCGGATGGATCATCTCTGAGCCCTGAAATGAGCTATCTTCCATAGAAAATTGGTGATCTCAGAATCAGGGGGTGTCCCAGTAGTCAGATAGGTGATAACCTCTGGATAGGTGATAACTTTTAATGTTGAGAATAACCCACTAATAAATAAATAAGCACCGAAAAGCAAAGAAATAAAATCTATGGTCAAATTCAGGCTCGGACTGCCCCACAGGGGAACAGGAGAATCCTCCGTTAGGCCCCTGTGAAAGAATGCTAAATTATCAATTTGCAGAAAAAGGTGTAGCCTAATCATTCATTAAACAAGCTAGCCAAATTAACATTAAATAGAAGCAAAACGTGTGTACTAGGGTCAGGTTATTTGTGTATGTACATGAACAGCGGCCCCCAAAAATCATTGTTATTGTTGGGTTTTGCCAACTCAGTCGGACACCGATCGCATTTAACATGATAAACACAATCAGACATTAACGTACAAATAATTATTTTATTCTTTTCTTGGTGAACAATATGAACTATTATAAAGTTTCACATTTTGGCCAGTATCAGTTTAAAAAAACAAAAACAAAAAAAAACCAAACAAACAAACAAAAAAAACACATTTTAAAAAGAATAGAGAACCAAATGATTTATCAGATATGTAAAATATAAAATATGTAAAAACTTTAAACATTCGCATACAAATAAAAAACCCATAATTAATACAATAATATAAAAATACAGCATAGCCAATTAGGCTTTTATTTAAAGCACATCTGGCATTTATAATTGATGACCAAAGAGCCATCACTAAAATTAAAAAAAAAAAAAAAGTTTATAAATAAAGTTGTAGTGTATTGCTAGAGCCGATTGGCCCACTTACTAGGAACTTTCCCAGAGGAAAAATAGAAAAGATCCTATAGTGTATGAGGCCCAGAAATCTTTCCAACTCCTTTCCGCCTTGACCACCCAGACATAAGCATGACCAGTGAGGTATATAGAACATAACACTGTCAGGCATATGCACAATTAAAAAGTGCACAAAAATAGCCCTGCCCCGAAAAAACGAGGGGAGACCTGGTTCAAAAGTTGCGTTTCATTTTCTCAAAAGTGTTCAACTATTTGGCATTGGATAAGTGAAAATGAGCCACAATTAGTGTTTGTTCAAGTCCCAGCAGCAGTATTGCAATTCCCTTAAAGACATGAAATCATGTCCGTAATACTCCTATAGAAATAATAAAATAAAGTCTCTTAAGGCTTTTTGATAATTTCTGATAAGTTTGCATACTATGGTGGTTATTGAGTATCATCATACGTCAAGCACCAAGTCGTACTGCTGTTCCTTCTTCCGCCTGCCACATTTTGTTATCAGTGCCACGTACAAAGTCAATAGCATCACCCAGTAGCATGCGTAAAGTATTGCACCGATTATGAGAACTGTCTGTTCAGATTCTGCAAATGGCTTTTTAGTTTCCCTCCAGATGGTATAAACAACACCACCCAAAAGGATTGTAAACCAAACGGTTATAGGAATCAACCCTATAAAGTTGACAACGATAGTTTTCCTTCCCGATGTGCCCCAACCTGCTTTGTTGATGGTCGCAATGGCAAACATCTTGGCAGGTAGTAAACTGGACATGTAAAGGACTGAGTAAAGAGACATAAAAACCATAACAATATTCCCCCGGAGAGCGCTGGCAAAAGAGGACTTTATGAGGCCAACAAATTGGACAGTCAACAAGAAGAGCAAGATGTTCCATATGCGTCCCCGGTAGAAAAGTTGGATGACAGTGGCAATTAAAAAAAATGGGAAGAATCCGGTGATCACAGCTTCATAGGTCATCCATAAATGGTGTTTGTGGAACCACATGGAGTTGTATAACCATTCACGGAAGTAGGACTTGCTCCAACGTGTCTGCTGATTAAGCCACCTTAGATATTCGATAGGGGTTTCTGTAAGGCATTTGGATCGTGCTGTGTATTTGGTTGCATAGCCAAGACTTAAAACTCGGTTGGTTAGATGTCTGTCGTCTCCAAAGCTACACTGGGATCCCAAAAATTCTTGATTGTACCAATCTTCTAAGAATTCATGTAGCAGTGAGTTTCTGTACATCCCAAGAGGTCCACTTATGCACTGGACACAACCAAAGTAGGACTGGCAAGCTCTCTCAATGTTGAAGGCCATCCAGTATCTCACGCTACTTAGAAAGGAGATCCACGAGTCATATTTGTTCAAGATCTGCATGGAAAACAATAAAAGTAGTAAATTATGAGGAAACGAGGTAAGAAATATAAGTCATGGGTTACGCAAAGGCAAGAAAATCATTGCTACTTCCTACCAAAAAACACGTTGGTCCATCGGTTGTGTGTTGCATTGCAGCTCCAATTTTTTTTTTTTTTTTTTTTAAGAAAGCAGCCATGTATTGTTTTATCATAGCTAACCCTTTTACGATTCATTTTTCAGTTTTGGATACATTCGTTTGACTTGTATCCAATATTAAAAAGCATTGATTTTGACATGGATGTAGGGTATAATTAGAAAATGCCTCTAATACAAATCTAAACATACACAAAGGCATTATACATCCGATCCAAATAAATGGATAAGATTTAATACAGAAATAATGACTCTGGATGAAAACGACATCAGACTAAATTATATGTGTGGGACAAGGGAACAATAGGCCAGTGAGCAGAACATCAAAAGGAACATCTAAGTGTTACTCCTCCTTTGGCCATATTTTATCTTAATTGTAAAAGCACAACTGCTGGTCTAGCAGGGCTGCACTTCCTGTCGTTCCTCGGAATAATCATAAATTAGAATTTCAGCAAGCCCCATGTCATCCAAGTGACTACATGGAGTATTGCTTTCAAAGGGGCAGAGGTAGCCAAAACCAGCAAGGAGCTCCTGGAAATAACAGGCTACACAGCCAGGCTGGGGTTACAGTCAGACGTCTCTACAGGCAATAGACAGCTGCCAGGCCTGATATTATTTAGGACTGCTGGGTCTTGCATCATTTCGAAAAATTGACACCCTTGTCATCTGGAATTTGCCTTGACCTAATGAGTAACTTCAAGATCACGGGCCCTGGAAAAAGCTTAATTTCAGGACCACCCATCTATTATGTGTATTTACAGCACTAGTGACCCTTCTTTTTGCCCAACAGGAATCGGAAAAGCTAACCAGTCAGTAGAAAATGACTATGCAAACCAAGCAGAAGCTCTCTGTGCACCCTTGGCGTGGCCAGATAGTTCAATACACCATCCCACCTATTTCTTTTCCATCATCTCCATCCTTCTCTGGATCTATAAAGACAAACCTGTCAATCAAGGAAGAATGGGACGGAGATAAAGGGAAAAAATGTACAACAAAAGTGCACCACTGAACTGTTTGGCAATGCCAAGGGTGGACTGAGTTTCTGAGTTTAGCTTGAACACTGCAATTTTCTGCTGACAGACTCCCTTTAAAGTAGTTTTGTCAAGTCTCCAGAAATGTCCAGGAGGCCTTGAATAAGGGAAGAGCCACGGAACTGGCTGAGCCCCAAAGAACTTGCTCTAATTCTCCCCCAAACAATATATTTTGGGTGGTATTGGGAGGCAAGGAAGAGGACATGGTGAGACAGGGGAATAGGCATGGATGAGGTTGGGTTTGGTAAAAAAGGCAAGGTTACACATGATATTGACAACTGATCATTTCACGCAATGTAAAGGGATACCGCTCCTGGTTTCCTGCCGGCTAAAGTTGGCAAGAATGGAATTAAGTCCCCAAGAGAACCTTAGTGTGACTTTAAACTCTGCATCCTTTACGTTCACGCCTTTAACTTGGGTTTCAAATCTGGTTTTTCCTCCTTATCAAACTCAGCCTATCCCCAAATTTTGCAGAATGTCTCACCATTATGAATCATTTCTTGAGACATACATGTACATTGGGGGCTAAGTGTTGGGGGGCATGGCTTTTGTTCACTTGGGGCAAACACTTTTTTGCGGGAAAGCACCAAATGTATATACCTTTGTCAAAGCAAAGTGGTGGTCACCTCCCGTGGCACACAGTAACCGGGTCACATGCCTTTTTTTAACCAACCTCTGTAGCTTTGCTCTTGCCAGAAACTCGCTTTTGCCTTATCCATAATTGTTATAAATAGGGCAACAACAGGAAACTGATTTTTTTTGCACCAGGTTTGACTCTAGCAACTTTTTTGTAACACAAAAAAAATATTAAAAAAATTTACCTGCACATCTCCCCCAACGCCTCCTACCATGTGGTCTTCTTCCAAAACTTTCACCATCTCGACAGAACAAGCTGGGTCAAGGACTGTATCGGAATCGCACACCTAGTAAATGCAAAACAAAAAACACCGGTGAGAAAAAGATCAAAATTCTTAAAATAATGTAAATATAGAAGAATAAAAATGGTTTTTTTTTCATCTTTTTTAATCTTTTCAATTTTTTATATTATATTATTTAATCTGATTTTGCTTTTGTCTGTCCTGGTATTTGTTTTTTTGGCTCTGTCTTTTGCACAAGCGTCAGACCTAGAATATATAAAACATGACACAGACACTTGGACGTCGCAGGTGCTGCGTTTTATGGGAACATCTCCGTGTTGGAGTGGAAGGAAAAGACAAAAAAAAAAAAAAAACTTTAATGTTGGCCTCTAAGCCTTGTTTCTATGATGGGATAACTCCGCTTTCAGCAACAGGCTCTTATTGTATCATTTTTATTACTGTCTCATTACTCAGGAAAAGAGAATATTTGCAGCTGTTCGATGCTGGCTGGAATGAACAGAAGATTGTACTGGAATAAATACATGAACCCAGTCGTGCCAAATTAGAGAAAAATACTCCATTTATGAAATTCATTGCACTTTTCAACCAATCGGAAGAGGTGTAAGAGGAGAAGTGCTAAGGATGGCATCACAGTGGCTCAGTGGTTAGCACTGTCACTGTGCAGCGCT
Source organism: Ranitomeya variabilis (assembly GCF_051348905.1). Taxonomy (NCBI): domain Eukaryota; kingdom Metazoa; phylum Chordata; class Amphibia; order Anura; family Dendrobatidae; genus Ranitomeya; species Ranitomeya variabilis. Next base: position 539,526,745 of record NC_135237.1, read on the forward strand.
GGGGTCCTGGGTTCAGATCCCACCAAGGACAACATCTGCAAGGAGTTTGCATATTCTCCCTGTGTTTGTGTGGATTTCCTCTGGGTTCTTTGTTTTCCTCCAAAGACATACTGGTAGGGAATCTAGATTGTGAGCCCCAATGGGGACAGTCATGCTTGTAAAGCGCTGTGGAATATAATGACGCTATAGAAGCAATGCATAATAATATAAAATAAAAGAACACGGGGTCTAAGAAGGGTCCAAAAGACACCAGTAATACAACGATATTGGGGCGTCTATTAAAAAATGTTACATTTTGGTCAAGTAACCTAAAGATTCACGTTTCCAAGTTAACCATGGTGACCCCCGAGCGGTCTACTCTTCCATATCATCGAAGATGAAAATTGGTAGTTATGTCTAACAATAACTCCTAGGCAGATCTATCTGTGTCTATAGTTAGTGGCCACAAGCAAAAATCTAATAGATCGTGCGCAAACAAGGATGAGGCACAAAGAGGGATTTCAGAAGGACCATCTGACTGCGTATGGGGACCTCATGACTGGTGGCCTCCTTCATCTGGCTTGTCAAATTTCTATGACCAATCTTTTCGCTTTCACAGAAGATAAGCCACCGCCAGAAGAGCTTACTCCCCTCTCCCTACTAAGGTCCACAGAGGGGAGCAAAGGTTCGGCCAACAGTTGGGCACCTTTGCCAGGAAATCTCACTGGACTGCATAGTACCCGAATGCCCCCAAAAGAACGGTAGGAGATTTTACAATAAAACTATTTGCAAAGTTGTTCCATTTCTTGTGTATCATAAGGAATCAGAACATTCCTCGTCTAGATATAAATATTTCCAGACGGTTTACTCCCCGCACACCCCACAAGCTTTATCCATTTGCATCCTATAACTTACAATGGAGACGGCATGATTCTTTTTTTTTTCTCAAAAAGTAAGAAGTGATCAGCTGTTGAGGCAGAAAAAAAAAACATCAACGAAAAACCTGCCTTACATAGAGAACCTCGTTTTCCTGGAAAAATGCCACTTAGACTGTTTTGGGAGTAGAAAACTCACATATTTAACGTCAAACACTGAAAAAAAAACCTTTCACCAGATGTACGCTGTGTGCCGGGGCAGGGAGACCCTCCCTATTCAACAGGATCCTGGGGGATAAGAGGACCAGCCTGACTCATAGTTAGGAGACAGTGAAATGGATTTGGAAGGTGATACATGCCGAGGGATTCGGAACTAACGACTTTCTCAAGAGAAAATATTTTCTCTTTCACCTTTGCCAAACAACCGAGCAAATCTACCGTAATATATGCACTCATGGTGGCTGCATACGCTCTGCCGTCTGGGGCTTATGGGGTTAAAGCGACTTGACCTCAACTTACATTACACGATCCTGCCAAAAATTCAGGTGTTGTGGAGTTTAAAAGAGACGGGTGTAGGCCATATGTAGCGCGGGGAAACATTCTCTACATGTGTTTCATCTTTGTGCCATTATTTTTCCTCTTTAATAATCAAATATAAGGACGGCTTTGTTGCGAACGTTGAAAAATATTTTTGGTGTATTTTTTTTAGAATTGAGGGTGAAAGTTTAGTCGCGGTAATGAATATCACCAAAAAATGAAAAATTGAGTAATCTACTATATAATTGTCTAAGGGTCACTTCCGTCTTTCTGTCTGTCTGTCCTTCTGTCTTTCTTTCTTTCTGTCATGGATATTCATTGGTCGCGGCCTCTGTCTGTCATGGAATCCAAGTCGCTGATTGGTCTCGCCAGCTGCCTGTCATGGCTGCCGCGACCAATCAGCGATGGCCACAGTCCGATTAGTCCCTCCCTACTCCCCTGCAGTCAGTGCCCGGCACCCGCTCCATACTCCCTTCCAGTCACCGCTCACAAAGGGTTAATGCCGGCGGTAACAGACCGCGTTATGCCGCGGGTAACTCACTCCGTTACCGCCGCTATTAACCCTGTGTGACCAAGTTTTTACTATTGATGCTGCCTATGCAGCGTCAATAGTAAAAACATCTAATGTTTAAAAATAATAAAAAAAAAAAAAATCATTATATACTCACCTTTCCCTCTCCTCGCGACGCGCCAGTGACCGCTCCATGCAAGCGGCAGGTTCCGGTAGCAAGGATGGTCTGCGAGAAGGACCTGCCATGACGTCACGGTCATGTGACCGCGACACGGTCATGTGACCGCGACATCATCACAGGTCCTGCGCGCCTGCGCGAGAAGGAGGCAACAGGACTACAAGGGGCCATGGAAGGTGAGTATATGTTTATTTTTTATTTTTTAACCCGTGACATACGTGGCTGGGCAACATACTATGTAGCTGGGCAATATACTACGTGACTGGCCAATATAGTACGTAGTTGGGCAATATACTACGTGACTGGCCAATATGCTACGTGGATGGGCAATATACTACGTGGCTCTGTGCTGTATACTTCGTCACTGAGCAATATACTATGTTACTGGGCAATATACTACGTGGCTGGGCAATATACTATGTCACTGGGCAATATACTACGTCACTGGGCAATATACTACGTGGCTGGGCAATATACTACGTGGCTGGGCAATAAACTACGTGGACATGCATATTCTAGAATACCCGATACGTTAGAATCGGGCCACCATCTAGTAATAAATAAAAACACAAATAAAAATGTAAAAGAAAAATGTTTTGAATAATTTTAAGGGTGTGTTTTCAGCACTTCCCACTTTTGCATGAGGAGGTGAGGTTTGCGTCGATGGACTCATGACCGTTTTAGTGCACAGCCCTTTATAGAACTAATAAGAAATAATCACTAATGGAGAGGAGGCGCCATACCTGTCGCCCGTGCACCCAACTTGCCGATATGTGGATGCAACATCAATGGCAAAAGTGGAAGACGCCAGAGAAACCCAACTCAAGCTTAAACAACAAAGCCCTTTATCGTAAAGCAACTTTCAGTTTGAGTATGTTCATTTGTCCTCATTGGCTCAGTGGCTCAACAATAATCTGTATCTATGCCTGTCCCATCTGTGGGCCAATCAATACACCTACAAAGGGTAACACAATTTTTAACTCTTAACCTTAACAGTAGAATGGTACAAACCTATGGTTGTCGGATGGGAACACAGAGAGCCCATACTTTCCGACATCATCCGTCGCTCTACTTTTGATTAGCTAGCTTGGCTGGCTAGTCAAAAGTGAAGCCATCATGTAAGAGGGTTCCCGGCCAGCGGCAACAGAGTAGTGGTGTGGACAGAGTCCTGTGAATCAATTTGCACCAACTCTACTCAAGAGCCTTAGTAGGTGAAAAATCGAATCTTTACCTTAAGGGTATGTCTCCACGTTCAGGATGGCCGGCGGTATCGCCGCAGCGGCGAAGCCGCTCGGCGCTAAGCCCCGCCCCCTTTCTGGGACGCGATCATGCCGGATGTGTTAACTCTTCACATCCGGGATGATCGCTCTCTCCCATAGGGCCCTGTGATATGCCTTGCGGGGACGCTGCGTCCCCGCAAGGTGTACGGACATGCTGCGATCTGAAAAGACGCGCAGCATGTCCGGAGTCGCAGGGCCGCCGCGTGCGGGTTTCCACGCATAGTGGAGACGGGATTTCATCAAATCCCCTCCACTATGCTGGAACATCTGGACGCTGCTTGTTTGACGCTGCAGCGCTGCGCAGCGTCAAACAAGCAGCGTTTCCTGAACGTGGAAACATACCCTAAGACCACAATGGTAAATTTGTAAAAGGGCCTGTTATCCATGCATCATTTATAATATTGGTCTCTTCCTATGTGCTAGAGGGTCTTTCAGGGTCCTACAGGCACCAGGATCTGGGTGCAATTGCTACTTTATCACCCCCTATAGATGCACTGCTTAATTATAGAGCTCCCACTAGTGTTTAAAAGTGAAAAATATCTGCATTTCTTTAATTATTTTTCACATTTTATACCATTAAAAAAAAGGTACAGTAATATTTTTCTTAAAAATTAAACCATTAATACTTTACATTTTTGCATCTTTTTATTTTCTTTATATGGCACCTTCTCTTTAATCAGACAATAATTTTGCTTTATGTATTTTATTATTATTATTATTATTATTATTATTATGTCTATTACTGTTGATATTTTAATTTTCAAATTTTAGAATTTGGAACCTGAAGACAGTTTGAAAAAATAAAAGTGAAAAATAAATTTGAGGAAAATTTGGAAAAAAAAGAAAAAAAAAATCTATATCTATATTATTCCGAAGTGGTCAGTAAGTAAAGTGTACAAGGAAAAGCTACAAGAACAGGTTCACTTGATGAGGGTGCATTTCTCACCTAATTGACATGGATTTTTTTTTCGATGTGGCCATTAAGTTATTGAAAACTGAGTGAGTTTTATTTTAAACTTTCAGGCTAGAAGGGAACATTTTGGGTTGCTCATTCTACGCTAGGGAATGTGCATCTTCTAGTGTCATGGCTTTCTAGGAACACATGTACTGGGGGATGGGGAGAGAGGATCGTGGTGGCACCATGTCAGTTCTCGGAATGACGTTATCCACTTTCATTTCACTTTACAGTTTTTTTTTGCCTCTTTTTATACAGGGCAGAGAGCGGCTTTCACGAAGCCCGGTGTGTTTTAAATAGTCTGAATGGTTCACTGTGCTGACGAGGGCCCGGCGTATCCTGTAACACTCCACACCGATTGCACAAAAGATCCTTTATTTTTGGACATGTTTGTGTTGGCGACCATGCATGGACTTTTTACCCTACCTGCACATAATCCACGCTCCGGCCCAGAGCTTTGAAGGCGGTGTACATCACTTCACGTTTTCCTCCCCATTTTTGCATGATGCACACGTATCTGTTGGTAAGAACCAGCTGAGTGACTTGCTGTATGCTCTCTTTGTGAGACTCTTCCGTTTCTCCCGGACCTTTTTCATGGAAGTTATTTTTCCAGACATAAGTGGCACTTCGATCGTTCCCCATAATGTCGCTAAATATATCCATCATGTAAAGGTCCTCTTCGGAGTTACCGTCGATGACCATGATGACCTTCATCCCCGGATAGGTCAACCGTTTCACAGACAGTAAACATTTCCGTAAGTAGTCAGGGTCCTCCTGATATGCAGCAATACCTAGGGCAACTGATTTATTCAGTTTGATAGGGGTTTCAAGAGATCTCTTCATCTTCCTGTGCTCCAGGTAGGCGAAGAGGCTTTGGATGAGGAGATGCAGTGCTAATATGGCACCGTAGAGTCCAAAAGAAAAGTAGTAGTTGTCCGTTTGGATAAACTGATACCCAACAATGTAAGCAGCTGTAATTCCTAGTAAGAGCGACACTCCGAAGAGGGTAGTTCCGATTATTCTTAGGATACATATAAATCTCTCACAATGCATCTGAAAAGGCAAAACAAAAAATACAGAACTTGTTAATTACACATCTGGAATATTACATCCAATTGTCCTTAAGGAGGATTAGTCACCACATCTGACATGTCTGTTTTAGTAATTATTTGTATTCCCCATGAAAAAAAAAAAAGATTCTGGAACACCTCTTTCTTACTTTTCATTCAAGCATTTTTCAGCTTTTTTGAAAAGCTTTTTTTCAGCTTTTTCTTATAACTTTATGTTGTGCTTAAATTGACAACTGGGGCAGTCTTTTTTTTTACTTCTAAAGCAAGTCTAAAACTCTCAGCTCTGATTGGACAGTGTAAGAGTGTGGCAGGGACACACACATTTGTCAAATTACGCATATATTTCTAGTACAAGAAACAGGGAAAAGGCACAATGCATAGATAAGGAAACATCTTCCAGAACTGATATTATATAGGAAACAGGCAAAAAACCAATGTGTCAGGACGGATGCCCAGACGTCACCAATTTGAGCCCCATTGAATAATAAGAAGACATGGTGGCTTCTGAAAGTTATTTATTTTCCATACTAGTCATGACAGATCAATTCATGGAGGGCACATCGATTATAAGCACATATTTCTAGGAGGCCTAATTTTCAGACAGACTTTAAAAAATTAACCACCTATACTTATGGGAGGTCATCAATATATCTGTGGTGGGTCCTATATCCAGAGCCCCTCCCAGGTCAGCTGTTACCAGTGCAAACAGTGCAAAAATGACATCGCACAGAGCCAAAAGCACACAGCTCCATAAACCATGTAGTGGCCGTTCTCAGGTACTGCAGCTCAGCTCTCATTGAAGTCAATCTGATCTCTGATCACTGTGGACTTCTGGTGACCACAGATCTGGGGTATGCCAGATGCTGGACCTATCTGGTATTGATGACCTTTCCGAGGGATAGATTATCGGTATATCAGTCCAGGAAAACTCATTTAAGAAATTAGTTGGCCATTCACTAGAAATATTGACCTGGACATTAAGAAAAGCATTTTTTTTACATTTAATAAAAGCTACATATATAAAATAATTCAGCAATACAATGTGTAAATTAACATTCCATACTAACCTATTGTACCCACCAACACTGCCATGTATTCCCCATATAGTACTGTCATCCAATTATTATTGAGTGTCCAAGTAATACACAATAAAATGCCTAAATAATACTGCCACATAGTACACTACAAAGCAAGAGACAGAGATTTAGCAACTGCATAGTTTCGCACTACACAATAATAATATACCATGCACCATACAGTACTACATCATACAATGGCTAAATAATACCGCCATACAGTTCGATACAAAGTAGAGGAGATCCAGTAACTGTCCAGTTACCTCTATTGTTGGGAACACTGCATAGGGACACCGTACAATAGTCATACACCACACAATAATACACAATACAATTTTTACATAAGACCCCCACTTAAATAATATCGCCATATAGTTCACTATAACACAGTGTTCACACGTTGATTTTTTTCTGCATTTTTATATGCAAATTAAAAGCTACGTTTTACAGTATCAGCCATAATGACGAGATTTCAGAAATCTCATGCACACACATTGTTTTTTTTTCCTGACTGAATTGGACAATTGCTGAATTGCAAAAATGAAGGTATTGGGTTTTGCTGTGTTTTGGGTCCAGAAAACTCAGGAACAACGGCACTAAACTGTAACGCAGCAAAACCTGCTTTTTTAAAGCAGTTTCTTCACTGCCAAGAGAGCAGGTTTTGCCTACAGAAAAAAAAACCACAAGGTGTGAACATAGCCTAAAGCAGAAGACAGAGATTTGGTAAGTGCACAGTTCTCTCTATGATTGGGCTCTCCGAGCAGTGACATTTTCCCCTTTACGTCTGGATTGCTCCAGATTTGTGTCGGTGGGTGAAGCTGTGACAGATTTTTGCATTGGGGCCCGTTACACCCCTGGTTGTTACATGTCTATTTGACCTTATGCTTGTTCTAGCCTTCAGTACACTGCCATTCTAGCTTTTAATATTGGGCGTAGCCTCTTTGTAGACGAGTTGGAGGGGTGTTGACCTAACGGCACAGATCTCGTAGGTAATTCTTTCCATCAATAAACTCGGGACAGCCCAGATTATGGGTTTAGGTGGCAGATTGTTTATATTCATGGCTGAAGATTGAGGTCCTGGGAACGGTATGATAAGCCGCCTCTGGCCTTTCTTCCCTTTGTGTTTTATCAGCCAGCAGAGCATGCTCTGATTTCTCTCCTCTCACATCATCTCTTGGCTTCAGATGGATTTTTTTGGAACACCACCCTGTGACATCATGCAACTGCAAATTCTATCTTTCCTGTACAGCTAGAAGCAGCCCAAACATTACTGAGACGCCGGCTGACTCCATCGTTACAATGTCCATTGTAAGGATTAGCCTCGACTTAAGACGTCTTCCTACAGCTCCAGGCACATGCTGAAGTCGTTTATATGCAGGAAGGGAGAAACGTCAATGCAAATTGAAAAACTAGTCACGCTGCTCTGATTGGAAGAATTCGGGATTTTCCTTGATTAAATTTTCTAGTTCTACTTTAAAATTAACTGTCGATAAACAAAATAATCTTCATTTCTGATATTCAAGTTCGTCATGGCCTTCAAATTTCATCATTCTAGTGGGGTTCCGATAATCTACACAATTACTCAGAAATGTTTGAAATGGCTTCTGTCACTGCCCAAATGATTGCTGTCTCTTTGGATGACCTAAGTAAGAAAATGAGCACATATCAATGTCGATGGGAGTGACTTACTTCTATAGGGTAGAAAGGATTTGCCATGATTACATTTGGCATGCCTGATCCATGAGGATTGTCCGCATACATGTCAAATTGTTGGCCTATCGCCTCAATATTGTCACATTCCCAATGTGTATGGTCAGCAACAGGCACCAGAAAGTTGTGAAATTCCACTACTAGGCTTCTCTATGGTTTGCATTTTCTAAGTAGGGGTTGGATTTCTGCATTTTCTCCTTGAGCTAAGGAGATGCAGCTTGGCCAAGCCTTGGTGGCACTGATCATCTATGGTGGATGACATGTCTGTTCATCCTACGTTGGGGAATGGGTGGCTCATTAGAAATTATTTTGGGCATGTTACCTCGTTGGCCAATCTCCTCAATATTGTCAACTTCCCAATGTGTATGGTCAGCAACAGGCATCAGAAAGTTGTGTAATTCCACTACTGGACTTCTCTACGGTTTACATTTTTTAGTAGAATTTGGATTTCTGCATTGTCTCCTTGAATTAAAGAGATGTAGGTTGGTCAAGCCTTGGTGGCACTGGTCGATCATCTAAGGTGGACAACATGTCAGTTTTTCCTACGTTGGGGGAATTAAGCATAGGGCATGTAGAGTTCCTAACATCCTCAATCATTTGTTCTAAAGGGAGAGGTGTCTGAGCAAGGTTTGTTATCCTCTCCTCATTGACAGCATGTGCTTGCTTGGCCAAACCAAGTACTGTATGCAGTTGTATGGGTGGCTCACTAGAAATAGCTTTGGGCATGTTACATCATTTGCCAGTCTCCTCAATATTGTCAAGTTCCCAATGTGTATCGTCAGCATCAGGGGTAATTGTACAATGTCTCAGTAGAGGTTGGATTTATGCTTCACATCACATCACTTTTGCATTTTGTCATTGAGTTAAGAAGACAAAGGTTTGCCAAACGCTGATGGCACCGGTCAATCATCTAAGGTGGACGACATCTGTTCATCCAACGTTGGAGGAAAAAAGCATAGGGCATGCTGATTTTTTAAACATCCCCCATCATCTATTCTGTAGGGAGAGCGAGGTTTATTCTCCTCTTCTCATTGACAACATGTGTACGCTTGGCCAAGCCAGTTATGCACTTGTATGGGTGGCACGTTAGAAAAAGCTTTGGGCAGAATGACTTTTGGTTGAGTGCTGAAGATCTCCAGAGGTTCTTCTGATTAGTAAACACCATGACGTTATTCGTATGTCGTGTCACAACATGGGTTTACTAATCAGATGAGGTGCTGAGGATACCACAGGTATCAGAAGGTTTGTAGGGCTCTCTGGTCCTTTTGAAGTGGCCACTGGATCAGGAACAAGAACACGAATTCGACACTTCTTGAAAATGTATGGCCACCATTAATAAAATGTAAAAAAAATCATCTTCTGGTAAATTCAGCTTTGCTAATTCTTCATGATCACTATGAGTCAATAATGATATCACCAGGATTGAAGAAAGTATAACTATATTTGCTAGACTTTCTTTCACAAGGCCTTACGCGAGCCATTACATATGCTCAATGCCACCAATTACCTACTTGGGGGGAGGAGGCTTGTAGGACATTGCGAGGGACGTAGGTTTTTATACTTTTTGAAGCAATATGTTGCAGCAGCTTTCGTGCACAACTGTACAGAAATCTTCCTTCGCACTGAGAAGAAGGAACCGTACACATATAACTTGTTCTGTAGCCGAAAGCCAAGATATTTAAAAGCCTCACTGTGTTACTGGAATGTGATGAATTTACCTCAAGTAGCACATGTTTTTTTCACCCCCCAAAAAAAGTCTGTACTTTCATAGAAGATGACAAAATAGCCTTTCAGGACAAACTGTAACCCTGGGAAAAAGAACGGAGCGGTAACAAGACCAGCCCCTGTTATGGAAAGTGCCGAGTGTATATAAAAAGGTAGAGTTATAGTAAACCTTAGCAGCGGCAGGGTCATTCATCAAAGCGTCCGGTGTGCCACATGCTAATATAATGTAATTACCATCGGGGCTGGGACATGTTGTGTTATGAGACAAGGTCAGACCAGATTTGTGTGAAAAGAGAAGAAACTGAGTTCACTTGTCCTCATAGATACTGTAATGATTAATTAAAATTAGATTATGAAAAAACATGTCTGCTTTCTTCCAAAATAGCGCCACACCCGTCTACAGGTTAATTGTGGTATTGCAGTTCAGCCTCATTTACTTCAGTGGAGCAAAGCTGTAATATCCGGCTATCAACGGGGGGGCACTGTTTTTAGAATAAGTCAGATAAGTTTTTCAATCATTTGATTAGACTTGGTACTAAAGAGGTTTTTAACCATCTACATTGTTATTTAACTCCATCAAGGGTCATGATATATGATGCCTTAATGTGGACCTGTCACTTGCTAAAAAAAACTGATTTAAATGCCTTCTGAAAAAATGCCTAAGCTACCTTGATTCTGATGGTCTTTTCTGTTTTGTCGCTCCATTGCAGAGATATTCACATTTGTTTCTTCTGGAGAACAGTATGTGAAATCTCTACTTGTAGTCCAACTGGGTTTCTTTACAGACTCCTCTTCACAGCTCAGCATCTGATCTAGCATTTTCAGACACTGCTGAGCTGTGATTGGTAGCTTCTGGTACATAAGGGAAAAGCTCATGCCCCCAGGGAAGACTGTGAGTTGTACTGACAAGCAGAGATTTCACATACTGTGCTCCAAAGGCAACAAATGTGAATATCACCGCAATGGAGCAAGGCAGAGCGAAATGGAAAAGAGCAGCGGAATCAGTGGAGCTCAGGGATTTTTACAATGTATTTAAATCAAAATTTTTCAAGCAAGCGACAGTTTAAATGAATAAAAATGTCATCAAGTTGTTTTATAATAGAATTTTTACCAATATGACCTCCACTATCATGGAGGCTGTCACACTTTCCCAAGCTCCTGTACTGCAATTACACTTTGTAATATGTATCTTTAGGTAATTTGCAATTGTGGAGTCTGTGAAAGTTTAGGTGACAACCCCCATGGGGGTTGTAATTGAGGTGTAATATTTACCCAAATCAAAGAAAAACTTGACAGAGTTCAGACCATTACCTCATGACTGTACTAATGACCAGTCACCCACAGGATGGTTATGGAAAAACACGAGTACATTGATATTGCCACCAACCTCGCGAAGAACAAACTCATAAAACGTGAAGTTCTCGCCGTCAACTCGGCAATTAATCTCTATTCATTAATGTTAAATAAACCCGGATTGTCATTGAAAAAACATTCTGATTGTAATAGACCATTTGTAAAAATAATATCTCAGAAATTTTAAAAATGTAATAGACTCAGGACTACTCATGTTACTAATTAACACTACAAGTCTGCGTAGAGGGCCCAGTTAGGACTCACTAGGACTGGATCACTTCACAATAGGACTCCATGTACTCTAAAGACCTAGACTTGGGAAGACCAAGGACATGCATGCCATGGAGATAGCCCCTTGGGAATGGCACGTGAAGAGGTTAGTCCATCTCAGGTTGTCTCCTTCCTGGGTATGGAAAGATAACGTTAAAAGGTATGAATATGTGAGGGCAAGCTTGCAAGCAGTGGGCATAGAAGGGTAAATTGGAAGAAACAGGGTTGGAATAGTAAGCTTGCAAAAAATGGGTATGAAAAAGTAGGATTGGAAGAAATGGGTATGGAAGGGTAAACTTAGAAGAAATAGACATGGAAGAGCATGCTTGAAAGGACTGGGTATGGGATAAAGTTAGAAGGTATGAATATCTTGGTATCACAGACTTGGCCCTATCCTGGATCTCATCATACCTAACTGACCGAACATTCAGCGTCTCCCACTCACACACCACCTCCTCACCTCGCCCCCTATCTGTCGGAGTCCCACAAGGTTCAGTCCTTGGGCCCCTGCTCTTCTCCATTTACACTTTTGGCCTGGGACAGATCATAGAATCTCACGGTTTTCAGTATCACCTCTATGCTGATGACACACAGATCTACATCTCTGGCCCAGATATCACCTCCCTACTAACCAGAATCCCTCAATGTATATCCACTATTTCATCCTTCTTCTCTGCTAGATTTCTAAAACTTAACATGGACAAAACAGAATTCATCATCTTTCCCCCATCTCACACGACCCCCCCAACGAACCTATCCATTACAGTAAACGGCTGCCCACTCTCCCCAGTCCCACAAGCTCGCTGTCTCGGGGTAATCCTTGACACTGATCTCTTCTTCAAACCACATATCCAAGCCCTTTCCACTTCCTGCCGCCTTCAACTCAAAAATATTTCACGGATCCATGCATTCCTAAACCAAGAATCTGCAAAAACCCTAGTCCATGCCCTCATCATCTCCTGCCTTGACTACTGCAGCCTCCTGGTCTGTGGCCTCCCCTCTAACACTCTCGCACCACCCCAATCTATTCTAAACTCTGCTGCCCGACTAATCCACCTGTCCCCCCGCTATTCTCCGGCCTCTCCCCTCTGTCAATCCCTTCACTGGCTCCCCATTGCCCAAAGACTCCAGTACAAAACCCTAACCATGACATGCAAAGCCATCCACAACCTGTCTCCTCCATACATCTGTGACCTCGTCTCCCGGTACTTTCCTACACGCAACCTCCGATCCTCACAAGATCTCCTTCTCTACTCCCCTCTTATCTCCTCTTCACACAATCGTATACAAGATTTCTCTCGCGTATCACCCCTACTCTGGAACTCTCTACCACAACACATCAGACTCTCACCTACCATCGAAACCTTCAAAAAGAACCTGAAGACCCACCTCTTCCGACAAGCATACAACCTGCAGTAATCACCGATCGACCAAACCGCTGCATGACCAGCTCTATCCTCACCTACTGTATCCTCACTCATCCCTTGTAGATTGTGAGCCCTCGCGGGCAGGGTCCTCTCTCCTACTGTACCAGTTGTGACTTGTATTGTTCAAGATTATTGTACTTGTTTTTATTATGTATACCCCTCCTCACATGTAAAGCGCCATGGAATAAATGGCGCTATAATAATAAATAATAATAATAATAATATCTGAGGGAAAGCTTGAGAGCAGAGGGTATAGAAGGATAAATTGGAAAAACATAGGTGTGGAAGTGCAAGCTTGGATGTAAAGGGTATAGAAGAGTAAGCTTTGAAGAAATAGATATGGAAGAGCCTGCTTGGAAGGACTGGGTAGGGAATGGAAAGCTTAGAAGATATAGGTATGGAAGGAAAAGCTTGGAAGGTATGTGTATGGAAGGGAAAGCTTAGAAGGAATGTTTATGGTAAGGTAAGGTTGGAAGGATTGGGTATGTCATGGAAAGCTTGGATGGGATGGGTATGGAAGAGTAAGCTTGGAAGGAATGGGTATGGAAGGGTAAGTTTAGAAGTAATGGGCATGGTAAGGTGTGCTTGGAAGTAAAGGGTAAGGAGGGGTAACTTGGTAGGAATTGGTATGGAAGGGTAAGCTTGGAAGGAATTGGTATAGAAGAGTAAGCTCGGATGGAATGGGTATGTAATGGTAAGCCTGGAGGGTGTTGGTATGGAAATGTAAGAGTGGAGGGAACAGGTATGGAGGAGTAAGCTTAGAAGGAATAGGAATAAAAGAGCACACATGGAAGGATTGGGCATGTCATGGAAAGCTTGGAAGGAATAGTTATGGAAGAGTATGTGTGGAAGAAATATGTACGGAACAGAAAGCTTAGAAGGAATGGTTATGGAAGAGAAAGCTTAGAAGGAATGGTTATGGAAGAGAAAGCTTAGAAGGAATGGTTATGGAAGAGAAAGCTTAGAAGGAATGGGCATGGAAGGAAAAGCATAAGGAATGGGTATGGAAGGGAAAGTTTGGAAGGAATAATTATGGAAGGGAAAGCAAGGAAGGAATGAATATGAAAGTGAAAGCTTAGAAGGAATCGTTATGGAAGAGAAAGCTTAGAAGGAATGGGCATGGAAGGAAAAGCTTATAAGGAATCAGTATGGAAGGGAAAGTTTGAAAGGAATAATTATGGAAGGGAAAGCTAGGAAGGAATGAATATGAAAGTGAAAGCTTAGAAGGATTGGGTATGTCATGGAAAGCTTGGAAGGGATGGGTATGGAAGAGTAAGCTTAGATGGAATGGGTATAGAGGGATAAGTCTGAAAGAAATTGTTATGGAATGGCTTGCTTAGAATTAAGTATAAAGAGTAATTTGGATGGAAAAGGTCAGTAGGACTAGCTCAGGTGGCGAGTACATATGACTATTCAGAAATATCTAGTAAGGGTTATTTTGGTTTGTAATGGAGCTTTCACATTTCCATGTATCCCAAGTTTGTTTTAGCGTCTCCCCCAAACCCATTTATATGTCCATGAAGAGGTAAAAAATCCTTTTTTGTTTCCTTAGTGTAAAACAATGCTGCACTGTCTCAAGCGAAAGAGGTTAAGTGATAATCCTTGTAGAGCGTAAACTCATAAAATGAATAGGAAGGGATGGATTAATCTAAAGAATGTAGACTTTACTTGATTACCCACCAGAGCCTGTGTGGTTGGATACATGCACAATCTCGCTGTGGAAAATTATATCATGTCTGCAGTGGTCCCAAAGATCTTTCGCCTGCCAAGTGTTATACAGGCATGGAATTATGGAATTAGGATTAAAATTGACAGGCTTTGGAATGAAAAAAGGAACTGCCCAGTAGAGACAAGCAAAAAATAAAAGTAAACATTGTGGACATGTCTTATCCGGTAGTCAATGAGTGCGTCCAAAGCCAAATCTGATTAATGGTCTAAGGTTCTTCTATTTCTCCTAAAAGGGTTTAGATGAGACCTAGGGATTCTTAAATTCCACGTATTTTATATTTGTTGATTCAAAGTCACTCCTTGTCCTCATTCTGTTATGGCGCAAGTCAAGTGAAGATCAATCAGATGCTCATTTGGTCATCCATGGACTTCCCAAAAATGTGTACACATATGACAACCACTTAGGAGCCACATATAAACACATATAGCATTGGCACAACCCGACCGAGTATTGTGAACCAAGAATACGGTTTAGTAATGTCATGATGTGGGCGTTTTAAGAGTCTGGTGCTATATGAGAATATTAGTGGTGAGAGAATCTGATGAAATTTTAATTCTACAGTTCCCTCAAATTTTCATTGAATTTACTAGATATGTTTCGAATGTACATTACATTATTATGCTCTGAACCCAAAAACAAATTTTACACACCTAGCTGTCACCTGTCCCGTCATGCAACCCTGCTCTTGACCGGTCATCTTCTGCAATCCGGTCATAACTGGGCCATCTTCGGGTTCTTCCAGTGCCTATCATTTTTGCAGTCTTCCAGAATTTGGAATCTTGCACCTTCCCCATCTGACTAACCCATGACATTATAAGATAGTAATAGCCCACTCAATGCAGGGAATCCCAAAGTTGCCAGAAGACACCAGAGATGGCAAGCACTGGATGAAGCCAAAGATGGCCCAGAGAAGACCACACCCGTGACTGGGCTGAAGGAGGTAGGTGAAGGCCGGTTAAGTATTATTATTATTTTTTATCACCTTCCTGGCACAAATCATCCACAGCCAGACAGAGTATCTAATAGTTTGGTAAAATTGAAAGATTTTATATGCCTCGATGAGATTCACTCAACTCTACCTTGTCCATTGGCCATGCAAAGATGCCAAACATGCCGAGCACTGGATGAAGCCAAAGATGGCCCAGTGAAGACCACACCAAAGACTGGGCTGAAGGAGGTAGGTGAAGGCCAGTTGAGTATTATTATTATTATTTTTTATCACCTTCCTGGCACAAATCATCCACTGCCGAACAGAGAATATAATTGTTTGGTAAAATTGAAAAATTTGATATGCCTCCAAGAGATTCACTCAACTCTAGAGAATACCTTGCCCATTGGCCATACAAAGGCAATGACTTTTGTGGCTTGCTGGGACATGAACATTAATGGTCTCCAGAGACAAGTCAAAGTTTTTCCCAGGTCAATGAGGTGACGAGGAGGACGTGACAGTCAAGAGGTGTCGGACATATGGCTGGTCTCTCACTCATCAAATGCTAAACACATGTTTCATTGTTGGCTTCGGCTGCTGTAAACCTTTGACACATGTTGAGATATTTCATGGTGGTAACTCCAAAAAGTAGCAATACAATGCATTAAAAAATGCATAAAATAGGAAAAGCGTCCATATGGGACATCTATCTCGGAGCACTCATACGTTCACTCATAGATGTATTCCCTTACTTACTTATATGGCGGAACAATAACAGTGTGATACAATGCTGAATGTCCCACATCACAACCTCAACTCCGCAGCGCTGACAAACTCAACTCTGCTGCCCCTGCGTTAATATCTAATGTAGTGGGAATACAATGTTGTCTTCTTAATATGGAATAAAAATTATTGGTTGCATGGGAAAATTATAGAAAATGTCATTGTGGGCTGTTTAATAAGTTTCCCATTGCTGAAAAATGCAAAACATTTCCTTTACCAAAATTTAAAAAAATGGCATTAAAAACGGAAATACACAGAATAAACTACTATATACTCCCCCTGGAATGATGCAGACTGAGACCACCCCTGAATTGTAATTGTCTAAATGACCACTAGGGGAGTAAGCTGGAAGTTGTGGTTTGGCAAAAATCTAATTGTTTGTATGAGAACTGGATGAAGGTCACTAAATATAGAAAGTGACAGTAAAATGTGTCATCATGGCCGTCACGTGACCACGTCCTAGTCTCTATGCGCTAGTAATGGTGGTAGGATAGGAGCAGCACCTCTCCACTAGGGGAATTGAAAATCCTAAATTCAGCGAAATTCTGATATGTAAAGTTTGGGAAAGAAAGTTCATGAAATAGCAACGTCCATAAATGTGCACTTTGGGCTTTAATAGTGTACAATAATATATTAATATATATATATATACACATTAGTTTTATTATTTGATATAGCAGAACTGAATTTGGTATGTGAATGGTCGGATGGCATTTGTGAAATGTCAACTATTGCTCGGCTACAGTATATGAGCTAATCACCAACGTCAGTGATGGGAGGATAACGGATGAATGGATAGATGGATATACAGATATATAGATAATAGATAGAGAGATAAATAATAGATTGATGATAGATAGATAGATAGATAGATAGATAGATAGATAGATAGATAGATAGATAGATAGATAGATAGATATAGATAGATAGATAGATAGATAATGGATAAGTAGAAAAATTGAAATGAAGTACATATATATAAAATGGTTAGATGGATGGATATGGAGAAGTAAAAAAATAGATATGAGAAAAGTCGATAAAATAAAAAAAATATTTGAAATAGATTAGATTGACTGACAGAATGTTTCTGTTGTGGATATATTTCACTTGCTCGCACTATGATTCATAGATGTCACATCGCTATGATGGATGGATGGTTGGTTGGATGGATGGTTGGATGGATGGTTGGATGGATGGATTATATTCTGCTGCTTGCACTACTGTGCTGCTCTCTTGGCCTGCAGACTATAGAAGGAATGAAGCCTGTTCTATTCCTAGCCGGGTTACAGATAGCAGAGTGCTCCTCCTGACGCCTCATATCATAGGAAAATGTCCTACACATGCCTAATGGAAAATGTCTGTGCAGATAAGAGCAAGATGAAGGGCCGGCCGCCTCTGAGCTGTCAGCACCGTGCTGAGCCCCTCCATGCCCCTGTATTATCTCCATGCTGAGCCCCTCCATGCCCCTCTATTATCTCCATGCTGAGCCCCTCCATGCCCCTGTATTATCTCCATGCTGAGCCCCTCCATTATCTCCATGCTGAGCCCCTCCATGCCCCTGTATTATCTCCATGCTGAGCCCCTCCATGCCCCTGTATTATCTCCATGCTGAGCCCCTCCATGCCCCTCTATTATCTCCATGCTGAGCCCCTCCATGCCCCTCTATTATCTCCATGCTGAGCCCCTCCATGCCCCTGTATTATCTCCATGCTGAGCCCCTCCATGCCCCTGTATTATCTCCATGCTGAGCCCCTCCATGCCCCTGTATTATCTCCATGCTGAGCCCCTCCATGCCCCTGTATTATCTCCATGCTGAGCCCCTCCATGCCCCTGTATTATCTCCATGCTGAGCCCCTCCATGCCCCTCTATTATCTCCATGCTGAGCCCCTCCATGCCCCTGTATTATCTCCATGCTGAGCCCCTCCATGCCCCTCTATTATCTCCATGCTGAGCCCCTCCATGCCCCTGTATTATCTCCATGCTGAGCCCCTCCATGCCCCTGTATTATCTCCATGCTGAGCCCCTCCATGCCCCTCTATTATCTCCATGCTGAGCCCCTCCATGCCCCTCTATTATCTCCATGCTGAGCCCCTCCATGCCCCTGTATTATCTCCATGCTGAGCCCCTCCATGCCCCTGTATTATCTCCATGCTGAGCCCCTCCATGCCCCTGTATTATCTCCATGCTGAGCCCCTCCATGCCCCTGTATTATCTCCATGCTGAGCCCCTCCATGCCCCTGTATTATCTCCATGCTGAGCCCCTCCATGCCCCTCTATTATCTCCATGCTGAGCCCCTCCATGCCCCTGTATTATCTCCATGCTGAGCCCCTCCATGCCCCTCTATTATCTCCATGCTGAGCCCCTCCATGCCCCTGTATTATCTCCATGCTGAGCCCCTCCATGCCCCTGTATTATCTCCATGCTGAGCCCCTCCATGCCCCTCTATTATCTCCATGCTGAGCCCCTCCATGCCCCTCTATTATCTCCATGCTGAGCCCCTCCATGCCCCTGTATTATCTCCATGCTGAGCCCCTCCATGCCCCTGTATTATCTCCATGCTGAGCCCCTCCATGCCCCTCTATTATCTCCATGCTGAGCCCCTCCATGCCCCTGTATTATCTCCATGCTGAGCCCCTCCATGCCCCTGTATTATCTCCATGCTGAGCCCCTCCATGCCCCTCTATTATCTCCATGCTGAGCCCCTCCATGCCCCTGTATTATCTCCATGCTGAGCCCCTCCATGCCCCTGTATTATCTCCATGCTGAGCCCCTCCATGCCCCTGTATTATCTCCATGCTGAGCCCCTCCATGCCCCTGTATTATCTCCATGCTGAGCCCCTCCATGCCCCTGTATTATCTCCATGCTGAGCCCCTCCATGCCCCTGTATTATCTCCATGCTGAGCCCCTCCATGCCCCTGTATTATCTCCATGCTGAGCCCCTCCATGCCCCTGTATTATCTCCATGCTGAGCCCCTCCATGTCCCTCTATTATCTCCATGCTGAGCCCCTCCATGCCCCTGTATTATCTCCATGCTGAGCCCCTCCACGCCCCTGTATTATCTCTCCCTCCAGCTGCAGACTTATAAAGGACAGGGAACCCCCGGCCTGTAACCCTCCATCCAATCACAAGAAGGAGGACTATTGCGTCACTTCTGGAAGTCTACGCCCCCCTGACGTCACAGGTATTCCCCCACATGGATCACATGGATGAGGGAGTACAAGAGGCAGCTTCATGGCTGAGCCAAGCCTCACACACTGGCCTCTGTGTGCACTGGATCTCATGGTTAATGACCCAACTGACGGCTGAGCTGTGCAAACAGTGAGGAGCACTCTGCTGGCTGCACACTGACACTGCTGGCTGCACACTGACACTGCTGGCTGCACTCTGCGGGCTGCACACTGCCGGCTGCACACAGGATGGGCCCCGACTCCGTGTCCCTGGCTGCTCAGCACATGGCTTGTCTCATACAAATCATTCTTCTCCTTGTTGCTGCAGCTTCCAGCCCAGTTCTGGTTCTGAGCCCCAGCAGGGAGGGAGCGTCCATGTGGCTTTCTAATACAGTGTGGCTCTCCAGGAACCTCACCCTGGCTCTGCATTAAATTGTACAATGTCTGCCACGTTTCAGGGCAAAATCTACAGACTGAAGCCATTGTGGATAAGATCATAAGATGAAACAATGTCTCCAACTTTTACCTGGAGACTATGACAAGAAACTGCAGCAACAGCTCATTCATGAATGATACAATGTATCCAGCAGTCCTCACATGTACAACACACTGTAGCCTAGGATGCTTCCATCTGCTCACACTTGATACAATGTCTCCAGCAGCTTCCTTGATACAACACATGCCTGCAGAGGAAGGATATTTCTAACATTACACCCATTGTGTCAGCTTAAAAGCCTGATACAATCTATTGTATCAATTGCAATGAGGTCTGCAGCAGCCCTCCCTTCCCTCTCTGCCACAACATATCCTTAATATTTCACCCCATGTGATGGAGAAGATGTCTAAGAAGCTTGATAAAACCTATGTTATCAGTGAGGTCTGCAGCAGCCCTTCCTTCCTTCCTTCCTTGATACAATGTATCATTGCACAACAATATTTTTACCCCAAGTGATGGAGAACTTGATACAATCCATGTTGGCATTTGCAGCCCATCCTACTCTGATACAATGTGTCCTGACTTGTTTCATTGAAATGCTGAGCTGCTGAGGTGTGAAGTGGCTGCTGCCAATCCATATCCCCCCTCCTTCCCCTAACAAAGCCCACCACCATGCATTTACAATTAATCACTGCATATAGAGGTGTGTGTGTCACCTCATCCTAACATTACCCTTTTGTCGTCACTGACACCCCTTCCCCATGCTTACACAAGACCCTGGCACGTAGAACTCTGTCCCTGCAGGCTATAAGTGGCCCAATCTGAGCCCCTTCCTCCTCCTCCTCCTCCTCTTCCCACTTATTAAGAGTACAATGAATGGATGTATTTTACCAATGTATCATTCCCCCCTTAGAATTCACCTCTATTTACAAGCACACAATCGGTTTATTTACAAATACAAGGGGATCATTCTATTCTACACCAATGCCTGTATCTAGGAAGTTTCCAACCATTCATTCTAAACTTTCCTTAAAAAAACTTTTAAAAGTTTGAAGAAGTTTACCTTGAGAATGCCAGGGTCTCCTGAGCTGCAGTCTGATGTGGGGTCTTCAGTTTCCAATATTGAGGTAATAATAATATTAAGAAGAGATGTTGAGGCAAGGCAAACCACTTGGAGCAAGTAAGTGGTAGAAAAATGTATAAAAAAATATATAAAAATATATATAAAAAAATGTTTCCAACTTTGTAAAAAAAAGAAAAAAAAAGGAAAAAAAAAAATCTATCTAGACTAAGTAGAAAAGCAGTGTGTTCTTCTTTGTCATTGCCCAGTGCTGTGGAGGGAGAGGCTGGCAGGGCACATACAAGTGGGCAATCCAGATGTGCTGAACCATCGGTGTGAGCCTCACACACTGCTCCGGACTCCTCTTTAAGCAAATGTCTCTCCTTGTAATTTTTTCCAGACCCTTTTTTTTTTTCACCCCCTCCTCTTCTCTTTTTTTCTCTCTTCTTCTCCTCTGTCGGTTTGGTTTTCTTCCTCCTTCCTTCAAGTTAAGGGGGTCTTTAAAAAATCAGTTCAAATGCTGCTGGTGATCCTGTTCTTTAATAGGGGCGGAGGGACCAGGGGATGAGGAGGTGGGGACTTTCTTGCCTTGTGAAGAAGTAAAAAAAAAAAAAGAAAAAAAGTCTCTCATTCAAAGATTTTCCCCAAACCTTCCACACTCAACTCAATTAACATAATCACAACCATTTGCAAAATCAGACAACTACACATAGGTTGCCACCACTTGATTTCTTTTAAGAAAAAACTTCTTGCAAAACTTTTTTTTTTTTTTTTACAAAAAAAAAACTTTTGATGATTTTATGATTTTTCTATCAATGAGATTTTTCATTTTATTCTTTAATAATTAATATTAATTAGCTGTATCATTGTATTCTAACTCCACATGTGAAGGGGTTAAACGTCAAGACATTCACTTTCTCTTATGGGATTTTGTGTGTGTGTGTGTGTGGAAGTTTGTAGGGGATGTATAGAGGCTGCAATGTGTGGTTTTCTTTTTCTTTTTTTTTTTTTAGTTGCCAATTTCCAAGAAATAATGCCCCCCTGGACAGTGGCAAAGTTTATAAAATCAGATTTAACTCCTCTCTGGAGGGCTGTTATTTCTAGGATCGAATGTCGCTCATTGCGAGGGGCGCGAGTGGGAAGTGGCCGCTAGATGGCGCTGTTGAGAAGATAATGGAGCCGGGAGAGGCTGCTCCGTGCTGCGGGCTGCACACAGCGCCCTGTATGTCGGGCTGTATGGCAGGCTGTAGGTCGGGCTGTAGGTCGGGCTGTAGGTCGGGCTGTATGGCTGTAGGTCAGGCTGTGAGACGCTCATTCATAAACCTGGCGTCCACCCTGGGCTTCATGAGCAGCGGAATTATCAGCACAGATAGCCTTTAACTGGAGTGTTCTGTACTATGGCGGAAAAGGGTTAATGAGGGTTGTAATGGGTTAGGAATAGATAATTGATGGATATTACAGTCAGTGGATGCCATCCCCTCCCCCAGTGTGTGAGGAGCAGACGGTCACCTTAAGGAGCCATGCGAAGAAATGGGATCCGTGTAAATGACATATATGGGGTTGTTCCTAGAAAGCAACAGACTGTATGAACCCTGCACTCATAGGAAGCTGTGGGGATGATAGATGGATAAATAAATAATAGATAGATACGATAGATAGATAGATAGATAGATAGGTAGGTAGATAGATAGATAATAGATAGATACAACAGATAGATAGATAGATAGATAGATAGATAGATAGATAGATAATAGATAGATGATAGATAATAGATAGATGATAAATAGATAGATAATAGATAGATGATAGATAGATAAATAGATAATACATAAATAGATAGATAATAGATGGATAGATAATAGATAGATAATAGATGATAAATAGATAGATAATAGATAGATAATAGATAGATAGATAGATAGATAATAGATAGATGATAAATAGATGATAGATAGATAGATAGATAATAGATAGATAATAGATAGATAGATAGATAGATAGATAGATAATAGATAGATAGATAGATAGATAGATAAATAGATATTGTGCCTTTAGGGCATGGTAAACCGTAATCCCGTTATGTGGGGACATGATGCCTCCATTACATGTACTAATGTATGGATACAATAGGTCAGTCACTCCTCTCGGGGGATATATGTCTGTACATGTCTGGGTTTTAGGATTCTCCATTGTCAGCAATATACAAAGCTGCAGTCCATTGTCGGTGGCACAGCCGTCTCCAGCCACAGGTTATGTGAGATGGATGTTAGTCTATGTTCACATTAGCGTTCGGCGCCGCAGCGTCGCCGCATGCGTCATGCGCCCCTATATTTAACATGGGGGCGCATGGACATGCGTTGTGCTGCGTTTTGCGACGCATGGCCGCAAGCGTTGGGCGCAGAGGACGCAACAAGTTGCTTTTTTTTTGCGTCCAACTTTCGTCAAAAAAGGACGCATGCGTCGCAAAACGCAGCGTTTTAGCGTGCGTTTTGTTGCGTTTTTGTTTGCGTTGTGCGTTGCGTCGCCGACGCAGCGGCGCACAACGCAAATGTGAACGTAGCCTTATAGCAGTTTCTCCTACTGTGCGGTGTGCGAGCAGATACTGGCAGTGGCACTATGATGGGTGGCCGCAGCGCCCCTGTGTTTGCCAACACCACTCTTCATAGGCAGGCTTCTTGTGTGATAGTCTGGTAGTCAGCAGGCCGAGGCTGCAGCTCCTGAGCAGATATCTCCCCGACATCTGTACAGTATGAGAATGATCAGGAGAGGGAGTTATCACACCCAGCAGAAATCACAGAGAAAAAAGCAGAGATGGTTACCTGCTGAAGCCTCCAAACACATGCACCACATGCTGCTTTTTTCCCTGTGATTTTTTTCAATTTTCTGGTGGATTTTTAAGTCCTCTTTGTGTGTCTGTGAGCTTTTACTCAATGTTTAGCGTTAGGACCGACAAAAATGTAAGGACCCTTGACGTGGGTTGCCGGCTTACGTATTGAGGCCCCAATATAAACTAAACCTTACATACATTGATATGTGGTTTTTTTGCACTTTATCTTGCAGGGCGCAGTCGGACCAAGATGGCTCTGTAAACTGTAGGGCTCTATTCACACAGCATGCATTTTGTAGCACTGGGCGGCCCGCCTGTATGTGCGTTAGTAATAGGCTGTAGACCAGATGCTCTGCATTGCCTGTGTGAACAATGCCACATGCAGACTATTATCGCTTATCCTATTGTGCACTAATGCCAAACAACCAACACCGGATTGAAAGTGGTTGTTTCATCGGTATTTTTTGCACCTGTGTTTTTGCCATCATTAATCGGGTCCGATGCGCCCTGCTAGTGCATGTGTTTGGAGGCTTCAGCAGGTAATCATCTCTGCTTTTTTCTCTGTAATTTTTTTATCAATTTTCTAGAGGATTTTTAAGTCCTTAAATGCGTCTGTGAGCTTTTTATCACACACAGCAGGAACGGATCACCAGCTACATACAATGTATCACACATTCATGTCTACCTATTATATCTATCCAGCTATTATCTATCTATCTATTTATCTATCTATTATCTATCTATCTATGTATTATCTATCTATTATTATTATCTATTATTATATTATATATCCCTGTCCTACAACCCCAAACAGTTATTCAAAACCTTTAACTCCTTCCTCCTCCGCCCCCCACTGCGTCCTCCAACCTCCCTCATTTCTGCTGAGGACTTTGCCACACACTTTAAAAATAAGATTGACCAAACAAGGCAAGTCTTCATTGTTCAACCACCACAACCCCTTTGTATACCAGACCAATGCCCAAACCCCATAACCTCCCTATCCAACATCACTGAAGGGGGGCTTAATTGTCTCCTCTCCAAATCACACCTCACCACTTGTGCGCTTGACCCCATCCCACCTCCTCCCCAACCTCACCACCACTCTTATCCATCCCTAACCCACCTCTTCAACCTATCACTAACTTCTGGCATCTTCCCTTCTGCTTTCAAACATGCCACAATCATGCCTATGCTTAAAAAGCCAACCCTCGATCCAACTGATATGTCCAGCTATCGCCCAATATCGCTGCTCCCATTCGCTTCCAAACTCCTGGAGCAGCACGTCCACGCTGAACTTTCCTCCCACCTCTCATCTAACTTGCTCTTTGACAATCTACAATCTAGTTTCCGACCCCATCACTCAACTGAGACAGCCCTGACCAAAATCACTGATGACCTACTTACCGCCGAAGCTACTGGACAATACTCTGTACTCCTCCTTCTAGACCTGTCCTCTGCTTTCGACACAGTTGACCACTGCCTCCTACTACAGATCTGTTCTGAATTCTGCTTTTGGGCTCCCTCCGGTGGTTGTAGGTGGTAATGCAGTTGTCCCTGAGTTGCAGTCCTGGTCAGGTGTATCTGCTGATTGCAGTTCTGACTGGGGTATTTAGGCGTGCAGGATTCATTAGTCCTTGCCAGTTTTCCATGGTTGTTGGGAGGTTTTGGTCCTGGTTTTGTTCCTTCTGCCTTCTGCCAAATCAGCAAAGATAAGTGTCTGGTTTTGTTTCTTTGGCACACATGCTGTGTGCTTAATAATTCTGTGCTATTCAGTGTTTTTTTGTCCAGCTTAGATTGTGTCAGTATTTTCTCAGTCTTGTTGGATTCTCTGGAGTGGCAGATATACATTCCATGTCTTTAGTTAGATTGTGGAACTTTTTGTATTATCTGCTGTGGATATTTTTGGAAGGGTTTTAATACTGACCACTTAGTATTCTGTCCTATCTTTCCCTATTTAGCTAGAGTGGCCTCTTTTGCTGAATCCTGTTTTCTGCCTGTGTGTGTCTTTCCTCTCCTACTCACAGTCAATATTCGTGGGGGGCTGCCTATCCTTTGGGGTTCTGCTCTGAGGCAAGGTAGTATTCCTATTTCTATCTATAGGGGTATTTAGTCCTCCGGCTGTGTCGAGGTGTCTAGGGTTTGTTAGGCACACCCCACGGCTACTTCTAGTTGCGGTGTTAGTTCAGGTTTTGCGGTCAGTACAGTTTCCACCTACTCCAGAGAAAGTTCATGCGGCTCCAAAGTCACCGGATCATAACACAGATCCTCTCCCCTTTTGGCATCAAAGACCTTGCCCTATCCTGGATCTCCTCATACCTCACCAATCGCACATTCAGCGTCTCCCACTCCCACACTACCTCCTGACCCCACCCTCTCTGTTGGAGTCACCCAAGGCTCTGTTCTAGGACCCTTTCTCCTCTCAATCTATACACTCGGCCTGGGACATCTCATAAAGTCCCATGGATTCCAGGACCATCTATATGCTAATGACACTCAGATCTACCTCTCTGGGCCAGACATCACCTCTCTGCTGTCCAGAATCCCGGAGTGTCTATCAGCCATATCCTCCTTCTTCTTTTGTTTCCTCAAACTCAATGTGGACAAATCTGAACTCATCATCTTTCCTCCATCCCATAGATCTTCCCTACCTGACCTATCTATCGCAATTAACGACATCACGCTTTCCCCCGTACCAGAAGTCCGCTGCTCAGAGTAACCCTTGACTCTGCCCTGTCCTTCAAACCGCACATCCAAGCTCTTTCCACCTCCTGTCACCTCCAGCTCAAAAATATCTTCAGAATCCGTCCTTTCCTCAACCGTCAATGTACTAAAATGCTTGTGCATGCCCTCATCATCTCCCGCCTCGACTACTGCAACATCCTCCTCTGTGGCCTCCCTGCTAACACCCTTGCACCTCTCCAGTCCATCCTTAACTCTGATGCCCAACTAATTCATTTCTCTTCTCGCTACTTCTCCGCTTCCCCCTCTGCAAATCTCTTCACTGGCTCCCATTCCCTCAGCGTATCCAGTTAAAATTACTAATACTGACCTACAAAGCCATCCATAACCTGTCTCCTCCATATACCTCTGAACTAATCTCCCGATATCTTCCCTCACGTAATCTCCGGTCCTCCCAAGACCTCCTTCTCTCCTCCACACTTATTCGCTCCTCACCCAACTGCCTCCAAGACGTCTCCCAAATATCCCCCATCCTCTGGAATTCTGTGCCCCAACACATCCCGTTATCCACCACATTTGAATCCTTCAAAAGAAACCTGAAAACCCATCTCTTCAAAGAAGCTTACAGTCTGTAACGACCACACGGCCACCACAACACCATTGGAGCTACTGCAATCCTCGACCTACTGTCTCCTTCCCCACCATCCTGTAGAATGTAAGCCCGCAAGGGCAGGGTCCTCGCCCCTCTGTACCAGTCTGTCATTGTTAGTTTGTTTACTGTGATATCTGTAACTTGTATGTAACCCCTTCTCATGTACAGCACCATGGAATCAATGGTGCTATATAAATAAATAATAATAATAATAATAATAATAATAATAATAATATATCTATTATCTATCTATCTATCTTTATTATTATTATTATTATTTATTTCTAGAGCTGGTGCTATACATGAGAGGTGACATACCAAATACAAATATAAAATACAATGGACAAACTAACAACCACAGACTGGTACAGAGCGGAGAGGTTCCTGCCCTTATGGGCTTATAATCTACAGGATAGTGGTTAGGAGACAGTAGGTTGGGGAGTAACGGCAGCTCCGTGGTGGTGGTGATATGACAGAGGGGTAATTGTAGGCTGTGGCTTTCTTGACAAGATGAGTTTTCAAAATCTGTCTGAAAGTTCCGAATGTGGTGGATAATCGGGCATGTTCGGGCACAGAATTCCAGAGGAAGGGAGATGCTCAGGAGAAGTCTTGGAGGCAGTGGCATAGCTAAAGTCAGATGGGCCCTGGTGCAGAACTTGAACCTGGGCCCCCACCTACATGTTGGTCAGATGTATTAGCCTTTGTGGCATTCTAAATCCTATAAAGACATTAGTGTCGCCCCTCCCCCGTAATGTAATAATGTTCGCCATCCTGTGCCAATGTCACCCCTCCTAAGCCCCTTCCTGGTATAATGTCCTCCAGACAGGACCCCATTAGGTAATAATGTTCCTCCTCCTGTGCCCTTTCCAGTAATAATGTCCAACATCATGTGCCCCATCTAGTAAAAATGGTCCCCATCTTGGGCCCCTTCCAGTAATGATGTCAAACATCTTGGGTTCCTTTCTGGCATAATGGTTGCCATCATTTCTCCCTTCCTGCTATAATGTCCCCCATCCTGAGTCCCTTCTTGTAATAATGTCCGTATCCAAGCCCCTTCCTAGTATAATGTCCCCCATTCTGGTCCCTTTTCCTGTAATATTATTCCCCACCCTAGATCCCTTACTGGTATAATGTCCTCCATCCTGGGCTCCTTTCAGTAATACTATTCCCCATTATGCCCTCCTTCCTGATTTAAAGTCTCCCATCCTGAGCCCCTTCTTATAATAATACCCCTATCCTGGCTCTTTCCTAGTATAATGTCCACCATTCTGGGACCCTTTCTGTAATAATGTCCCCCATACTGGCCCCTTCCAGAAATATTTGCCCTCCATCCTGAGCCTCTTCTTGTAATAATGGCCCTATACTGGTCCTTTCCTGGTATGATGTCCCACATACTGGGCCCCTCTCAGTAATAATGTCCCTCATTCTGGGTTCCTTCCTGTAATAATGTTTCCTTAACTGGCTACTTCCAGTAATATACATTTAAAATAAGAAAAAAACGAAACAACAATTCTTGTTTTCCAGCACACCCACAACATACGCCGTCCTCTTCTGTAGCTGGCTCCGATGCCGGTGGCTGACTTTGGCATGCCTGCTGAGGCTAAACATGACGTCACTGTTATGCGCCACATATGATTGGCTCACTGATGTTAGCTGCCGGCCTCTGATTGGCTGGCGGAGTGCATTAGGGTGCAGGGAGCCGATGGGTCTCTGCATCGCAATATATTTCCTCTGAATGTGAGTCTTTGAACACACATCCAGCCAAAAAAGGTGCCAATGTTGGTGGGCACCCTCCTGTTTGGTCCCGGTCAAGGTCACACCCTCTGTGACCGCTATTGTTACTCCACAGTTTGGAGGCAAGTGGGTGAGGAATGTACAAGTGTGAAGGATAGAAGGACGTCTTGGGAGGACTAGAGATTACTGGTGGGAAGATATGGGGAGATTAGTTTGGAGATATTTGGAGGAGACAGATTATAAATGGCCTTGTAGGTCAGTGATTGAAGCTTGAACTGGATTAGTTGGGGAATTGGGAGCCAGTGTAGGGATTTGGAGGGGGGAGAAGCGGACGAGTATCGAGGACAGAGGTGGATTTATCGGGGAGCAGATCTATTATCTATTATCTAGTATCTATCTATCTATCATCTATCTATCTATTATCTGTCTATCTATTATCTACCTATTATCTATTAGCTATCTATTATCTATCTATGTATCTATCTATTTATGTATTATCTATCTATTATCTATTATCTATCTATTATCTATCATCTATCTGTCATCTATCTATCATCTATTATCTATCTATTATCTATTAACTATCTATTGTCTATTATCTATCTATTATCTATTTATCTATCTATCTATCTATCTATCTATTATCTATCTATTATCTATCAATTATCTATCATCTATCTATTATCTATCTATTATATATATCTATTATCTATCTATTATCTATCTATCTATCTATCTATCTACCTATCTATCTATTATCGATCTACTATCTATCTATCTATCTATCTATCTATCTATCTATCTATCATCTATCTATCTATCTATCTACCTATCTATCTATTATCGATCTACTATCTATCTATCTATCTATCTATCTATCTATCTGTCTATTATCTATCTATCTGTCTATTATCTATCTATCTATCTATCTATCTATCTATCTATCTATCCATCTATCTGTCTATTATCTATCTGTCTATTATCTATCTGTCTGTCTATCTATCTATCTGTCTATCTATCTATCTATCTATCTATCTATCTATCTATGTATTATCTATCTATCTATTTATCTATCTATTATCGATCATCTATCTATCTATCTATCTATCTATCTGTCTATTATCTATCTGTCTATCTATCTATCTGTCTGTCTATTATCTATTTATCTATCTATCTATCTATCTATCTATCTATCTATCTATCTATCTATCTATCATCTATCTATTATCTATCTATCTGTCTATTATCTATCTGCCTATCTATCTAACTATCTATCTATCTATCTATCTATCTATCTATCTATCTATCTATCTATCTATCTATCTATCCATCTATCTATCTCTATTAGGGAATATACTAAAGCTTGTGTCCCCGTTTTTCCTCTACTTTATACTCTTTTAACCACTTTCGTACAGTCGCTGTATAAGTTGGCATATGTGCAAATGGATTCTGAGTTGTAGATAATTTGTAGTTTACTACTCTAATAGGGAATGGAGTAAAATGTTACGAAGCTCACTTAAACTGAAGTTTTCAGAAGTTTAGATTTAGAAATATTCCCATGTTATCAAACATCGTGAAACACTAATACATTTGGTACAGATATTGGCACAATGACTTAAAAATCCCCTTAAAAGAACTTCCTCCCTTTTATCTTTTTTCTCTTCAGCCTGTGGATTGTTTATATCTTCTGGAACACTTTAGTCCTGCAGTTAATGACTCCCCTCCTCAGCTTCCCCTGGATCTGTACATTTTCATTGCCATGCGTCACAGGAGGATAACAGGAACGTCTAACGGCCATTGATCAATTGTCACAACTTCAGGGTAATGAATTCTGATGATATCATTCTTATTTGTATGGAAACATCACGGTGTCTGCAGGGTGCGGAATAGCATTTATTACAAGTATTGGGAGGATCTGTGGACAACACAACGACCTTTTACATTATTTATTCTGCTCATGTGTTTTTTGTGTAGAATTGTGGTGAGAACTCTTAACACCTCATTCTTTTTGTAAGGGTGCTTTCACATTGCCTTTAGGCACCCGTTCACTGGCCCCGTCGCCCATCGGGGCTTACATCCAAACACCCCTGTGAAACTCGATTCGGGTCATGTGCCGACATGGCCATAGACTATAACGGTGCTGGCAGAGTCAAAGTGCGTTATGTCGTGGGTCATTTTCGGGCACATTCTCCTACTTGCAGTCTACTACAACTGGGTGTCCATCTCCAGGCGTATAAACCCTAAAATGAAGCCTGGCAGAGCTCATGTTCGCTCTCTCAGCACCATTGTAGTCTATGGCCCCATCAGTGCATATGTTCGAATCCCGTTTTGTAGGGTTTTGGACGTAAGCCCCGACGTGAACCACTGAACGGGTGCCTAATCATAATGTGAACGCACCCTTAGGGTGATTTGGCGGTTTCACAGAGGCTCTTGTTTTTAGAAAAACACCACTTCAGTTATTGATGCAGTTTCTTTTTAGCCAAACCGAGAATTTGTTTAACAAGGAAGTAAGGAATGAAGGGAGGAACAGAAGGAAGGGAAGGAGGGAAGGAAAGAAGGGAGAAAAGGGTGAAAAGAGAAGAAAGAGGGAAGGAAGGGAAGGGAGGGATCAGAGGAAGAAAAAAAGAAAGGAAAGAAGAAAGGAAGCACTGAAGTAAGGGAGGGAAGGAAGGTATGAAGGAAGGAAGGGAATGAAGGGAGGGGAGAGAGGGAAGCAAAGAAGGGAGGGAAGGAAGGAATGAAGGAAATGACACACCGTGACTGTCAAGATCCCTTAGCCGCTGCCACCAATTGGTCACGAAATCCACAGGGATTCCTGACCACTGTCACCAATATGTCACGGATTGGGGTGACTTTAGACCAACAGACGGCTATCACATGTGCAGGGGGCTTATCTTAGTTATCCCTCCACTGCCACAATGTGATGAGAAAAGAAACACACACAAGGCTAGTGACCTCTTAGTTTACAGCAGGGGCTTATTTTAGGTATCCCACTGCTCTTCAATATACCATGAACTGCAGGAATTTGTCTATATCCCGCTTACAGTTCCACTTAAACCTTGCAGCTCTCTGGCGCCCCCTTTACTGTCAGGTCAGATTAGGTACTGCACCTAGGGCAATTAGTCGCCAGAAATGCTGCCTGCTATGTACTGGCTATTGGGCACGCTGCAGCGACGCGATAAACTACTCCCACTCAGGCAGGAACAATAATTATCAAGCCGCAGTCGCTACAGTGACACCCAAAGGCCTGCACAGTACACGGTATTACTGCCAGCAGCTTCGATTAAACGGGTCCGAAGCTATCCCAAAACAGTAGCGTAAATTCCCTTCAGAAGACTTAGGGTACGTTTAGAGCATGGAGAATGAACTGGTATTAATATTATACCCCGTAAAAATTAGGCAGTGCTTTATCAAGAATATTTTACAAAGATGTTACAAATGAGACAATTGCAAATATGTACAAGGTAATTATATAAAAAAAACAAGGATTACATGAGAAATAACACTTACAGTTGTTCAAAGCATGGCAGGCAATCAGGCTAGTGAAGTTTCCATCTATCCCAGTGCATCAGGGCGTGCACTCTGGGCTCTTCAGGTGTTATGGAAATATTTGGGTTGGATAAATTTATCCCTCTGTGTGTGCTGCGGCCGCTCCCAATTAGACTGAGTATTTTGAGCGCTCAAGGAATGAGACTGCAACACCATTGTGTCAGAACAACATTCCATCAATACTGGTACTTTATTGTACATACATAGTTTTATATTTTCACATAGAAAGGAGTGGTTAGGGGTTGTCAGGGGTCGTTAGTTAATTACCATATTGTCTAGCTCTTCTGTCATTGGTTATCTAAACATATATGGAATATTGTGATTAATGCTCATATGACAGAGGATTAAGCAACTAAACTTGAGTTCTGTATGTAGGACAGAGTTGAGACATTTGATCAGCAGTCACCAAACATCTGACACTGTTCTGCTTTAGGGATGGAAAACCCCATATGATCTGTCTGGGTTATATTAGTTCGTGTCAGCCATTTTATGATCTGTCTGGGTTATATAAGTTCGTGTCAGCCATTTTAAACCATTGATTATAATGTATATATTAGCTGTGAGCATATAAGTATATATTTGATTATAGAGGAGTATACATGCAAGTGAGATCTACATGATATATATATTTCCATCACAAGCCCCCCTTAGATATCA
Source organism: Ranitomeya variabilis (assembly GCF_051348905.1). Taxonomy (NCBI): domain Eukaryota; kingdom Metazoa; phylum Chordata; class Amphibia; order Anura; family Dendrobatidae; genus Ranitomeya; species Ranitomeya variabilis. The sequence goes on from NC_135237.1 coordinate 539,559,896, forward strand.
CTTGCCCTAATCCTAGCCTCCTGTCCCAAAGCGCTGCAACTCTTTTGTGCTGTCGGCGAACTGACACAAACCTACCGCCTGTGCCCCACTCCGTACAGACTTTTCGCAAATGGGCGGTCAGGAGATCTGTCCCTAACGGGGGTTCATTGCAATCAGTCTCTTAATCAATAGCATGTGTAGTGAGCGATGTGTAGTCTTTATCAGGTAGGTCATCTTTTCCGTCAGGCCGCAACATCATTCTGGCTTGGGTGTCATCTTCTGGTAGAGGAGCTTTCCTGCCATGCGATGAGTGGATCCAAGTGGGTCTTCCCTCCAGTTTCACAGAGTTTGGTGTCATCAGCAGCACTTGAGCTGGACCATCAAATCTGGGATCGAGTGGTGTTCTCCTTACAAGCTTTTTCACCAACACCCAGTCTCCTGGCTTCTAGGAGGGCATACCGGACACTGAATCTGGATCTGGCAATGAAGAAAAAAACTCGAGAATGGATGTTAGCAAGTTTCTTGGTGATTTCAATTACATAAGCAGACAAAGTATCATATTACATAGTCAGCTGCTGAGGGAAAAGATACCCCTAACCTGGGACTAGACCCAAACAAAATTTCATATGGTAACAGCTTTTCTGGGCCTCTGGAAGTATGCCTTAAACTAAGTAGTGTGATTGGGAGTGTGTAGGCCTAAGTCTGACCCTACTGCCGACTAGATCTCTAGTGTGAGATTTGCTGTGAATGCGGGTCCCTGGTCACTCTCTATCACTTCTGGGACCCCATAGCTGCATATCTCGTCTCTGAGAGTAGCTTCTTCGCAGTAGTCTTTGCTGACTGGTTCTTCACTGGGAAAGCTTCTGGCTGTCATCCTGAGAACATGTCCACGGCCACAAGGGCATATTTGAAACCTCCACTTGGCGGCATCTGGATGTGGTCTATCTGGATCCTCTGGAAGGGGTACAGTGGTCTGGCAAGACGATGTGTGGGAACTTTCTTCATTCTTCCAGGGTTGCATTTGCCACAGGTAAGACAACTGTTTATGAACTTGGCTGTTAGGGTGGAGATTTCTGGAGCGAACCAGTAAGCACCAATCGGATAATTCATCTGTGTCTTTAATCTGTGTGTGGGCCCATGTGCCAACTGGACCACCATAGGGTACATGCTTCGGGGTAAACAGGGTTTGTAGTCCATTGAGTATACCCTTCCTTCTTCATGTGTTGCTCACTTTTGCATCCAGCATTCCTTCTTGTCCTTTGGGGCTTGCTCTTGCAGCTTTTTTGAGCAGATCCCAGGATGTCATCTTGTCAGGTTTCCTGTCTTCAGCCGTCCTGTAGTAGCCGTCCGGCTCTATGACCTCTTCCACTTGTCCATATTGTCTTCCCTTGACTGTTTCTTTGGCTGCCATATCCGCCATGTTGTTGCCTCGTGCCCCTACTGTGTTCAGTTTTCCATGTGCTATGACTTTTAGTATTGTCACCACTTTTGGAAGTTAAAGTGTGTTCAGCAGGTCCTTAATGGCTCCATGATGCTTCATGGTTGTTCCGCTTGCTGTGAGGAAGTCCCTTGCAGCCCAGATGGGTCCGAAGTCATGTGCTATGCCATGCAAGTACCTTGAATCGGTATACATTTTCTCAGTCTTGTCTTCTGCCATCTGGTAGGCCTTCATCAGCGCTATCAGTTCTGCTTCCTGGGCTGACAGACTGGGCGGCAGACTTCTGGACCACAGGATCTCTTGATTGCTGGTCGCTGCACCTCCCGTGTGGAATCTTCCTTCATCATCTGCAAATCTGGAGCCATCCACATAGAGGATCAACTCTGGGTTGGTCAGTGGCTCTTCTGCCACCTTGGGTAGTCCTGCTGTTTCCTGTTGCATGATGCTGAAGCAATCATGGTCATCCGTCCGGAGCAAATTCAGATCCCTGCAGAAGGTATCATGCAGATTCTGATCAGACTTTTTATCTGAAGGTCCATATCTGTATCCCCCCTTGGGAGTGGGAGTAGAGTGGACGGGTTGAGGACTGTGCATCTGGAGATGGTGACATTGTCGGGCAGGAGTAGAGAGCACTGGAGGCGAAGATGCCTGGCGGTGGAGAGATGTTTTGGCTGGGTTTGGTTGAGGATTGCTGAGATGTCATGCAGAGCCAGGATTTCCAATGGTTTTTCCACTGATGTCTTTAGTCCTGTCCAGGAGGGCGTGTGCTGCAACTGCTGCTCTCATGCGGGAGGAAGAGGCTCCCCTTGCAACTGGATCCAGGCAAGCTGAAAAGTAGTCCGAAAGTCTCTGCTTTCCCCCCTGAAGCTGCGTCAGGACTCCAGTAGCAAGGCCTTCTCTTCTCATCAAGTAGAGACGGAATGGCTTCTCTTAGTCAGATAGGCCTAGTGCTGGCGCTGAGACTACAGAGCCTTTTAACTTCTTGAATGAACTGAAGGCCACACAGAGGCTGCATTAGGACGGAAGCATCAGGGATCCAGGCTCTGCAATACGAAACTAGACCAAGGAAGGCCTGTAGCACCTTTGGAGTTGTCGGAGGGACCATCTTCTCCACTGTGGTCTTCCGGTCATCTGTCAGGTGTTTCGCCTGGTGAGCAATACAGTGTCTCTGGAACGTAACTTGCTTCAGACACCACTGGACTTTGTTCTTTGAGATCTTGCAGTGCTGCTCCGCCAGGTAGAGTAGGAGGTAGAGTAGGAGATACAAGGAAAGGGCTTTACACGTGTCAAAGTCAACTGCACAAAGGAGTAGATTGTCCATGTATTGTAGCAGGGTTACTTCTGCATGTTCTGCGACCCAGTTAGTGAGGACTGTGGACATTGCTTTGGTGAACTGTGAATGGCTGTTCTGGGCCCACTGTGTTATCACTGTCCATGTGTGGTGTCCCCCCTGGTGCATTAAGGCAAACAGGAACTGGTCTTCCAGATGAAGGGGAACACTGGAGAAAACATTAGCCAGGTCGGTCACTGTGAACACTTTTGCTGTGGCAGGCACATTTGAGAATTTGAGAGCAGAGTGTGCGGATTCGGCATAATTGCAGTTTCAAACACCGTGGTGTTGTGAATTGGACTTTTTGGCTCCCTCTTGTGGTCACTAGCGACATGACACTTTGAGCTTCTTTCTCTAGCTTGGTACCCACCTGGCTTGTTAGTCCAGGGGTGTTGCTATTTAAGCTTCCTGGATTTTCAGTCTGGTGCCTGGCATCGTTGTAATCAGTTCCTTTCTGTTTGCTCCTGTCTGCTGGTCCTGGTTCTTGCAAAATAAGCTAAGTCCTGCTTCCTTATTTTTTGGTTAATTGCATTTGCTCTTATTTCTGTCCAGCTTGTACCAAATGTGATTCCTGATATAGCTGGAAGCTCTAGGGGGCTGATATTCTCCCCCCGTGCCGTTAGACGGTTCGGGGGTTCTTGAATATTCAGCGTGGAAATTTTGATAGGATTTTTGCTGACCGTATAAGTCATCTTCCTATATTCTGCTATTAGTCAGTGGGCCTCTCTTTGCTAAAAAAACCTAGTTCATCCTTGCGTTTGTCTTTTCTTCTTACCTCACCGTTATTATTTGTTGGGGGCTTGTATCCAACTTTTGGGGTCTTTTCTCTGGAGGCAAGAAAGGTCTATCTTTTCCCTTCTAGGGTTAGTTAGTTCTCCGGCTGGCGCGAGACGTCTAGAACCAACGTAGGTACGTTCCCCGGCTGCTGCTATTTGTGGTGCTAGGTTCAGGTATACGGTCAGCCTAGTTACCACTGCCCTATGAGCTGGTTTTTTGTGTTTGCAGACTTGGTTATAAATTCTGAGACCCTCTGCTATTGGGGTCATAACAGTATGCCAGGCCGAAGGTGAATGTTTAATGCATTGCAGAAGTGGGATAATAAGAAAGGAAATTCTGAGTTTTTTTTTTTTTCTTTCTTCCTCCCCTTTACCTCAGAGTGGCTTGAGCTTGCTGCAGACATGAATGTCCAGACCTTGATTACTAGTGTGGATCAGCTTGCTGCTCGTGTGCAGGGTATTCAAGATTTTGTTACCAGTAGTCCTATGTCAGAACCTAAAATACCTATTCCTGAACTGTTTTCTGGAGACCGATTTAAGTTTAGGAATTTTAGGAATAATTGTAAATTGTTTCTATCTTTGAGACCTCGTTCGTCTGGAGACTCAGCTCAGCAAGTTAAAATTGTTATCTCTTTCTTGCGGGGCGACCCTCAGGATTGGGCTTTCTCGTTAGCGCCAGGAGATCCGGCATTGGCAAATATTGATGCGTTTTTTCTGGCGCTCGGGTTGCTTTACGAGGAACCCAATCTTGAAATTCAGGCAGAAAAAGCCTTGCTGGCTATCTCTCAGGGCCAGGATGAAGCTGAAGTGTATTGCCAAAAATTTCGGAAATGGTCCGTGCTTACTCAGTGGAATGAGTGTGCTCTGGCCGCAAATTTCAGAAATGGCCTTTCTGAAGCCATTAAGAATGTGATGGTGGGTTTCTCCATTCCTACAAGTCTAAATGATTCCATGGCGCTTGTTATTCAGATTGACCGGCGTTTGCGGGAGCGCAAAGCTGCTAATCCTCTGGTGGTGTTGTCTGAACAGACACCTGATTTAATGCAATGTGGTAGAATTCAGACTAGAAATGAACGGAAAAATCATAGACGTCTGAATGGGTTGTGTTTTTACTGTGGTGATTCTACACATGTTATATCAGCATGCTCTAAACGCCTAACAAGGGTTGTTAGTCCTGTCGCCATTGGTAATCTGCAACCTAAATTTATTTTGTCTGTGACTTTAATTTGCTCATTGTCTTCCTACCCTGCTATGGCGTTTGTGGATTCAGGTGCTGCCCTGAGTCTTATGGATCTGTCATTTGCCAAGCGCTGTGGTTTTGTACTTGAGCCGTTGGTAAATCCTATCCCTCTTAGAGGTATTGATGCGACGCCATTGGCGGAAAATAAGCCGCAGTTTTGGACACAGGTAACCATGTGCATGACTCCTGAACATCGGGAGGTGATTCGTTTTCTTGTTCTGCATAAAATGCATGATTTGGTCGTTTTGGGTCTGCCATGGTTACAGACCCATAATCCAGTTTTGGATTGGAAGGCAATGTCTGTGTCAAGTTGGGGCTGTCAGGGAATTCATGGTGATTCCCCGCCGGTGTCTATTGCTTCCTCTACTCCTTCGGAAGTTCCTGAGTATTTGTCTGATTATCAGGATGTTTTCAGCGAGTCCAGGTCCAGTGCTCTTCCTCCTCATAGGGATTGTGACTGCGCCATAGATTTGATTCCAGGTAGTAAATTTCCTAAGGGAAGATTATTTAATCTGTCTGTACCTGAGCATACCGCAATGCGTTCGTATATCAAGGAGTCTCTGGAGAAGGGGCATATCCGTCCATCCTCTTCCCCTCTTGGTGCGGGATTCTTTTTTGTGGCCAAGAAGGATGGATCTTTGAGACCTTGTATAGACTATCGGCTTCTGAATAAAATCACTGTTAAATTTCAGTATCCTTTGCCTCTGTTGTCAGACTTGTTTGCCCGGATTAAGGGTGCCAAGTGGTTCACCAAGATAGATCTTCGTGGTGCGTACAACCTTGTGCGCATTAAGCAAGGAGATGAATGGAAAACTGCATTTAATATGCCCGAAGGTCATTTTGAGTTCTTGGTGATGCCTTTTGGGCTCTCTAATGCTCCTTCAGTTTTTCAGTCCTTTATGCATGATATCTTCCGGAAGTATCTGGATAAATTTATGATTGTTTATCTGGATGATATTCTGTTTTTTTCTGATGATTGGGACTCTCATGTTAAGCAGGTCAGGACGGTGTTTCAGGTTTTGCGTGAGAATGCTTTGTTCGTTAAGGGCTCAAAGTGTCTCTTTGGAGTACAGAAGGTTCCCTTTTTGGGTTTTATTTTTTCCCCTTCTGCGGTGGAGATGGACCCAGTCAAGGTCCGAGCTATTCATGATTGGACTCAACCCACGTCAGTTAAGAGTCTTCAGAAGTTCTTGGGTTTTGCTAACTTCTACCGTCGTTTTATCGCTAACTTTTCTAGCGTTGTTAAACCTTTGACGGATATGACCAAGAAAGGTTCTGATGTTGCTAACTGGGCTCCTGCAGCCGTGGAAGCTTTCCAAGAGCTGAAGCGCCGGTTTACTTCGGCGCCTGTTTTGTGCCAGCCTGATGTCTCACTTCCCTTTCAGGTTGAAGTGGATGCTTCTGAGATCGGGGCAGGGGCCGTTTTGTCGCAGAGAGGCCCTGGTTGCTCTGTAATGAGACCATGTGCTTTTTTTTCTAGGAAGTTTTCGCCTGCTGAGCGGAACTATGATGTTGGCAATCGGGAGTTGTTGGCCATGAAGTGGGCATTTGAGGAGTGGCGTCATTGGCTCGAGGGTGCTAAGCATCGTGTGGTGGTCTTGACTGATCACAAGAATCTGATGTATCTCGAGTCTGCTAAACGCCTGAATCCTAGACAGGCCCGTTGGTCATTGTTTTTCTCCCGTTTTGACTTTGTGGTCTCGTACTTACCAGGTTCAAAGAATGTGAAGGCTGATGCTCTTTCAAGGAGCTTTGTGCCTGACTCTCCTGGAGTTTCAGAGCCAGCTGGTATTCTTAAAGAGGGAGTAATCTTGTCAGCCATTTCTCCGGATTTGCGACGTGTGTTGCAGAGATTTCAGGCTGGTAGACCTGACTCTTGTCCACCTGACAGACTGTTTGTTCCTGATAAATGGACCAGCAGAGTCATTTCCGAGGTTCATTCCTCGGTGTTGGCAGGGCATCCGGGAATTTTTGGCACCAGAGATTTGGTGGCTAGGTCCTTTTGGTGGCCTTCCTTGTCACGGGACGTGCGGTCATTTGTGCAGTCCTGTGGGACTTGTGCTCGAGCTAAGCCTTGCTGTTCTCGTGCCAGCGGGTTGCTCTTGCCTTTACCTGTCCCGAAGAGGCCTTGGACACACATTTCCATGGATTTCATTTCAGATTTTCCGGTGTCTCAGGGCATGTCTGTCATCTGGGTGGTATGTGATCGCTTTTCCAAGATGGTCCATTTGGTGTCCTTGCCTAAGCTGCCTTCCTCTTCCGATCTGGTTCCTTTATTCTTTCAGAATGTGGTTCGCTTGCACGGCATTCCTGAGAATATCGTGTCTGACAGAGGATCCCAGTTTGTTTCCAGGTTCTGGCGATCCTTTTGTGCTAGGATGGGCATTGATTTGTCATTTTCGTCTGCCTTTCATCCTCAGACTAATGGCCAAACGGAGCGAACAAATCAGACTCTGGAGGCTTATTTGAGGTGTTTTGTTTCTGCAGATCAGGATGATTGGGTGACCTTCTTGCCATTGGCTGAGTTTGCCCTTAATAATCTGGCTAGTTCCGCTACTTTGGTTTCGCCATTTTTCTGCAACTCTGGTTTTCATCCTCGTTTTTCCTCGGGACATGTTGAGCCCTCTGACTGTCCTGGGGTAGATTCTGTGGTGGATAGGTTGCAGCGGATCTGGAATCATGTGGTGGACAACCTAAAGTTGTCACAGGAGAAGGCTCAGCGTTTTGCCAACCGCCGCCGCGGTGTGGGTCCCCGACTTCGTGTTCGGGATTTGGTGTGGCTGTCTTCTCGGTTTGTTCCTATGAAGGTCTCCTCTCCTAAATTTAAGCCTCGCTTCATCGGTCCTTATAAGATTTTGGAAATCCTTAATCCAGTGTCCTTTCGCTTGGATCTTCCGGTGTCGTTTGCCATTCACAACGTGTTCCATAGGTCTTTGTTGCGGCGCTACGTTGTGCCTGTGGTTCCTTCTGTTGAGCCTCCTGCTCCGGTGTTGGTTGAGGGCGAGTTGGAGTACGTGGTGGAGAAGATCTTGGATTCTCGTCTCTCCAGACGGAGGCTTCAGTATCTGGTCAAGTGGAAGGGCTATGGTCAGGAGGATAATTCCTGGGTGGTTGCCTCTGATGTTCATGCGGCCGATTTAGTTCGTGCCTTTCACGCTGCTCATCCTGATCGTCCTGGTGGTCTTGGTGAGGGTTCGGTGACCCCTCCTTAAGGGGGGGTACTGTTGTGAATTGGACTTTTTGGCTCCCTCTTGTGGTCACTAGCGACATGACACTTTGAGCTTCTTTCTCTAGCTTGGTACCCACCTGGCTCGTTAGTCCAGGGGTGTTGCTATTTAAGCTTCCTGGATTTTCAGTCTGGTGCCTGGCATCGTTGTAATCAGTTCCTTTCTGTTTGCTCCTGTCTGCTGGTCCTGGTTCTTGCAAAATAAGCTAAGTCCTGCTTCCTTATTTTTTGGTTAATTGCATTTGCTCTTATTTCTGTCCAGCTTGTACCAAATGTGATTCCTGATATAGCTGGAAGCTCTAGGGGGCTGATATTCTCCCCCCGTGCCGTTAGACGGTTCGGGGGTTCTTGAATATTCAACGTGGAAATTTTGATAGGATTTTTGCTGACCGTATAAGTCATCTTCCTATATTCTGCTATTAGTCAGTGGGCCTCTCTTTGCTAAAAAAACCTAGTTCATCCTTGCGTTTGTCTTTTCTTCTTACCTCACCGTTATTATTTGTTGGGGGCTTGTATCCAACTTTTGGGGTCTTTTCTCTGGAGGCAAGAAAGGTCTATCTTTTCCCTTCTAGGGTTAGTTAGTTCTCCGGCTGGCGCGAGACGTCTAGAACCAACGTAGGTACGTTCCCCGGCTGCTGCTATTTGTGGTGCTAGGTTCAGGTATACGGTCAGCCTAGTTACCACTGCCCTATGAGCTGGTTTTTTGTGTTTGCAGACTTGGTTATAAATTCTGAGACCCTCTGCCATTGGGGTCATAACACCGTGGCGTCATTCACAGCTCTCAGGTCATATACCATTCTGAACTTGGCTGGCTCTCCTTTTACAGTCTTTTTCTTGACAGGGAAAAGTGGGGTATTGCAAGGCGATGTGCGAGGAACAATGATTCCTATTTCCAGGTAGACCTTCAGTTGGTCAGAGGCAGCTTGACTCTAAGCCTGGCCTGTGCCTTACGAGGGTACGGGGTACATGACTTGAGTGACACCCGTACTGGGGCAACTTGAGGTTTTCTCATGTGCTGGGGTCCCTTAGACCATAGACTTTCTGGTACTACGTCCAGTACCTCCTTGAGTAGGCCTCATCGGTTGCTTAATGTTCTTGTAGGGCTGCCAGCATGACTCTTCTTGGGTCAGGGATGAAGTAAGTGTCACTGTCCCATCTTCCTGGAACACTGTGGTTGCCTTCAGCTTCTGCAGTAGGTTTGCTCCCAGCAGGTTGAGTGGCAGGTCCTTTACACCACAAACTGGGACAGGATAGAGTGTCCTGGCTGAGTGCACACGCTCAGTGGCTTTGTAAGCTGAGAATGTCTGACTTGACCACCAATGCCCATGCGAGACACAGAGGATTCTGATAGGCAGGTGGGATCAGCGAGTTCCACAGGTGTCATCACACTTCTGGCTGCACCACGTTGGATCTGACAACGCCATCCACTTTAAGGGTAATTTGAGGTATTGGTCCAGCAGATGAATTTTTACATGTCAGGAGTGTAGTGTCTTGCGGGCCTGGCTTGCTTGCCTCTGTCCTATGGACAGGGTACTTCACTGCTTTCTGCACTTCCTCCTTGACCTGTTTCTCTGGACCAACTCTTGGATTGCATGGGTCCAGTCTCTTCGGGGGCGTGGGTGCCCTGCACTGGTTCTGGAAATGGCCAAACTTGCCACAGATGTAACACTTGACACTTGACACTTCTTCTGTCTTTGTAGGGTGGTTGCGCTTCCAGGTCAGTGGTCACCATGAGAGGGGCTGTCTTCTGCACCCCTGGTTGGGACTCAATCCCTTTGGCTAGTGTGGACAACGGCATGATGGGTACTGCAGTGACAGCGGGTCCGGCCCGCTGATTGAAGCTGCGGTGGTAAGACGGGGCCTGCAGGTGCATTCTTGGCAAGGCCCGGGGGTGCCATGAGACCGGCGGCCGCATCCAACCCAAGGTCTTGGGGCATTACAGGGGCTGCGGCTGAATCTGCCATCACTTCTTCCCCCTGCTCCGACATAGCTTCTCCCCTTTGCTAACCTTATTGAGGTCGGTGTCTCCTCTCTGGAGTCTGCAGCGGTTCTTCCGATGTGTTGATCGGCACTTTGCAGCGTCTTCACCTCTGGCTCCCCTTCCGGCGTTGTCAGCAGCACGGCACCCGTTTCCTTCTTTGCGCTCTTTGTGGTGCTATAATGGCGGCAGTTTTGGCAACAATTAGCAATAAACAGTCTCCTAGGCGCACATAAAACATTTTTTCTGGGTCAGTCCATTGCTATTGACCTGTTCCTAGGCCTAGCCACTATCAGTGGTTTCCTGATTGGCTGTCTCAGTCCATGCACAAAGACCTGTGCCAACATTTGCCTGTGTATCTGGTCTTGAATGGTGAAGCCCAAGTCTTGGAATATTTGCATTACTCTGCCATGAAACTTCTTTACAGACTCTGTCTTATCTTGGCTCATGTCATGGCTTGTCCTGCCAATCTGCCTTTGGCCCACTCTCTGAGCTGTTCAATTAGCTGTGGCCCTGACTCCCAAGTGTGTACGTCTGATTCTGCTGGAAGTTTGAATTGTTCCTTCATGATTGGCCAGAGTGCATCACCTGCTTCTATTTTCATTCATGGCCCAGAGATCATTCCAGGTGGCTGCATATGTTCGCTGGTTCTGCTACATTCTTCGGTAAAATGGCATGGGATGTGTCATGTTCCCAATGGCAGGGAATTAGCAACTGAACATGGGCAAAAACAGGACGAGCTCTAGGGTGATGGAACCTGAGCTGACCGCGATCCTGAACCTCAACACACAACTAACAGTAGCCGGGGAGCGTTCCTGGGGGGACACTAGACGCCTCGCGCCAGCCGGAGATCTAGCTTCCCCTATCAGAAGAATCAAAGACCTCTCTTGCCTCCAGAGAAATATTCCCACAGAAATAGCAGCCCCCCACATATAATGACGGTGAAATGAGAGGAAGGCACAAACGTAGTTATGAAAACAGATTCAGCAAAAATGAGGCCCGCTAAAGCTATATAGCAGAGGATACAAAAGGTGAACTGCGCGGTCAGCTTAAAACCCTTCAAAATACCATCCTGAAATTACTTGAACTCATGTGCCAACTCATGGTACATGAGTGGTAATTTCAGCCCACTAGAGCAACCAGCAGCAGAGAATTACATATCTGCAAGCTGGACTAAAAACATGAAAGCAAACATGAAACAGGGAAATCCAGACTTAGCTTGTCTTGAAGGCTTTGGAAGCAGGTAGCAAAGGTAACAGAGACACACTGATACATTGATAGCCGGCAAGGGAATGACAGGAAAGCCAGGTTAAATAGGAAACACCCAGCCTCAGATGGACAGGTGGAAACCAGAGACCGCAACCCACCAAAGTCACCCAGTACCAGTTGTAACCACCAGAGGGAGCCCAAAAACAGAATTCACAACAGTACCCCCCCCTTGAGGAGGGGTCACCGAACCCTCACGAGAACCCCCAGGGCGATCAGGATGAGCTCTATGGAAGGCGCGGACCAAATCAGTCGCATGAACGTCAGAGGCGACCACCCAGGAATTATCCTCCTGACCATAACCCTTCCACTTAATCAAATACTGGAGTCTACGTCTGGAAACACGAGAATCCAAGATCTTCTCAACAACATACTCCAATTCTCCCTCCACCAGCACCGGAGCAGGAGGCTCAACCGAAGGAACAACGGGCACCTCATACCTCCGCAATAACGACCGATGGAACACATTATGAATAGCAAACGATGCTGGGAGATCCAAACGAAAAGACACAGGGTTAAGAATCTCCAAGATCTTATAAGGACCGATGAACCGAGGCTTGAACTTAGGAGAAGAGACCTTCATAGGGACAAAACGAGAAGACAACCACACCAAGTCCCCAACAAGAAGTCGGGGACCCACGCGGCGACGGCGATTAGCAAACTGCTGAACCTTCTCCTGAGACAACTTCAAATTGTCCACCACCTGATTCCAAATCTGATGTAGCCTGTCCACCACCACGTCCACTCCAGGACAATCCGAAGGTTCCACCTGACCAGAGGAAAAATGAGGATGAAACCCCGAATTACAAAAGAAAGGAGAAACCAAAGTAGCAGAACTAGCCCGATTATTAAGGGCAAATTCGGCCAGTGGCAAAAAGGCAACCCAGTCATCTTGATCAGCAGAAACAAAACACCTTAAATAAGTCTCCAAGGTCTGATTAGTTCGCTCCGTCTGGCCATTCGTCTGAGGATGGAAAGCAGACGAGAAAGACAAATCAATGCCCATCTTAGCACAAAACGTCCGCCAAAATCTAGACACAAACTGGGATCCCCTGTCAGAAACGATATTCTCCGGAATCCCATGCAAACGAACCACGTTCTGAAAAAACAAAGGGACCAACTCAGAGGAGGAAGGCAACTTAGGCAAGGGTACCAAATGAACCATCTTAGAAAAGCGGTCACACACAACCCAGATAACGGACATTTTCTGTGAGACAGGGAGATCTGAAATAAAATCCATGGAAATGTGCATCCAAGGCCTCTTCGGAATAGGCAAGGACAACAACAACCCACTGGCCCGAGAACAGCAAGGCTTAGCCCGAGCACACACTTCACAAGACTGCACAAAGGTACGCACATCCCTTGACAAAGAAGGCCACCAAAAAGACCTGGCCACCAAGTCTCTAGTACCAAATATTCCAGGATGACCAGCCAACACAGAAGAATGGACCTCGGAGATGACTCTACTGGTCCAATCATCCGGAACAAACAGTCTTTCTGGTGGACAACGATCAGGTTTATCCGCCTGAAACTCCTGCAATGCACGTCGCAAGTCTGGGGAGACGGCGGACAATATTACCCCATCCCTAAGGATACCAGTAGGCCCAGAGTCTCCAGGAGAGTCAGGCACAAAACCCCTGGAAAGAGCATCTGCCTTCACATTCTTTGAATCTGGCAGGTATGAAACCACAAAATTGAAACGAGAAAAAAACAACGACCAACGGGCCTGTCTAGGATTCAGACGCCTGGCAGACTCAAGGTAAATCAAATTTTTGTGATCAGTCAAGACCACCACACGATGTCTAGCACCCTCAAGCCAATGACGCCACTCCTCAAATGCCCACTTCATGGCCAAAAGCTCCCGATTACCCACATCATAATTGCGCTCGGCGGGCGAGAATTTTCTAGAAAAGAACGCACATGGCTTCATCACCGAGCCATCGGAACTTCTCTGCGACAAAACCGCCCCCGCTCCAATCTCGGAAGCATCAACCTCAACCTGAAAAGGACGTGAAACATCTGGTTGACATAACACAGGAGCAGAAGAAAACCGGCGTTTAAGTTCCTGAAAGGCCTCCACAGCCGTAGGAGACCAATTAGCAACATCAGCACCCTTTTTAGTCAAATCAGTCAAAGGTTTAACAACACTGGAAAAATTAGTAATGAACCGACGATAAAAATTAGCAAAACCCAAGAACTTCTGAAGACTCTTAACAGATGTAGGCTGTGTCCAGTCACAAATAGCCTGAACCTTGACGGGATCCATCTCAATAGTAGAAGGAGAAAAAATGTACCCCAAGAAAGAAATCTTCTGGACTCCGAAGAGACATTTTGAGCCCTTCACAAACAGAGAATTGGCCCGCAGAACTTGAAACACCTTCCTGACCTGTAGAACATGAGACTCCCAGTCATCAGAAAACACCAAAATATCATCCAAGTACTTACACAATCATAAACTTATCCAGATATTCACGGAAAATATTGTGCATAAAGGACTGAAAGACTGAAGGAGCATTAGAAAGTCCAAAAGGCATTACCAAATACTCAAAATGGCCCTCAGGCGTATTAAATGCGGTTTTCCACTCATCACCCTGCTTTATCCGCACAAGATTATACGCACCGCGAAAATCTATCTTAGTGAACCACCTAGCCCCCTTAATGCGAGCAAACAAGTCAGTCAATAATGGCAATGGATATTGATATTTGATTGTAATCTTATTCAGAAGGCGATAATCTATACAAGGCCTCAGGGAACCATCTTTTTTAGCCACGAAAAAAAAACCTGCTCCCAGAGGGGACGAAGATGGACGAATATGTCCCTTTTCCAAGGACTCCTTAATATAATTCCGCATAGCAGTATGCTCTGGCAGTGACAGATTAAATAAACGACCCTTAGGGAACTTACTGCCAGGAATCAATTCTATAGCACAGTCACACTCTCTATGAGGAGGGAGCGAATTGAGCTTAGGCTCCTCAAAAACATCCTGATAGTCAGACAAAAACGCAGGGATCTCAGAAGGAGTAGATGAAGCGATTGAAATCAGAGGTGCATCATCATGAACCCCCTGACATCACCAGCTTAACACAGACATTGTTTTCCAATCCAGGACTGGATTATGAGTTTGTAACCATGGCAGACCAAGCACTAGTACATCATGTAAATTATACAGTACAAGGAAGCGAATCACCTCCTGATGAACGGGAGTCATGCGCATGGTCACTTGTGTCCAGTACTGCGGTTTATTCATAGCCAATGGTGTAGAGTCAATTCCCTTCAAAGGAATAGGAACTTCCAGAGGCTTCAGACTAAAACCGCAGCGTTTGGGAAACGACCAATCCATAAGACTCAGGGCAGCGCCCGAATCCACATAGGCATCGACGGAAATGGATGACAGTGAACAAATCAGAGTTACAGACAAAATGAACTTAGACTGCAGAGTACTAATGGCAAAAGATTTATCAACCTTTTTTGTGCGTTTAGAGCATGCTGATATAACATGAGCTGAATCACCACAATAAAAACACAATCCATTTTTCCGCCTATAATTTTGCCGTTCACTTCTGGACTGAATTCTATCACATTGCATAGTCTCAGGTGCCTGTTCAGAAGACACCGCCAACTGGTGCACAGGTTTGCGCTCCCGTAAACGCCGATCAATCTGAATGGCCATAGTCATAGACTCATTCAGACCTGTAGGCGCAGGGAACCCCACCATAATATCCTTAATGGCCTCAGAAAGACCATCTCTGAAGTTTGCAGCCAGGGCGCACTCATTCCACTGAGTAAGCACCGACCATTTCCGAAATTTTTGACAATAAACCTCCGCTTCATCATGCCCCTGAGAGAGGGCTAATAAAGCCTTTTCAGCCTGAATCTCCAGGTTAGGTTCCTCATAGAGCAATCCCAGTGCCAGAAAGAACGCATCCACACTGAGCAATGCAGGATCCCCTGGTGCCAATGCAAATGCCCAATTCTGAGGGTCGCCCCGCAGGAAAGATATCACAATCTTAACCTGCTGAGCAGGGTCTCCAGAGGAGCGAGATTTCAAAGAAAGAAACAGTTTGCAATTGTTCCTGAAATTCAGGAAGGTAGATCTATCTCCAGAAAAAAACTCTGGAATAGGAATTCTAGGTTCAGACATAGGAGTGTGAACAACAAAATCCTGTATGTTTTGAACTTTAGCAGCGAGATTATTCAGGCTGGAAGCCAAACTCTGGACATCCATGATTAAACAGCTAAGGTCAGAGCCATTCAAGGGTTAAGAGGAGGTAAGAAGCAGCTAGACAGCAATTAAGGGCTAGGCAGCAAAACTCTGAGGGGAAAAAAAAAAAAAAAAAAATTCCCCTCCACACTTCTTTTCCTCCTGCTTCAGCCCAAACAATTAACACTTTGTGGGCCGGCTATACTGTCATGTTCCCAATGGCAGGGAATTAGCAACTGAACATGGGCAAAAACAGGACGAGCTCTAGGGTGATGGAACCTGAGCTGACCGCGATCCTGAACCTCAACACACAACTAACAGTAGCCGGGGAGCGTTCCTGGGGGGACACTAGACGCCTCGCGCCAGCCGGAGATCTAGCTTCCCCTATCAGAAGAATCAAAGACCTCTCTTGCCTCCAGAGAAATATTCCCACAGAAATAGCAGCCCCCCACATATAATGACAGTGAAATGAGAGGAAGGCACAAACGTAGTTATGAAAACAGATTCAGCAAAAATGAGGCCCGCTAAAGCTATATAGCAGAGGCTACAAAAGGTGAACTGCGCGGTCAGCTTAAAACCCTTCAAAATACCATCCTGAAATTACTTGAACTCATGTGCCGACTCATGGTACATGAGTGGTAATTTCAGCCCACTAGAGCAACCAGCAGCAGAGAATTACATATCTGCAAGCTGGACTAAAAACATGAAAGCAAACATGAAACAGGGAAATCCAGACTTAGCTTGTCTTGAAGGCTTTGGAAGCAGGTAGCAAAGGTAACAGAGACACACTGATACATTGATAGCCGGCAAGGGAATGACAGGAAAGCCAGGTTAAATAGGAAACACCCAGCCTCAGATGGACAGGTGGAAACCAGAGACCGCAACCCACCAAAGTCACCCAGTACCAGTTGTAACCACCAGAGGGAGCCCAAAAACAGAATTCACAACAGGGATGCATCCCTGGGTCTGGAAGATTGTCACCTGACTTGAAGCGCAGTGCACATAGTGTAATGGTGGTGCCTCTATCTGCCCCTGCATTCTTGGTGCCTGTGGGTTTCTTTTTCCTAGTACTGGACAGCATGTATGATGTTTCCTCTTCATCTTCATCAGAGGAATAGTTGTGATAGCTTGTACTGGGGTCATACACTGACTGATATTGGACTTAGAAGTTGCTTTTTTATGTGAGGATGTCTCCCCCCTTGCTGAAGCTATGATGGATTAGGCTTATAGTTTCATGTTGGTGTGAATGTAGGCAGCTCTGACCGGTGCTGAAGCTGTACATTATCAATACATGGTGATATCAGTCCTCCCCCCTCTGCACCCAGGGCTGAGCTGTCTGCTACCTGATGTGTCTGGGGCTGCCCACTGTAGGGGGGGGCTTTCACCTTCTTTCCCCGATATCACAAATGGCAATGGCTGGTTTGTGCCAGGGGCATAGAAAGGGGAACCTTGTGCTGTAAGCACCATATTGTTTGAATTGGGCGTTGGCCCAGCCGGCAACGAAGAAGAAAAAAGAGGAAGAAGAAGGAGGAGGGGTTGATGAGTGAGACAAAGGAATAGTAGGAGGGGAGAGAGAATGTGGACAAGAGGGAGGAGGAGATGGGAGGTGTGGAAGGGAGAGAGAAGGAGGAGAAGAGAGGAGTGGAGAAGGAGGGGAGAGAGAGGGTGAGGAGAGATGGGTGTGGAGAAGGAAAAGAAGGAGGAGAAAGATGTGGTGGGGGAGTGGAGAAGGAGGGAGGAGAAGATGGAGGGTGTGGAGGAGAGAGAGAAGAGAAAAGTGTGGGGGAAGAGGAGAGGAAAGGAGAGAGAGAAGAATGCGGAGAGGAAAGACTGACAGAGAAAAAGGAGGATAGAGGAGAACAACAAGAATAATAGAGAGGAGCAATTATGCCTTCTCTCTGTAGGGAGAGACAGGGGCGCACCACATACTGTGCAAAAATAACTCCCTATACCATGGATTCTGCTAAAAGCAGACTGCGCAGATTCTCCCGTCTCATACCCACAAAAATCACTTCCTGGTTTGCTCACATAACTTTCTGTACCACCTAAACGATGTAAGCTCTGCTGCTATTTCATACCATGTATTGGCATTCAGCAATCTAACATCAGCTAACTTCCCTTATTTTCCTTTCTACGTCATGCCATTCTGCAGCTTGAAGTCTGCCATTCTAATGAATTTCACGTACTTTATAGCTTCCAAAAATTCTTCACATACTTAACACCTTCGTGTTCTGCCACTATCTAGGGGCTGTTTGCTCATCAGGAAATAAAAGACTCTCCTGTTGCTTGGCCACTTTATTCCCCATGGCAAAAGCAAAAAATGAAAAACACACAAAAATGAAAAAAAAAAAAAAAAAAAAACGGTACTAAAAAAAAAACTTCTAAAAATGAGTATATAAAACTCTAAGAAAAAACCCAAAACGATAAGAAAAACCGTCAAAAACTTAGTTCACAACAAAAAACTCAAAATTTTGATACAAAAGGGAAGGGAAAAAAAACTTTTTCCCCCCAAAAAAGTAAAAAAGGTAAAGAGATTGAAGATTGAGGAAAACTTAATTAAAAAATTTTAAAATGCTGCAAAAAGAAAAAGACTCTCTAAGAGAGTAAAAAAAAATTAAAAATTAAAACGACTTTTCTCTTCTCCTTTTTTTTTTTTAGAATCTCTGCGCTCAAATACAGTCAGAGACACACTTCCTCTTTTTATTCCGTATGCTATTGTAATAATATCAAATGTCACTAAAATCACGTATCTGAAAACACGTATGTCACATCAAAAATGATAGATACAATTTAAATTTCACTTCTTCACAAATATATGCTACACCATAGCCAGACTGCAAAAGAAAAAGAAAAAAAACAGATGTGACAGTGTGATTTACAATGCATATCTCTCTTCGCAGCTGAAAAAGAGGAAGTTCAAGAGAGAGGAAAAAAAACCCAAAACTTTCTTTTACTATTTCATATGTTCTTAAAGCGGCAATAGTACATTACACAAACAGATACAGATAGAGACGTCCGGGAGAATCACCCTTTTTAATTCTGTGACACGTGCAGGTTGCGCTGGGAACAGACTACTGCCAATCGCACTGGACGCACCTGCGCCCGGGCCGCCTGAGTGCCTGAGAAGCACAACAAGCGGGAAATCTACCACCCCGGTCCGGACATCCTAACTGGATCGCCGGCACTACGGGAATCTGCAGTAGCCCTCTAAGTTATCACTACCCGTGCCTGGAACATGGGACTGCCCCAGGACTACCTGTCCTTCCTTTGCACGGGAATCCTGCAATAACTTATCGAGCGATTTGACCTCCTGTGGTCCGTTACCCAGCCACCAAAAACAAGTCACTTTTCCTTCCTCCCGGATCTTACACAAACACAGAACATATACACGGCACACAGCAGACACCTCCCAGGGTCCGGATTCGGCTTCGGATTTTTTACGCTCCCTGGGAATTGGTGACCACACCTGGCCGGCAAGAGGTATAGACCCGGACTGGGCACAGGGGACTTTCAGGTAAGATGATAACATTTTCTTACCTTACTTATGGAGCTGCGCAGTCTCCTGCCCCTGTGCCAAGGCCATGGCTAAAACCTCCGTATCTCCGGTCAGAAGGATCCCGTGCGTTTCATCCGTGCCTCGCTGTTGGGGGCGCCATTATGTTATGGAAATATTTGGGTTGGATAAATTTATCCCTCTGTGTGTGCTGCGGCCGCTCCCAATTAGACTGAGTATTTTGAGCGCTCAAGGAATGAGACTGCAACACCATTGTGTCAGAACAACATTCCATCAATACTGGTACTTTATTGTACATACATAGTTTTATATTTTCACATAGAAAGGAGTGGTTAGTAGGGTTGAGCGAAACGGGTCGATCATTTTCAAAAGTCGCCGACTTTTGGCTAAGTCGGCGTCTCATGAAACCCGATCCGACCCCTGTGCTTGTCGGCCATGCGGTACGCGACTTTCGCGCCAAAGTCGCGTTTCAATGACGCGAAAAGCGCCATTTCTCAGCCAATGAAGGTGAACGCAGAGTGTGGGCAGCGTGATGACATAGATCCTGGTCCCCACCATCTTAGAGAAGGGCATTGCAGTGATTGGCTTGCTGTCTGCGGCGTCACAGGGGCTATAAAGGGGCGTTCCCGCCGACCGCCATCTTACTGCTGCTGATCTGAGCTTAGGGACAGGTTGCTGCCGCTTCGTCAGAAGCAGGGAGAGCGTTAGGCAGGGTCCACTAACCACCAAACCGCTTGTGCTGCAGCGATTTCCACTGTCCAACACCACCTTCGGTGTGCAGGGACTGTGGAAGCTATTTTTTTTTTTTTTTCCCCTCAGCGCTGTAGCTCATTGGGCTGCCCTAGAAGGCTCCGTGATAGCTGTATTGCTGTGTGTACGCCACTGTGGAAACCAACTGCTTTTTTCAAAGCACATATCCTCTTGTTCCTTCCTTTCTGCACAGCTATCTTTTTTGTTTGTCCACACTTTTTATTTAATTTGTGCATCAGTCCACTCCTATTGCTGCCTGCCATACCTGGCTTACATTACTGCAGGGAGATAGTAATTGTAGGACAGTTTTTTTTTTTTTTTTGTTTTTTTTTGTGGGAGATTAAGATTGGCATTTCTGCTACAGTGCCATCCCTGTGTGTGCCATCTCTCACTGAGTGGGCCATAGAAAGCCTATTTATTTTTTCCGTGATTTGTGTTCTAAAATCTACCTCAACACAAAAACACTACATCAATCAGTGGGAGAAAAATATTGGCCTCAGTCAGGGCTTGTGTGCCACTGCTGTGTGTGCTATCTCTCATTCAGTGGGCTATAGCAAGCCTATTTTTTTTTTTTTTTTTTTTAATATTATTTGGTTTCTAAAGTCTCCCTGAAAAAAAAAAAAAACCTAAAAAAACAGTGGGAGAGTAATATTGCCCTTTCAGCTTGTGTGCCAGTCTTGACTCCTGGGTGTGCCACCTCTCTCCCTTTCATTCAGTGGGCCATAGAAAGCCTATTTATTTTTTCCGTGATTTGTGTTCTAAATTCTACCTCAACACAAAAACACTACATCAATCAGTGGGAGAAAAATATTGGCCTCAGTCAGGGCTTGTGTGCCACTGCTGTGTGTGCTATCTCTCATTCAGTGGGCTATAGCAAGCCTATTTTTTTTTTTTTTTTTTTAATATTATTTGGTTTCTAAAGTCTCCCTGAAAAAAAAACAAAAAACTAAAAAAACAGTGGGAGAGTAATATTGCCCTTTCAGCTTGTGTGCCAGTCTTGACTCCTGGGTGTGCCACCTCTCTCCCTTTCATTCAGTGGGCCATAGAAAGCCTATTTATTTATTTTTTTTAAATATTATTGGGTTTCTAAAGTCTCCCTTAAAAAACAAAAAATACATAAAAAAACAGTGGGAGAGTAATATTGCCCTTTCAGCTTGTGTGCCAGTCTTGACTCCTGGGTGTGCCACCTCTCTCCCTCTCATTCAGTGGGCCATAGAAAGCCTATTTATTTTTTCCGTGATTTGTGTTCTAAATTCTACCTCAACACAAAAACTCTACATCAATCAGTGGGAGAAAAATATTGGCCTCAGTCAGGGCTTGTGTGCCACTGCTGTGTGTGCTATCTCTCATTCAGTGGGCTATAGCAAGCCTATTTTTTTTTTTTTTTTTTTAATATTATTTGGTTTCTAAAGTCTCCCTGAAAAAAAAAAAAAAACCCTAAAAAAACAGTGGGAGAGTAATATTGCCCTTTCAGCTTGTGTGCCAGTCTTGACTCCTGGGTGTGCCACCTCTCTCCCTCTCATTCAGTGGGCCATAGAAAGCCTATTTATTTTTTTAAAAAATATTATTGGGTTTCTAAAGTCTCCCTTAAAAAACAAAAAATACATAAAAAAACAGTGGGAGAGTAATATTGCCCTTTCAGCTTGTGTGCCAGTCTTGACTCCTGGGTGTGCCACCTCTCTCCCTCTCATTCAGTGGGCCATAGAAAGCCTATTTATTTATTTTTTAAAATATTATTGGGTTTCTAAAGTCTTCCTTAAAAAACAAAAAATACATAAAAAAACAGTGGGAGAGTAATATTGCCCTTTCAGCTTGTGTGCCAGTCTTGACTCCTGGGTGTGCCACCTCTCTCCCTCTCATTCAGTGGGCCATAGAAAGCCTATTTATTTTTTCCGTGATTTGTGTTCTAAATTCTACCTCAACACAAAAACACTACATCAATCAGTGGGAGAAAAATATTGGCCTCAGTCAGGGCTTGTGTGCCACTGCTGTGTGTGCTATCTCTCATTCAGTGGGCTATAGCAAGCCTATATATATATTTTTTTTTTAATATTATTTGGTTTCTAAAGTCTCCCTGAAAAAAAAAAAAAAAACCTAAAAAAACAGTGGGAGAGTAATATTGCCCTTTCAGCTTGTGTGCCAGTCTTGACTCCTGGGTGTGCCACCTCTCTCCCTCTCATTCAGTGGGCCATAGAAAGCCTATTTATTTATTTTTTAAATATTATTGGGTTTCTAAAGTCTCCCTTAAAAAACAAAAAATACATAAAAAACAGTGGGAGAGTAATATTGCCCTTTCAGCTTGTGTGCCAGTCTTGACTCCTGGGTGTGCCACCTCTCTCCCTCTCATTCAGTGGGCCATAGAAAGCCTATTTATTTTTTTTTAAAAATATTATTGGGTTTCTAAAGTCTCCCTTAAAAAACAAAAAATACATAAAAAAAACAGTGGGAGAGTAATATTGCCCTTTCAGCTTGTGTGCCAGTCTTGACTCCTGGGTGTGCCACCTCTCTCCCTTTCATTCAGTGGGCCATAGAAAGCCTATTTATTTATTTTTTTTAAATATTATTGGGTTTCTAAAGTCTCCCTTAAAAAACAAAAAATACATAAAAAAACAGTGGGAGAGTAATATTGCCCTTTCAGCTTGTGTGCCAGTCTTGACTCCTGGGTGTGCCACCTCTCTCCCTCTCATTCAGTGGGCCATAGAAAGCCTATTTATTTTTTCCGTGATTTGTGTTCTAAATTCTACCTCAACACAAAAACACTACATCAATCAGTGGGAGAAAAATATTGGCCTCAGTCAGGGCTTGTGTGCCACTGCTGTGTGTGCTATCTCTCATTCAGTGGGCTATAGCAAGCCTATATATATATATTTTTTTTAATATTATTTGGTTTCTAAAGTCTCCCTGAAAAAAAAAAAAAAAACCTAAAAAAACAGTGGGAGAGTAATATTGCCCTTTCAGCTTGTGTGCCAGTCTTGACTCCTGGGTGTGCCACCTCTCTCCCTCTCATTCAGTGGGCCATAGAAAGCCTATTTATTTTTTTTTTAAATATTATTGGGTTTCTAAAGTCTCCCTTAAAAAACAAAAAATACATAAAAAACAGTGGGAGAGTAATATTGCCCTTTCAGCTTGTGTGCCAGTCTTGACTCCTGGGTGTGCCACCTCTCTCCCTCTCATTCAGTGGGCCATAGAAAGCCTATTTATTTTTTTAAAAAAATATTATTGGGTTTCTAAAGTCTCCCTTAAAAAACAAAAAATACATAAAAAAAACAGTGGGAGAGTAATATTGCCCTTTCAGCTTGTGTGCCAGTCTTGACTCCTGGGTGTGCCACCTCTCTCCCTTTCATTCAGTGGGCCATAGAAAGCCTATTTATTTATTTTTTTTAAATATTATTGGGTTTCTAAAGTCTCCCTTAAAAAACAAAAAATACATAAAAAAACAGTGGGAGAGTAATATTGCCCTTTCAGCTTGTGTGCCAGTCTTGACTCCTGGGTGTGCCACCTCTCTCCCTCTCATTCAGTGGGCCATAGAAAGCCTATTTATTTTTTCCGTGATTTGTGTTCTAAATTCTACCTCAACACAAAAACACTACATCAATCAGTGGGAGAAAAATATTGGCCTCAGTCAGGGCTTGTGTGCCACTGCTGTGTGTGCTATCTCTCATTCAGTGGGCTATAGCAAGCCTATTTTTTTTTTTTTTTTTTTAATATTATTTGGTTTCTAAAGTCTCCCTGAAAAAAAAAAAAAAACCCTAAAAAAACAGTGGGAGAGTAATATTGCCCTTTCAGCTTGTGTGCCAGTCTTGACTCCTGGGTGTGCCACCTCTCTCCCTCTCATTCAGTGGGCCATAGAAAGCCTATTTATTTTTTAAAAAAATATTATTGGGTTTCTAAAGTCTCCCTTAAAAAACAAAAAATACATAAAAAAACAGTGGGAGAGTAATATTGCCCTTTCAGCTTGTGTGCCAGTCTTGACTCCTGGGTGTGCCACCTCTCTCCCTCTCATTCAGTGGGCCATAGAAAGCCTATTTATTTATTTTTTAAAATATTATTGGGTTTCTAAAGTCTCCCTTAAAAAACAAAAAATACATAAAAAAACAGTGGGAGAGTAATATTGCCCTTTCAGCTTGTGTGCCAGTCTTGACTCCTGGGTGTGCCACCTCTCTCCCTCTCATTCAGTGGGCCATAGAAAGCCTATTTATTTTTTCCGTGATTTGTGTTCTAAATTCTACCTCAACACAAAAACACTACATCAATCAGTGGGAGAAAAATATTGGCCTCAGTCAGGGCTTGTGTGCCACTGCTGTGTGTGCTATCTCTCATTCAGTGGGCTATAGCAAGCCTATATATTTTTTTTTTTTTTAATATTATTTGGTTTCTAAAGTCTCCCTGAAAAAAAAAAAAAAAACCTAAAAAAACAGTGGGAGAGTAATATTGCCCTTTCAGCTTGTGTGCCAGTCTTGACTCCTGGGTGTGCCACCTCTCTCCCTCTCATTCAGTGGGCCATAGAAAGCCTATTTATTTTTTTTTTAAATATTATTGGGTTTCTAAAGTCTCCCTTAAAAAACAAAAAATACATAAAAAACAGTGGGAGAGTAATATTGCCCTTTCAGCTTGTGTGCCAGTCTTGACTCCTGGGTGTGCCACCTCTCTCCCTCTCATTCAGTGGGCCATAGAAAGCCTATTTATTTTTTTTTAAAAATATTATTGGGTTTCTAAAGTCTCCCTTAAAAAACAAAAAATA
The DNA here is from genome assembly GCF_051348905.1 of Ranitomeya variabilis. Taxonomy (NCBI): domain Eukaryota; kingdom Metazoa; phylum Chordata; class Amphibia; order Anura; family Dendrobatidae; genus Ranitomeya; species Ranitomeya variabilis. The sequence goes on from NC_135237.1 coordinate 539,584,336, forward strand.
CATAAAAAAAACAGTGGGAGAGTAATATTGCCCTTTCAGCTTGTGTGCCAGTCTTGACTCCTGGGTGTGCCACCTCTCTCCCTCTCATTCAGTGGGCCATAGAAAGCCTATTTATTTTTTCCGTGATTTGTGTTCTAAATTCTACCTCAACACAAAAACACTACATCAATCAGTGGGAGAAAAATATTGGCCTCAGTCAGGGCTTGTGTGCCACTGCTGTGTGTGCTATCTCTCATTCAGTGGGCTATAGCAAGCCTATTTTTTTTTTTTTTTTTTTTAATATTATTTGGTTTCTAAAGTCTCCCTGAAAAAAAAAAAAAAAACTAAAAAAACAGTGGGAGAGTAATATTGCCCTTTCAGCTTGTGTGCCAGTCTTGACTCCTGGGTGTGCCACCTCTCTCCCTCTCATTCAGTGGGCCATAGAAAGCCTATTTATTTTTTTTTTAAATATTATTGGGTTTCTAAAGTCTCCCTTAAAAAACAAAAAATACATAAAAAAACAGTGGGAGAGTAATATTGCCCTTTCAGCTTGTGTGCCAGTCTTGACTCCTGGGTGTGCCACCTCTCTCCCTTTCATTCAGTGGGCCATAGAAAGCCTATTTATTTATTTTTTTTAATATTATTGGGTTTCTAAAGTCTCCCTTAAAAAACAAAAAATACATAAAAAAACAGTGGGAGAGTAATATTGCCCTTTCAGCTTGTGTGCCAGTCTTGACTCCTGGGTGTGCCACCTCTCTCCCTTTCATTCAGTGGGCCATAGAAAGCCTATTTATTTTTTTTTTTAAATATTATTGGGTTTCTAAAGTCTCCCTGAAAAAAAAAAAACATAAAAAAACAGTGGGAGAGTAATATTGCCCTTTCAGCTTGTGTGCCAGTCTTGACTCCTGGGTGTGCCACCTCTCTCTCTCTAATTGTGGGCCATAGAAAGCCTTTTTTTTTTTTTTTTTTTTAATATTATTTGGTTTCTAAAGTCTCCCTGAAAAAAAAAAAAACATAAATTAGGTGGGAGATTAATATTGACATTAGTGCTTGAGTGACAGTCCTGCGTGTGTGTCATCTCTGTGATTTTGTGCCACAGAAAACAGAGTGTGTAACATTGTGCCTGATTTTCCTTGTGGTCTCACCAACCTGTTAAGGGATATTGAAATCATACTGAAGTTATAGCTCACCGTGTAAGTTGTTTGACAGCAACAAATAAAGTTACTTTGGTTAAGATTTTAAAACAATGAGGAAGTCTGGTGCAAGAGGTCGTCGTGGGCGTTCATTGTCAGCTGGTAATGATGGTAGTGGTAGTGGAGCATCAGGTGGTCGTGGGGATAAAAATATTCCACCTAAGTCTGGAGCTGTGGAGCCAGTTTCGTCGTCAGGCTACACAAGGCCTCGAACGCTCTCTTTTCTGGGAGTAGGAAAACCGCTTTTAAAGGCGGAGCAGCAACAGCAAGTTTTGGCTTACATTGCAGACTCAGCCTCTAGCTCTTTTGCCTCCTCTTCCGAAACTGGTAAATGTAAAAGCAGCGCGTCGCTTGTGGATGTTCACGGTCAGGGACAAGTCGCTTCCTTGTCCTCCTCAGCAAAAACTACAACAAGAGAGAAGGATGCAGCAGGCGACACAACGGGTCACTCCATGGAGCTCTTTACACATACCGTCCCTGGCTTAGAAAGTGAAACATTTAACAGGCCATGCCCATTACAAGTATATTCTGACATGGAGTGCACTGATGCACAGCCACAGCCAGAGTACTATGCTGCTCCTTTGACTCAGACCACCACATTGCCCTCTCAGGGTACAGATCCACAATCAGACCCTGATGAGACTATGTTGCCCCGCCACGAACGCTATACCACCGACCGACACAGTGACACAGACGAAGTTGCACACGAGCTCGAAGAGGAGGTAATAGATGACCCAGTTATTGACCCCGATTGGCAGCCATTGGGGGAACAGGGTGCAGGCGGCAGTAGTTCAGAAGCGGAGGTGGAGGAGGGGCCGCAGCAGGCATCAACATCGCAACAGGTTCCATCTGCCGGGCCCGTATCTGGCCCAAAACGCGTGTCAAAGCCAAAACCTGTTGGAGCACAGCGTTGCCATCCGGTTAAAGCTCAGTCTGCAATCCCTGAAAAGGGATCCGAGTCTAGGAAGAGTGCAGTCTGGCATTTTTTTAAACAACATCCAACTGATCAGCGCAAAGTCATCTGTCAAAAATGTTCAACTAGCTTAAGCAGAGGTCAGAATCTGAAAAGTCTAAATACTAGTTGCATGCATAGACACTTAACCACCATGCATTTTCAAGCCTGGACTAACTACCAAACGTCCCTCAAGGTTGTAGCACCCTCGGCCAATGAAGCTAGTCAGCAACGCAACATCCCTTCCGTCACTGTAAGGCCACCATTTTCCGCACCACCGGCAGTATCTGTGCAGGTTTCTTTGCCAGCCAAAAGCAGTCAGGGTCAGGGAATCACCAGTTTTGTAGGAGGAAATATTGCATCTAGGGCACCGGCGGAAACAATACCGTCTCCAACCGTCTCTCAGTCTGCCATGTACACCGGCACACCCGAAAGTTCCACGATCTCCAGCTCTCCAGTCCAGCTCACCCTACATGAGACTCTGGTTAGAAAAAGGAAGTACTTATCCTCGCATCCGCGTACACAGGGTTTTAACGCCCACATAGCTAGACTAATCTCGTTAGAGATGATGCCCTACCGGTTAGTTGAAAGCGAAGCTTTCAAAGCCCTGATGGAGTACGCTGAACCACGATACGAGCTATCCAGTCGACACTTTTTTTCCAGAAAAGCCATCCCAGCCCTGCACCAGCATGTTAAACAGCGCATCGTCCATGCACTCAGGCAATCTGTGAGTACAAAGGTGCACCTGACTACAGATGCATGGACCAGTAGGCATGGCCAGGGACGTTATGTGTCCATCACGGCACACTGGGTGAATGTGGTGGATGCAGGGTCCACAGGCGACATCAATTTAGGGACAGTTGTGCCTAGCCCACGGTCTAGGAAACAGTTGGCTGTAGGCGTTCGCACCCCCTCCTCCTCCTCCTCCTCGTCCTCCTGCAGAAGCTACAGCTCTTCCACAGAACGCAGTCTGCCAACCACTCCATCGGCAGATGACACTGTTGCACACCAGTTGTCCCATTATGGGCCAGCTACTGCCAAGCGTCAGCAGGCTGTATTGGCTATGAAGTGCTTGGGCGACAACAGACACACCGCGGAAGTTCTGTCCGAGTTCTTGCAACAAGAAACACAGTCGTGGCTGGGCACAGTAGATCTTGAGGCAGGCAAGGTAGTGAGTGATAACGGAAGGAATTTCATGGCTGCCATCTCCCTTTCCCAACTGAAACACATTCCTTGCCTGGCTCACACCTTAAACCTGGTGGTGCAGTGCTTATTGAAAACTTATCCTGGGTTCTCCGACCTGCTCCTCAAAGTGCGTGCACTTTGCTCACATATCCGACGTTCGCCTGTACACGCCAGCCGTATGCAGACCTATCAGCGGTCTTTGAACCTTCCCCAGCATCGCCTAATCATAGACGTTGCAACAAGGTGGAACTCAACACTGCACATGCTTCAGAGACTGTGCGAACAGAGGCGTGCTGTTATTTATTTGTGGGAGGATACACGGGCAGGCAGTAGGATGGCAGACATGGAGTTGTCAGGTGTGCAGTGGTCTAAGATACAAGACATGTGTCAAGTCCTTCAGTGTTTTGAGGAATGCACACGGCTGGTTAGTGCAGACAACGCCGTAATAAGCATGAGCATCCCCCTAATGCGTCTGCTGATGCAAAGTTTGACGCACATAAAGGAGCAGGCGTCTGCACCAGAGGAAGAGGAAAGCCTTGATGACAGTCAGCCATTGTCTGGTCAGGGCAGTGTACAGGACGAGGTAGCGGGCGAAGAGGAGGTGGAGGACGAGGAGGATGATGGGGATGAGTATATTTTTAATGCCGAACCTTTCCCGGGGGCACAGGAAATTGGTTGCGTGTCACGGCCGGGTTCTGGTTTTTTGAGGGACACAAGTGACGTAGATTTGCCTGCAACTGCCCCTCAACCAATCACAACCGGAGATTTGACAACTGGAACTTTGGCCCACATGGCGGATTATGCCTTACGTATCCTAAAAAGGGACACACGCATTACGAAAATGATGAACGATGACGATTACTGGTTGGCCTGCCTCCTTGATCCACGCTATAAAGGCAAATTGCAAAATATTATGCCACATGAGAACTTGGAACTAATATTAGCAACCAAACAATCAACTCTTGTTGACCGTTTGCTTCAGGCATTCCCAGCACACAGCGCACGTGATCGTTCTCACACGAGCTCCAGGGGGCAGCAGACTAGGAGTGTTAGGGGTGCACACATCAGAAGTGGCGTTGGACAGAGGGGTTTTCTGACCAGGTTGTGGAGTGATTTTGCTATGACCGCAGACAGGACAGGTACTGCTGCATCAATTGAAAGTGACAGGAGACAACATTTGTCCAGTATGGTTACTAACTATTTTTCATCCCTTATCGATGTTCTCCCTCAACCGTCATTCCCATTTGATTACTGGGCCTCCAAATTAGACACCTGGCCAGAATTGGCAGAATATGCATTGCAGGAGCTTGCTTGCCCGGCAGCAAGTGTCCTATCAGAAAGAGTATTCAGTGCTGCAGGTTCAATATTAACCGAAAAAAGGACTCGTCTGGCTACCCAAAATGTTGACGATCTAACATTCATTAAAATGAACCACAACTGGATTTCGAAATCTTTTGCCCCACCTTGCCCGGCCGACACCTAGCTTTCCTATGAAAAGCTCTTGCCTGTGAATTACTTTTCTAATGTCTAATTTGCTGCAGCTGATTGTACAGCATACGACATGTTTACACCTCCCTAAATGGCAAAACTCCCCACACGGGGCCGTGGTATCGCGACTTGGCGCAAGCACCCGTGAGACTGCTGTTTGTCTGAAGAGGTGGGTGTGCTCGCTTTTGGTTGACGGCATTGCTACTGGGTCCCTCATAGTACAATGTAGTGTCTCTGGCGGTGGTGGTGCGCACCCAACGTCAGACACACCGTTGTAACATGAGGGGCCCTGGGGCGGTCCCGCCGGCCTCAAGAGAGTTCCCCCCTACCCCAGCTCAAAATGTGCTCTACCACGTCCAAAATTATGTCGCACAGCTCCACCAATCTTTAGTCTATTCGCTGACATCATTCAATGTCTGGCACTGACAATACAAATTTGTAGACATCTATGATGCAACTTAAAGTAGTCTGTGTCTGTGTCCTATATTGGCACCATTAAATAGTTACTGCCAAATTACTATGTCAGAAACTCAGTAGATGAGCCCACCCCTGTACCTAAGTATGCCACCTTTTTTTTTGTTTTGGTTGTTTTGCGAGACATTAACATCTATTTATATTTTGGGAGTACTGGGACAGACACTCCTTGCACTACTCCTCCACTCACCACCAAGCTGCCTGTGTATCCATGTAACCGCTGTAAAGCTGCCATGAGCCTATTGTTTGTTATTTTAGGCCTTTGATAGCCTGTCTGCGGTCCCTACTTTAAATACTCCTCCACTGACCACCAAGCTGCCTGCCCGTGTATCCATGTAACCGCTGTAAAACTGCCATAAGCCTATTGTTTGTTATTTTAGGCCTTTGATAGCCTGTCTGCGGTCCCTACTTTAAATACTCCTCCACTCACCACCACCAAGCTGCCTGCCCGTGTATCCATGTAACCGCTGTAAAACTGCCATGAGCCTATTGTTTGTTATGTTAGGCCTTTGATAGCCTGTCTGCGGTCCCTACTTTAAATACTCCTCCACTGACCACCAAGCTGCCTGCCCGTGTATCCATGTAACCGCTGTAAAACTGCCATGAGCCTATTGTTTGTTATTTTAGGCCTTTGATAGCCTGTCTGCGGCCCCTACTTGCAATACTCCTCCACTGACCACAATGCTGCCTGGAGTGCCTGCCTGTGTATCCATGTAACCGATGTAAAACTGCCATGACTGCCTACTGTTTGTTATTTTAGGCCTTTGGTAGCCTGTCTGCAGCCCCTACTTGCAATACTCCTCCACTGACCAGACCACTGCTGCCCGTGTACCCCTGGAACCAATTATAAAGTGCCTACAGCCAGCCCATTTTCTTATGTTAGGCCTTTGAAGCCTGTCTGCGGTCCCTACTTTAAATACTCCTCCACTGACCACCAAGCTGCCTGCCCGTGTATCCATGTAACCGCTGTAAAACTGCCATGAGCCTATTGTTTGTTATTTTAGGCCTTTGAAGCCTGTCTGCGGTCCCTCCTTCCACTAGTCCTCCACTGACCAGACCACTGCTGCCCGTGTACCCCTGGAACCAATTATAAAGTGCCTACAGCCAGCCCATTTTCTTATGTTAGGCCTTTGAAGCCTGTCTGCGGTCCCTACTTTAAATACTCCTCCACTCACCACCACCAAGCTGCCTGCCCGTGTATCCATGTAACCGCTGTAAAACTGCCATGAGCCTATTGTTTGTTATGTTAGGCCTTTGATAGCCTGTCTGCGGTCCCTACTTTAAATACTCCTCCACTCACCACCAAGCTGCCTGCCCGTGTATCCATGTAACCGCTGTAAAACTGCCATAAGCCTATTGTTTGTTATTTTAGGCCTTTGATAGCCTGTCTGCGGTCCCTACTTTAAGTACTCCTCCACTGACCAGACCACTGCTGCCCGTGTACCCCTGGAACCAATTATAAAGTGCCTACAGCCAGCCCATTTTCTTATGTTAGGCCTTTGAAGCCTGTCTGCGGTCCCTACTTTAAATACTCCTCCACTGACCACCAAGCTGCCTGCCCGTGTATCCATGTAACCGCTGTAAAACTGCCATGAGCCTATTGTTTGTTATTTTAGGCCTTTGAAGCCTGTCTGCGGTCCCTCCTTCCACTAGTCCTCCACTGACCAGACCACTGCTGCCCGTGTACCCCTGGAACCAATTATAAAGTGCCTACAGCCAGCCCATTTTCTTATGTTAGGCCTTTGAAGCCTGTCTGCGGTCCCTACTTTAAATACTCCTCCACTGACCACCAAGCTGCCTGCCCGTGTATCCATGTAACCGCTGTAAAACTGCCATGAGCCTATTGTTTGTTATTTTAGGCCTTTGAAGCCTGTCTGCGGTCCCTCCTTCCACTAGTCCTCCACTGACCAGACCACTGCTGCCCGTGTACCCCTGGAACCAATTATAAAGTGCCTACAGCCAGCCCATTTTCTTATGTTAGGCCTTTGAAGCCTGTCTGCGGTCCCTACTTTAAATACTCCTCCACTCACCACCACCAAGCTGCCTGCCCGTGTATCCATGTAACCGCTGTAAAACTGCCATGAGCCTATTGTTTGTTATTTTAGGCCTTTGATAGCCTGTCTGCAGCCCCTACTTGCAATACTCCTCCACTGACCACACCAATGCTGCCCGTGTACCCCTGGAACCTATTTAAAAGTTCATAGAGCCTAGTTATATATTTTATTTACTATTAATAAGGCCATGATGGACTACGCTGTACCACGCTACAAGCTAACCAGTCGACACTTCTTTTGCGAGAAAAGCCATCCCAACCCTCCACCAGCATGTAGAAGACCGCATTGTCCATGCACTCTGGCAATCTGTGAGTACAAAGGTGCACCTGACAACAGACGCATGGACATGTAGGCATGGCCACGGAAGATTACGTGTCCATTACGGCGCAATGGGTTAATGTGGTGGATGCATGGTCCACAGGGAACAGCCTACTAAGTCTGTCTGCAGTCCCTAATTCAAATTGTCCTCCACTGTCTAAATCGGAGCTTCCACCTTCTGGCTTTCGGCCTATAGTATCAGAAATTAAACTGCATTTGGCCTTCAACTTTGGTTAGGGCCTACTAACGGCTTCTGCCCCTCCCTGGTGTTGCCCTCAACTAAATAAAGCTGAGCTTCAACCTTCTGCTCCAAATTACCATTTTGAAAAATGCAATAGGCTTTTCCGGCCTACTAAAGGTGTCTGTCTGTGTGCCCCTGCCTGGCGTTGTCCTCAACTAAATAAAGCTGAGCTTCAACCTTCCGGCTCTCATTAAGTGGTTTTAAAAAAAAAAATGGTGGTTAGGGCCTACTAACGGCTTCTGCCCCTCCCTGGTGTTGTCCTCAACTAAATAAAGCTGAGCTTCAACCTTCCGGCTCTCATTAAGTGGTTTTTAAAAAAAAAATGGTGGTTAGGGCCTACTAACGGCTTCTGCCCCTCCCTGGTGTTGTCCTCAACTAAATAAAGCTGAGCTTCAACCTTCCGGCTCTCATTAAGTGGTTTTTAAAAAAAAAAATGGTGGTTAGGGCCTACTAACGGCTTCTGCCCCTCCCTGGTGTTGCCCTCAACTAAATAAAGCTGAGCTTCAACCTTCTGCTCCAAATTACCATTTTGAAAAATGCAATAGGCTTTTCCGGCCTACTAAAGGTGTCTGTCTGTGTGCCCCTGCCTGGTGTTGTCCTCAACTAAATAAAGCTGAGCTTCAACCTTCTGCTCCAAATTACCATTTTGAAAAATGCAATAGGCTTTTCCGGCCTACTAAAGGTGTCTGTCTGTGTGCCCCTGCCTGGTGTTGCCCTCAACTAAATAAAGCTGAGCTTCAACCTTCTGCTCCAAATTACCATTTTGAAAAATGCAATAGGCTTTTCCGGCCTACTAAAGGTGTCTGTCTGTGTGCCCCTGCCTGGTGTTGCCCTCAACTAAATAAAGCTGAGCTTCAACCTTCTGCTCCAAATTACCATTTTGAAAAATGCAATAGGCTTTTCCGGCCTACTAAAGGTGTCTGTCTGTGTGCCCCTGCCTGGTGTTGTCCTCAACTAAATAAAGCTGAGCTTCAACCTTCCGGCTCTCATTAAGTGGTTTTAAAAAAAAAAAATGGTGGTTAGGGCCTACTAACGGCTTCTGCCCCTCCCTGGTGTTGCCCTCAACTAAATAAAGCTGAGCTTCAACCTTCTGCTCCAAATTACCATTTTGAAAAATGCAATAGGCTTTTCTGGCCTACTAAAGGTGTCTGTCTGTGTGCCCCTGCCTGGTGTTGCCCTCAACTAAATAAAGCTGAGCTTCAACCTTCTGCTCCAAATTACCATTTTGAAAAATGCAATAGGCTTTTCCGGCCTACTAAAGGTGTCTGTCTGTGTGCCCCTGCCTGGTGTTGTCCTCAACTAAATAAAGCTGAGATTCAACCTTCCGGCTCTCATTAAGTGGTTTTAAAAAAAAAAAATGGTGGTTAGGGCCTACTAACGGCTTCTGCCCCTCCCTGGTGTTGCCCTCAACTAAATAAAGCTGAGCTTCAACCTTCTGCTCCAAATTACCATTTTGAAAAATGCAATAGGCTTTTCCGGCCTACTAAAGGTGTCTGTCTGTGTGCCCCTGCCTGGTGTTGTCCTCAACTAAATAAAGCTGAGCTTCAACCTTCTGCTCCAAATTACCATTTTGAAAAATGCAATAGGCTTTTCCGGCCTACTAAAGGTGTCTGTCTGTGTGCCCCTGCCTGGTGTTGCCCTCAACTAAATAAAGCTGAGCTTCAACCTTCTGCTCCAAATTACCATTTTGAAAAATGCAATAGGCTTTTCCGGCCTACTAAAGGTGTCTGTCTGTGTGCCCCTGCCTGGTGTTGCCCTCAACTAAATAAAGCTGAGCTTCAACCTTCTGCTCCAAATTACCATTTTGAAAAATGCAATAGGCTTTTCCGGCCTACTAAAGGTGTCTGTCTGTGTGCCCCTGCCTGGTGTTGTCCTCAACTAAATAAAGCTGAGCTTCAACCTTCCGGCTCTCATTAAGTGGTTTTAAAAAAAAAAAATGGTGGTTAGGGCCTACTAACGGCTTCTGCCCCTCCCTGGTGTTGCCCTCAACTAAATAAAGCTGAGCTTCAACCTTCTGCTCCAAATTACCATTTTGAAAAATGCAATAGGCTTTTCCGGCCTACTAAAGGTGTCTGTCTGTGTGCCCCTGCCTGGTGTTGCCCTCAACTAAATAAAGCTGAGCTTCAACCTTCTGCTCCAAATTACCATTTTGAAAAATGCAATAGGCTTTTCCGGCCTACTAAAGGTGTCTGTCTGTGTGCCCCTGCCTGGTGTTGTCCTCAACTAAATAAAGCTGAGCTTCAACCTTCCGGCTCTCATTAAGTGGTTTTAAAAAAAAAAATGGTGGTTAGGGCCTACTAACGGCTTCTGCCCCTCCCTGGTGTTGCCCTCAACTAAATAAAGCTGAGCTTCAACCTTCTGCTCCAAATTACCATTTTAAAAAATGCAATAGGCTTTTCCGGCCTACTAAAGGTGTCTGCCCCTCCCTGGTGTTGTCCTCAACTGAACAAAGCTGAGCTTCCACATTCTGGCTTTCGCCCTATACTATCAGATATTAAACTGCATTTGGCCTACTAGTGTGGTTAGGCCCTTGAAACAGTGTCTGCTGCTCTTGGGTTTGCTACTCCACTGAACAAAGCAATGCCGCCTGTTTAGTCCTGTTACCAATTTTGAACTGCATGTAGCCTACTTTATTCTTTGGCCCTATATCTGTTTCCTCCTCATCCTGCCCATTGCCCAGCCACTGCTAAATGAGTCTGCTGGTACATTGACCTAGACCACTACATTCCCCTTGTACTCTACACAGCCAGAATCTGTCCCTGCTGAAAGTAAGGTTCCCCTTCCCGCATGTTATACCACCTTACACAGGGACAAAGAGGAAGGTGCAGATGAAAGTGCAGGTTCCTTCATCAGGTGGGGGGGCATACTCGTTGGCGACGTCACTGGCACAGGGCCCCTCAGAGTACGCAAAAGTGTCGCTGCTGGTGGGAGGCGCCCCCGCCATGCAAACACACCGCCGTACTTTGAGGGGCCCTGTGCCAGTGGCAATGCGAACGAGTGGGCCCCCCCCTGCTTGCTCAGGATCACAGCACTTGCAACTTTTAAATACTTACCTTTCCCTGCAACACCGCCGTGACGTAGTCCGCATTTCCTGGGCCCACGAAAAACTTGAGCCAGCCCTACTCCCCCCACAACTTTCCCCCAATTCCCTATGCCCAACTATTATTATACAGTTAATTAAGATTGGCAAGCTTCAGAAACAAGAATGGATGTTTTTGGCATTAAAATGGGCACTGTAGGTGTTTTCCTGGCCTCCACTCACTGCCGACTATGCTTCCCCATTGACTTGCATTGGGTTTCGTGTTTCGGTCGATCCCCGACTTTTAGCGATAATCGGCCGACTGCACTCGACTCGACTCTGGACAAAATCGGGTTTCCCAAAACCCTACTCGATCTTAAAAAAATGAAAGTCGCTCAACCCTAGTGGTTAGGGGTTGTCAGGGGTGGTTAGTTAATTACCATATTGTCTAGCTCTTCTGTCATTGGTTATCTAAACATATATGGAATATTGTGATTAATGCTCATATGACAGAGGATTAAGCAACTAAACTTGAGTTCTGTATGTAGGACAGAGTTGAGACATTTGATCAGCAGTCACCAAACATCTGACACTGTTCTGCTTTAGGGATGGAAAACCCCATATGATCTGTCTGGGTTATATTAGTTCGTGTCAGCCATTTTATGATCTGTCTGGGTTATATAAGTTCGTGTCAGCCATTTTAAACCATTGATTATAATGTATATATTAGCTGTGAGCATATCAGTATATATTTGATTATAGAGGAGTATACATGCAAGTGAGATCTACATGATATATATATTTCCATCACACAGGTAAAAACTCAAATCTGACTCGTGGAAGCCTGCCAGCAACTTATAACCTGCAGCCTGTGACATCACAGAAAGGGCTGGCTTTTCCAGACCCTCCTACCTCTTCAGTCTGAGTACTTCAGCCGTAAATTTGTCTAAGTTCTATAACTCCGCTACAAAACATGTCATCATCATATCACACCCAGCATTCATCTCGGATTATCGCTGGCATTCTAATGAGATCAAATATGTCCTATTTGGGATGTATATTTACCGAGAAATCCCTACTTCTTTACCTGATGGAGTTAAAAGCTGATGCTTAGAGTGAGGGGTAGGTCGACCGAGGGAGATTCCAAATATGTATTTATCATTCTCCTATCTTAAATATATCTCCTCCAGCTGCATATAGAAACCCTGCTAATCTTATTAACATTCAGTGCATGCCTTCTCCTATAGCTTTCCAATGTGCACTCTGGAATGCTCGGTCTGTGTGTAACAAACTAACTTACATTCATGATCTTTTCCTCTCTAATTGCCTTAACCTTCTGGCTATTACAGAAACCTGGATCCAGCATTCAGACACCACCGCTGCTGCCGCTCTCTCGTTTGGTGGGCTGAAATTTTCACATACCACCAGACCTGAAAACAGACAGGGTGGGGGTGTTGGTTTGCTCCTTTCAGCACAATGTGCTTTCCAGGTCATCCCCCCGGTTCCCTCACTTACATTTCCTTCCTTTGAAGTCCACACCGTCAGACTCTTTAAGCCCTTCTCCTTGCGGGTGGCGGTTGTTTACCGCCCTCCAGGCTCCTCCCGCCTGTTTCTAGACCACTTTGCCACCTGGCTTACTCACTTTCTATCTTGTGACATCCCCACCCTCATCATGGGAGACTTTAACATCCCCATCAATGATCCCCTCTCCCAATCTGCCTCTCATCTTCTTTCTCTAACTTCTTCATTCGGCCTCTCACAGTTTACTAATTCTCCTACGCATGAGGACGGGAATACTCTGGACCTGGTTTTCTCCCGTCCCGGATCGCTGCACGACTTTACTAACTCCCCTCTCCCGCTTTCGGACCACAACCTTCTTTCCTTCTCTGTCAAGAATTGTCTCCTCACTCGGGACACCCCCACTTACCACACTTATCGGAATACACGTTCCATTAATACCCAGCAGCTTATGGACAATCTCCACACATCTTTAGCCCCCATCTCCTCCCTCTCCTGCCCAGACTTAGCATTGTCACACTTCAATAATACACTGAAGAATGCCCTAGATGAAGCAGCACCTTCTACACGCAGAAAGACCCGACAGAGACAACGGCAGCCCTGGCACACTAAGCAAACACGCTTTCTTCAGCGTTGTTCAAGGTGTGCAGAGCGGCAGTGGAGAAAGTCTCTCTTAGCAGAAGACTTCATCCACTATAAGTTCATGCTCAAAACCTATAACTCTGCCCTTTATGTGGCCAAACAATCCTACTTCACCACCCTCATCACCTCACTATCCAACAACCCAAAACGACTTTTTTAAACCTTAAACTCCCTCCTGAAACCTAAAGTACAGGCCCCCATCACCAATCTCAGTGGTGAGGATCTGGCCACTTACTTCCTAGAAAAAATCAACCACATCCATCTGGATATCTCAGCGCAATCTCCTCAGTGCCTGGATCCCCTTCCCTGCCGCACCTCAAGCTCACTAGACATCTTTGAGCCTGTCTCAGAAGAAGAAGTTTCCAAGCTCCTCGCTTCTGCTCGGCCTACAACCTGCAACAGTGACCCCATTCCTTCACCTCTCCTGCAGTCTCTCTCACCAGTGGTCACCACTCACCTGACTAAAATATTTAACCTCTCTCTTTCTTCAGGTATCTTTCCCTCCTCATTTAAACATGCCATCATAACCCCTTTACTTAAAAAGCCATCCCTGGACCAGAACTGCACTGCTAACTACAGACCTGTATCTAACCTTTCCTTCATCTCTAAACTCCTGGAACGTTTGGTCCCCTCCCGTCTAATCCGCTATCTCTCGGAAAACTCTCTTCTTGACCCCTTACAATCTGGTTTCCGCTCTTTACATTCCACTGAAACTGCCCTCACTAAAGTCTCTAATGACCTACTAACAGCTAAATGCAAAGGTCATTGCTCTCTGCTGATTCTCCTGGATCTCTCTGCCGCATTTGACACTGTGGATCACCAGCTCCTTCTCACTATGCTCCGCTCCATAGGCCTCAAGGACACAGCCCTCTCCTGGTTCTCCTCCTACCTCTCTGACCGCTCCTTCACTGTATCTTTCGCCGGCTCCTCTTCCTCTCCTCGTCCCCTTACTATTGGGGTTCCGCAGGGCTCAGTCCTAGGCCCCTTCCTCTTCTCTCTATACACGGCCCCTATTGGACAAACAATCAGCAGATTTGGGTCCAGTATCATCTCTATGCTGATGACACCCAATTATACACTTCTTCCCCTGTCATCACCCCTACCCTAATTCAAAATACCAAGGATTGTCTGTCTGCTGTCTCTAACATCATGTCCTCCCTCTATCTGAAACTAAATCTCTCCAAAACGGAACTTCTTGTGTTTCTCCCTTCTACTAACCTCTCTCTACCCAACATCGAAATTACCCTGGAGGGTTCAACCATAACTCCCAAGCAGCATGCCCGCTGTCTTGGGGTCATATTCGACACCGAACTTTCCTTTACTCCCTATATCCGATCACTCACTCGCTCTTGTCACCTGCATCTTAAAAACATCTCCAGAATCCGACCTTTTCTCACCTTTGAAACTGCTAAGACTCTTACTGTCGCTCTTATTCATTCTCGTCTGGACTACTGCAACGCTCTTCTGATCGGTCTCCCTCTTACCAAACTTTCTCCTCTCCAATCCATCTTGAATGCGGCAGCCAGGGTCATATTTCTGTCTAACCGCTTCACCGATGCCTCCATCTTGTGCCAGTCATTACACTGGCTACCCATTCGCTACAGGGTCCAGTATAAACTCATCTCTCTCACCCACAAAGCCCTCCACAGTTCTGCACCGCCTTATATCTCCTCTCTCATCTCTGTCTATCGCCCTACACGTGCCCTCCGTTCTACAAATGACCTAAGGCTAACATCCCCCGCCCGTAATCCGAACCTCGCACCTCCGTCTACAAGACTTCTCTCGTGCTTCGCCAGCTCTCTGGAATGCACTTCCCCAGACGATCAGACTGATACCTAGCCCCGACCTATTCAAGCGCGCTCTAAAAACCCATCTCTTCAAACAAGCCTACCACATCAACTACTCAGTAAACTAACTTTGCCCTGTTCCCTCCTTCCAAATATCACTCTGAATCTGCACCCTACTATTCATCTGTCTCCACACCCTCCATGCACATGATAACTGCACTTGATACTTGACTATTGCACTTAAACACACGGGCTGATGACCGGATCCTGCAGCTTTGTATGAAAATCCCTATGTATTATAATTGCCAGACCTGAAATAACAAGCACTTTGCACCTATTGTGTCCCCCCATTTCCTTGTAGATTGTAAGCTCGCGAGCAGGGACCTCACTCCTAATGTCACTGTTTAAATTGTCTTAACTTGTACTGAATTTATTGTCTGTACATGTCCCCGCTTAATTGTAAAGTGCTGCGGAATATGTTGGCGCTATATAAATAAAGATTATTATTATTATTAAGGAAGGGAGGGATCAAAGGAAGGAATGAAGTAAGGGAGAGAAGAAAGGAAGGGAATGGATGGAACAAAGGGAGGGAAGATAGGAGCAGAGGGAAAGACGAAAGGGAAGGAGGGAAAGGGGAGAAAGCAAGGTAAGGAATGGAGTGATCAAAGGATAAAAGGAAGGGATGGAAGGAAGGACAAAAGGGAGGGAATGGAAGGAAGGAAGGAAGAAAGGGAGGGAAGGAAGGAAGAGAGGGAAGGATAACAAGGAGAGAAAAAAGGGGGCATCGAAGTACGGAAGAAAGGGAAGGAAGTGATGTGATTGAAGGAAGAGAGGAAAGGAAGGAAGGGAAGGGAGGAGTTTAGGAAGGAAGGGAAGGGAGGGAGAGAAGGAGGAAAGAAAGAAAGGAAGGGAGGGACTTTATTGAGTCCATGCAATGTTTTGGCTCAGAAGTCTTTCCCAGATATTTCTCTGCTATTTTGAACTGAAACATTGTATGAGCTGTATAAAATAGTTTTCCCCACTATATGAATTTAGGATGCTGCCTCCGTTTTTAGGATTTGTATACAAGAGATTTTGGTGTTAACCTTGGGGGCTTTACAACTATTGTTGTATGAAAAGTAGGCCTCGATTCATCAAAACCGGTGCTGAACCATTGCTGCATATAGCAAAAGCGGTCAGACGATCACAGCTTCAAGTCCCCTAAGTGGACCATTAAATACAGTAAAAAGCACAGTGCTATATATACCAGGATGGGCCCAGGATGGGGGACATACAGTCATGACCTAAAGTGTTGACACTCTAGAAATTTTTACAGAAAATGTAGTATTTCTCTCAGAAAAGTTTTGCAGTTACACATGTTTATTTCCTTTGTGCGTTTTGGAACAACACAAAAAAAAAACCAGAGAAAAAAAGGCAAATTGGTGATAATTTCACACAAAGTCCCCAAAATGGGACGGAGAAAATTGTTCACACTGTCAACTTAATATTTGGTTGCACATCCTTTGGAATAAATAGCTGCAATCAAACACTTCCTATAGCCATTAGCAAGCTTCCTACACCTCGGATCTGGAATTTTTGACCGCTTTTCTTTTGTAAACTGCTCCAGGCCTCTCATATGTGAAGGCACCTTTTCTCAACAGCAATTTTAAGATCTCTCCACAAGTGTTCAATGGGATTTAGATCTGGACTCATTGCTGACCACTTCAGAACTCTTCAGTGCTTTGTTTCCATCAATTTCTGGGGGCTTCTTTAAGTATGTTTGGGGTCATTGTCCTGCCGGAAGACCCATGATCTAGGACACAAGCTCAGCTTTCTGACACTGGGCATTACATTGTGACTTAAAATCCTGTGGTAATCTTCAGATTTCTTGATGTCTTGCACACAGTCAAGGTACCCACTGCCAGAGGCAGCAAAACAACCCCAAAACATTTTTGAACCTCCACCATATTTGACTGTAGGTACTTTGATCTTTTCTTTGTAGCTCTCATTCTGTTTTCGGTGAACAGCTTTACCAAAAAAAACTCTATTTTGTTCTCATTTGTCAACAAGATGCTTTCCCACAAGGATTTTGGCTTACGTACATAATGGCAAACTGCACTCTAGACTTTTATGTCTCTGTGTCAGCAGTTGGGTCCTCCTGGATCTCCTGCCATAGAGTTTCATTTAATTAAAATGTTGACGGATAGTTTGCACTGACACTGATGCACCCTGAGCCTGCAGGACAGCTGGAATTTCTTTGGAACTTGATTGGGGCTGCTCATCCGCCATCCGTGCTATCCTGTATTGCAACTTTTCATCAATTTTTCTCTGCCATCCACATCCAGGGAGATTAGCTACAGTGCCATGGGTTGTAAACTTCTTGATTATACTGCGCACCGTGTACAAAGAAACATCAAGATCTCTGGAGATGGACTTGTAATTTTGAGATTGTTGAAATTGTTTGATAACTTTGGCTCTCAAGTCCTCAGACAGCTCCTTCTCCTATCTCTGTTTTCCATTCTTAGTGTTTCACACACAGACACATAATGCAAAGATTGAGTCAACTTCTCCACTTTTTATCTTGTTCCTGGAGTGATTTCCATATTGCCCACACCTGTTGCTTGGCACAGGTGAGTTTGAACGAGCATCATCTGCTTGAAAAGAAGTTGTTTACCCACAATTTTGGAAAGGTGCAAACAATTTTGTCCAGCTCATTTTTGTGTTTTTTGTGAAATGATGTCAAATTTCCTCTGTTGTTTTTGTGTTGTCCACAAACGAAGAAAATAAACATGTATATAGCAAAATGTTTTTTGGGAGAAATACTTCACTGTCTGGAAAAATTTCAAGGGTGCCAACACTTTCTACCATCACTGTATATACTTGGATGGGAAACATGTAACAAGAATAAGGACATATATACCAGGATGGGGGACATATAGACCAGGATAGGGGACATATATACCAGGATGAGGGATATATATATACCAGGATGGGGGACATATATACCAGAATGGGAACATATATACCAGGATGGGGGACATATATACCAGGATGAGGGATATACAGTGGGGCAAAAAAGTATTTAGTCAGTCAGCAATAGTGCAAGTTCCACCACTTAAAAAGATGAGAGGCGTCTGTAATTTATATCATAGGTAGACCTCAACTATGGGAGACAAACTGAGAAAAAAAAATCCAGAAAATCACATTGTCTGTTTTTTTATCATTTTATTTGCATATTATGGTGGAAAATAAGTATTTGGTCAGAAACAAAATTTCATCTCAATACTTTGTAAAATATCCTTTGTTGGCAATGACCGAGGTCAAACGTTTTCTGTAAGTCTTCACAAGGTTGCCACACACTGTTGTTGGTATGTTGGCCCATTCCTCCATGCAGATCTCCTCTAGAGCAGTGATGTTTTTGGCTTTTCGCTTGGCAACACGGACTTTCAACTCCCGCCAAAGGTTTTCTATAGGGTTGAGATCTGGAGACCGGCTAGGCCACTCCAGGACCTTGAAATGCTTCTTACGAAGCCACTCCTTCGTTGCCCTGGCGGTGTGCTTTGGATCATTGTCATGTTGAAAGACCCAGCCACGTTTCATCTTCAATGCTCTTGCTGATGGAAGGAGGTTTGCACTCAAAATCTCACGATACATGGCCCCATTCATTCTTTCATGTACCCGGATAAGTCGTCCTGGCCCCTTTGCAGAGAAACAGCCCCAAAGCATGATGTTTCCACCACCATGCTTTACAGTAGGTATGGTGTTTGATGGATGCAACTCAGTATTCTTTTTCCTCCAAACACGACAAGTTGTGTTTCTACCAAACAGTTCCAGTTTGGTTTCATCAGACCATAGGACATTCTCCCAAAACTCCTCTGGATCATCCAAATGCTCTCTAGCAAACTTCAGATGGGCCCGGACATGTACTGGCTTAAGCAGTGGGACACGTCTGGAACTGCAGGATCTGAGTCCATGGTGGCGTAGTGTGTTACTTATGGTAGGCCTTGTTACATTGGTCCCAGCTCTCTGCAGTTCATTCACTAGGTCCCCCCGCGTGGTTCTGGGATTTTTGCTTACTGTTCTTGTGATCATTCTGACCCCACGGGGTGGGATTTTGCGTGGAGCCCCAGATCGAGGGAGATTATCAGTGGTCTTGAATGTCTTCCATTTTCTAATTATTGCTCCCACTGTTGATTTCTTCACTCCAAGCTGGTTGGCTATTGCAGATTCAGTCTTCCCAGCCTGGTGCAGGGCTACAATTTTGTTTCTGGTGTCCTTTGACAGCTCTTTGGTCTTCACCATAGTGGAGTTTGGAGTCAGACTGTTTGAGGGTGTGCACAGGTGTCTTTTTATACTGATAACAAGTTTAAACAGGTGCCATTACTACAGGTAATGAGTGGAGGAAAGAGGAGACTCTTAAAGAAGAAGTTACAGGTCTGTGAGAGCCAGAAATCTTGATTGTTTGTTTCTGACCAAATACTTATTTTCCACCATAATATGCAAATAAAATGATAAAAAAACAGACAATGTGATTTTCTGGATTTTTTTTTCTCAGTTTGTCTCCCATAGTTGAGGTCTACCTATGATGTAAATTACAGACGCCTCTCATCTTTTTAAGTGGTGGAACTTGCACTATTGCTGACTGACTAAATACTTTTTTGCCCCACTGTGTATATATATATATATATATATATATATATATATATATATATATATATATATATAAGGATGGGAACATATATACCAGGATGGGGGACATATATACCAGGATGAGGGGATATATACCAGGATGGGAACATATATACCAGGATGGGGAACATATATACCAGGATGGGAACATATATACCAGGATGGGGGACATATATACCAGGATGGGAACATATATACCAGGATGGGAACATATATACCAGGATGGGGAACATATATACCAGGATGGGAACATATATACCAGGATGGGAACATATATACCAGGATGGGGGACATATATACCAGAATGGGAACATGTATACCAGGATGGGGGACATATATAACAGAATGGGAACATATATACCAGGATGGGGGACATATATACCAGGATGAGGGTATATATACCAGGATAGGAACATATATACCAGGATGGGGAACATATATACCAGGATGGGAACATATATACCAGGATGGGGGACATATATACCAGGATGGGAACATATATACCAGGATGGGAACATATATACCAGGATGGGGAACATATATACCAGGATGGGAACATATATACCAGGATGGGGGACATATATACCAGGATGGGGAACATATTTACCAGGATGTGGAACATATATACCAGGATGGGGGACATATATACCAGGATGGGGAATATATATACCAGGATGAGGAACATATATACCAGGATGGGAACATATATACCAGGATGGGAACATATATACCAGGATGGGGGACATATATACCAGGATGGGGGACATATATACCAGGATGGGAACATACAGTATATACCAGGATGGGGGACATATATACCAGGATGGGGAACATATATACCAGGATAGGGAACATATATACCAGGATGGGAACATATATACCAGGATGGAGGACACATATACCAGGATGGGGGACATATATACCAGAATGGGGGACATATATACCAGGATGGGAACATATATACCAGGATGGGGAACATATATACCAGGATGGGAACATATATACCAGGATGGGGGACATATATACCAGGATGGGAGACATATATACCAGGATGGGAACATATATACCAGGATGGGGAACATATATACCAGGATGGGAACATATATACCAGGATGGGGGACATATATACTAGGATGGGAACATAAATACCAGGATGGGGAACATATATACCAGGATGGGGGACATATATACCAGGATGGGAACATATATACCAGGATGGGTGACATATATACCTGGATGGGGGACATATATAACAGGATGGAGGACATATATACCAGGATGAAGTACAAATATACCAGGATGAAGGACATATATACCAGGATGGGGGACATATATACCAGGATGGGGGACATATATACCAGGATAGGGGACATATATACCAGGATGGAAACATACAGTATATACCAGGATGGGGAACATATATACCAGGATAGGGAACATATATACCAGGATGGGAACATTTATACCAGGATGGGAACGTACATACCAGGATGGAGGACACATATACCAGGATGGGGGACATATATACCAGAATGGGGGACATATATACCAGGATGGGAACATATATACCAGGATGGGGAACATATATACCAGGATGGGAACATATATTCCAGGATGGGGGACATACAGTCATGGCCAAAAGTATTCACACCCCTGCAATTCTGTCAGATAATACTCAGTTTCTTCCTGAAAATGATTGCAAACACAAATTCTTTGGTATTATTATCTTCATTTAATTTGTCTTAAAGGAAAAACCACAAAAGAGAATGAAGCAAAAAGCAAAACATTGATCATTTCACACAAAACTCCAAAAATGGGCCAGACAAAAGTATTGGCACCCTCAGCCTAATACTTGGTTGCACAACCTTTAGCCAAAATAACTGCGACCAACCGCTTCCGGTAACCATCAATGAGTTTCTTACAATGCTCTGCTGGAATTTTAGCCCATTCTTCTTTGGCAAACTGCTCCAGGTCCCTGATATTTGAAGGGTGCCTTCTCCAAACTGCCATTTTTAGATCTCTCCAGAGGTGTTCTATGGGATTCAGGTCTGGACTCATTGCTGGCCACATTAGAAGTCTCCAGTGCTTTCTCTCAAACAATTTTCTAGTCCTTTTTGAAGTGTGTTTTGGGTCATTGTCCTGCTGGAAGACCCATGACCTCTGAGGGAGACCCAGCTTTCTCACACTGGGCCCTACATTATGCTGCAAAATTTGTTGGTAGTCTTCAGACTTCATAATGTCATGCACACGGTCAAGCAGTCCAGTGCCAGAGGCACCAAAGCAACCCCAAAACATCAGGGAACCTCCGCCATGTTTGACTGTAGGGACCGTGTTCTTTTCTTTGAATGCCTCTTTTTTTCTCCTCTAAACTCTATGTTGATGCCTTTGCCCAAAAAGCTCTACTTTTGTCTCATCTGACCAGAGAACATTCTTCCAAAACGTTTTAGGCTTTTTCAGGTAAGTTTTGGCAAACTCCAGCCTGCCTTTTTTATGTTTCGGGGTAAGAAGTGGGGTCTTCCTGGCTCTCCTACCATACAGTCCCTTTTCATTCAGACGCCGACGGATAGTACGGGTTGACACTGTTGTACCCTCGGACTGCAGGGCAGCTTGAACTTGTTTGGATGTTAGTCGAGGTTCTTTATCCAACATCCGCACAATCTTCCGTTGAAATCTCTTGTCAATTTTTCTTTTCCGTCCACATCCAGGGAGGTTAGCCACAGTGCCATGGGCTTTAAACTTCTTGATGACACTGCGCACGGTAGACACAGGAACATTCAGGTCTTTGGAGATGGACTTGTAGCCTTGAGATTGCTCATGCTTCCTCACAATTTGGTTTCTCAATTCCTCAGACAGTTCTTTGGTCTTCTTTCTTTTCTCCATGCTCAATGTGGTACACACAAGGACACAGGACAGAGGTTGAGTCAACTTTAATCCATGTCAACTGGCTGCAAGTGTGATTTAGTTATTGCCAACACCTGTTAGGTGCCACAGGTAAGTTACAGGTGCTGTTAATTACACTAATTAGAGAAGCATCCCATGATTTTTCGAACAGTGCCAATACTTTTGTCCACCACCTTTTTTATGTTTGGTGTGGAATTATATCCAATTTGGCTTTAAAACAATTATTTTTGTGTTTTTTTTTTCATTTAAGACTAATTAAATGAAGATAATAATACCAAAGAATTTGTGTTTGCAATCATTTTTAGGAAGAAACTGAGTATTATCTGACAGAATTGCAGGGTTGTGAATACTTTTGGCCATGACTGTATATACCAGGATGGGAGACATATATACCAGGATGGGAACATATATACCAGGATGGGGAACATATATACCAGGATGGGAACATATATACCAGGATGGGGGACATATATACCAGGATGGGAACATATATACCAGGATGGCGAACATATATACCAGGATGGGGGACATATATACCAGGATGGGGACATATATACCAGGATTGGGAACATACATACCAGAATGGGGAACATATATACCAGGATGTTAACATATATACCAGGATGGGGAACATATATACCAGGATGGGAACATATATACTAGGATGGGGGACATATATACCAGGATGGGGAACATATATACCAGGATGGGGAACATATATAGACCAGGATGGGGGACGTATATACCAGGATGGGGGACATATATACCAGGATGGGAACATATATACCAGGATGGGAACATATATACCAGGATGGGAGACATATATACCAGGATGGGGGACATATATACCAGGATGGAGGACACATATACCAGGATGGGGGACATATATATCAAGAATGGGCCAGGATAAGGGAAAAACATATATGTCCTTACAGGATTTACAATGCTACAAGGGCACATGCAGCTGATGAACATGTGGGGGGAAGGCAAGTCCAGCTTTTGCATTGAAGCTCATCAGATTTTACAATTATGCTAATGCCAGTAGACAACTCCTCAACTGACTCCTAAAGCTTGAGAAATATCTGTGTGACTGCTAACACCCCCAGCCAACTTTGTGGACCGATCTGTATTACTGAGTTCTGCTGTGTATATCGATATCGCAGAGCTGAGTGCGTCATTTAGCTCATGAGATATCGCAATGTGTTGTCTACGGTTGTGCACTGGATTATCTCACATTAGAGACGGATCACAGCCCATATCTAAGTGACTAATGCGACTTTGCAACATCTTTAGTAAAATGCAAAGAGACGCGCGGCAGAAAGTCATATTTATTGTAATTCCCAGAAATCCTAATCTCTGAGACATTTCCTTTCATGACTGTGAAGTGAATGTGGAGGAGGCTGATGTCATGAGGCTGTAGGTCCCCACATTTCTTTATCAGCTCAGTAACACGTTCTGCCATTATGACGTCCATTGGTTTCTGGATCCGGATATAAACAATGAGAGGTGAAGAGGGAATCGGCTGATAATGGTAAGAAGACTGCGAGGGTTCCACATCAGGGGTCTGCAAATACATCACACACGAGATGAGACAGAGATGAGGCAACGGGATACAAGAGGCCGAAATGTAACACAAAAGTCATGAGATAATGAGGAATAGACATAATCAGGTCACACACACACACATACAGTGCCTAAAAGTAGTATTCAACCCCCTGCAGATTTAGCAGGTTTAATAAGATGCAAATAAGTTAGAGGCTTCAAACTTCAAACAAGATGCATAAATCTTACAAACCAAAAAGTTTTGTTGCTCAGTTCAATTTTTATAAATTTTAAACATAAAAGTGTGGGTCAATTATTATTCAACCCCTAGGTTTAATATTTTGTGGAAGAACCTTTGTTTGCAATTACAGCTAATAATCGTCTTTTATAAGACCTGATCAGGCCGGCACAGGTCTCTGGAGTTATCTTGGCCCACTCCTCCATGCAGATCTTCTCCAAGTTATCTAGGTTCTTTGGGTGTCTCCTGTGGACTTTAATCTTGAGCTCCTTCCACACGTTTTCAATTGGGTTAAGGTCAGGAGACTGACTAGGCCACTGCAACACCTTGATTTTTTGCCTCTTGAACCAGGCCTTGGTTTTCTTGGCTGTGTTCTTTGGGTTGTTGTCTTGTTGGAAGATGAAATGACGACCCATCTTAAGATCCTTGATGGAGGAGCGGAGGTTCTTGGCCAAAATCTCCAGGTAGGCCGTGCTATCCATCTTCCCATGGATGCGGACCAGATGGCCAGGCCCCTTGGCTGAGAAACAGCCCCACAGCATGATGCTGCCACCACCATGCTTGACTGTAGGGATGGTATTCTTGGGGTCGTATGCAGTGCCATCCAGTCTCCAAACGTCACGTGTGTGGTTGGCACCAAAGATCTCGATCTTGGTCTCATCAGACCAGAGAACCTTGAACCAGTCAGTTTCAGAGTCCTCCAAGTGATCATGAGCAAACTGCAGACGAGCCTTGACATGACGCTTTGAAAGTAAAGGTACCTTACGGGCTCGTCTGGAAAGGAGACCATTGCGGTGGAGTACGTTACTTATGGTATTGACTGAAACCAATGTCCCCACTGCCATGAGATCTTCCCGGAGCTCCTTCCTTGTTGTACTTGGGTTAGCCTTGACTCTTCGGACAAGCCTGGCCTCGGCACGGGAGGAAACTTTCAAAGGCTGTCCAGGCCGTGGAAGGCTAACAGTAGTTCCATAAGCCTTCCACTTCCGGATGATGCTCCCAACAGTCGAGACAGGTAGGCCCAACTCCTTGGAAAGGGTTTTGTACCCCTTGCCAGCCTTGTAACCCTCCACGATCTTGTCTCTGATGGCCTTGGAATGCTCCTTTGTCTTTCCCATGTTGACCATGTATGAGTGCTGTTCACAAGTTTGGGGAGGGTCTTAAATAGTCAGAAAAGGCTGGAAAAAGAGATAATTAATCCAAACATGTGAAGCTCATTGTTCTTTGTGCCTGAACTACTTCTTAATACTTTAGGGGAACCAAACAGAATTCTGGTGGGTTGAGGGGTTGAATAATAAATGACCCTCTGAAGCAACTTTTCCCAATTTAAAAAAAAAAATAAACAAAGAAATAACATTCTTTTTTGCTGCAGTGCATTTCACACTTCCAGGCTGATCTACAGTCCAAATGTCACAATGCCAAGTTAATTCCAAATGTGTAAACCTGCTAAATCTGCAGGGGGTTGAATACTACTTGTAGGCACTGTATATATATATACATACATGCACATAGATGGACACACAGAAATACGGAAACATATAAGTAGATAATCGCTCAGGTGTGCTACAATGGATCAATTTCTATGCACAATATGGAAAGAAATTATTTCAACTGGATAAAGTGCAATTCAGTAAATCATGGTGGAAACCACCAGAACCCAACCAAGGAGTATCAGGAAAGGAGTCCATGCAAAAATAGGGGAGTATATTTATCTCACATCTATTTATTTAAAATCTATTATTAGTGATGACCGAATGTGCTCGGATAATATAACCGAGTGTCTTCGGCGTGCTCGAAAAATATGTTCAAGTCCCAGCGGCTGCGTGTTTCGCGGCTATTTGACAACCTGTTTGTTAGGCAATCCCTGCATGTTTGTGCCTGTCGAACAACCGCGAGACCTGCAGCCACAGGGACTTGAACATATTGTTCGAGCACGCTGAAGACACTCGGTTAGCACTCGAGCATGCTCAGATAACACCTTATCCCAGCACGTTCGCTCATCACTATCTATTATCTATCTCATAAATAATAAATAATAATATTAATTCCTTGCGGCTCCTCTAGAGAAATATTTTTCTATTTGCTAATTTTTATATTCTGTGACTCAGCAGAGCATATTGTGTCTCCATTTAAATCTTGCAGCACTGAATGGGTTATTATGATGCTTTTGCTGCCAAGAAAATAAAGAGAGAAATCTCTTATATCTGTGAACCACGGGCTGCAGACAGACACCAGACAATATAACAAAAGCCAAAATATGACGCAGCCCAGCTAATTATAATCTACAATATAACAGAAGCGCCTGAGCATGTGACGTTGTCTTCCCTCCACCCATATCGCTGCTGATCAATATCTATTCTTCACTGGATTTACATATTAATGAATGGAGAAAGAAGCAGATATTGATTTTATACAATTGATCATTAATTACTATGAGTTTTCAAAGCAGAATTTACAGGAGGTTATCCTGAGACTCAGCAACTTCATACGCACATCAATAGCCGTATGGTATGTACACACATGCGGCATAATAACCACATAAATAGCCATATGGTATGTACACACATGCAGCCTAATACCCACATAAATAGCCATATGGTATGTACACACATGCAGCATAATACCCACATAAATAGCCATATGGTATGTACACACATGCAGCATAATACCCACATAAATAGCCATATGGTATGTACACACATGCAGCCTAATACCCACATAAATAGCCATATGGTATGTACACACATGTAGCATAATAACCACATAACTAGCCATATGGTATGTACACATGCAGCATAATACCCACATGAGTGGACGCACACACAATGTACATACTCATATGTATGTGGATATGGACGCAACAAAAAATAATTGAGGAATTCAATGATTATTGTGATGTTGCAGCTCATCCCAAGCCTTGGGGTATGTGCACACGTTGCGGATTACTCCGGATTTTTCCACACTGATTTTGGTAAATCTGCAGGAAATCCGCACTGCGGATTTACTGCGGAATTACCGTGGATTTACCGCGTTTTTTTCACAGATATTGTGCGGATTCTACCTGTTACACCTTCGGATTACACCTGCGGATTTCTTTTATGGAGCAGGTGTAAACCGCTGCGGAATCCGCACAAAGAATTGACATGCTGCGGAATAAACAATGCAACGTTCCGCGCGTTTTTTTCCACAGCATGTTTACTGATACTGTAAACTCATGGAAAACTGCTGCGAATCCGCAGCAAAATCCGCAACGTGTGCACATACCCTTAAGGTATGTCCAAACGCTGCGTTTTTAGAGCGTTTTTTATGCATTTTTTGTACTCAAATTAAAAGCTGCTTTTTACAGTACCAGTAAAAGCTATGAAACTTCAGAAATCTCATGCACACGATTGCTTTGTTTTCCTGACTGAATTGGAAAACGTCTGCTTTCTTGAAAACTATAGCATGTCAATTTTGTTTGTTTTTTTTTGCTTTTTTTTTCACCATAGAAAGCAAAGAGAAAGTGCAAAAATGCTGCAAAAAACGCAACTTTGAATTTTTGATGCCTTTTGTGAATGAAACTAACTTTATTAACATGTACTCTAGACAAATGACACAAATAATCTACAGCTAAAACCCAGCTAAAAAGCAGCAAAAAACCCCTGCTTTTTATAAGCAGCTTTTTTTAGCTGCCAAGAGAGCAGGTTTTGGCTGCAGAAAAAAAATGCAATAAAAAAGTAACATGTGAACGTAGCTTTAGGGTTATCAGCTGACGGGATGATTTTTTCAAAACTTTCATCAGATTTTATCCATGTGCCATACATGTGTCCTTTTTTTTTAACGTCCATGTGACTTGCGTCTCAATCCTTTTTCATACAAGTACAGTAAAACATGTACATGATCACATACAGTTTTCTAGGTTTATAGTAGAAATCTATCCGTAAAAATTGTTCCATGTGGGATCCGATTTTTTTCTTGCTCCCATAGACTTCAATGAGAAACAAGACAAGAAAAGCCACTACATAAATGTGTGCACACCTGAATATATAGCAAATAACAACTTTATTGAAGGCAGAGACATACAAAATATAAAACCATTAAAAAATCCCATGAGGATCACACAAAAAACACACCATTCCACTAAATATGTAACCAAAAGCAGCCAAAAATAATGAAAAAAATGTATATAAATATATACAATG
Source organism: Ranitomeya variabilis (assembly GCF_051348905.1). Taxonomy (NCBI): domain Eukaryota; kingdom Metazoa; phylum Chordata; class Amphibia; order Anura; family Dendrobatidae; genus Ranitomeya; species Ranitomeya variabilis. The sequence continues at coordinate 539,612,716 of NC_135237.1, forward strand.
CAGTACACGTAGATGTAAACAATATAAGTACTTATGGCTGGTATATTTAGAATATACATATAAGTATAAGCACCATAGAACCCAATATGCAGTGGGCGTCCCCACTCATGGAGCAACCTAAACAGGGTCTCACCTATGCCAGATGAGTGTTATAACAATGGAGCCTTGTGACTAAGATGACACTGAAAAAAAATATATAAAGAAACACAAGGTCTGTGGATAATACCAATAGTGAGGCACCTGAGGGCAAAGAAATAGATATAAATCAGGGTCACAATTTGACCAAATACTGAAGATTTTGCCCGAGCTATGGTACAACAAGAAAATACAACCAGCAAAAATAAGCCGGCTCACCAAGAAAGATGAAGAGCCAGAGTAATTACATGTCCGATGGCTGTCATGAGCAGGACCCTAATACTGGCGGATCAATGGGCAATAAAAGGAAGGTGTGGGAGAATCCCACGCGTATCGCTGTATTGAACAGCTTCGTCAGGGAAAGTGATTCTCCTGCTAGAAGCAGCCGCTAAATATAGCGGCGATGATGATCCTATACATTACCGGTGTGTAGCAATCCAGATGGAAGACCGGAAGCGAGAGAAAGAGAGGCAAAGGCGCAGGCGCAATAGCCCATATGAGCTGGGACCAAATACGTAAGAAAAAGAGGACGACCAGAAGGAAGTAGTCAGCTGACCAATTGGGAACTAATGAGAGCGCAAGCGCAGTGGTCCGGTGTACACGGAATAACTGCGCATGACTAGAAACATATAGAGGCGAGCGGCAAGATGAAAAAAGAATTGCCTAGCCCAAAAGAGTAAGATAGCCTATGCAGATATAGAAATTAGAAGGCACGGAAAATCTATTGTGCGGCCGCACAAAGAATTAGAGAAAAAGTGTATAAGTCAGAAATAATGATAGAAAAATCAGGACAACATAAAAAGACAGTGTATAAATTAATTAATTAATTAATTAATTAAATATATTATGTAAAACCTGAGAAAGTAAAAAAACTGAAATTAATATAATAAGAAATGAAGAAACAAAAAACTGAAAGAAAAAATAAACAATACCCAATTAACATATACCACGATCCCACATTGCAAATGAAAACGAGCTATATGTAACATCTATAAAAAGTATGCAAATGATAATGACTATGGACTATAACAAAATCCCAATTATACCAAAACATGAAAACAATACCAATAAATCTGACAAAACACCAAAATGTACAGAAACAAATGAAAATGTAAATGGCGATCATATGACAAAAGAAATATATAATAATAATAATAATAATAATAATAATAATAAAGATCCAGCATTCAGTCCGGATACTGCCCGCATATGACAACACATAAGTCGAGTGTTCCGGTCAGAGCGTCTCCACTTAGAGTCATCCATAGATATCGAGGAGAGATTCCATCCGTCAATATGCTTCGTCCAAATGCCTCTAATAGGGATATTCACAGGTACCCAATATATGAAAAGTTCCATGGAAGTCATCATGGTTCACAGAATCAGAAATATGTCCAAAGTTCAAAAAGGCTTATTCCCGAAGCGTCAATAGGAGGCATCCAAAGCCTCAAAAGAGCCGGCTTGTAGAAGAACATTATTGAAAAATGAGGTATCACCAGACATAATTAACCTAGGAAGCCAGTGTAGAGGAGTTCTTCGTTCAGACCAAAGGGTGAAAGGGACCTCAAACGAAAAATCCAGCGGGCCTCATGTTGCAATAACCACCTGTGCCGATCACCGCCTCTCTCATTACATAAAATCCTCTGCAAACCAAAAAATAGAGTATTAGTAGATTTACCTCCATGCATCTTGAGGTAATGAGCCGCAATTGGAGTTAAGACCTTACCCTTTCTAAAGTCGGCATGAGCCAAATGAATTGTAGATAGGTGTTTTTGGGCTCGTTTTCTTAGTTCCTGTGACGTCTGACCAATATACACCTTTTGACATGGACAAACAATAGCATAAATCACAAAGCTGGTCTTACAGTTGATATATTGCCGTAGCCCATGATCAGATTTGTCTAAAGGATTATGAAAGAAATCTCTGGTAGGTGGCATGAAGGGGCAAAAGGTACAATCCCCACAGGGAAAAGAACCTCTCAAACGAATGCCCCGATTTAGACAAGTCACTGGTCGTGAATAGTGGCTCTTGGTCAGTATGTCACGTAAGTTGGGTGCTCTTTTGGCGGTCATCAGAGGTCTGGGACTGACACATGTCACTGTTTGAGGGTCTGAGGTCAAAATATCCCAATTTTTTGTCAAGATGTGCCTCACCTGGTTCCAGTTTGTACTAAACTCCGTAATGAACCTGACTGAAGAGTCTTGAAGTCGGGGACGTGATACTAACAGGGAGGCCTGGTCCGATGCACGGGCTCGCTGGAAAGCCTTGGAGATGACCCTCCGGGGATAACCTCGCTGTTGGAATCTCATAGTTAGATCCCTAGATTGTTGTCTGAAACTTTCTTCAGTAGTGCAGTTGCGACGAGCACGAAGGAATTGTCCTGTTGGAATACCCATCCGGGTATGTTGAGGATGGAAGCTCTGGTATTGCAGCAAGTTGTTGGTGGCAGTAGGCTTACGGAACAAATCTGTCACCAGCCTATTCCCATCCGTGGAAATCCGAAGGTCCAAAAACACAGCTGAGTCAGGGGAACAAGAATGAGTGAGAAAAATATTCAATGAGTTATCATTAAGTTCCCTGAGAAATTGTAGACAAGAATTCTCCGTACCAGTCCATATGAAAAAGACATCGTCTATGAAACGATGCCAATGTTTGACATGATCATGAAACATTTGGGAATCAAAGACAATCGTTTTCTCCCACCACCCAAGAAAAATATTGGCGAAAGCCGGGGCACAACGTGCGCCCATGGCCACGCCAGATATTTGTTTGTAAAATGTTCTATCGAACAAAAAATAGTTATGGTGCAGGACAAAACTGAGTAAATCCACAATTAGAGAATCATGAAGGCGATTATCGCCTTTGAGTAGATCTAAAAAATAGGACAATGCTTTTATACCATGGGTGTGGCTAATGTTCGAATAAAGCGATTCCACGTCGCATGTTACCAATAATTCAGAAGACTCAGTAAGCGCCCAATCAATCGACAGGGCCCAGTGTCACCATATCGACATTACAGGAACAGACGTCGATGACTTCGGCCTGCCAGCCTCGCCTAGATATGGGATCTACACAGGTACCTTCTTCTACTCTACAAATAATTACAAATAATTAATTTATCTGACCATATTCTTTCACCAGCAGAGCAGTCGGTATTGCAGAGGGGTCTGTCTTTCTCTCCTACCCAGACAACGGATAAATTTGGTCTCATTAAGGATCTCTACTTATTTTGAAGAAAATTGATACTGCAGGTGATTCAACAACGACCAGAGGTTATCCAGACTCCATCAACCAGGGATCAACAGGTGCTTCAGGATCTCTTGGATTTATTAGAAGACAATATAACACCAACAGGTAGGAAACCCTTTCCATTTAGGAATAAGTCTTCCACTGCTCCATCCTTCTCTCTGGTTCCTGCAGTCAAATTCTTTTTTGAGGCCACTAAAAGAGATATCCTACAATTACCTATGATGTTGGGCAACACCTTTAATCTTTCCCGGCAGGAAAGACGGGCATTGGACTCCTTAAAAAACAATCCCTCATTTATCATCAGGGAGGCGGATAAGGGTGGGAATGTGGTGCTCTGGCCCACCCACCTTTATCTTGAGGAGGCCAAAAGACAGCTCAATAATTCTAACTTTTATGTTAGATTGCCTTCGGATCCGACAGAAATTTTTGCGCAGAGACTCCGCAGAGTTATAGATCAGGCTGCAGCCATGGGTACTATTTCCACGAATGAAAAAAGTTCATGTTGGTTGAGAATCCCATTATTCCTACGTTCTACCTTCTGCCAAAGGTGCATAAGGATGCCTGTAAGCCACCTGGCAGGCCCATTGTGTCAAGCATTGGCAGCATCTGTGAACGAGTGTGCACTTATATTGATTTCTTTATACAGCCTATAGCATCATCTTTGCCATCCTTTATTAAGGATACGGCTGACTTTATTCGTGTTTGTCGTGGTATCACCCTCACAGGCCAGGAATTATTGGTAACATGCGACGTGGAATCGCTTTATTCGAACATTAGCCACACCCATGGTATAAAAGCATTGTCCTATTTTTTAGATCTACTCAAAGGCGATAATCGCCTTCATGATTCTCTAATTGTGGATTTACTCAGTTTTGTCCTGCACCATAACTATTTTTTGTTCGATAGAACATTTTACAAACAAATATCTGGGGTGGCCATGGGCGCACGTTGTGCCCCGGCTTTCGCCAATATTTTTCTTGGGTGGTGGGAGAAAACGATTGTCTTTGATTCCCAAATGTTTCATGATCATGTCAAACATTGGCATCGTTTCATAGACGATGTCTTTTTCATATGGACTGGTACGGAGAATTCTTGTCTACAATTTCTCAGGGAACTTAATGATAACTCATTGAATATTTTTCTCACTCATTCTTGTTCCCCTGACTCAGCTGTGTTTTTGGACCTTCGGATTTCCACGGATGGGAATAGGCTGGTGACAGATTTGTTCCGTAAGCCTACTGCCACCAACAACTTGCTGCAATACCAGAGCTTCCATCCTCAACATACCCGGATGGGTATTCCAACAGGACAATTCCTTCGTGCTCGTCGCAACTGCACTACTGAAGAAAGTTTCAGACAACAATCTAGGGATCTAACTATGAGATTCCAACAGCGAGGTTATCCCCGGAGGGTCATCTCCAAGGCTTTCCAGCGAGCCCGTGCATCGGACCAGGCCTCCCTGTTAGTATCACGTCCCCGACTTCAAGACTCTTCAGTCAGGTTCATTACGGAGTTTAGTACAAACTGGAACCAGGTGAGGCACATCTTGACAAAAAATTGGGATATTTTGACCTCAGACCCTCAAACAGTGACATGTGTCAGTCCCAGACCTCTGATGACCGCCAAAAGAGCACCCAACTTACGTGACATACTGACCAAGAGCCACTATTCACGACCAGTGACTTGTCTAAATCGGGGCATTCGTTTGAGAGGTTCTTTTCCCTGTGGGGATTGTACCTTTTGCCCCTTCATGCCACCTACCAGAGATTTCTTTCATAATCCTTTAGACAAATCTGATCATGGGCTACGGCAATATATCAACTGTAAGACCAGCTTTGTGATTTATGCTATTGTTTGTCCATGTCAAAAGGTGTATATTGGTCAGACGTCACAGGAACTAAGAAAACGAGCCCAAAAACACCTATCTACAATTCATTTGGCTCATGCCGACTTTAGAAAGGGTAAGGTCTTAACTCCAATTGCGGCTCATTACCTCAAGATGCATGGAGGTAAATCTACTAATACTCTATTTTTTGGTTTGCAGAGGATTTTATGTAATGAGAGAGGCGGTGATCGGCACAGGTGGTTATTGCAACATGAGGCCCGCTGGATTTTTCGTTTGAGGTCCCTTTCACCCTTTGGTCTGAACGAAGAACTCCTCTACACTGGCTTCCTAGGTTAATTATGTCTGGTGATACCTCATTTTTCAATAATGTTCTTCTACAAGCCGGCTCTTTTGAGGCTTTGGATGCCTCCTATTGACGCTTCGGGAATAAGCCTTTTTGAACTTTGGACATATTTCTGATTCTGTGAACCATGATGACTTCCATGGAACTTTTCATATATTGGGTACCTGTGAATATCCCTATTAGAGGCATTTGGACGAAGCATATTGACGGATGGAATCTCTCCTCGATATCTATGGATGACTCTAAGTGGAGACGCTCTGACCGGAACACTCGACTTATGTGTTGTCATATGCGGGCAGTATCCGGACTGAATGCTGGATCTTTATTATTATTATTATTATTATTATTATTATTATTATTATATATTTCTTTTGTCATATGATCGCCATTTACATTTTCATTTGTTTCTGTACATTTTGGTGTTTTGTCAGATTTATTGGTATTGTTTTCATGTTTTGGTATAATTGGGATTTTGTTATAGTCCATAGTCATTATCATTTGCATACTTTTTATAGATGTTACATATAGCTCGTTTTCATTTGCAATGTGGGATCGTGGTATATGTTAATTGGGTATTGTTTATTTTTTCTTTCAGTTTTTTGTTTCTTCATTTCTTATTATATTAATTTCAGTTTTTTTACTTTCTCAGGTTTTACATAATATATTTAATTAATTAATTAATTAATTAATTTATACACTGTCTTTTTATGTTGTCCTGATTTTTCTATCATTATTTCTGACTTATACACTTTTTCTCTAATTCTTTGTGCGGCCGCACAATAGATTTTCCGTGCCTTCTAATTTCTATATCTGCATAGGCTATCTTACTCTTTTGGGCTAGGCAATTCTTTTTTCATCTTGCCGCTCGCCTCTATATGTTTCTAGTCATGCGCAGTTATTCCGTGTACACCGGACCACTGCGCTTGCGCTCTCATTAGTTCCCAATTGGTCAGCTGACTACTTCCTTCTGGTCGTCCTCTTTTTCTTACGTATTTGGTCCCGGCTCATATGGGCTATTGCACCTGCGCCTTTGCCTCTCTTTCTCTCGCTTCCGGTCTTCCATCTGGATTGCTACACACCGGTAATGTATAGGATCATCATCGCCGCTATATTTAGCGGCTGCTTCTAGCAGGAGAATCACTTTCCCTGACGAAGCTGTTCAGTACAGCGATACGCGTGGGATTCTCCCACACCTTCCTTTTATTGCCCATTGATCCGCCAGTATTAGGGTCCTGCTCATGACAGCCATCGGACATGTAATTACTCTGGCTCTTCATCTCTCTTGGTGAGCCGGCTTATTTTTGCTGGTTGTATTTTCTTGTTGTACCATAGCTCGGGCAAAATCTTCAGTATTTGGTCAAATTGTGACCCTGATTTATATCTATTTCTTTGCCCTCAGGTGCCTCACTATTGGTATTATCCACAGACCTTGTGTTTCTTTATATATTTTTTTTCAGTGTCATCTTAGTCACAAGGCTCCATTGTTATAACACTCATCTGGCATAGGTGAGACCCTGTTTAGGTTGCTCCATGAGTGGGGACGCCCACTGCATATTGGGTTCTATGGTGCTTATACTTATATGTATATTCTAAATATACCAGCCATAAGTACTTATATTGTTTACATCTACGTGTACTGCATTGTATATATTTATATACATTTTTTTCATTATTTTTGGCTGCTTTTGGTTACATATTTAGTGGAATGGTGTGTTTTTTGTGTGATCCTCATGGGATTTTTTAATGGTTTTATATTTTGTATGTCTCTGCCTTACAATAAAGTTGTTATTTGCTATATATTCAGGTGTGCACACATTTATGTAGTGGCTTTTCTTGTCTTGTTTCACATTGCAGTTTTCATGCTTTGTGTAGCACCCTGGTTTTAATATTTATACAAGTGTTGTGCGCCGGACACATTTATCTATCATAGACTTCAATGAGTCACATCGAAAACTTGGATGAAAATAGTGCAGGCTGCCATTTTTTTCTAACGATCACTGAGTTAAAAAATGATACATCTAAACAGCTCTATTGGGGTCGTCAGGAAATCAAATCGCACACATCCGATTGAAACAATCATCTGCATGAGCTCTTAATCTCCCCATCACAAGATGCAGAGGAAGAAACTGTGGTTCCTAAGTTGGGCTCCTGCTGGAGCTGCTGGCGAAACGTATGGAGCGTTATTCTCAGGCGAGGAGGCAGCTAGAAGTGGGTCTTACCAAGGATCCTGATTTGGAGAGTTCTGTTCTGTTTTCCTAAAGTATTCTCAGAATTAATTCTCCTTACTGGCACCTCCGAAACAGCGCTGACTTATTTATTTGCATAGATTAATATACGTATAGATTAACAGTTCATATGACAGAAACTCACACATACAGCTCTGGCAAAAATTAAGAGACCACCACATCAAAACCCTCCCATGGGCAGCCCAATCTCCAGACCTGAACCCCACTGAAAAGCTCTGGAATGTAATCAAGAGGATGATGGATAGTCACAAGCCATCAAACAAAGAACTGCTTACATTTTTGCCCCAGAAGCAGTGCGAAAGACTGGTGGAAAGCATGCCAAGATACATGAAAGCTGTGATTAAAAATCATGGTTATTCCACAAAATATTGATTTCTCAACTCTTCCTGAGGTAAAACATTAGTATTGTTGCTTCTAAATGATTATGAACTTGTTTTCTTGGCATTATTTGAGGTCTGAAAGCCCTGGGTTTTTTTTTAATTTGGACCATTTCTCCTTTTCAGAAAATAAATACTAAATTTATTGCTTGGAACTTTGGAGACATGTTGTCCGAAGTTTATAGAATAAATGAACAATTTACATTTTACTCAAAAATATACCTATAAAGAGAAAAATCAGACAAACTGAACATTTTGCAGTGGTCTCTTAATTTTTGCCAGAGCTGTAGATTATTGCTTCCCTGGGTGGGGGAGAGTGACAGATATAAGGCTGATTCAGGAGCTCAGCAAGGAATGTGGCCCCAGCTTGGGGAGCCCCTGGTCCCCGATATTCTGACAACAAAAACACACATACATGAGCATACGCATACACACCTAAATAAAAAATGCACATAAATACACATACTCCCTCCCCCCCACATACAAACACTTAAACCAAAAAAAGATACACACAAACACATATCTATGAATTTATACACACAAACATATGTTTTCATGCATTGACTTTACAGACAAGAACGCTGAGGGTATGTGCACACGTTCCGGATTATTCGTAGATTTTTCGCGTTTTTTTGGCGGCTTTCTGCAGCAAAAACGCTTAAAAAACGCATACATTAAGCATCCCATCATTTTTAATGGTTTCCGCAATTTTTGTGCGCATGTTGCGTTTTTTTCCGCAAAAAAAGCATGCGGAAAAATACACAGCATGTTCATTAATTTTGTGCATTTTAAGCGGATTTCCCACTATATTATTGCATTAGGAACCTCCGCACAAAATCCGCACAAAAAAAAGTGCAAAATATGAGCAAAATACGAGATAAAAATGCGACAAAAACGCGTGCAGAATTCCTGCGGAAAACCTCAGGATTTTCTCAGGAAATTTCTGCATACTTTCCGGACGTGTGCACATAGCCTAACAGTTGCCTGGAACGAATTCTGATTCTCCCACAGTCGGCTTTTGGCTTGTAAGAGCTGAATGGTGCCATGCGCCCCCTAGCTGCAAGACCCTGTAACAGCTAAATATACAACTATTGTCGAAAAATAATTTTTAACAATTTGACTTAATACAACCGGATCTGGTAGCACATGTTTTTAAAGGGTCGGTAATATTTTTACGGGGTCACTGGAAAACTAAATCATTAACACATTTATTCGAGAGCTATGGAAGTAATGAAGGTTTAGTTATTAAAAAGCTATAATGTGACACAGTCCGATGATGTGCAGGGATGGATCGGCTTAAGGGGAACCATCTGCAGGATAGGTCATCAACACCATACATACATATCATCACTCACATCAGTCCATCATATGAAAGATTTTGACTATGTACTTAGTACACAGAAAATATTATTTTACCATTTATGCAACTTCATTGTTTTACCTTTAGTGTTGAATTTTTGTTGGATCTTTTATATTTTTGTTTTTATTGTAACCAAAATTTGAAAATTATATTTTTATCAAAATATTTGTTAATTCCGAAAGTGATAGGTCATCTGTCTCCTCCGACCAGACGACCACTTTAATTTCTGCAGAATGTTTTTTCTTACCTTTTTTTTGGATCCCGCAGGATGGTGCCCATTGTACTGCGCTTATTTGATTAACATGTTGACATTTTAGGTCTTTTCTTGGATAAGATTCTTCCTGTTTCTATCATGTCCATTGTTTCAAGTGTGACAATCAGCGCTCGGAATATTTCCTTTGTCTTTAGAAAGTCCCAGGTTAATGTTAATAAGTGTTTATGTATGTCACCTAACTATGACACAATAGTAGAAACACAATGGCCCCCAATTAAAAGTTGTGTAATTAGCACAATCTTTTACCAATTGTGCTTAGATAAGTAACGTATCAACATATAGAAGTCACAGCCTTTAACTGAAAAAACATTATCATTTAATGTAGGCCGATATACATGTATATGACCTGGCTGGGAGCTGGGTATGATGGTGAGAAAAGGAAGACAAAACTTTTTACAGGCAAATCCTGATCCTAATTGCTTTTTTATTGTTTCCTAAATATGCAAATATTAGAGACTGCACTTTTTAGCCAAGATATATACTCAACTTTAGAATTATATATCCTAGAATAATAGAATCCTCTACTCCGAAAATTCTGAAGGTCGTGGAATGATGGCAATTATACAATGGAGACATATTACTGATCTACGAATGATGAAACGATAAAAACTAATTTTTCAAAACATCTCGATTTCTTCGGTCTGGAGTATGAGCGCCATGTGCAGAAATCCTGGCACTTACAGCCTTGGCTGCTATCCATGAGGCTAATAATGGTCGTCTGAGAAAGGTTCTGTCGTGAGCGTAACATGTCTCCATCCTGTAATTTCTCTAATCTAATTACATGACTTTTGTTCTGGGTGTTGTAATTTCATTTTTGAGGGGTCTAACTATCATAAATTCTGCTACCTCACATCATGATCCCAGTAGTAAGACAGGTACGACGTTCCTTCGTGAAGGACTATTCATGCTGTTGCCCATGTGGTTTCCAGACTAAACTCCGGCTATAATCGAGTCCAAGACAAAACCTATTTCTTATGCTCGGGGGTCTGGAAATACCGCAGAACATAATAAGGCCCATTTGATTTGCATAAAATAAACTGTAAGGGTATGTGTCCACGTTCAGGATTGCATCAGGATTTGGTCAGGATTTTTCATCAGTATTTGTAAGCCAAAACCAGGACTGGAACAGTTAGAGGAAAAGTATAATAGAAACATATGCACCACTTCTGCATTTATCACCCACTCCTGGTTTTGGCTACAAAACCTGATGAAAAATCCTGACCAAATCCTGATGCAATCCTGAACGTGGACACATACCCTTACAGTTTATTTTATGCAAATCAAATGGGCCTTACTCACCTGTCGTGGCTCTAGTGCCGGGCCTTGCTTCTGTCTCCTATGTTCATCCCCCATTGCAGTAGTCCACGCCGGATTTCTCAGATAGCCAGGTAAACTTCCTTGACATTGCCACCATGCGCCTTTTAAAGATGTCTCAGGCAGAGGACAATTTTTTGGATAATAATCAGCACTATCTACAGTTGCCTCAAGCTTGTTAGTAATTTGCTACTCATGACTTCCATGCTACAACCGGCTAAGCTCATTCCAGCTTTATAGGTGTTGTCTACAATGCAACTGTATTTGGTGCTGTTCAGACTTTGCCTCTGCATTCAAGGTAATGCATCTCCTCAAGCAAGGTTCCAGTTTGCAACTCTACTAGAAGTTATAAGTTTCTTATACAGTTACTCTCTCTATCCAAACACCTGCCTCTGCTTCATCCATGCTACTTGCTCTTCTTTTTTGACTACTGTTCTACACACCCTGCTGTCCTGGTCCTTACTTATCCATGCAATGTCCATCAAGACCCGCCCTGTTGCGCCTTCGCTTTCAGTCTGTACTGCCCACCCAGATGTACAGCTTAGATAATCCCATCTCACCAGGTGATTCTTTACAATAAATTGATTTTACATTGTATTTCCCTGCTTTTAGTTTGCATCCAGGAGCATAACCATAGTGGGTGAAGGAATTGTATTTGCACCCAGGACCTGGAGCCTAGAGTTGCCCAAAAATTTCTTATCAGAAGACCAATACTATTAAAGACCCTGGATAGTTGCATTGCCCTGATGGACATATTTGCGTTTGGGACCTCAAGCTTCAAGTTGTGGCATTTGGGTGCATCTGAAGTCCACATCTACCATTTATGAATTTCTATATAAATTGTTAACATTCATTTAGGCATTATGGATGTTCTTTTTACATTTGGAAAAAATACATAAATTGCTTAAAAAAAAGGGGAAGCAAGTGAGAGAGAAGGGCTGACTTTTATTGTACATGTTGTGTAATTATGAAATGAGATGTCTACGAGTCAGTGAGCATTGACACCCTGCGCATGTGTTACCTCCCGCCATACTTAGAAGACATTTCAGCTCCACTGGTCAGTGTTTTCCATGTTTAACTCAACCACATGGGCATTATTACAGTGAAGGCCTTTTAGGATTTTGAAAATCCAAATAATCCAGAGGATCTAAGCCTAAATTCCATGTTACTGCTGTCTAGCGGACAGAATATTTTGAAGTTTTGGAGATTATATTGCAGTTTATTTAGTTGCTTTTTTTGCATGGACTGTGGCCCGGAAAGTTAGTGTTTCCTGCACCAAAATCCTTATGTAAAAATGTTCACAAATTGAAAATCATTGTTGTTAATGGGGTGTATATTACAAAACAACTGAAATCTATATATTTATGGAAAGTAACACGTCCTGTTTAAACTGTTTACTATTAGTTAATAAATGGGCAGACGGTGGTCCTAAAATAATTATAATAAATAGAGTCACCTGCCGATTGCCCTTAGCCCAGGGACAGGACAAGTTTACTTGGTCATCTGCATTGGTCTTGGATTCTTCCAATGCTGAGGTAGGTCCTCATGGTCATGTGGGGACAATACACATTATTAATATCAATGATGTGTGTTGCCCCCATGTGACTGCATGGGCATCAGAGCCAGAAGACTTGAAGACCATGGAAGCTGCAGCAGAGATGAAGTAAAGGTCGATGGTCTAATGCAGTGCTCCCCAACTCCGGTCCTCAAGAGCCAGTGCGGCGCCCCAGAGTCCTGGTCGTTGCAGTGCTGTCGCTCCACCACTAAGGGGAGTGATGGTACGTCTGATTGCACTAAGAGAGTTCACCTGACCAGGTATCACAGTCACACATTACACTCCACACTCCGGCCACCAGGGGGAGCAAAAGATTCTATGTATTAGGCCACTCCTCACACTCTGGTAAAACTGGGGGCTGGATAGGAAGTTAGAGAGAAGCTGACTGGATTTTGCCCAGGTAACATCTAGTGAGAGAAGAGCGTTGCTTGGGAAGATACAGGGGGGTCCCTGTCAGGGGTGGGATCCTGACAGAGGCCTAGCAAAGGACAGATCGTTACGGAGCCGCGCCTGCACCTCATTGCGGAGACATCTTGAGAAAGGACACAAAGCGAAGTATATTGTGGAGAAGTGAGAAACGAGATCACAGCACAAAGGCGATAGAACCAGTAGGAGTCGTGCCCCGAGATCGGCAACATCCTACTGAGGCGCGTAGCCAGCGGCCGGAACGCCGAGGGAGTAATAGACTCTACGCATTACTTTGAACTACGACAGGGCAGTTAACTCTAGGTTGGCTGCCTCACCTTAATCACTTAATGAAGACAACGGAGGCAATTGTGGGAGAGGGGCGTCTCTAGGGTCCCTATAAAATAACTCCAGGCCTACCCCGTCATACGGGTGCGTCCTATCCATATCATCTGGGGGACGGAGAGAAAGAACAGAAACATACACGACAGTTGTGAGGATTATCCCGTGGTGCTCAGCAGGGAAGTACTACAACACCCAGGCGCTAGTAGGAAGGCTACTGATTTCCACCTGCAGAGGGAACTCTGGATGTGCCTTTGGACCGGCCGGTCTCAGCCAGCCCTGTTAGCAGTGCTCTGGATTGCGGATCCTGAAGCCTTCAGTAAAGAGGTAAAGAGACTGCAACCCTGTGTCCTCGTTATTTACTGCGACCTACACCGTCACCTACATCTTTAATTGGACGCCCCTTAGCAGGGCCATGGACCAGGTCAGGCCACCGTGACATCCCCAGAACCGAGAGACCCGGTACCGAGTACCCCGCTGCCCTGTGTTTGGGGGGCCACTCCACCACCAACAGGTCATGTTTTCAGGATTTCCTCAGTATTGCACAGGTGATGGAATTCTTGTCTTTCCAGGTGATGCAGTGATCACCTGTGTAATACTAAGGAAATCCTTAAAACATGACCTGTTGGTGGCTCTTGAGGGCCGGAGTTGGGGAACACTGGTCTAAGGCATAAGAGGGACATAAAAAGGTTAAAGCCCATGGTCATATCATTGACACCAGAAGAACCAAAGACTGACACAAAGAACAAGGGAAATTGCAGCAGAGGTGGACAGAGTCAGGTGAGGGCCTAGGACATAAGAGGACCTGGACAGAGAAAAGTCCCTAGGGCAATAGCAGTTAGAGTTGAACGAATCGATGCCTAACAAATCAAATTCGTTATGGATTCCCAGAAATTCGGGATTCTGGTGAATTCAAAATTTTTGCATGGATGCGATTAATGAAAATCCAGTCGGCTAATGTTTTTCTGGATTCTTTTGAAGTCCTGAAATTGCCTGAAAAAAAATTATTACCACCTGTCTTACACCCTCACCATAAGAAGTCAAGTGAGACCGTAGGACTGGTAAAAATAGTTTTTCGTTTTCATTTTTTTATTTTACCCCTTTTCAACCATCCAACATATCCAGCAACATGGTGGTGCATCAAGTCCAGAACATTTTTAAAATGCCAGAATCCTAAATGTTCCAGAAATTTGCAAGAAATTTGATTACTCATGAATGAATTCTGTCATCTTGAACTACTAATTACCCCTGAGGACTGACTAATAGATGGTGGTACCAGTTGTGGACCAGTGCTGAGGCCACCATCATGTAGAAGGTGTCTGATCTGGTGGTAGAGGTTCTTTTTTGTTCGTCTTTACATGTCATTTATCCTTGCAATGTTTTTCTATTTCAAAATCCGAACAGGAAAGTATTGGACGCGTCATGTTATCATCAGTCGGCCGTCATTTTCCCATATTTGTGTTTGTCTTTTATGGCGAAACCCCAATTACATGTGATTAGTCTGTCTAGTGTCAGGTGGGACCAGGGAAGCTCCAGAAGAGATGAAGTACCCCCGAGTGCAGCCCGGTGATATCATGTGTATCTCTGAAGAAGGGAGTCGCCTCCGATGACTAGACAGATCTAGATATTGTGCAAGAAGGAAACTTAAAGGAAAATGTTGGATCTTACTTAAAACAGGAACAGCTGAAATGACAAGATGTATAGACCGGGCGCCGCCCTTTATGGGAATCAGACGTCAATTTCAGGGGGATCACAGTATAAATAAATGTGAAGCTAAAGTTGGTTCAGAGGGATTTGGTCAGATCATTGATGTTTATCACTGGTGATACAGGGAACATACACAGAGGATAAACAGAGTCCGTGTCCAGCCCCGACGTGCTGTATACATTGGGAAAAGCTGTACAGGGAAGACTCGGTAATGTCTCCGAGCCACAGCAAACACATCACATTATATAACGTCACTGAGGAATAATAAATAGATGCATAGACAACACAGCAGCCTCTGTAAGGGCAAAGATATATGACAGCACTGGAAACAGTCTAATCTTTATTGATAATCAGTAAGAAGTCCTGAAAAATGAAGGTTATTGGCACATAAATTAGCCAATTCATGTATGCCCATCTGCCACGACAAGGTGACACTTCTCTGATGGGTCCTATCCTACTGGGCATGCCACTTTCCAATCCTACTGAACATGCAACTCTTGAGCTTATTGCCCGAGAGACACACGTTTGTCCTTTTAATTGTATACATTTTAGCCAAAGATTGGCATGTTCAGTAGGACTGGAAAGTAGTCCAGTAGGATAGGATCCATCAGAGAGGTGTCACCTTGCCGTAGTTGATGGGCATACATGAATTGGCTAATTTATGTGCTAAGAACCTTCACTGTTTGTAAGTACATTCTATTGAGTAACAATACTGCTTAGATTTAATGCTTCAAGTGTTTTCATGTATATTGGCCCTTACAGAGGCTGCTTTTCTTTTTACATATTATGCAGTCATTGCAGCTTGCACCTGTTCACACTAAGAAGGTGCTAGTCAGGTTTTTTTTTTATTTTAGATAGATAAATTGATATTAGATGATAGATAGATAGATAGATAGATAATAGATAAAAAGATAGATGATAGATAGATAGATAGATAGATAGATAGATAGATAGATAGATAGATAGATAGATAATATATACATAATGGATAGATGATAGATAGATAATAGATAGATAATAAATAGAGAGATAGATAGATAGATAGATAATAGATAGATAATACATAATAGATAGATAATAGATAGATAATAAATAGAGAGATAGATAGATGGATAGATAGATAGATAATAGATAATAGATAGATAGATATATAATAGATATATAATAGATAGATAATAGATAGATAATAGATAGATATGAGCTAGATAATAGACCGATTGATTTTGGAACTGTTGTGCTCACTGTTTCTGTGTCTGGTATCTCCCGTACAATCTTTTATTAGCAGCCATGTGTTCTGCCTTACATGTAATCCCCAGTATATTAGGCGTGGACATGATATCATATATGAGCTGAGTTATTAGCGATCGTTTATTCATGGGAGCTGACATCTTGAGATTCTGCAGTAAAATCATCATCTTTACCTTCGCTCAGAAGACTGATGTGAGATGTTACAGAACATTCTAACTAATCTGTGGTTTCCCCATCATAATGGGAATGATATAGTCAGACGTACGTTCCCACCACGTGTGTTCTGGGTATGAGGTGAGCCCTTACGCTGCCGACATCAGACACATAGACGTCAGTGCGGACTGAGTTAATATCTAACATTAATGGGAAATCAGGAGATGATATCATTAGAGCTCTTGGTTCTTGGGCTTCACTAATTCCCAAATTGAAGGGTCCAGGGTGCTTTGTGTTGGGAAATGCTCACAGCATGACAGTAAGTAGTCAAGTTCTCTATAGCGCCTCCACAGGGGAAATGAAGAATTTCACAGTGTTCATTTGGATCACTGGGTAGTCTGAGCAATGTATGGCAGGTCCACCAGAGAGAGGGGTGATCTATATAAAAGCCCTTGGCAAAAGTCTATTCAAAATAGGAAGACTTTCCAGTCGGAAGCTGAATGTGTCTTTCCTAGGTTGAATATATTCCTAAGATCAATGATGCCATATGATCAGCTTTTAAAAACCGTTATTTTATGATACTCTGCTAGGAGATGTTTATTGTATACGTGTCTACAAGTGGTCACCAGGTGATTGTGTTGTAAATTGCTGTCAGGTTCACAGAGATTGAAATCCTGCCTGGAAGAAAAAACTTTTTTAGGGTCTGATATTATCAGACAACTTAGTAGGATGACAGTTCTGGGATTATTAGAAACATTTGGAGATGACAATTTAAAGGGGTTGTCTCAAATTCTGAAATGGGTAAAATTGCTTTTTAAAACATCTTATTAAAAATCTTCTTTGTTTTCAAGAACAGAGGGATTTTTAATTTTATAGTTTACTGCTCGTTGAATAAGTTACTGGCCACCTCTACAGTCTATCATAGTTGAAGGTTTTCCTGGGCAATGAGTGTGGACTAGCAAACTGTTTGCCATACAGCATGCAGACATTGCTCTGAACCATGGCTGATTGTTAGATGTGTCCAGCTTTAGTGCCCTTCTGCTCCTCCAATGCTGCAGAGGTAAAGCCGCCTCTCCTAACAGACCAGGAACATGCCGAGTTCAGACTATGCAGCCGGTCTGATCTGTCTTCAGATGTGCACCGCCCCTCTCTGGCAAGCAGGAAGCCTCCAGGCAGAGGGGCGATGTGCTCCTGAAGAATGAAGTTTAGACAACCCCTTTAATTTGAATAGAGGCCAGCCACATAAGTAGTTTTTGTGTAGACAGATTGATGTCTCATGACACCTTTCATACTGAGCAAGCAATATGGGAATTTTTGTGGCATTCTTCCTGCACCCTTCTGTCAAAATTGATGGGCCAGAAAAAGATGACAAACCTGCCTCGAGATTCTGAGCTCAAAATCTTTATGATCTGAAATAATCACCCAATGAATCGCGTTCCTGGAAGTCTCCTATTTTGGGATTTGCGTTCACGCATAGAATCTTTTCTAAGGAAAATAAACCAGATTTTGACTCAGCTCAGCATGTGAGGTCCAGGATTACAATCGCTTAAAACCAGCAGGAAAAAAAAATCAAACGGCAGATAAAAAATGATGTTTCCCCTGCAAGATCATATAGGATAATTATAGCAGAGCTCCACAGACAAGGATGGACTCATCTACATTAACAACGCCATATGCCTCAGCCATGTGGCTACTACTGTTACTCCTACTGTGTGATGGGATTTTGGAGAGATCCCCTGTTTCATCATGATGCCCAAACGTATAGCTAAAATAAGCATTCCCTTTATAATGGCTCCAAACCAAAGGCTCATATAATAAGATATTGACCTCCAATAATAAATCAGATGTTGGCCTTCACACCGAAATGTAGTGAGATGTTGGCACTTAAACAGTAGCAAAATATTAACCTCCAGAAGGTAGCAAGACTTTGACCTTCTGAAATTAATAAAATGTTGGCCTCCAAAAGTTAGTAAGAATTAGACATCCATAACAAAATGAAATGTTGGTCTCAGGCCTTATGTCCTTCAGGAAGGAGTGAGATTTTAGCCACCAAAAGTTAGTGATATGTTGGCCTTCAAAAGTTTGCAACATTTTGGCCTTTGGAAGATGCTGACCCCAGAAGATAGTGGGATGTTGGTCTACAAAAGGTAGTAAAACAGTGGCCTTCAAAAGGTAGCAAGACTTTGGACTCTGGAAGGAAATTAGATATTGTCCCAAGAAGGTAATGAGATGTTGGGCTAGAGTTGAGTGAATATGTTCAGAATCAGTCGCCGAATCTGAATTTGCCATCTTCGTACAATATTGGTACCCTATTTGAGACAAATTTATGTTTGATGACCGGTTCTGAACATATTTGTTAATTTCTACTCCCATTTACTCCAATAAGGTTCGGCGAATATTGCAAGAACAATCATAATTGAAACTGAATTTTGAAAAATTCGCTCAACTCTACTGTAAGTTGGCCTCGACAAGGTAGTAAGATGAGATACTAACTCCAGAATAAAGTAAAATGTTGGCCTCTAGAGGTTAGTGAGATGTTGGCCTCCTAAAAGTAGTGAGATGTTGGCTTCCAGAACGTAGTGAGTTGTTGGCATCCGGAAAGAAATATGATGAAGACCTCTGGAAGATAGCAAATTAGTGGTCTCCAGAAGGCAATAGGCTGATAGATGTGAAAATAGTTCCTTTTTCATTCCTCCATATTCATTTCAGCCAAGGAACACAGCTGGATTCCTTCAATTTATATCTGAAGATGCTAAACAAAGCCAAAAAGAAAAACAATTTGAAGAAAAGTTAATTAAAAATGTAGAGGAAAATGCATGCTTATTTCTACTATTCAATGTTAGTCAAAACTTTCACAAAGATTGTGTTCTGTGGAATACTGTTCCAATGGCCTAACCCCTTCATAACATCCGCTGCACATGTAAGGAGCTTACGTTCCAACAAACTGCCGTATGTGTACGGCATGACGATCGATCAGGATCACAACGATCAAAAGCGTGTGTCAGCGCTATATGAAAGCTGACACTTTGCAGCAGCACCCACAATCGGTGCTAGCACCAGTCGCGGGTGATTAACCCCTATGATGTCACAGTTAATAGCAATAGCGATATCGGTATGGTTGCAGAGGGAGCGCCCTTTTTACTTTTCTGCTCTGACTGGCACAATGCAATGGCAATCACGTTGTGCTGATGGTCTTCATGGTAACTCCGGGCCAAAAGATAGATCACCCATGTTCGGTGGCCTGCAATTTCCTGCTCAGAGCAGGAGCTGACATACCTCCTCCCTTTGTGCAATTGCCTGATTTAATGTCCTACGATGCAAAAGCATTGCAGAGTATTAGATCAGTGATCAGAGAAGGGAACGTTGATGTTCTAACCCAGGACAAGGCAAAAAAAAAGTTGTAAATTTTTTAAAAAAATGTTAAAACTAAATCCCAAAGTAAAGACAAAAATGAAATGAAAAAAAAAATATGAATCCAATAAATACAAATATTTATGTAAAACAAATAAACTACACACATTTGGTATCGCCCTGTCTGAAACGACCTGACCTATGAATCTATCCCTCTTGTTAACCATTTCATTGAACACCGTAAAAAAAATTGGCAAAAATTATGTTTTTTTATTACTGAACAAAAATAAGTAAATTAAATTAAATAAAGTGCGATTAAAAAGTAAAATATAAGTAAAAATTGTATAACTGAAAACATCATCTTGTCTCGCAAAAAAACAAGCCACCATACAGCACTATTAGCAGAAAAATAAAAAAGTTATAGGTCTCAGTAGAGCGATATGAAAACTATTCTTTTTTCTATAAATTAGTTTTTATTGTGTAAAAGCGCCAAAACATAAAAAAATCATAAATGTGGTATCGTTGTAATCATACTGACCTGAAGAATAAAGCTACTTTATCAATTTTACCAACGGTATAAACAAAACTATTTCTGAACTGCTGTTTTTTGTTCGTTATGCCTCACAAAAGTTGGAACAGAATGCGACCAAAAATTGTTATGTGACCAAAAATGGTACCAATAAAATGTGAACTCGGCCCACAAAAAATCAATATGGAAAAATTATAGCTCTCAAAATTATAGTTCTCAGCGCTGAGATCTCATCTCCCGAGACCTCGGTGCCGAGATCTCCATCTGCGCATGCGCCGCCCTGGCCGGCAGCCATGTTCCCGGAGTCCAGTCCACCCGATAGGAAACCATGTCACTGTGGGGGCTCTGGGCTTTCACAAGATGTCGGCAGAGCCCCCGCAGCACCGAACACCCGCAGCGGCGTGCAACACCGCACATCCAAACACCTCATCATCCCAGCATGCGGCCGGTAAGGTATATCTGCATTATAAGAAGCACCCCAATTTTACCCCCAAATTTGAAGGAAAAAAGTGCGTCTTATAATCCATAAAGTACGGTACATTTACCACTAACATAAAGTACAACGTGTCACAAAAAATACATTTGGGATTTGTTGTAATGTTCCAAAATTATTACCTCATAAAGTGACACTGGTCAAAATTGTAAAATTTGGCCTGGTCAAGAAGGTGAAAACAGACTTTGGGTGAAGGGGCTAATGTCTATGGTCATACTAGTAAGTATGGACTCACTGTACAATAAATTAATACAAAAAATTCCCTCAAAATGTTAAAAAGAAATTAAATATTAAAATGTAATAAAATAAGACGCTTTTCATAACTACAGGAAAGCTATGTTTCTATAAATTTCCAGACTTAAGGCCGTATAATGGGGTTTATTGTTCCTGTCGTGTCTAAATACTTAACCAATTAATATAAAATGACCTCATGGTAAGACAAAGTCTTTGAGCCCCTGTCATCACTTTTACGTAACCACTCCATGAAGAATCAAAGTAATCCTTAAAAGCACTAATATAAATAATCAGCAGAGCGAATATTTGTTATATAGCACAATGCCGCGTTAAAAACGGCAATATACAGCAGCTGCAGGGGAAACAAATACATACTGTGATGTGATGTGAGAGCGTATAGTTGTTTGATGGGAACGTTGTAAAAACTACATTTTAAAGCAATGTGTCATGCAGAATTACAGTTTTTCCTGGCTTCATCATTTCAATTTACTGTCTGTCAATTCCTTATTTCTAAAAAATAAGATGGATTCCTATTGAACAAATAGAAACTGTTAAATGACGTTACAGCACTCCAACAGGGGACATGAAGTATTACATGCTGTCTAGAGGAATTAATAGGCAAATGTTGTAACTTTTCAAGATGTTGGGTCCTCCAGGAGGAGAAATAGGGGTATAGGAGGAACACTATGTACAACGGCATCCATGGCTCAAAGGCAGCTGTGTCATGTAAGGATCGTAGCATTAGAAAAGCTACAATATTCTGCTTCCGTGGGCAAAATGAATAGGATAAAAGGAACACTAATCAGAAAATATAAAACAACATATAATATAGCTTTTCTCTCTGATAATCCTTTCCTTTCCTCCTACGTTGTTTCACATTAGAATTAAAATTATGCAATAAGTAAAGTTTATTGTTCTAAAGAGCTCAGTCACTTTTCCTCCAAGTCCGCAATGTCCTATATCAGGGTTCAAGACAAATGGCTGCAGCAGGAACCTCCCCCCTTTCCTGTCTGCAGTACAATAAAAAAAGTTAAGTCACTTTCTCTAACGTATTTTAGATATATAAACACTGACAAAAAAAATGGCACATGGCAAATTTAATTTGCATCAAATTTTGGAAAAAATGTGGAATTATCCTTAATTCAATTTTCTTGTGACTTACTTTGTATAAATTTTTCAGATTTGTACAGGAACGTAAATGGAGTGAAAAAAAAAATGATACCTTGCCGCTGAGGCGTCGTTACAAACAGCTGCCACTGGCTTTTTCTTTCCTTCTGCACCAAATGCGATTTTTTTCTTCATGAATCTTAACGATCTGGCAAAAATAAGTACACCCCAATTAAAGTATTAGGAGCAAAGCTACAACATTCTAATTAACAAGGATTCATCCACATGTAAATCTAATTATTAATTAAACACGTGTCCAGCAGACTGGTTATTTAACAAAGAAGTTACTTAAAGAAAACCACTTCCCATTTCATGCTGTCAGCAATGGCACCACATGGAAGAGAAATGTCACCAGACCTGAGAAAAAAAATAGTTTCTTTACACAAGAACAATAGGAAAACTTTACTTATTAGTCAGAATACTTACATAATCAGATAACTGGAGTCAAAAGAACTGTTAAGGTAAAAAGGTATAGTATTTATTAAATAAACATCTTATAGCAAAATCACAAGAGACTTTTTTAGTACACAGTTACAAAAAAGGGGTTAACTCCCTATGCAAAGGATCCATGTAAAGATACCCCACTACCACACTAATATAGTCAGTCCGACCAGAGGTTCAAGTTCGCACAATTGTATATGCTCATATGCAAAATAATCACCACTACTTTAGCTAGTAAAGACAGGCCTAAAAAAAGTTACAGGATTGAACCTCACCCATAATGGTCGTAGTGTGGATGTGGAATCACCAGCCCCTACGCGCGTTTCGCGTAGGCTTCTTCGGGGGGCGGTATGGAGTGTGTCATAATGGAATCTTTAAATAAGACACCCACACCTGATGTAAATCACTGGACCTCTGAAACGGCGCATGTACGCGCGACGCAGGCGCCGGAAATTGCATCACCACTCGGCTTCCTGAGTGACGCGCAAGGACAGAAAGCCATAACCATGGCAACCCTGTCCAGCGCGCCTCACCCAATGGGCGCCGGCAGTGATGCTCCGGAGTGCCGACGTCACGGGCATGCGCACAAGTCCGTGATCAGCAGAATGAGCGCGGGGATAAGTGTCAAAGTGTCAGGTAATTTAAGATGCTGGATAAGTGTAAAAAGTGCAAAGTGCTGTGCAAAAGAATAAGGTGAACTATACATAATACATTATAAGATAAAACCGATATCACTTTATAAATATTCTGTATAAATAATGGCTAGCATTAAGCCTAATACAGCAAATAAGTAAACAGACATGAATAAGTGCACAAAACACAGCTCAATAACAGCAAGCATATATATAGTTATGTACAAAATATAAGATATACTATAGAAATATCTCGTGACTATTCTTGATCAGTGGAAGTCGGGTAGTCAATCACATTCCCGCATCGACACGCTCTTTCCGTGGGATAGATGTCAATAGTGAATATAGTCCCTTTATGTGTAGCTAAATGAATAAAATATAAAATATAAAACATAAATTAAAAACATAGAAAGACACACAACCTTAAAAACTAAATCCAGAAACATAAATTATAACTAAAGGAATGAAGCGAAACTCAGTTGTTCGTTTAATCCATGGGGTACTAATGATTTACGTCAGGTGTGGGTGTCTTATTTAAAGATTCCATTATGACACACTCCATACCGCCCCCCCGAAGAAGCCTACGTGAAACGCGCGTAGGGGCTGGTGATTCCACATCCACACTACGACCATTATGGGTGAGGTTCAATCCTGTAACTTTTTTTAGGCCTGTCTTTACTAGCTAAAGTAGTGGTGATTATTTTGCATATGAGCATATACAATTGTGCGAACTTGAACCTCTGGTCGGACTGACTATATTAGTGTGGTAGTGGGGTATCTTTACATGGATCCTTTGCATAGGGAGTTAACCCCTTTTTTGTAACTGTGTACTAAAAAAGTCTCTTGTGATTTTGCTATAAGATGTTTATTTAATAAATACTATACCTTTTTACCTTAACAGTTCTTTTGACTCCAGTTATCTGATTATGTATGTGTTATTGGGAGTTGTGCTGCATTGACTTATATGTAGCTCTGACCGATATAATTATTAGTCAGAATTCTGTAGGAATAGTGATAAAAAACATAACAAAGACAGAACTTTGACCATCTCACAGAGACGTCCAGGCTAACTATGAGAGTTAATACCTATATATATATATATATATATATATATATATATATATATATATATATATATATATATATATATATATATATATATATATATATATATATATATATATACAGAGAGAGAGAGATGAGAGACACTATATATGTTTAACAATATTGAAAGTTTATTATATTCTCACTCATGTAACAAGAAGCAAGTACAAATATAATAAAAGATGGGTTGAAATGGTGAAGACAAGGCAACAATACCCTACATCATAGATAGCTCATATAAAAAATAAGTGTGGACGATGTATAGTGTATCAGCCACAGGCTGCAAGGTCAAATGACAGAGGGTTGTGAGGGGATATATGTTATATAACACTCCCCAGGACTCAAACCCCCAACCTCTATAATTACAGGTACAAGCTAAGGGTACCGTCACACAGTGCCATTTTGATCGCTACGACGGTACGATTCGTGACGTTCTAGCGATATCGTTACGATATCGCAGTGTCTGACACGCAGCAGCGATCAGGGACCCTGCTGAGAATCGTACGTCGTAGCAGATCGTTTGGAACTTTCTTTCGTCGCTTGATCACCCGCTGACATCGCTGGATCGTTGTGTGTGACACCGATCCAGCGATGTGTTCGCTTGTAACCAGGGTAAACATCGGGTTACTAAGCGCAGGGCCGCGCTTAGTAACCCGATGTTTACCCTGGTTACCAGCGTAAACGTAAAAAAAAACAAACAGTACATACTTACATTCCGGTGTCTGTCCCCCGGCGTCTCAGCTTCTCTGCACTGTGAGCGCCTGCCGGCCGGAAAGCGAGCACAGCGGTGACGTCTGACGTCACCGCTCTGCTTTCCGGCTATGGCGCTTACACAGTGGAGAGAAGCAGAACGCCGGGGGACAGACACCGGAATGTAAGTATGTACTGTTTGTTTTTTTTACGTTTACGCTGGCAACCAGGGTAAACATCGGGTTACTAAGCGCGGCCCTGCGCTTAGTAACCCGATGTTTACCCTGGTTACCCGGGGACTTCGGCATCGCTCCAGCGCCGTGATTGCAAAGTGTGACCGCAGTCTACGACGCTGGAGCGATAATCATACGATCGCTGCGACGTCATGGATCGTGCCGTCGTAGCGATGAAAATGGCACTGTGTGATGGTACCCTAAAGCTTATGAGCCACAGGCTCTCATAATGTCACTGGGAGATTTTTGTTTGCTTGATCAGAATTGCAGTCACTAGACCCATAGACAGATAATACTCATACACAGAGATACACCTGTACATAGCAGTGTATTTCTATGTAGTTGTATTCTGGAGGGAGAATATTTTTTTTTTCTTCCTATAAGATTACTAAAAAATAATGACAAAATGCAATAAAGTCATTTTTAATTAGCTTTTATAAAAAAGAATAAGCATCACAAATCAGCCTATACCATGGACATATTTGGTGTCCCTGTAATCATAACGACCCGCATAACACAGCGATCAGATTATTTATGGGGATTGTTAAATGTCGTAAAAAAATGGCATGATTGATAATGTTTTCACGATTAAGCCCATAAAATGTAATAAGAATGTAACATTGAGGCCGTGTTCACACGTAGCATAAATGCTGTTCTTCCACTGCTTTTTTCTGTACATTTTCAGCAGGTGTCCCCACCGCCTGACACAATAAAAATCTTCTGTGATTATTGCATGTTTGCTGCTGTTCTTTTGTGTGTTTTCCACTAAAGCCATGTTTTTCATTCTTTCTTTAATACTACAGGAAAGCTTTGATTCTGTGCTTAAAAGTGCAGCATCATTTTTTTCCCCTTTGCCTTTTCTTCAGGCTCTACATAGAAACCTACAGAGACAAAAATACACTAAAACCGCACAGTTGGCCAAAATGTGCCACCACTTAGTTTGCCCCTCTTTTGCTCTTCAAAAGTTGGGAGGTATACGAACACCTATGGGGAATTCTGAAAAGACAAGTTGTCATCACTCTCCATCCTGCATCAAGGCTATAAAGAATGAAAAAAATGGTGCAATATGTCGCCAACTTGTTCATTCCATTCCTAGAACACTGGGCGCTGTCCTTAAAAATCATGGAAGTCATACAAAATACTAAATGTACTAATTTTTGATATGGGGATTTATTCAATTTTGTGTCTATTAATTTGAGTAAAGCTGAAGCTTTTGTAATGAAAGTTATATAATTAACTTATGTTCATGTTATGGGTTAAATTATGTTCTATGAAACTCAGTCTTGTCAACATTTTGGAAATTGTCCCTATGTTCTGTGCACTGTACATAACATAACTCCTAAACACTAAAATTAGGAGGACAAGTCGTGAAATTTCAGTATGAAATACGTGTAAAGTATATGAAGATAAAAGTATAAGTAATAGAATTAATAACAGCTTGTGATTGCCTTTACCATGTAAGGTTTACATTTGGAAAGAAAATCACTAAATTGGATCAACAGCTTTTTTCTGTGTAATGCAGAGAGCGGGTCCGAGAGCGTTTCCTACATGACATCACGTCACTGTATCTATAGGAACTAGTGATAAACAGAATGGCTTCGCTCATGTCTTCGGGGAGGGTTGTAACCTGTGTTGCTTTGTATCAGCTCTGTAGATATTGGATTTAGATCCTATGTATTATTTTTAATGCTAATTATGTTTTGAAAATGGCCGTGTGGTTATTAAAACTTGGCTTCAATTATTTAAAATGACGTCCGTCTTATTCTGTGCAGGTGAGGGTCAGAATGATGCCGTATAACTGGGATTACATACATCAGTGACTGAGCCCAACACTGAGATAGATAGGTAGATGCTACATAGATAGATACATAGATAGTAGATGATAGATACGATAGATAATAGATAATAGATATATAGATAGATGATAGATACATAGATAATAGACGGTAGATAGATAGATAATAGATGATAGATACGATAGATAATAGATAATAGATAGATGCTACATAGATAGATACATAGAAAATAGATGATAGATACGATAGATAATAGATAATAGATAGATAGATGATAGATAGATAGATAGATAATAGACGGTAGATAGATAATAGATAGATGATAGATACGATAGATAATAGATAATAGATGCTACATAGATAGATCCATAGAAAATAGATGATAGATACGATAGATAATAGATAATAGATAGATAGATGATAGATAGATAGATAGATAATAGACGGTAGATAGATAATAGATAGATGATAGATACGATAGATAATAGATAATAGATGCTACATAGATAGAGCCATAGAAAATAGATGATAGATACGATAGATAATAGATGATAGATGATAGATAGATAGATAGATAGATAGATAGATAGATAGATAATAGATGATAGATAGATAGATAATAGATAATAGATAATAGATAGATAGATGATAGATAGATAGATAACAGATAATAGATAGATGATAGATAGATCGATCCATAGAAAATAGATGATAGATAGATAGATAATAGATGATAGATAGATAGATAGATAGATAGATAGATAGATAGATAGATAGATACATACATACATAGGTAATAGATGGTAGATAGATAATAGATACAGTAGATAACAGATAGATAATAGATGATAGATAGATAGTAAATAGACAGATTATAGACAGAAATATAATAGATAGATGATTGATAGATAATCGATAGATACTATATAGATAACAGATAGATAATATATGTATGTATATATGACTCCTATTTCCTCTTCAGCCAGAGGGTTATACAATCTTTGGTGACTCTCGCACAGTAGTCCTTATTATGAAGATGATAAATGTCTCTCCCCAGCAGTGACTATCGATCTCTCCCATTACTTGCAGTCTCCATTGGTTTGTGTTGAGCGTCTAAATCTATGGCTCGCAGCCAAGAAAAACAAGAAGTTAATATATGGAACAGAAGAGATAATGATAACATATATTCTACATACACATATAAAATCCGTATATCATTTTATTACATTTCTAGGACCTCAGTACCCATTGCTGCTTGTAGATCGCTTCTGTATTCTGACAATAGCTCTCGTATTGAAATACATCTCACACATATCTAAAACCAGACATATAGGGGCAGATAGGCGTCCTCCATCTAGAATATGTGTATGTGCGGAGAGGCGGCTGTGCTTGTGCAGCTATTTCTATTCATGTGCAGAGCAGCTCCAAAAATTGCATAGCACATCGCTCACTACTTTTATGAATTCCCATACAAATCACTAGAGAGAGACTCGCGGCCGCCCTACCACTAACGACAGCAAACAATAGGGCTCTGTTCTCAAGATAGCGTCTCAGAGGGAAACATGCATCTATTAAAGGGAACCTGTCATGCCCCCAAATGCTATTACCCTGAAGATATGGAGATAATCTGCAGGTTAATGGTGTTCTGAAGTTGTACAGTGCCTTCACTGAAAGCCCCGCTGCCAGGTGGAAATTAACTTTATTCATCCCAGAAGGCTCTGGCTTTCCGTCAGAGGGGCACGGCCGGCGCGGCTTCAGTCACCACTCAATACATAGTAAGTCACTATTTGCTGAGCAGTGACTGAAGTCGCATTTATATCTGAAAGCTGGAGGCTACCGGGAGGAATAAAGTTTACTTTCTCCCAGTAGCCGGGCTTTCAGTGACTTTCCACTCAGTTTCTGCTCAAAAATTATTTGAAAAACTACATGCGCATAGCTCATTAACATGTGCTTGTCAACAAAGTGTACAGGAATCGTCTCACCGCAGACATTTATGGCATGTCCTCCTCTGGTATTTGCACCTACCTGCAGAATGTGGTGATGCCATAAATGTGTGTGGTAGGACAATCCCTTTAAAGCCACTATGGCATTTTATTCTTACTACACCATAAGTCATGTGCGACTATAGCCTCAGTGCCCATACAAAATTATAAATGTGCCATCGAAACTCTTATCACAGTTTCCAAATGTTGGGCAATGGTCTTCATTGAATTAGACATAAAGGTGAGTATAACTGCGCTTTTTATTTTTATTTCAAATAAAGGAGTCTGAGTCATTATTTCAATTAAAGGATATTATTCTGTCTGTGTCTTTTTTACAAGCTAACTATAAGGTTAGTAATGGAGAGGCATCTTATTGACTTCTCTCCATTACTAACCTGTGAGCTAAATGTCAGTGGCTTTAAAATAGCTGACATCAACCCCATAAATATTACCCTACTTTGCACCACACAAGGTCAAGTGGGAAGAGCCAGGCAAAGCACCAGAATTGGCCCTTACCAGTCTGAGAATACCAGCCCCCAGCTATTTGCTTTAGCCTGGCCATTTGTCAAAAATAAATAATAATAATTTAATACAAACAATTTAAATATTTTAAAAAATGGCGTGGAACTCTTCTATTCTGGATAACCAGCCATGATAAAGCTGATAGCCTAGGATGACAGCCCGCAGCTGTCAGTTTTGTCTGCGCTGGTTACCAAAGCTAGAAGAGACCCACACATCATTTTTTATTTATTTATTTATTGCACAGGTGCTGGCTCATGAATACTCCAATCAATGGCACCTGCTTGTCAGTGACAGCAGGCATAGGCTGATGGGAGTAACTCTCTCATCAGCTGACGCATGTGACTGGAGGTGACCTTTTTACCGCCTGTCACAGCTGCTGGCTCACACTATCATCTGACAGTGTGGGAACCACAGATCTCTGACTGGCAGTAATTATCTTACCACTGATCAGAGCCCATGTTTGCTGTGCTGTCATGCAGACGACAGCTTGGCAAACAATGGATGTTCAGGCCCCACATTCATCTGAATGGGGTTCGGGTACCGTTCTGGTACCCAAACCAAATTTATTTTAGAAGTTCGGCTGAGCACACCGGACCCAGACATCCACTGGTTCACCCATCACTACTTGTAGTCTATTCCCAACAAGTAGGGGTTAGTGATATGTGTACCAATTCTCATTGATGAGTGTGGGAGGCAAGACTATTCCATCCAATCATCCGCTACGATGTCTCCTGTTTAGTGTCCAGCTCTGTGGTACCTGTCATCTGTTTGCAAGCTCCATGAATCTTTTACCTTCAGGCGTCCCATGCGCAACTTTTGATTTGTCAGGGCTATTGTGACGTCATCTAGGCAGTGTAATGCACAGATAATATTGCACTGGCCTTGACAGATCAAATTCTGAGCTGGCAGTGCAGGAAGGTAAAAGATTTACAGAGCTCCCATCCACCTGACAGGTATCACAGTCCTAGAAAACAATCCATTCATCTCTACTCCTGTCCACTGCCGAAAGAGATTACATTGGACATTTGAGAATCAGAACTAGACCGTAGAGTAATGGAAGAAGGAGGTCTGGTCATGTGCGTGGCCAGTGTGTGCATTACTTACCCGGGTGAAATAATAGCACCAGCACACAATATGGGAAGAAGACAAGACGGCAGAAGCAGTGTGATGGTGCAATATTTTGCGTACCACTTTTCTAAACATTGTACAGACCAAGTACAACCTTATATGGCAGCAGTTGTCCCTAATGGCAGTTTCCCCCCTTTCAGCGGGACAGTGCTTTCTGCCACACTGCAAACATTTTTTTATGAATGGTGTGACAATGAGGTCAAGGTGATGACTTGTGGCCACATTCCCAAATGGCCAAATCGATTATCTGCGGTATGTGGTGCAAAATCAAGATCAATTCATGGAGGCCGAACCAAGCAACTTACAAAACATAATGATCTGCTATTAAAATTTTGGTGCCAAATACTAGATGGACCTTTCACAAGTCCGGGGGAATCTATGCCCAAATGCAGAAGCAATAGATTACTCACAGTTATCGTATGCTCTGTGGTTTAGTGTCAAGAAGGTAATAAATCTTCATCTGATTTCGCGGAAAATGGGAGCCAAGCTCACAATGCTCCCGATGTTGTGTTTTATTTCACTTCCTCCACGGCTTTTGCCATTAACAACTGCACTATATGTGTTTTACAGCACAACATCCGACTTGTGAGCAGCAGAAGCGTTGCCAGCTGTTGTATAACCAACTGCGAAGAGACAGAACTTTTTGGACTCTGTGACATGTCATGTAAATCAGAAGTATAATTTTTGGAAATTTAGAATCGCTTTCATTATCCCAAATTTAGAATTCTAGTGAATATCAAGCATCTAGACCCCGTCTCATCAGACAGTTTCAAGTCAAAACGCGCAGTTGCGCAAAGGTTTTGTGACCTTTGTCGGTAGATTTTATGCCAATTCTGCCCACTTTTTGAGAAGTGGAGAGTAAAGATGGAGAGTCCAAAATGTTCGGGATTCAATTTGCCCAAATACAGCGAAATGATGACCATTAGACTTACCCTTAAGTGACTCTTACTCCACTGCTGCTATCACCACCGCTTCCCAGGTCTTCTGCAAAGGTCATTGATTTTTCAGAGACATGCTGGGGTGACCAAGGGAGTTGTATTGGTGCAGAACCTGGTCAAAGGAGTTATTGCAGATTCAAAAAGAGGTGAGTATACTTTGTTTTTTTAATTCTTTAACCACATATCTTCCTCTACGCGCACTGAGGTGGTTTGCGCGATCGCTGCCGCGTGCCAGCTGATTTCAACAGGCACTTTAACTCCTTAAATGCTGCAATCAAACTCAATCAAAAAGAAGAATATAAACAAACATGGTATCTCTGAAGACAGCATCTTGTCCTGCAAAAAATAAGCCATTATACAGCTCCATCAGCAGAAAAATAAAAAAGTTATAGCTCTCAGAATAAAGCAATGCAAAAATAATTATTTTTATAAAAAAGCTTTTATTGTGTAACAGCGCCAGAACATAAAAATACTATATAAGTCGGGTATCACTGTAATCGTACTCACCCAAAGAATAAAACTGCCTTACAAAACAGTTTTACCACATGCAGAACGACATAAAAAAAACAAAAAAAATCCTGACTTGCTGGATTTTGTTAATTCTGCCTCTGAAAGATCAGAATACAGAGCAATCAAAAAACGTCATGTGTCTGAAAATGGTACCAATAAAAACTTCAACTTGTTCCACAAACAACAAGCCCTCACATGACTCTCTGGGAGCCGAAATATGGAAAAATTATAGCTTTCAAAATATGGTGATTTGAAAACTAGCTTTTGCAGTAAAAAGCGTTTTTTAGTGCATGACAGCAGCCAAATATAAAATAGGATATAAATCAATTACAGCAATATAAATATGGAATTCCTGTAATCGCACCGATCCAAAGAATAAAGTGGCCATATCATTTACACCACACGAAGAGTGGTGTAAAAAAATAAAACCAATTCTTCCCCTGCTGTTAATTTGTTCATTCTGCCTCCCAAAGATTGCAGTAAGGCTTGGCGCACATTTATCCTGCTCTCTGTGCTGAGCGCTTAAAGTGGGGTTTCCATGTAGATCTCTGAAATACGTGATTCAGACAGAACCACCGTCGGAAGATTCCCTAAATGAGGCAGATTGAGGAACTATAGCCTCCATAGTACCTGTGATTCGGCGGTGTCCGTCTTTTTAGGATTGCATAAAAGTGCAGTTGACCACAGTGTTGTCTACTTCTGAAAAGAAAGACACCACTGAACAGAGACGGAGTCCAGAGTAACTCCGCTGCCTCATTATAATGAATGGATCCCTTAGGGGTTTCATCTGAATCATGTCACTTAGAGATTTAGCACTAGAACTACTGATGGAGTCATTTTGACTCCTTTCATTTTTTATTTCTCTTCTGTGACAACATTTTTCAGAATTCCGTCTTGAAACTCGGTGACTTTTCCTCAAATATGATGTGAAAAAAGATTTTGTGAGAATAAATAATTTTGGTAAAAAATTTGCGCGTTTTTTTCAAAATTTACCAAGAACTACTGAAGGGAGTCATTTTGACTCCCTACTATATTTTGAGGTCCTTTTGTCACTAAATGTTGCTATAAAGTTTTGTGCATAATTTTTTCACTCTGTCTTATTTACCCTGATGTTCATATAGATGTAGTTCAATTTACATGTCAACTTTTCACATTTTCCTTGTGTTTTACCTGCTTGTATTACTGTGTAATGCTGAACAAAATAGCTTGTTTACTTTAGGCTCTTATCTTATGCTACTGAAGGGTGGTGTTTTTCTAAGGTCCTAGCAGGAGACAGTATTCTGGATAGTAACTTTACTTTCAGTTCAGCTGAAGAGACAAAGAGAACAGACGCAGACATACGAGCTCTGAAGACTCATACAGGTATGAATTGTTATGAAATAGTTTAGCTGTCTGTCAACTGATTCAGCCCACCTACTTTTCAAGGTGGCAGAACAGTTATTATTTCTTTTAGTTTTCATTTCATTTCTATTTTTCAGCAGGGAACTATATAGAATTATGGAATTTGTGAGGAATATGGAGAGAAGACGTTTGATAAAGCCTCAGGATATTCTGGCAATCCATACCGGAGGATGAATCGGAATCCGAATTGCAGGAACATGTATTTGATTCTGACAGTGATGAAGATTTCATTCCTCAGAACATATCAAGTGAATCTGAAGACTCAGAAGGAACAAATCCAGAAGGTAAGTAGTTATGTGTATTTATTTGTTCTTCCACACACTGAGTTAGGGCCTGTGCACACTAGCAGAATTCTGGCTGAATAGCCATCTGGATATTCTTGCCGCAATACAGGCCGTACCTGCCCGCTCATGCCTGAATCTCCGCTCCGAACCCCGGGCTGGAGCCGCTGTCAGGGACAGAGCAGCGCTTGCTTACGCGCGAGCACGGCTCCGTCCCAGACAGCGGCTCCAGCCCGGGGTTCGGAGCGGAGCTTCAGGTATGAAACTCCGCTCTGTACCTGAGCGGGCAGGTACGGGCCGGATTGTGGTGAGAATATCCGGTCGGATATTCCGCCGCTAATCCAGCCAGTATGCACGGACCCTTACAAAACAAAAATTCTAAATATTCATCAACTTTTTTCCAGATATTCCAAGCACATCAACTGGGGATCGGGCTCATGCAGTTATGTTGCCTCGTGACCATCCTCCTGGTCGTGGACAGAAAAAATCAGCAAAACGTCCCAGCAATGAAAGAACAACAGATAACGATGGCGTCGAAGGTAATGCAACAACAAACACCAGAGAAGGCGAATCTGAAGGAATACTAGTTTCAGCGGATGGTATTCAATGGAAACTTGTTGAAATTGGACAACACTTGCCTGGTAGGCGTGACAGCCAAAATATTCTTCGAGAAGCACCTGGCCCTACAGGATACGCCAGAAGAAATATCATTATCGATAGTCCTTTGAGCGCATGGCGTTTATTTTTTGATTCATGTATATTGACACATATAAAGAACTGTACGCTTGCAGAAGCATGCAGGAACAATAATTTACAGTTTACTCTATCTGATGAGGAGCTAGATGCATTCATTGCGATATTCTATGCTCGTGGAATATCTGGCACGAACCGTCACTCGATTAGCAGTATTTGGTGTAATGACTGGGGAATACCGTTTTGCAAAGCGACAATGTCTAGGGACCGCTTTGTTGAAATTATGAGGTTTCTCAGATTTGATGAGAAATCTACTCGATCGGAGAGACTGCAAACGGACAAGTTTGCTCTATTTTCTACTGTGTGGGACAGGTTTATTGCAAATTGTATTTCGTGTTACAAACCTGGCCCATACATAACGGTGGATGAGCAACTTTTCCCAAGCAAAACTAGGTGTCCATTCACGCAGTACATGCCTTCCAAACCAGATAAATATGGCCACAAATATTGGCTAGCTGTTGATAAGGAGAGCAAATATCTGGCAAATGGCTTCCCTTATCTAGGCAAAGATGACACACGTCGTGCTGAGGACCGTTTAGCTGACCATGCGGTAATGAAGTTATTGGACCCGTTTTTGAAAAAAGGTCGCAATGTTACAACCGATAATTATTTTACTTCAGTAAAATTAGCTAAACAGCTAAAAAGCAAAGGAACAACCATCGTGGGAACACTGAATAAGATAAGGCGAGAAGTGCCTAAAGAAATAAAATCCATGAAAGAGGAATTTTACAACACTAAAGTGTTTATAAATGAAGACAATTTTACACTTACAGTATATCAAGGAAAGCCCAACAAAAATGTTGTCATTTTGAGTTCCGTCCATCCAGATGTTGTTGTTGCATCTGATTCCGCTAAAAAAAACTCCAGAAATGGTAAAGTTTTACAATGAAACAAAATATGGAGTAGATGTAGTGGATCAGATGGCACGAAAATATACCACACGAACATCCACAAGGAGATGGCCTGTTCATTCATTTGAAAATGCCTTAGACTTTGCGGGTATAAATGCATGTATAATATTCAAGATTACCCACCAAAAAATGTCACGCAAGGCATTTTTGCAAACGCTTGTGAGAGAGTTGAGTGGTCCTTATGTCACAGATAGGGAAAAGGGTTCCACGTCCCAAGTTTCTACATGTTCAGAAGTGATGGTTGAAACAAAATTTTGCCAGATCAAAGAAAAGTGCAAGAAAAATAGATCTGTCGGCAATTGTAAGACTTGTGGTAAGTCTTTGTGTGGGCAATGTACTGCCATAAATCAAAGGCAATGCCTAAAATGCGAAACACCAAATGTTTAGAAGGTGAATTCTGCGCCATATTTTCATTTTTATGCTCCTCCACCTACATTTTCTCTGCTTTTTGTTCTTCAGTTGTTGTTTATATGTGTGCACTTGAATAAAAAAAAATGTTTGAAAAACGTCTATTATAATTATTGTTATTTTCTGTAGAAAAATAAGAAAAGCAGAAAAAAAACAATCAAAAGCATTACTGTTGGATCTCACAATAATAATACATTACAAAAAATATAATTATTAATAAATAACCACAAATGAAACTCTAAAAATAAACGAAAACAAGCAAGGAGTCAAAATGACTCCTTTCAGTAGTTCTAGGCGGGGTCACGAGTCCAGTAGTCCTAGTGTTAGATGGAAACCCCGATGTAAGTGCTCAGCGTAGAGTGCCAGATAATTGTGATCCCAAACATTATGTAAAATGTTCCTAAGGCCGGGTTTACACTTGTGAGTTCAATGTGAGAAACTTGCCCGAGTCTGTCGCATCAAGTCCCGGCAATAGAAATACATGCAGCCGCAAACTCCGGTCCCGAGTGCCGGCGGCAGTGCCAGGACTTGATGCGAGAGACTCACGTGAGTTTCTTGCATTGAACTCGCAAGTGTGACCCCGGCCTAACAGAAACTTTAGCTCAATCCACCAAAAAATGCAAGTCCGTCATCCATTAACAGAAATATTGGGGCTTCTACTGTTACCGGTAGCACAAAGGCTCTGGAAAAGTAATAAGAAAGTAAGAAATTCAGTGAATTCTGCGCTCCCAAATAAAAATGCCCCCCCCCCCCTTCTGAGCCCCACAGTTTACCTAAACCACATATAGCATCCACATGTTTGGCATTTCTGAAATGATGAGAGCCCATATAACTTATGGGTGCATGTCTCCAGACGCATGAGCTGGGCATAATGTGCTGGTCACTACAGCATACTGGTCACTACAACGGAAGTTTACAATTTTTCCTGCAACATTCACTGCTGCTTGTTTCTGGAAAATACCCATGGAGTCAAAATCATCAATACACATGTAAAATAAATTCTCAAAGGGGTATAATTTCCGAAATGTGGTACCTTGAGGGAGGGATCCTGCTCTTCTAGCACTTAGGGACTCTGTATATGAAGTCCACAAACTATTTTATGAAAATCTGGGCTCCAGGAGGCAAATTGCGCTCCGTCTCTCCCAACTCTCTTCATATGGCTAAGTAGTACTGTACAGCCACATATGGTGCATTGCTACATTCAGTAGAAATTGTCGGACAAATTCTGGAGCCATTTTTACCCACTCCTGGTGTGAAAATGTAAAATCTGGGGCTAAAACTAAATTTTGGTGGTAAAAATGTAGTTATTTTTTTCTTCACTGTCCAATGGTATAAAATTCTGTGGCACACCTGTGGTGTCAAAATGATCCCTGCACCCGTAGATGAATTCATTGGGGAGTGTAGTTTGTTAAATGAGTTCTCATATGGGGTTTCTGTTGTTCTGGCTCCTCAGGGGCTCTGCCAATGGGACATGGCACCCTCAAACCATTCCAGCAAAATCTGAACTCTAATATGGCGCCTCTTCCATTCAGAGCTTTGCATTGTGCCTCAGAAGTAGTATTCACCCACATATGGTACACATAGATGAATTCAATGAGAGGTGAAGTTTGCAAAATGGGGTCACTTATGGGGGTTTCTGCTGTTCTGGCAAGTCAGGGGCTCTCCCAGTGGGTCATAGCACCCGCAAACCATAACAGTAAAATCTGCACTATAGTATGGCGCACCTTCCCTTCTGAGCTTTGCACTGTGCTTCAAAAATATTTCCCGATTACATCTAGGGTATTGGCACACGAAGGAAAAAAAGGACCTCAGCTTGTTGAAAATTTTTTTCCTAATAGCTGTTAGAAAAATTTTAAATTTGGGGCTAAAACAACATTTTAGTGGTAAAAATATAATTTATTCTTTCTTCACCGCTCAGTGGTATAAAATTCTGTGAGGCACATGTGGTGTCAATATGATCACTGCACCCCTAGATGAATTCATTGGGGAGTGTAGTTTGGAAAATGAGTTCACATATAGAGGTTTCTGCTGTTCTGGCACCTCAGGCGCTCTGCCAATGTGACACCGTCAAACAAGTGCAGCAAAATTTGAACTCCAATATGGCGCCTCTTCCCTTCTGAGCTTTGCACTGTGCCTCAAAAGTAGCATTCCCCCACATATGGGGTATCGGCTTACTCAGAAGAAATTGAGCAACAAATTGTATTGTGCAATTTCTCCTATTACCCTTGTGAAAAGGAAAAAAAATTGGGGCTAAAATACCATTTTTGTGGGGAAAATGTGATTTTTTTTTTAGTTTCACGGCTCAACATTATAAACTTCTGTGAAGCACCTGGTGGTTCAAGGTGCTCACTACACATCAAAATAGATTCTTTGAGAGGTCACTTGTGGGGGGTTTCCATTGTTTAGGCACATCAGGGCATCTCCAAACAGGACATGACGTCTGCTTATGATTCCAGCAAATTTTACATTACAAAAATCAAATGATGCTCCTTCACTTCCGAGCTCTGCCGTGCGCCCAAACAGTGGTTTTCCCCCACATATCAGGTATTAACAGGCTCAGTAGAAATTGAACAACAAATTTTGTGGTCCATTTTTTCCTGTTACCCTTATTAAAATAAAAAAAATTGTGTCTAAAGTAAATATTTTGTGAAAAAAAGTTAAATGTTCATTTTTTAATCTACATCCCTAAAATTCCTGTGAAGCACCAGAAGGGTTAAAAAACTTCTTAAATGTGGTTTTGAGCATTTTGATGGGTGCAGTTTTTAGAATGGTGCCACTTTTTTGTATTTTCATATAGACCTCTCAAAGTCATTTCAAATGTGAGATGGTCCCTAAATAAATGGTTTTGTAAATTTTGCTGAAAAAATGAGAAATCACTGGTCAAATTTGAATCCGTATAACATCGTAACAAAAACAAAATTTGTTTCAAAACTTGTGCTGATGTAAAGTAGACATGCGGGAAATGTTATTTTAGGTGACCTATCTCTCTGATTTAGGGGGATACCAATTCAAAGTTTGAAAATTACAACATTTTCCAAATTTTTTGCCAAATTTCAATATTTTTCTCAAATAAACGTGTCACATCAAAGAAATTTAATGCACTATCGTGAAGCACAATAAGTTACGAATAATCAGTGTGAAGCTTTCCAGAGTTATTATCTCATAAAGTGACAGTGGTCAGAATTGTAAAAAATTTAAAAAATTGGACTGGTCATGAACGTGCAAAATAACTTGGGGGTAAAAGGGTTAACCAATTTTAAAAGGAAAAATTTAAAGTTGACAATGTTGTACGGATCCAGAGTAATTGTCTAAATAACCAAATGGCCCCTGGCAGAAACAAATGTTCCCCACCCCTGCTTTAAAGTCTGAACCTAAAAAAATAACATTACTTATCCTGCTCAGTGAACACTGTAAACAAATTATAATCAAAATGCCACAATTGCTGTTTTTTGGTCTCCTCGGTTCCTGTAAAAAATGTAATAAAAATCTATCAAAATGTCATAGTTAACTCAAATTACGAATAAAAACTACAACTAGCCACATAAAGACCAAACCTCCTCATACAGCCCCTTTAACGGAAAGATAAAAAGTTATGGTTCTCAGAATATGGGGAAAAGAACCAATGGTTAATATTTTTAAAAGTGGTTAATCTTTTTCAACATAATGGCTGGCATGTTGTTTTTGCCACAAAGTGAACACCGTGAAAACGGAAATTTCTCGTACTGTCAGTGATTTATTTGGGAAATTACCGGTAAATTGTGTTTTACAAAACTGCCACTTATCCTGCAAACAAGAAAGCCCTCTTCAAAGTAAAAAAAAAAATGTATGGCCCTTTTAGAGAAAAAGCAAAATATGGCCTGGAATTCACAAAGCGTTGTGCCTTAATTCATTATAGTGGTACAATAAAGTCCTTGCTGTTATAAGGGGGTGAAGGTGGACTCTAGTTACCCACCTGTCAACTAACTTGTTATTATATTTGGCTTGTTGCTTTTATGATTTTTCTCTCTATGTTTCTTTATGCCTTTACACTTTGTTGCCAGGCCAGAGGAAGATATTGACCTGACCTGTGAGAGTTTTCAGCCTCCCATGGCTCAATGCATTTGTCTATGTTTTGTCTATTATTTCCCCGCAATGCATTCTTCATGATTGCATTTGAGTACTGCACAGTCATGTTAATAATATTAGCAAATGCCTTCAATTTAGAAATATAGTACAGTTCTTCTGATTAGCTATGTTGCTTACTCCATGTACATGGAATTTCCGTAACTTTTGTATCCATGGTTACAACTGCTAAAAACTAACTGTCACTTTATGAGTGGTTGTAACCATGGATACCCAAGTTACTGCAATGCCCTGCACATGGGGTAAGTGACAAAGCTAATCAGAAGAACTATACCACATTTCTAAATGAAGGTATTTGCTAATATTATTATCATTACACCTAGTACATATTGGCATAGGATCTTAGAAATGGGAATACCCATTTAACGTCTGTTTGTCCTGGAGATTGAAAGAGGCTGGGCATAGAGTGCAGAAAGGTTATACAGGGGCTTCCATCCGCATGTGTCAGTCTCACAGGACCAGTGTAATGAACGAGAGCCATGATACGGAGCAGTGGATAGTAGTAGCTGAGTAATAGAAACATCTTAAACTATCGGTTACAGAGGGGACATTACCTTTGTGACTGTCCAGAAGAAGATTTGACTCCTGTAATGGAGAGGAGCCCTGACAGTGTCCCCTAGAGAGAAGATCGGAGCTGGAGGAAGGAGGACAAATGTATG
Organism: Ranitomeya variabilis; assembly: GCF_051348905.1. Taxonomy (NCBI): domain Eukaryota; kingdom Metazoa; phylum Chordata; class Amphibia; order Anura; family Dendrobatidae; genus Ranitomeya; species Ranitomeya variabilis. Next base: position 539,653,555 of record NC_135237.1, read on the forward strand.
TTGCCTGTAATAGCCAAAATCTGGGTGAGCAGAATTGAGGGACTTCAAAAGCAAATGTCTGCCACCTGACTAAGATGTGGCGGCCAAAGCCAAGTGGGGAATACTGTAGGCAAGAAAAGGACTGTAATGTTAGTCAGGAGAAAGTCACAGCAGGGGCAAGGGCTTGGGGTGCTGATTAGCATCCAGGAGAGGACCTTCCTCTTGTGCAGGTGGGCACTCTGAGGGCGAGGGCCTGGAGTGCATGTTCGGAAAGGACTGCCAAGTTGTACAGCTGAGCACCGTGAGAGCGAAAGGTGGAAGCCCAGACAGTGAGTGACTCACGAGAAGAGCTGAGCAAGGCGGTAGCATGAGCCTAGCAGGAAGTGGAGGCGAGCAATTGTCTTTGACAAAGTAGGTGTAATAACCAGGGGCAAAGCGAGATCATGCATCAGAAAAGGTGACTAAAGACTACATATTTTGGGAAAGGTTCTCCTGTTGTGCAACATTAAAAGTCTAAGAGCCTCAATAATGGATGACTGTAAATATAGCCATGTTGTCGGGGAAGCAAGCGTATACTTGGTCCGCACAAGAGAACTACATCTATTATACCTTTTTAACCTTGTGAAAAGGTAACACTGAGAAGTCTGTGGATGACGGTGATGGTGTCATCCAAATCATTTAACCAAAAATGTGACCGGTTACCACTCATTCAGTGAAACACTCAGGGGCTCCAGAATACGCCCAATGGACACTTCAGGGCTAATTTCCATACAACATGGATGTTTTGTAATTTAGTTTTCTAGCGTAACTGTCATGATTCAGACCAGGTTTTGGGTCTTTTCTCTCCTTTCCCAGTCTGGTCATGTCAGGGGTTAACTTTCACAGCCTCGTTACTGTGTCAGGTCTGCTATATATCTGTGCTGCTCCCTGTATTCAGTGCCAGTTATATTTCCTGCCTACGGGATGTGTAGCTGTCTCTGGTGAGATCCTGGAGAAAAAAATTGATGTGCACTAGGAATAGAGGTGGTGAGGTGCTGGTGTAGAGGATCAAATAGTCCCAGTACACTAGAGATAAGTTGATACACCGCACACTCTAAGTATATATATTATGATACATTTATAATTTATTGAAGTGCTACAAGTAGCACTTCAATAAATTATACATTTATCATAATATATATACTTAGAGTGTGCAGTGTATCAACTTATCTCTGGTGAGATCCTGATTGGTCCTACTGCGTTTAGCCTTCTTTGCCCATGTCTGTTCATTCCTCTCTTCCCACCCCGACTCTGTGTTTTCCTGTGTATTTGGATTCCCCGGTACTTGACTCTGCTTTTGCTCTGACCTGATTCTGTTTCTTCCCTCCACTACTTCTGCTATTGACCGTTACTGACCTTTGACGCTCCTCTGACACTGTGTTTGGCACTACGCTACTGTCTGATATCGACCCGGCTTGTCTGACTTTTCTGCTGCCACCTGGTGGTAGACTCTCTGCAGTTCTGCTGGACTGCTCTGAGCAGGTCTTTCAGCCCTCTTTCCATTCTGCTCCCATCTTGTGGAGTTTGCATTTACCTGCTGTGCTGCAGCGTGACACTAACTCCATAATCTAGGCTTTGATTTTGCACTCTTGACAATTTGCCATAAGTTTAGAAAGCGGTTTACGCATTGGGTTTAGTATGGTGACATAACTGAGGACAAGTTCTCATTCCATTGGATGTCTCAAATCGTGTGTGGCTTGTCTTTGACAAGTAAAATTTGGCAAATACCTCTGACACTTGGTCTTTTCTGGAAGTCAGATTGGCTAAATAGGCAGAATATCATATATTATTGATCATTATGCTTCATCCAAGCCATACGGAGCGACATGGATTTATGGAATAAGCACCAAATCGTCAGTACTGAGGATAATATGTATCCTGGGGATCGGCTATAAATGTCATGTGTGGGAAATCCTCCTTAATTCGCCTCTTATTTTTTTGCATGCGAGGATCACACAATGGAAGTCTATTTTTCAGATTGTAAAGAATGAGCTCCTGTGTATGAGCCGCCATAATCGCCCGCCTACGCCACTGACTACAGATTTAATGCCCTGCGCAGTTAATAACACATCGGGATTATTCACTCTGTTTTTCTTCGGATGTAACGGGCCTCCTAATGTTATTATTACCATCAGACATTGTGGACAGAGTCCTGCACACGTGAGGCTCATGTTCACAGTGTCAGGTATAAAGCACCAGGTCTGTCAGCGCCCACAGCTTTCTGCCATCTACGTCCATGTTTGTCGCTCTGTATGGCTCCAGCTAATGAGACTTCTGTGATTCCCGCCCGGTGAGAATTGGAACGGAACACGGGGTCGGTTTTCATTAATCCCTCATTTTACTAATTTTAGTAGACCCTTAATTTTGTAGAATATTTTTCTACTGAGAAGATATTTTTTAACCACTTTTGACGGTGGCCAATTTTCATTTTTATGTTTTTTTTTCTCCCTTTCTTCCAAGAACTCCGGACATTTTTCATTTTTCTTGTAAACAGGCAAATGAGGGATTGGAACGATAACATTGATTTTACAATATAACTTACTGAAAAATGGGAAAAAAAATTCAAGAGAGGTGAAATGGAAAAAAAAAAGGTAATTTTGCCATTTTTTGGGGGGATTTCATTTTTACATTACCCATTGTGCGGTAATAATGACCTGGAAATATGATTCTTCAATTCAGTACGGTTATGATGACACCAAACATGTATAGTTTAAAGAAAAAAAAAAACATTGGGAGTCTATGGAGTAACATTTCTCCTTCTGGAGAGTGACAAGCCAAGCCTGGCATGTCAGAGTGAGGAGACTTATAGGCCATGCATACTCCAATCAAAAATTAAATATGCAAATGGTTCCTTCAGGAAGAGGAAGAGGACTTGACCCTGTCAGTCCCTAAACTCCTGCAGTTTTAGACCGTGCTCTCATCCCAACACTGGTCGCCCTCTCCAGGGCGGTCCTCTGTGCAGCGAGCGGCCGCTGTTGCAAACAGGACAGGGTCATGAGAGGGCCCACGAACACACGGACACTGTGTGAGCTCTCAGCTCTTGAGGTAATGCAGGGCTGAGGTTTCAATACAGGCACGGCTCCTTGGAGCACAGTCAAGGGAAACACTTGGCGCTGTTAATCTTCCCAGGAAAGGGCGGGACATGATAACTGAGGGGAACGGGCACCAAGCACTTGGCCATGCCAAGGGTGAACCTAAGCCCCCTCATTCACATTTATGATAAAACTATTTTTCCATGAAACAAAATTAATTTAAATCCATACTACAAGTATGATTTTATAGGGGCTAAGTCACCTATATTAATATTTAATTTATTAATTTGGGGGGTAAGAGGATCCCTTTAAGACTTTGCTTTTATCCAACAATTAAGAATAGAAACCTCACAGCGATCCCAATCCAGGAGAAGAAGGTCTCATTTTTTAATACATCTCTTCCACCCAATTCTGGGCAAACGTGAATCAGGACTTGAGTAACACCACGAACCTCCCAGTTCCTTATAAATTTAATGTTTGTCATGTTGTTGGCAATGGTGAAGGTCAAACGGTGAAGGACTAGATGGGTGTAGTCGCTAACAGGATGACGACATAATGAGTGGTTGGCCACAGTGATGTTCAATGTCTCCTCCCGATTCCTATAAAGCACCACAAATGGTATAATTTTTACTACAGACCGTTGGCTTTGTGCCGTAGACTGAGAAGCGTCCAAAAAACTGTACATTTTTGGAAGGGAACCCCGATGTCAGGATGTCCTCTGTTATGTTTCCTGTCCTCCTTTCTTCTTCTGTACAAATTCATGTTCACATAGTATTTTGTCCTCACTTGACAGCACGGATGATATCCAGAGATCTACTGTAGAGCTACGATAATTTGTACATCTTGGCAAGTCTAGGCCGTTTGGCTCGGCCAATGTTTCACTTGTTTGCTTAGAATGTTAGATCAATTCCATCTATTGGCAAGAAGAATGTTCCCAGAATCTCCTCCTCATCCTCCAAGTCTGTCAATGAGCACAAAAGCGTAAGTGTGTGTAATACGCAAGTCACATGAATCAGTAGTTCTGTTGCAAAACTGAATGTAGAAAAAAGGAACTTACATCTGAATGACGAGGAGCCCGGACAATAAAACCCAACTTTATTTTTACAATTAACAATTTCCTGAAATAAGTTTCTCCTGATTAAATTCAGGTCTTTAGTTTCTTTTGTGCCAAATTTAATAGAACAACTGAGGGAATCGTAGAATTTTATGGATGTTACTCGGTTGTTCTTATAGTTGCCAAAAATTGCATAAATATTACACTGACCTGTAGAATGATCTGGATTTCTGCAGATGAAAGAGGAAATAAAACAAGGGGAAATCAGGTGCTCTCCAGAGTTGCCCCCCGATGCTGCAGGGGTCAAAGTGTTCCTCTGCCACATTTAAAAATGCCAGTATTATCAATGTCATATGGAAGATGTGGGCAATTGGTACATTTGATAATGGGGCCAAAAAGCTTTAAAGGGAGTACATCAGCAGGTTTTTACTATGGATCTGAGAGTCACATGATGAACGGGCAGACAGCTGGATTTTAACCAAATATCACTGCTTGGTGCAGTTTTGATAAAATCTCGGTTTTCTCTGCTGTAGGTGTAGTAGTGCTTAGAATGCTGAGCTGTGTATAACCCCGCCCACACCACTGATTGGCAGCTTCCTGTATACACTGTACAACCATCTGCCAATCAGTAGTGGGGGCAGGGTTACACAGATGAGCTGGACTGTTTGGCACGTGACACCTAGTCCTGCAGTCATAACCTCCTGCTAATAAAACACTGATTGTATTAAAACTACAGCAAGTTTATAAGCAAGTAATACATCCCGGTAATCAGGCTCTCTGGCCCTTCCTTTTGCTACTGTCATATACATTAGCAAAAACCCTCTGACGTGTCACCTTTAATTGATACCCAAAACCTTAATTAACCAGTTCAGAAGAAAAACAATTTTTCCTGTTCCTGACCAGGCACAGTTTTGAGTTTTGCTCGAAACCTTACTCAAAAACTGATGCTTCTTTAGATATTCAAATAATTTTTGCCTCTTTTTTTCATGATACATATAGTAGGGCAAAATTTTAACATTTTATTTTTCATTTTTTTTTCCTGCTGATCTCGGAGGAAAAATAGGAAACACGTCTATTTTTCTTTTCTTATTTTTTTATGACCACAAAGGACCACTAAAAAACATTTTAAATTGTGTTCCCCTTTCCATAGAAATGATTCTCATATTGGACAGATTATTTTTCGACAAGTGCGGGGCTATAAACTGCAATTTGGATTGGTGGTGTTCTTGTTGCAATTTTTCTTTTTTACTGCTCCCCTTTATTTCTACGGCTTAAGATAAATGTGCGACATTTTAATAGATCGTGACTCTTTGTACATTAAAACAGTGCAAAAAAACAAAAACAAACATATTTGCGTTTGTGCCATTTTATAAAAACAGTACCCTCATTTTAATAAATTTGGGGCAAAAATCACTAAAAAAGACAAAAAAATTAAATTCAAAACAAGTGTTAATGGTGAATTGGGATTATTATGTTCAATATTGTAAAGATGTTTTTAATTACAACATTTCCCAGCATTTGTATCATTAATTTGAACAAAATGATATTCACGAACATTGGTTTCTTAAGTTCAGGCGTCTGTAAATTTGGATTTTGCTCAAGCACTGTATGGTGGCATTAATTTAGCACTCTGCATGTATCATTAGAACACGGTAGAAAATAAATCTAATAAGCATCTTGTGGAGTATTCATTGAACACTGTATTGGGAAATGAATCTAGTCTTGTTTGGAGGCATTAACAAAGTACTGAATTCAGACATTAAATGATCACTAAATGGTGATATAGAGTAGTGCATTATGTTTTTATTGGCTTCTTGGCTCACATACTGGGCTCCTGGTTAGTGCAGCGTGGCATGGTGCATGAAAGAGTGGATCCTAGTTGGGTGTTGGTGCCATGAGGGCCTTGCGCACATGCAGGCCGCCTGTAGCCGATGGAGTTGGCAGTCCAGAACTATAGATTTTGGTGTTAAATAAAGGAAACTCCTGTTTTAAAACACAGTCTTTACTGAATGGTAACTGGGTAAGGGTGATGTACAAGTGTAAAGCATTTCCATATACGCAGTATCCTTCACTGTAGTCTACTCAAGGGCTGGTGAACCACACAGTTTCGCCCTACTTCATCACATCCTAGCTTGTCGCCACAGTCCTGATCAGCAAGTCTCTCCACCTGCTCAGCGGTTTCGCGTCCTATTTCTTCCACTACTGGGCACCCTGAATCTACCACTCAGGACCCCAACTAGTCCCATGATCTTAGTCCAGTTTAGGTCTGTTACCTTTGGCGTTTAGCAAGCTCAGAGTTTCTCGTGACACATTGTCCCATCAGGCCAAAATCATCAGGGTACGTGAACTTTTGATCAGGGTCATTTGGATGTTTTGGGTTGTCATTATGATTTAAAAAGAGAAAACACAGTAGTTTGATAATAAATGGTTTCACCCAACCACTAACCATGAGTGGGGAAAAAGTTTTGGTGTTATCATTCATATTCTCTGAAAAAAGGCCAAGAAAGCAAAAATTCTGATGGGGTATGTAAACTTTTGAGTGCATCCGTATGTACACAGTGGCAACAATGGCCTACTCACTCACAGTGGTCAACAGACTGCACTATTTCATATAGCTAAAATGGGTTTACCATGCCGATTGAGGAAAAAGAACATCAAGGCATTGCCCAAACATGCCCTTAGGCTTCTATTCAACCATTGTCCCATCTCTTCCATATGGTTAAACTGGGACTATGGATCATTGGGAAACTTTCCCCGCAAATATTGTTCAGTAGACACAATTGCAAAACACAACGTGAAAGCAGCCTAATTGTGGCTGTGCCGGTGGACAGTAATTATTTTAAGGCTAAAATTAAGTCCTTATGGGGGTTAGTCTGACCTTTACTAAGCAGCAATACAGAGGCTTCTTATCTTAAATAGGGGAACGGGCTAATCATCAGCCAAGACAGCTTAGCTCCGGCCCGGACAAGTTGTACACGGTGTTGGGTGTGAGAAATTACAGGCTGCTCGCTGCTAAATGTTATCACATGTGCATGAATTCAATGTCAATTATATGTTTTGATCATTCTTGTAATAATTGTAATTTTTTTTTAGATTTTTCTTTATTTTTTTTGCCTCATTTCGCGCAAAAAAATTAAAAAAAACACCTAATTTTCCCTTTTGAAATTGAATAGCATTTTTCCAATTTGACAAGTTAAAAGTGAGATACACATTGTCTGCCGTCTCTGTAAGTTTTCAGACAACTGGATCCATGACATATACAGACACGGGTGGAGCATCTTATTGTCGGAGGACATTGCGCTAGACACTTACAGAAAGGTCAGCTCGATTCCAGGAGCAGTTAATTTGAGGATATAAAACTTTATGAAGTGTCTAAAATTCCTTACGTTGATTTTTTTAAAACATTTTTTGTTTCTCTATTTGAAAGCCAAAGTAGTGACTCAGAATCGTATTTATACCAGAATTATTCTGCCGGATGGTGAAAAAAAAAAACCAATTCCCTGAATGGGAAGTGACTGTTAAAGTTGAATAACTTCCTAAATATCTCAATGCCCTTTATAAATCCAAGCCCAGTCGTGGTTCATTTCTGGGATTTTAGAGATTAAACATATATTTAGACATAAACCAAATCTATAGTATCAGAACACTTAGAAATATTAGGCTTCTTTACAAGGAGCTAAAAACATCTTTCCTATACAGTATTGAAAAGAAATAAAAGAACAATATCTCAATAAATCAGAAACAATGGGGGATACAGATGCAAAGAAGGTAAAAAATCATGTATAGTACAATGCGTATTCCATATGAGGTCAATTAAGTACAATTAGACATCACATCATAAAGTAAGGAGATAGCGCCATATTGGTAACGGATGATCAGGCATCACACTACATGATGCAAGTAGAATGTCACAATGATGTCAAGATAATTCTAAATAGTGTGAAGATAATCCACATCAGCAGCCTGCATCTCATAAATATGTGAGCAATATATAGAAGGCAAGCATACCACACATGGAACATAGATAAAGGTAACGCTACCAGCAATGTAAAAGACCAAGGACCCACCACACCCGACGCGCGTTTCGCAATTAAATGCTTTGACATCAGACGAGACATGCAGCCACGGCGACTCAAACATAGTATTAGAGCAAGTCGAATGTGCTCTATTATCACTCGAACAAACTTGGATAAAACCTTGTCCGAGCAAGCTTGCTCATCAATAATGCTGATGTAAAAAAAACAAAAAACTAATGCCATACGGATAATACAGATTAAAAATTGTGAGGTTTTTTGGTTGAATATCGGAGGATTTTTTATATGCTCGTGTGAACTAATAACAAAATCTAAAGTTTTAGCCTTATCATCTGTATGATTAGACTTAAAGAAGTCCCAAAGTCACCTTTATGTTGTCCTATTGAAGTCTCAGTCGCTCAAGAAACTAGAAAACTCAAGAACACTGGTCTTCTAAATTACTCTAAGGTTCTGAGAAGAGATTAAAATACAGTCATATGAAAACGTTTGGGCACCCCTATTAATCTTAAGCTTAATGTTTTATAAAAAATTGTTTTTTTTGCAACAGCTATTTCAGTTTCATATATCTAATAACTGTTGGACACAGTAATGTTTCTGCCTTGAAATGAGGTTTATTGTACTAACAGAAAATGTGCAATCTGCATTCAAACAAAATTTGACAGGTGCATAAGTATGGGCACCCTTATCATTTTCTTGTTTTAAATACTCCTACCTACTTTTTACTGACTTACTAAAGCACTTTTTTTTGTTTTGTAACCTCATTGAGCTTTGAACTTCATAGCCAGGTGTATGCAATCATGAGAAAAGCTACTTAAAGTGGCCACTTGCAAGTTGTTCTCCTGTTTGAATCTCCTCTGAAGAGTGGCATCATGGGCTCCTCAAAACAACTGTCAAATGATCTGAAAACAAAGATTATTGAACATAGTTGTTCAGGGGAAGGATACAAAAAGCTGTATCAGAGATTGAACCTGTCAATTTCCACTGGGAGGAACATAGTAAGGAAATGGAAGAACACAGGTACAGTTCTTGTTAAGGCCAGAAGTGGCAGGCCAAGAAAAACATCAGAAACTCAGAGAAGAAGAATGGTGAGATCAGTCAAGGACAATCCTCAGACCACCTCCAGAGAGCTGCAGCATCAACTTGCTGCAGATGGTGTCACTGTGCATCGGTCAACTATACAATGCACTTTGCACAAGGGAGAGTGATGCGAGAGAAGCCGTTTCTGCAAGCATGCCACAAACAGAGTCGGCTGAGGTATGCAAAAGCACATTTGGAGAAGCCAATTTCTTTTTGGAAGAAGGTCCTGTGGACTGATGAAACCAAGATGGAGTTGTTTGGTCATACAAAAAGGCGTTATGCATGGCGGCCAAAAAACACAGCATTCCAAGAAAAACACTTGCTACCCATAGTAAAATTTGGTGGAGGTTCCATCATGCTTTGGGGCTGTGTGGCCAATGCCGGCACCGGGAATCTTGTTAAAGTTGAGGGACGCATGGATTCCTCTCAGTATCAGCAGATTCTTGACAATAATGTTCATGAATCAGTGAAAAAGTTGAAGTTACGCAGGGGATGGATCTTTCAGCAAGACAATGATCCAAAACACCGCTCCGAATCTACTCAGGCATTCATGCAGAGGAACAATTACACTGTTCTGGAATGGCCATCCCAGTCCCTAGACCTGAATATCATTGAACATCTGTGGGATCATTTGAAGAGGGCTGTCCATGCTCGGCGACCATCAAACTTAACTGAACTGGAATTGTTTTGTAAAGAGGAATAGTCAAAAATACCTTCATCCAGGATCCAGGAACTCATTAAAAGCTACAGGAAGCGACTAGAGGCTGTTATTTTTGCAAAAGGAGGATCTACTAAATATTAATGTCACTTTTCTGGTGAGGTGCCCATACTTATGCACCTGTCAAATTTTGTTTGAATGCAGATTGCACATTTTCTGTTAGTACAATAAACCTCATTTCAAGGCAGAAACATTACTGTGTCCAACAGTTATTAGATATATGAAACTGAAATAGCTGTTGCAAAAAAAGACATTTTTAGAAAACATTAAGCTTAAGATTAATAGGGGTGCCGAAACTTTTTCATATAACTGTATGATTGGACCAAAAGCAGAGGAGAAAGCTGTAAATAAGATTGATAGACAAGGTTATGACACATAACACCTCTAAATACAGTAGATAACACAGGATTAATCTTTCCCAAAAGGTGATTATAACAGTTCATCTCTTTCCACTCCCTGCGCAATGACTTCTGCACACGTCACAGTGCATGCCCACAACGCTCTACCATGGAAGATAGCTCAGGCAAGATGGGCTTCACCACAGTTGTGTACAAAAGAAGAAATTGATGATGATGATGGCAATACACCAGTCCTGGACATTACCAGGATGTTAGTAATTTTTTATCACAGTACGATTTCTTCTTTGGTACTCCATGACAACTGGACCAGGGCATTGTAAAGTTCCTTAATTGGCACTCGAATGCTGGTATTCTGGGCGCCCCTTGTGATTACTAGGTCACACAATGCCATGGTATCATATGAGGTGTAAGATAACGCTTACTGCATGTGTTGGGGGACACATGCAGTTCATTATCTACTTCATAGAGCACAATAGGCAACAAATGACATTAATTTGCAGTTTTAACTTAGATATTTCCTATACGGCTTTAACTCACCGTTCACTAAACATCACCTCTCACTTCGTCCAGTTACCATGGGTGACCATACGCCGAACAGTTCATCAATGTCCATGGAACACGACAAGCACCAACAGTCTGTTCCACTGGCAGATACTTCTCTGCCGGTATAATAGCCCCCTTCCCAGGTGTTACCTTTCTGGAGCTCCTGCTCCACACGCTGACTCCCATCAGTCATCTCTCTCAGGGAAGCTGCCCACCTGGGATCACCATCCCAGACAGTGCCTTGCTCAGTAGCCCACCTGACAGTCCAGATCCTCAGATGGGCTGAAGCTCCCCCAGTGCCGTTGCAGACTCTGCATCCACTCCTTCCCATGTGCTCTTCAAGAATCCTACTCCCAGGACTTCCAACACAGGTGGTGCTATTCAGGAAGTCCTACTCTCAGAACTTCCAAGACAGGCCACTGTGTGTACTGTTCAGGACGTCCATCCCCACCTGGGACCGTCCAACACACAAGTCTCTCAGTGCGCTTAACAGGGATCCGATCCTACTCCCAAGATCTCCCAACATGCAGGTTTTCAAATTCACGGCCTCACAGTGCGCTATTCAGCGATCCAGTCCACACTCAGGACCTCCCAACACACAAGCCATCCAGGATCTACACAGTCTCCATTCAAGAGAACATTCATGTCCATACACAAGAACCAATACAGACTCCACTGCAGGAACCATGTGACCACACCACGGTCACATTATGTAGTTGTAACCACTCCCATAGATGGAAGGTGTGTGTGGCTAGTTCGACCCGCCCAGCTCTCATAACTAGCCCTGTAAGCCTCCCTTCACAACTATACAAACACTTGTGGGACTGCAGGTCCCAGAACCACATCATTACTTCAGGCTTACAGCGCAGACTCCTTTTGTGACACATATCAGCCAGTTGCAATTCTGCCAGTCACTGTTTCACCATCATTATAACCACAGATAAACCTCCATGCATATCCTGAGGAGCACATACAGTGCCCCCTAGCTGCAGTAGGGGTCACTGCATCACAGAGGTTAAGTAACCACAAAAGGTGCCCAGGATGCCAGCCGACAGAGGAAGTTTGCTAGGCACTAATCCGGCTGCCACGGAGTGGAGAAGAGGATGACAAATCTTTCAGCTAACCTCTCATTTCTGTAGCTCATTAATGTGAACAGATCATATAGGAGAAGTGGTTAGCACTGTTAATTTGTAGCACTGGGGTCCTGGGTTCAAATCCCACCAAGGACAACATCTGCAAGGAGTTTGTATGTTCTCCCCGTGTTTGCATGAGTTTCCTCCAGGTTCTCCGGTTTCCTTCCACACTCCATAGATCATAGTGATAGGGAATGTAGACTGTGAGCACCAATGGAAACAGCAATGATGATGTCTGTAAAGCAAAGTGGATTATGATGGCACTATATAAACAAAGTATAATAAACAACTAACTAAGAGAAACAGAGTATGAAATATTTGCTTGGCAGGTGATACACGAAATCCGATACACAGTTGGACCTTTTGCTATGGTAGAAAGGTCACATTTGACTTTGTAACTATATAAAAATATTGAGGTTGCAATATGGTCAATTATAGTCCTAAATTAGGAGGCAGTTAATACCTGGGACAAGCACTGGTCCCAAAAGCTAGATGGTCCTAACTAGAACTGTCCATGTTAAAGAAGAAAATTTATCCTAAACCGAAAAGAAGAGGTCTGAGAAGTAAGGTTCATTCTGTAGAAATGTGGAAGGACAAAGGTGATGGACTCTCACCAGTTTTCCCAGGTGCACATGGTTTCCCATCAATATAATCACCATCTGCCCCTCTGTTACCCAACATTAGAGATGGTCATGGTGTCTCCATACTTAGTGGTCCGTGACATCTTCCACCAGTCCTGGATCTTCCTTTTATGACATGTCTAATTTATACTTAGTTTTAGGACAAAGTCTAGATTTTAGGTGCGTAAAGATCATGTCCATTGGGGGGTCAACTCTACTTTCCAGAATTGAATCTCTCCCAGTCTACGTCAGAACTGGAAATACAGACACATTTTGGAATTTAACATAATTTGTTCCTGAAAATACGCCTGCATACTCAGACCTGGGGAGACCCCTTGTTCAGCCATTGAGCAAGATTAATGACATCACAGACTTTCAGGAAATTGTCTCCATTAAGGGCGGGGAACCCTAGGAAGAACAGATCAGAGCAGCAGACAGTTTTAGCTGGGTGTGCCAAAGAAATAACGATCCCACTGGTGTAACATAAAAACACGCTTGTACGTGACAGGGAAAGTGGACGAGAGTTCGCTTGACTCAAGATGAAAGTGGTGCTCTTGATGGCGCGATACAAAGTAACAGTCTGGGTATTGAGAAAGCTCATGAATCAGATCTATATCATAATCGCTGATGATTCATTGCACAATTACCAGTGACCAGACTTCTACATTGACCCGGGAAATCCTCTGGAATTCATCAGACTGTGATTCACGGACTATATCATATCAGATCCGAGGCTGCAAGATGCAGCTGTGCAGTCTAATACGCATCTTATCGAGCATGCGTCCTCCAGATCATTAACCCCAGGAGAATAAAACCACTTTTGGCTTTAACCCCTTCAGCACACTCTTTTTATTTTTTTTTATTCTTCATCGAGCCATAGCATTTTATTTTCCCATTGACATGCCTGTATGCCAAAATTTATTTTACGGTAAAGACTGCATTAATAATTATTACTATTTTATTATTATTATTATTATTATTATTCATTTTTATAGCGCCATTTACTCCATGGCACTTTACATGTGAAAAAAGGGGCATACATAGACAAGTACAATCAACATGAGCAATTCAATGTACCATATATACTCGAGTATAAGCTGACCCGAGTATAAGCCGACCCCCCTAATTTTGCCACAAAAAACTGGGAAAACTTATTGACTCGAGTATAAGCCTAGGGTGGAAAATGCAGCAGGTACCGGTGAATTTCAAAATTAAAAATAGATACTCCATACCGTTCATTATGGCCCCATAGATGCTCCACATAAAGCTGTGCCACATATAATGCTCTGCACCGTTCATTATGGCCCCATAGATGCTCCACATAAAGCTGTGCCATATATAATGCTCTGCACAGTTCATTATGGCCCCATAGATGCTCCACATAAAGCTGTGCCATATATACAATGCTCTGCACCGTTGCCCCATAGCTGTGCCATATATATAATGCTCTGCACCGTTGCACCATAGCTGTGCCATATATATAATGCTCTGCACCGTTGCCCCATAGCTGTGCCATATATATAATGCTCTGCACCGTTGCCCCATAGCTGTGCCATATATATAATGCTCTGCACCGTTGCCCCATAGCTGTGCCATATATATAATGCTCTGCACCGTTGCCCCATAGCTGTGCCATATAGTGCTCTGCACCGTTGCCCCATAGCTGTGCCATATAGTGCTCTGCACCGTTGCCCCATAGCTGTGCCATATAGTGCTCTGCACCGTTGCCCCATAGATACTCCACATAAATCTGTGCCATTGCTGCTGCTGCAATAAAAAAAAAAACACATACTCACCTCTCTTGCTTGCAGCTCCTCACATCCCGTCCCGGCGTCTCTCCGCACTGACTGATCAGGCAGAGGGCGGCGCGCACACTATATGCGTCATCGCGCCCTCTGACCTGCACAGTCAGTGCGGAGAGATGCCGGGAAGATGGCACGGCGCCCGGCGTGTGGAACGAGGACAGGTGAATATGTAATACTTACCTGCTCCTGGCGTCCCGCTCCTTCCCCGGGACAGCTGGTCTTCGGTGCCGCAGCCTCTTCCTCTATCAGCGGTCACCGTTACTGCTTCATTAGAGAAATGAATAGGCGGCTCCGCCCCTATGGGAGTGGAGTCCATATTCATTTCTCTAATGAGCGGTCCCACGTGACCGCTCAGGGGAAGAGGCTGCGGCACTGAAGACAGTGGGACGGGCAGGGGGAGCGTCAGGAACGCCGGAACTAGGTGAGTATATGACAGTCCTCACCCACCGACCCCACCACCGATCATGACTCGAGTATAAGCTGAGAGGGGCACTTTCAGCCCAAAAATTTGGGCTGAAAATCTCGGCTTATACTCGAGTATATACGGTACACACAAGTACAGAAGGAGAGGGGACCCTGCCCGCGAGGGCTCACCATCTACAGGGGATGGGTGATGATACACTAGGAGAGGGTAGAGTTGGCTGTGCAGTGGGTCAGTAGACTGAAGATCACTGCAGGCTGTAGGCTTGTCGGAAGAGGTGGGTCTTCAGGTTCCTTTTGAAAGTTTCCGAGGTAGGCAAAGTTAGGTAATTTAGTTAATTTCTTTGCTTTTTTGAGGGAAGAAGAGAAACAAAAAAAAAAGGAAATCCACAATTGGATCTTGGAGTTTTTACAAGATTGACTGTGCAGTATTACAATATGCAAACCTTATTCTGAACAAAGAAGTTTGGCTTCTTTCACATTTCCGTCGGTACGCGGCAGTCGCTAAGTGTCGGCGCGACGTACCGACGGACGTTGTGAAAATTCGGCACAACGTGGGCAGCGGATGCAGTTTTTCAATGCATCCGCTGCCCATTATAAAGTCCCGGGGAGGAGGGGGCGGAGTTCCGACCGCGCATGTGCGGTAGGAAATGCAGGATCCGAAGTACGAAAAAATGTTCCCTTGAACGTTTTTTCGTGCCCACGGTTCGCCAAAACACGATCATCCAGTGCACGACGGACGCGACGTATGGCCATACGTCGCGATCCGTCGGCAATACAAGTCTATGGAAAAAAACGCATCCTGCGGGCACATTTGCAGGATGCATTTTTTCCCAAACCGACACATTGCGACGGAGGCCAAACGACGCAAGTGTGAAAGAGGCCTTAAGGTCCGTTTACATGGACCGACAAGTGGCACAATCCTACCACCGATCAGTAAAGTTTTGCAGATTGGCGGTCATTTGACTGCCTGATTACACAAGCAGACCAAATCAATGATGTGACACAGGGAGTGATGATCACTCTCACGATGCAAGTGGGATCTCACTGAGATCATTGCAGTTCAGCCCGGCTGGGAACGCAGCCTCAGTGACCGGAGGTAACCTTGATGACATCACCACAGGTCACTGAGGCTGCAGTCGCAGCCGGTCATTCACCAATGGTTCTCAGGCTGGATGGTCGCATCTTGGAACCATCCAGGTTGAAAACTGTTTATCCCACAGACATTGATTACGGCGTGGGACAGAACGATGGAGAGGTGAGGGATATTGTTGTTTTTAATTTTTGTTTTCTTACAGGAGAACGAGAGCTTCGGTGGAATTAGGCGCTAGGTAAGTAAACTGTGTTTGTTATTTTTAAATAAAAAAAGTTAAAATGTGTCTTTTGTTTTATTTCTAATAAAATACTTTATTCTGGCTGTGTCTTTATTTGTCTTATAACTATAGGATTAGTAATGGATGGGCATCTTATAGTCGCCTGTCCATTACCCATCCGTGGGCTCGCTGTCACTGGACAATGGAAATATGAACCCCACTTGTCACCGCTACATAGATTTGCATTTTCTGGGCAGCTGTGGGCTGCTACTTATAGACTGGGGGACAATATCCATGGCTTGTTACCAGCCTGAGAATACCAGTCCCCATATTAAAAAAATATGATGTGGGGAATCCTCTATTCTTGATAACCAGCCTTGCTGAAGCTGACAGCTGAGGGTTGAAGGTCCCAGCTGTGAGTTTTGCCTGGATGGTTGTAGAAAATACAGGGGAACCCACGCCATTTATTTCTTATTATTTATTTACAGCGCAGGAGGCGGCTAATGAATACTCCCTTAAGCCACTCCTGCTCTCACTGTTATTAGCGGCAGTAGGTGTCGGATGATGGGAGCAGTAGTCCCATCTGCTGACCCCAGTGACCGGAGGTGAACTTTATACCTCTGATCACAGCTGAGCGCTCACACTGTCATTTGACAGAGTGTGAACCGCGGCTCTCTGACCGGCGGGGATGATTTCACCCCCGATCAGAAGTGGTGTTTGCTATGGTGTCATGCACATGACAGCGCGGCAAACACTGGATTATTCAGGCCCCCCATTGAAGTGAATGGGGTCCGTGTTCGGGCGGGTCCGGGTATTGTTCTGGTACCTGAACCGAACTTTTTGTAACTGTGCTGCTGAACCGGCCAGTCCCGAACATCCAGGTGTCCACCCATCTCTTTTAATTACCTGATAAGATTAATAAAATATGTTGCTGAGTTTGTCTAATATATATATAAAAAAAGCAGCTTACTTAATATACAATATTAATTACAAAAGTTGTCAGTCTAATATCATAGATGACTAAAGAATTTTTTTGTCAATCTATGTATGGTACAAGCCAGTGTCCCTTTAATATAAAGTGGCTATACAAACCATAACTTGAAAGCATCCTGTAAAGGGACAGTGGCTTGTACCATTCTCCAGTCATTCTCAATGGGACTGTCGGAGATAAATGTTTTTAATATTTGTTCTCTGTTTTACAATCTGTCAGGGAATCAGATTGCAGTGCACTATTGCTGCTGTCATGGAGCCAGGGGCCTATTGAAAGATCTTGTGCCTGCCATGTTTGTACATCTTTGAAGTCAACTCTTTGTCTAAACTTCGTAAGGTAGGGGATTGGTATTTTACCTATACACTGAAATATTACAGACCACGTGATCGAACTTTCAAGTCCTGTAGCTTGACTGATAAAAAGTTTTAAAAAAATGACGACAAGTATCCGAAAGAATATATATATATTGTTTCTTGTAGCTCGGGAGACTGGTAGCTCCAAATCCTGACCACCCCAATTGTATCCATTGGTTCAGTCATGGTCAATGGAGCAAATCTGTATTTTTTCAGCCGGGGCGGTTGTCCCCTAAGCTGGCACCCTGTAGAATGTCTAATCTGTGTCCCTCATGATGGAGCCATAATGTCTTTGCTGTTGTCCTGTAGAGTGTTCCTGGATGTGGTTTTGCAAACAGTCTCTGGTTCTCTGAATCTCTGTATCTTTGGATGACTTTTATTTCTTGGATATCTTATTACAGATGCATATCCCTTTATAAAGCTCACAACTGTTGTCCTTCAAGCCAGCGTCCAGGGGTCAAGAGGAAGTTATGATGAGGTTAACTCCTTGTTTGAATATTTATAGTTTATTCTTCAATGTTTGCAAGTCAACAACCTGCATGGCCTGGTATAATGTGTAATCAACATATCAGGAAACATCAAAATGGAACAATAAACTGTAGGATCTGATATAAGAGGGAAATAAAAACCTTCATCAATTTACAAATATCAATTTAACCTACAAGAAGAATCAACATTTCAGACTCTTGACCAACTGAAGAAAGAAACACATACATTCAAAAGTCAACATATTGATAACAGTCTATGCCTCCTGGCATAATTAAGATAAAATACTGTGTCACCACAGTATTATTGCTGTTTTTTGGTCACTTTGCCTCACATAAAAATAAATCAAAATAGCCATATGTATCCCAAAATGGTACCAATAAAAATGCCAGTACATGCTGCAAAATACAAGCCCATATTCAACTCTACAAAAACAAAATAGTGATAATTCTCAAAAATCAGGCTACAAAAAAAGTTTGTAAGTTGCTTTTCAAATTTTTTTTGTACTAAAATATAACCAAAACTGTATCAATTTGTTATCAACATAACCACACTGACCTG
This sequence comes from Ranitomeya variabilis, assembly GCF_051348905.1. Lineage (NCBI taxonomy): Eukaryota > Metazoa > Chordata > Amphibia > Anura > Dendrobatidae > Ranitomeya > Ranitomeya variabilis. The sequence continues at coordinate 539,672,072 of NC_135237.1, forward strand.
TAGAACAAAAGTAGTGATGGGAGAATCCGTGGAAGTTCAGGTTTGGCCGAACTTTTATAAAAAGTTTGGTCGGGTATGAGAATGGTCCCCAAACTCGAACTCAGACCCCGTTCAAAAGAATGGGGTGCCCAAACAATAGTTGTTTACCAAGCTGTTATCTGTGTGACTGCTTGAGAAACACCGACTCTGATCAGTGGTAAGTTTGTTACTGTTGCTGGTTACTGAGAGTATTCATCAGCTGATGCCTGTGCAATAAAATAAAGAAATAACATTAAAGAGTGGCATAGGGTTCCCCCTATTTGTGCTAACCAGCGCAGGCATAACTCACAGCTGCAAGCTGCAGCCCTTTACTGTCAGCATTACCTTGGCTGATTATCAAAAATAAAAGGGTCCCCACACTGTTTTTTTTAATTGTTTAAATAAACCATTTAAAAAAGTGGCATGGGTTCCCTCCATTTTGACAACCAGCCAAGCTAAAGCTGATGGCTATGGGTTGATATTCCCAGACTGGGAAAAAAACAGGGATATTGGCCCTTCCCAGCCTAAAAATAGCAGCTCGCAGCCGCCCTAGAAAAGTCGCATCCATTAGATGCGCCAATTCTGTGGCTTTGCCCTGCTCTTCCCACTTGCCATTGTGTGATGGAGAAGTTGGGTAATAATTATGGGGTAGATGCCAGCTTTGTAATGTCAGTTGATATCAAGCCTACAGGTTAATAATGGAGAGGCATCTATAAGACTTCTATATTACTAACGCCAAAGTCATATTGTAATAAATCCACAGCAAGAATAAAGTCCTTTATTTAAAATAAAACTCCTCAGCCCTCTTTTACTTATTCATTTACAAAAATGAAAAATCAAAAACACCATATTCCTCACCTGTACGACGATAATCCACATGTCCCTCGATGTGCTCCAATTCTGCTACCTCTGGATTTCATGACTGAGCAGTGGCTAGATGTCATCTGACATTTCAAAGCTGACACCAATTCCACAAATATTACCCAACTTGCCATCGCACAAAGGCAAGTGGGAAGAGCCAGGCAAAGGTCCAAAATTTGTACCTCTAATAGATGCTCCTTTTCTGAGGCAGCTGCAGGCTGCTATTTTTAGACTGGGGAGGGCCAATATCCCTGGCCCCTTCCCAGTCTGAGAATACCAGCCGCGAGCTGTCTGCGTTAGCTTAGCTGGTTGTCAAAAATGGGGGGACCTTTAGACTTTTGGCAACACAGGAAATAGTCTCAGAATTGAGGTGGTTCAGGCTTTGAATGCTACGGCCAGTTGGGGAATCATCTACTATATAATTGTCTAAGGGTCACTTCGTCTGTCTGTCCTTCTGTCTGTCTGTCTTTCTGTCTGTCACGGAAATCCCAAGTCGCTGATTGGTCATGGCAAAACAGCAAAGACCAATCAGCGACGGGCACAGTCCGGCGGCAAAATGGCCGCTCCCTACTCCCCTGCAGTCAGTGCCCGTTCCATACTCCCCTCAAGTCAGCACTCACACAGGGTTAATATCAGCGTTAATGGACCGCATTATGCAGCGGTGTAATGCACTCCGTTAACGCTGCTATTAACCCTGTGTGACCAACTTTATACTATTGATGCTGCCTATGCAGCATCAATAGTAAAAAGATCTAATGTTAAAAATAATTTAAAAAAATTGTTATATACTCACCGTCTGTTGTCCCCTCTTATCCAGAACAGGCCTTTCCCGCTCCTCGCGACGCTCTGCTGACCGCTCCATGCATTGCGATCTCGCGAGATGATAATGTAGCGGTCTCGCGAGACCTCTACATCATCATCTCGCGAGACCGCAGTGCACTCTTGGGACCGGAGCGCATGAGGAGCATCGGTAAACACTTCGCCTGGATCCGGGGGCCAACGGAAGGTGAATATATAACTATTTTTTATTTTAATTCTTTTTTTTAACAGGGATATGATGCCCACATTGCTATATACTACGTGGGCTGTGCAATATACTACGTGGGCTGTGCAATACACTACGTGGGCTGTGCAATATACTACGTGGGCTGTGCAAATATACTACGTGGGCTGTGCAATATACTACGTGGCTGTGCTATATACTACGTGGCTGTGCAATATACTACGTGGCCATGCAATATACTACGTGGTTGTGCTATATACTACGTGGCTGTGCAATATACTACGTGGCCATGCAATATACTACGTGGTTGTGCTATATACTATGTGGGCTGTGCTATATACTACGTGGGCTGTGTTATACACTATGTGGGCTGTTATATACTACGTTGGCTGTGCTATATAAAACTGTAAAGCGCTGCGTAATATGTTAGCGCTATATAAAAATAAAGATTATTTTAAAGATTATATACTACGTGGGCTGTGTTATACACTACGTGGGCTGTGTTATACACTACATGAGCTTTGTTATACACTACGTGGGCTGTGTTATATACTGCGTGCGTGGGCTGTTACATACTATGTGAGCTGTGTTATATGCTATGTGGGCTGTTATAAACTACGTGGCTGTGTTATATGCTATGTGGGCTGTTATACACTCCATGGGCTGTGCTATATACTCTGTGGGCTGTGCTATATACTACGCGGCTGTGCTATATACTACGTGGCTGTGCTATATACTACATGGCTGTGCTATGTACTACATGGCTGTGCTATTTACTATGTGGCTGTGCTATATACTATGTGGCTGTGCTATATACTACGTGGTTGTGCTATGTACTACGTGGCTGTGCTATTTACTACATGGGCTGTTATATACTACGTGGCTGTGCTATATACTACGTGGCTGTGCTATATACTGCGTGGTTGTGCTATGTACTACGTGGCTGTGCTATATACTGCGTGGCTGTGCTATGTACTACGTGGCTCTGCTATATACTACGTGGCTGTGCAATATACTACTTGGCTGTTCTATGTACTACGTGGCTGTGCTATTTACTACGTGGGCTGTTATATACTACGTGGCTGTGCTATATACTACGTGGCCAGCCGCGAACAATCAGCGACAGGCGCAGTCCGCAAATTGGCGTGGGATTTGAACCACGCTTTGCTAATTGGTCGCGGCCGGCCGAATCCTGTGTATTCAATGTATTATTCTAAAATCTTCATAAATAAACTACATACATATTCTAGAATACCCGATGCGTTAGAATTGGGCTAACATCTAGTAGGACTATATTAGTCTTTTTTTTTATAATTTACTATGTAAGGTTCATAATCTCTCTGAATAAACTCTTAAAGGTAAATTCTGGCAAAAAATCTTTAAATAATGATGATCCATTACTAAGTGTTTTTAACTTTAGTTGCTAAGTAGTGCACTATTTGTCTTATCGTTCCTGTTGGCAAGTTAAAGTGGAAGTCGTTCCCCATGAGCAATCTGTCTGTGACTCGTGTTGCCACCCAGATAGAGGATGTACAGTATAATGACGACAATGTTTGAACTTTTGCCCGTTTAATCCATGGACTGAAGATTGCAAATAACCTTAGTAATAGAAATATGATAGTTATTCCTTTTTTAGCAGTCATAATTTGGAAATCCTGCCCAGAGTTCACCCTGATCCTATATCATTTATAGTTTTAGCTTAAACATCTCCAAACTACTGTTTAGTTCACAATTACCATGTCTTCTAGAAAGTCCAGGATGGTAAAAAAAAGAGACATCCCAGACTCCCGGAAAAGTTAAATAATCTCGCAGGTTCCACACTGACCTCCCACAAAGCAGCGCTCCCCCAGCCTTACATTCACCGTGTCATCAGGATGCCACTGACAGACTGACCGACTCACAAAGAACCAGATAAAATAGAAATGTTTAAGTCCCATCCCAGGAAATAAAAAAACTAGACAAGAAGACCCACCTTTGTGTACAGTTTTTGTAATCCCACCTTAAAAATGTAATAATTTTGTGGATTTAACTGTTGTACCCCCCTTTTAGTTCATTAGTTAGTCATGAAAGAGTCTATTTAGGTTTTAGCGGATCCGCATAACTATGTTAATAAGTAAATCGAGGTGGGGAATCTTTGTTCTGCCAAGGGCCATTTGGATATTTATACCATCCTTCGGGGGCCGTACAAACTCCGCCTACAAAGTACATCCGGACTCTGGCACTGGTTTCAGGGCTTAATCTTTCATTGCATGCCCTTCAATGTTCAGTAGTGAACACTGCGTGTGTGCGCTAACAGAGCAAGAAGAAATTAATGAGCTGGTTGTAATCAAAATACACCTCCCTGCCCAAGAATGCGGTCCCTGAGAATCTGCTCGGGGGGCCTGATGAAGGGTCATCGAGGGTCATAAATGGCCCTGGGGCCTGAGGTTCCCCACCCCTGAAGTAAAAGGATCTCTGTCCGGATGAGAAGTTGTTATGCAGCACGGATTGATGAGGTTGGTATATCAGGGAGATAATGTTCGCAGCATGGCAACAGAAGTAACAAACGGGAATCACAGAAAGTGATGAAGCTGAATTGAGATTACAGTAAGTGTTAGTTGCAATTCACAAGGAAGCAATAAAGAACTAGTGGCAGAGTTGACTAAATGATATAGCTGAGCTGAGTTTGTCACAGAGTCCAATGTAAAGCTGGCAGAGATTTAGCGAAGTTATTCAACAAAGTATTATAAGTTTCTGAGCTAGGTTTGTTACAATGTCCAAGGCAGAACTGGACAGCAGCATAGCATAGTTGTCCAATGATATAACAAAGCTGGATTTGTCACAGAGTCCAGGGAACTGGCCATTGGTGTAAGAGAGTTGCCCAGAAATGTAGTGGAGCTGGGTTTGCTACGAAGTTCAAGGAAGAACTAGCCAACAACATAGCAGAATTGCTGAGCAGTATGGAACAGCTGAGTTAGGCTACTTTCACACTTGCGTTTTTATCTGCATGCGTTTTTAAAAAAACGCATGTGTGAAAAAACGCATGTAAACGCGGTAAAACGCATGCGTTTTTTAGACGCATGCGTTTTTATAGAAAAACACAAGAAAACAAGAAAAAAACAAAAAACCCTAACCCTAACCCTACCCCTAACCCTACCCCTAACCCTAACCCTAATCTGTGGCCACGCATTTAAGTGCCACGTATTTACGTGCCACGATATTTCAGTGCCATGTATAACCACGTAGTTATAGTAATTTTAATACGTGGCAATGAAATACGTGGCACTTAAATACGTGGCACGTGGCATAAGTGGCACTGAAATACGTGGCACGTGGCACTTAAATACGTGGCACGTGGCATAAGTGGCACTGAAATACGTGGCACGTGGCACTTAAATACGTGGCACGTGGCACTTAAATACGTGGCACGTGGCACTTAAATACGTGGCACGTGGCATAAGTGGCACTTAAATACGTGGCACGTGGCATAAGTGGCACTGAAATACGTGGCACGTGGCACTTAAATACGTGGCATAAGTGGCACTTAAATACGTGGCACGTGGCATAAGTGGCACTGAAATACGTGATACGTGGCACTTAAATACATGGCAATATGACTGTCAGAAAATGTTTATTAAATGGCTAGGGGTGAGGTTAGGGGTAGAGTTAGGGTTAGGGTTTGGATCCCGTTATCACCTTGATGGTGGTGGGTGGCTTTTTAGTGTGTTTTCTGTGTTTTTTCTATAAAAACGCATGCGTTTTTAGCGCAAACAAACGCATGTGCTTAAAAACGCATGCGTTTACATAGACAGCAATGCATTTTTTTGCCGCGAAAAAACGCATGCGTTTTTTCGCGGCAAAAAAACGCGCAAGAAAATACTACAGGTAGCATTTTTGAAAATGAACGCATGCAGACAAAAAACGCATGCGTTTGAAAACGCGAACAAACGCATGTGCAAAAAAACGCATGCGTTTTCAATGTTAAATATAGGAAAAAAAAACGCATGCGTTTTTTGTGCAAAAAACGCTGCAGACAAAAACGCAAGTGTGAAACCACCCTAAGTCAGAAGTTTTTTTTTATTAGAGCAGGGAAAAAGTCCATGGTTGCAGTTTTAATGCCGACTACCTAAATACTCACGCAGCATCCTGCCACCTGAGCCATCCAGTAAACCTTGGGAGCACAAGGATGCGCCGAGGAACAGACATACCTTACAGAAAGAAGAAAACACATTGCTCGGTGCTGAATCCAAGAGATGTCAATAAGACATGTAAATCTATGGAGTTATGCCAGGCTATATAATTCTCTGGCGTTAGGGTCAGTCTTCTTCACTACAAATCTGTCATTTTATTTGTGAACAAAAAAGTACACATTACTGAGGTGTATAGAATTGTGTGAAGAAAGATTAAAAAAATATAAAAAAATAAATTGAGGTCTTAACTTAAACCTGGAATAATTGTATTTCTTTTTAAATGTATATTTAACACACGTAAGCACTCTATAAGTTAATTTGTTATTAATTGTATTTACATTATGAATATCCTTTACGTTGCATATAGCTTTCCCCCTAAGTATGTAATACTATATCCTGTTCCCATATTTTTATATGTGATGGAAATTCGGATTTTCCCATACAGAATTTCCTTATTTGCTCTATAAAAATGTCAAAAGCCAATACTATGGTATGTTCACCACGACCGCGGCCATGAGTAAATACAGCTCCACATGAAATCATAGCCTGAGGCTTCTTTAGTCATAGCCGGACAGCATATGAATGGGATGAATATGAGGTTATCAGTGTTTTAAAGGAAATTAAAATGATGCAAAAATATAAACTCCTCTCTGAAGTCATGTCTGTTGCTGTGGGGCGTTCTTATTTACACAGACCTGAAGGTACGGGAACCATACATACACAAGTCCGGGATTTCCTGTATGACCTATTACTTTTTGGCTATTACTGTATTAAAGAAACACCTTTTATAGAAACATTTCAAATAGTTAAGAGTGTCCTTCAGCGATCACCTCTGATCTGGGCTGGAACGAAGAGCGAGTGTGAGATTTATCTGCAGCACCCCCGCAGGTAGAATGAAGCATTACACAACTCAATACTCAAAGGCACTGCTGGATTTGGATATCACATCAAAAATATCTTAACAAATAGTGCTAAGGTATCCTTCAGAATGGCAAACACTTTGATGGCACCAATGAGAACCCATTGTAAGTCAAGGGGGTCCATCAGACGTTGGAATCAACAGCCGGGTAAATGATACAGCACTGCGTCCCGGGATTCTTTCTGAAAAAAAGTATGAATTTACCTTGATTGCCTAATTTTTCTTCCAAATGTCAAACTTTTGGCAACCAGTGTCTAATGCCGAATACTAACCGTGCCGAATACTAACAGTGTGTAATGTACAATATATTAGGAGTCGACTACGACTACTGTAGTCGTCACATGGTCACCGGAGCTGAATCCTGACAGTGTGTACATTAACACCGTCACCCCTGGCAATTTGTTTTCATTTTTTCCTCCCGTTTTTCCGAGAGCCTTTTTATTTTTTCCGTCCACATAGCTGTATGAGGGCTCGTTTTTTTTTTTGCCGGACGAGTTGTACTTTTTAAATGGCACCATTCATGTTATCATGAGATGCACTGGAAAGCAGGAAAAAAAATGTCAAGTGCATTAAAATTGCAAAATAAGCGCAATTTCAGAATTGTTGTTTGTTTTATTGGGCAATATGAAAATGAAAATTTAAAACGTGAATTTTTTTATTTAAGTGGTGACAAAAATTTGGAAATTTGTTAAAAAAAAAGAGTAAAAAAACTTTGCTTGTGTCACAATCTGAGACACGTATTGTTTTCAAGTTTCAGGATAGAGCCCTCTGCGATGGCTTTTTTTGTGCCCTGAGCTGATGTTTTTACTGATACCATGTTGGGGTAGATGGCTTGATAGACTCTTATTACATTTTATTGTAATGTTGCGTAGGCAAAAAAAAAGGTAATTCTGGCATTTTTTATTTTTTCCTCATTCCGCCGTCTACCTAGCAAATTAATTTATTTTATATTTTGATAGATCGGAGATTTACAAATGCAGAAATACCAAATAAAGTTATGTGAAAAAGTATTTGCCCCCTTCCTGATTTCTGATTCTTTTGCATGTTTGTCACACTTAAATGTGTCAGATCACCAAACACATTTAAATGTTAGTTAAAAATAATACAAGTAAATATGGTGTTAACTGTATGTGTTTTTATTGCTTTCTATTTGATGGGGCAAAATAAGGGTGATATGATCTTTGTGGGTTTTTTTATTTTTTTTTTTCCTTTTTTTTAATTCTTTTCTGTAACCCCTTCATGACCTTGGGATTTTCCGTTTTTCCGTGTTCGTTTTTCGCTCCCCTCCTTCCCAGAGCCATAACTTTTTTATTTTTCCATCAATATGGCCATGTGAGGGCTTATTTTTTGCAGGACGAGTTGTACTTTTGAACGACATCATTGGCTTTACCATCTCGTGTACTAGAAAACGGGAAAACAATTCCAAGTGTGGTGAAATTGCAAAAAAAGTGCAATCCCACACTTGTTTTTTGGTTGGCATTTTTGCTAGGTTCACTAAATGCTAAAACTGACCTGCTGTTATGATTCTTCAGGTCATTACGAGTTCATAGACACCAAACATGACTAGGTTCTGTTTTATCTAAGTGGTAAAAAAAATCCAAACTTTGCTAAAAAAAAAAATTGCGCCATTTTCCGATACCTGTACCGTCTCCATTTTTCGTGGTCTGGGGTCGGTTGAGGGCTTATTTTTTGCGTGCTGAGGTGGCGTTTTTTAATGATACCACTTTTGTGCAGATACGTTCTTTTGATCGCCCGTTATTGCATTTTAATGCAATGTTGCGTTGACCAAAAAAAGTAATTCTAGCGTTTCAAATTTTTTCTTGCTAGGCTATTTAGCGATCAGGTTAATGCTTTTTTTTATTGATAGATCGGGTGATTCTGAACGCGGCAATACTAAATATGTGTAGATTTGATTTTTTTTTATTGTTTTATTTTGAATGGGGCGAAAGGGGGTGATTTAAACTTTTATATATTTTTTTTTTCACATATTTTTTACTTTTTTTATTACTTTTGCCATGCTTCAATAGCCTCCATGGGAGGCTAGAAGCAGGCACAACGCGATCGCCTCTGCTACATAGCAGCGATCTGATGTTCGCTGCTATGTAGCAGAAATGCAGGTGTGCTATGAGCGCCGACCACAGGGTGGCGCTCACAGCAGGCCGGCAACAGTAACCATAGAGGTCTCAAGGACCTTTATGGTTACTATGCAGAAGCATCGCTGACCCCCGACCATGTGACGGGGGTCAGCGATGCGCTCATTTCCGGCCACGCGGCCGGAAGCGGTAGTTAAATGCCGCTGTCTGCGTTTGACAGCGGCACTTAACTAGTTAATAGCGGCGGGTGAATCGCGATTTCACCCGCCGCTATTACGGGCACATGTCAGCTGTTCAAAACAGCTGACATGTCCCGGCTTTGATATGGGCTCACCGCCGGAGCCCTGCATCAAAGCAGGGGATCTGACCTCAGACGTACTATCCCGTCCGAGGTCAGAAAGGGGTTAATAGTCCCCATAAGGGACTTGATGCTGTGATCGTCTGATCGCTTGTGCTATATACAACTGTGCATTAGTGATTTTGATTGACTTCCGGCTCTGCAGAGATGTGCAGGAGAACAAGCTGTAGATCCAACTGCCGGGGTGTGATCACAACCGATACTTACAGTCTAGGGAGCAATGCTGTGAATGTAGGTACTTTATGCATGCCCCAATGACAGAAGCCGGCAGCTCCAGGGAGGAAAAAAGTTAAGTTTCTACTGGTACCCGTGCCTTCAGTATGGCAGTCGAGCAGCAGTGTAATGCTATTTACCTGCAGATTAACCTTACATGTGCAGGTAAATAGCATCTCCCGAGGTGACAGGTTCTTTTTATTTAACAACTTGAATCTGACAAAAGTATTAATAAATAAAAAATCGATGAAAATGAACAAATGAAAGTCAGACATTGCTTTTCAACCATGCTTCCACGGAATATTAAAAAAAAAAGTAAAACTCATGAAAGCGGCCTGGACAGAAATGATGGTTCCTTTAACTTAATATTTTGTTGCACAACCTTTTGAGGCAATCACTGCAATGAAACGACTTCTGTGAGCCCACGTCTTTCCAGGGACATGTCAGCTGTTTTGTCATGTGCCCGCAATAGTCGCGGGTGGAACCACCCACGGCTATTAACCAGTTAAATGCCGCTGTCAAACTCTGACAGAGGCATTTAAATTGCGCTTTCGGCAATCGCGCTGGAAATACGCACACCGGTGACCCACGTCACTCGTGTGCTGGCATGACAACCTGAGGTCTCCTGGAGACCTCTATGGCTATCAGTGCCGGCTTACTGTGAGCGCCACCCAGTGGTCGGCGCTCATAGCAAGTGAGTAAATCTTCTATATAGAGGCGATTTGAACATCGCCTTTATGCAGCAGAGCCGATCAGGTTATGGCAGCTTCTAGTCTCCTAAGTAAAAAAAAATGTTTTTAAAAATATAAAAAAAATATAAAAGTTCAAATCACCCCCCTTTTGCTCCATTCAAAATAAAACAATAAAAAAATCAAACCTACACATATTTGGTAGCCCGGCATTCAGAATCACCCATCCTATCAAAAAAAGGATTAACCTGATCGCTAAACGGCGTAGTGAGAAAAAAAAGTCAAAACGACTGAATTATAATTTTTGGTCGCTGCAACATTGCCTTAAAATGCAATAACGGGTGATCAAAAGAACGTATCTGCAGCCAAATGGTATCATTAAAAACGTCAGCTCAGCACGCAAAAAATAAGCTATCACGCAATCCGAGATCACGAAAAATGGAGACTCTACAGGTATCGGAAAATGGGGCAATTTTTTTTTTTGTTAACAAAGTTTGGAATTTTTTTCACCAGTTAGATAAAAAAGACATGTTTGGTGTCTATGAACTCGTAATGACCTGGAGAATCATAACAGCAGGTCAGTTTTAGCATTTAGTGAACCTAGTATAAAAGCCAAACAAAAAAACAAGTGTGGGATTGCACTTTTTTTGCAATTTTACCGCACTTGTAATTATTTTCCCATTTTCTAGTACACGACATGTTAAAACCAATGGTGTCTTTCAAAAGTACAACTCTTCCTGCAGAAAAACAAGCCCTCACATGGCCATATTGATGGAAAAATAAAAAAATTATGGCTCTGGGAAGAAGGGGAGCGAAAAACGGAAACGCAAAACCGAATAAAGCTCCAGGGGTTAAGGGGTTAAAAATTCTGTGGAAGCATGGTTGAAAAGCAATGACTGACTTTCATTTGTTCATTTTCATAGATTTTTTTATTTATTATTACTTTTGTCAGATTCAAGTTATTTCTGTGACCATCGTGGGTTTTTCTGTCATTAAACGAGGGGGACCAACAATTTTGACCACATGTGCAGTTACCAGTATAATAAGATTCATTCAATTTTGAATTCTTTAATTATGGCTAGGTGTATGATCTTCAGTCTGACCATCAGTCCAGAATATGATGTCCTGTGTAGACAGTAGATTCATCAGCTGTTACTGCCTGGAAGCACTGAGACCACTCAACTCCAATATTATTCTGTTTTTCCCTCTGTGCAGCTAAATATATAATTACTGCTTTATATAAAAGTATTGTGAAATAGTATGTAAACCCATGCAGAGATTATTTGCAGACTTGTACTGCCTATCTTTGATCACTTTGTGTAATTTATTTCTTTTAACTGCAGCATAACACTGCTCTCCCTGCATCCTACATGTAAGAGCAGGGAGAAACCTATTACAAGCAGGAGGCAGAGACTAAAGCTGCATCACATAGAATACAGTGAGAGTTATCATTTAGAATGTGCCCAAACTCTATACAATAAGCAATTGCCGTATTTTTCGGACTATAAGACGCACTTTTTTTCCTCCAAATTTGGGAGGAAAGTGTGGGTGCGTCTTATAGTCCGGATGTAGCATGTGGGGAGGGGGGCAGCAGTGAGTGGGATCGCACTGTTATCCCACTTCAGGATTGTCCCGCTGCCCGGAATCAGCTGCTGGGGAAACCACATGGTCCCGCTGATTAAGTGCAGTGAATATTTATTAGCTGCTCCCCGCCCACCGATCAGCTGAGCGGTGAGCCGGGAGCAGCAAATGAATACTGCACTTAAGCAGCGACACACAGTTTCCCCAGCACTGATTCCGGGGAGAATCTGTGTGTCCTGGGGAGGAGGAGGCAGCAGCGGGGGCCAGAGGAGAGGAGATCGCTGCGTACCTGCCTGCCATGCCTGGACGCTGAGTGTTCTGCACAATCAGGACCTGTGATGATGTCAAGAGTGGGCGGGCTGGAGCATCACATGGCAGCTCAGAGCCCTCCCTCTTCTGACATCATCACAGGTCCTTCAGACTCCCACCTAGAATCTGCAGCTTCCTCTTATGTCCTGCGCTGTGGAAAGGCAACAACAACAGGGAGGGCTCTGTGTGTGCAGCCATGGGATGCTCCAGCTTTTACCTCACCACAGTGTGGCTGCCACAATTAAGAGGTTAGTCTTTACAAAACACAATAAAGCACTCTGACACTCCTTTGGTGAACTATAACTCCCAGCATGTCCTAGGATCTGCAGGACATGCTGGGAGTTATAGTTCTCCCATGGGATTTTAAAGCAGCACTCCAGTGTTATTTTGCAGTGCTGGAGTGGTGCTTTCACTATAAGCCCTGCGCCCCCATTCTTAGGGCTCATTTCCACATGCGAGGCACACGTCCGTATCTCACATGTGGAAACCAAGCTGTGGAGCCGGCACTCCAGAGCGGAGCGTGCGGCCGCATAGGAACACATGGAGCTGCACAGCTCCGCTCCAAAGTGCTGGCGCCAGAGCTTGGTTTCCACATGCGAGATACGGACGTGTGCCTCGCATGTGGAAATGAGCCCTTATACTCACCCTCCAGCGTCTTCATATCGTACTGTACAGACATCACACTGGTCCCGCAGCTTCCAACATAATAACATACTATTATATATAATAGTATGTTATTTATGTTATTAAATATTTTACCACATTTTTTTTGCTTCAAATATTTTTTCCCCTATTTTCCACCTCTAAAACCTGGGTGCGCCTTATAGTCCGGTGCGTCCTATAGTCCGAAAAATACGGTACTACTTTATTTGATTGTTTTTATATTTTAAAAACCTTTTTAACAACATTTTCTAGTCTTTCAAGGGCACTGTAGGGGCTCTGAAGGGCTAACAGAGGAAGTCCTCTGCCTCTGTCAATCTCCCTAGATGCAATGGCAGATGGTCATTTAACCAAGTGGTTATATAACTGGGATAAGAGCTAGCTCAAATACTAGCTGTAGCAGTAGGCTTTTAGAAATATGTCATATCAACAGAAAGTTATTAATGGTGTCCTGATGTAAATAAGTAGGCTAATTAATTTAGCAGATATCTAAGCACTGAGTTAAAATTTCAGATTTTTGGTAGCCAACTGAAAGACAACTTTTTACCCAGGTGAGGGAATACGTACAATACTGAATGTACATGTAGATTGGTGGAGGCTCCAAGAAAGAGGGAGCCAGATGAAGTTGGATGCATACTGTAATTGAATAGGTGTTGAGAACATGTGCAGGGATCTCCTTTACAAGGTTTATATGGAGCAAACATCCACCAAATCCTTCCGTGCTAGGGGAATAGAGACATTATAGGTCCCCTTTGTCTCCATGAAGACCCCTGAGTCTAGTTTTTGGATGTTCAGACAAGAGACTACGTAGGTTTACATGACTGCCGTGAGGCAACAGCTCTAAACAAAGTGATGAGATTTTCACGAGCACGGCCCTGACATCAGCCAGCTGACTCGTCCACACGGAAACCTAAACGCAATGATCAACAGCAAAAGAACATAGTTACTCATTTCCGCCAGCCCCGTGTGCTGTCGTGAGCGTCTGGTCCTGATATACACACATACAGATCCAATTACCTGTTGTTATGTTTTCAAGTAATTCATTTAATAGCCAGATGTAATTTTTCAAAGCTTTCCCTAGAGGCCCTTTGGCCATGGGGTGTAACTTCTGACGGTCATTCTTAGGGTGGAGACCTCTGTCTGCATTAACCTAACGGGTGGAGCGAGGGAGGTGATGATAATAGGACGGGTGCTGCCGGCCAATTCGGCCTTCATTAAATTCAGCTGCTTTGAATCTTACATAACAATAAACTTCAACTTTGGCCACATGAAGAACAGTGATGGTTCTCTGCGTGACGGGTGTGAATTTTTGTTTTGCTTAAGACATTGTAACGGAGCACTAATTATAAAGCGTACTTGTAGGGTATCTCCACATGAAAAAAGGCCAAACATCTGTGCAGAATAATTTCTTAATATATATTTATTAGAGAGCAGAACAAAAAAGATTTGTGATGCCACATTGGGGCATTTAATCTGGGCTTCCGAGGCAGTTGGACCTGGACAGCTTTCACTTCTGTGTTGGCCATCCGTAACCTGGCATCTCAACACCTCTTATCGTTATGAGGCCTGCAGTGAGTGAGGGCTAATCACTAGGCTTAGTAAGCTCCTCTTGCTTTTACTATGCCCTGCTATGTCATGGCATGGTGTGAGATCTATTAAAGGGGAAAAAAACAGTCGGCAGCCCTCCCTAGAAGGACACAAGGTCAGAAACTCCAAGGAACCCACTTGAAGATAGTTCAGTGCATTCGTAAGAGACAGTGCCCAAATCCGGGTGTGGAAGCAAAACAAAATTTATTCTGCCATACACAAAAGTGACAACATTTCGACCTTCGGAAGGTCTTTATCAAGTGAAGGCTAGTCACTACATTGCGTTGTCTTTCAAGAGCGAGAGCTACCAATAATGAACAGATGGGAAGACTCTATTCTCTACAGCGAGGGCTTTTGCCTTCGTCTGGATAAATATTTTAGGTTACAGGTTGAACTTGATGGACTTATGTCTGCCACCAACTTTAAAAACTATGAAACTACAAGGAAGTTATTTTCGGTACTCTTTTTAATTTTCTTTCATTTTTTTATTGTTTGCTTTCACACAAAGTAATCTATTGAATAATTTATTAAGGTAATTATGGACATGTAGACAACTATTTTTTTTTTCAACGTATGTAATTACATTTATTTTATATTAAAAAAAAAATTCTGGGGGAGATTTGATGAGCACGGGCCTCTTTATTTTTATTTTGTTTTTTTTTCTCTGATGTTTTGCATATACTTTTTTTCTTATATACTGTAATTTGTTCCCTAAGAGAACATAAAAGATCTCCGGGGAACATTTATTTTCCCTGTATTTCACAATTTTTCCCCCTACTGTAATTGAGACATCCACAGGATCTCCAGTTACAGGGGTAAATAGTCCGCTACAATGATAGAAGTCACTGACAGAACTGATTGGGGTCTGCGAGCGGGGTGCCTGGCTTTGTGTGACAGCAGGAGACCGACCTGACCCTGCACAGTAAATTTAGAATGGTGCTTGGTTAAAGGCCAAGGGCAAGAACTTTTAATACATGGTGCTTGGTCACTATTACATTAAAGTGCATTCAGCATGTGTTTTACTGTATACATGCAGCATGAATTCCAGAAAGAATTCACTATTACAAAAAACTATGTTTGATTATAAAACACTGGTTTTTCAGAAAACAGCAAAAAAGCTTGGCATCAGGAGTCCAGGTACAAGGAGAGAGGAGTCTGTTGGTACTTTGCCTCTGGTTTCTCCCCACCCAGCTCAGCTGTAATTACTGCTCCCTAGTGCAGGTGGGCAGGTGGAGAGAGACTTGACAATCAAGCCAACCTTGGTGGGAGATGCCAGATCTAGCTGCTCAGTAGACACCTCTCGCCATTCCTAGCTAATATTTTAATAAGGACAATTCACTGGATTTTTCTAATTTAAACTGAGTAACTCTGCCAATTGCCGCTACTCCACTGATTCTGGAACAGTTTTTCTTTTTCTTCTGCATTCCTTCGTTCCAAAGTTATGGCTCCCAGTAATGAAAGTACAAATTTTCCCTTCAACCCACTGGGCATGTACCATAGACCTTCTGTGTGGGTGTGGTCATGTTTTGATTGGCTAGCATCAAAGAAAAAATAGTAATTGCCCACAAAGAGCCTCTGTAATACACGCCCAGTTGTTTGAAGGGAAAATTTGCACCTTTATTACAAGGGTGGCATAACTTTAGAACCAAGGAACAAAGAAGAAAAAGAAAAACTGTTCCAGAATCAGTGGAACGGCTTCTATTAGATCAGGTAATTAGCTTAAAATTAAAAAATCCAGTGAATGATCCCCTCTATGCCACATTTCATTGTAAAACTTACATTTCCATTTTTCAAGCTGCAAAAAATGGCTGCCAGGTTCCTTGACTATCTTACTGGTTATTGGTAACATATAATATATACCGTGCTCTATTTTTAGCAATTTTTCAATCTTGCTTTTTTATTGTCTAAAAATAGTTCCATGACTTCAATCGGTGTTACAAGGAGTTTCCTTCGTTAGTCACTTTCTACGTAAAGAAAGCCCTAGTAACAAAAAAACCTTACAAAAATGAGTTCTGCAATTTCTAAAATCTATCCATGAGGTCATCATCTGATTATTCCATGTCAGCAAATAAAAGTAATGAATGTGGAATCCATGTCCCGAGAGATGGACAGACTCACAGCTTCCTCTTCTGCACAAATGTGTGATTTACTGGTGGGTGTAAATAAAAAAGTAGGATGTTCTGTATCCAGCATAGCGATCAACCATAACAGTGAAAACGCCTGCCTAATATTGTGTTAGCCTCCCTTGTGCTGCTAAGACAGTTCTTACCCATTGAGGTGTGGACTTCACCAGACCTGTGAAGGTGTCCCATGGAAAGACGATCTTCTAAGTCTTGCAAATTGTGAGCTACAGCCTCCCTGGATCAATGATAGATCGGATTGAGATCTTGGGAATTTGGAGGTTAAGTCAACACCTTGTAACTCGCCTTCTTAGTTCCGGAGAAAAGAAATCTAAATCCTTGAACATACAAAACATTTGTGGACAATTGTAGTTTTCAGGTTTATGGGAACAATTTGGGGAGGCCCTTTTCTGTTCCCCACAACGTTGCCCTGTAAGCGGGCTACTTGGATGCGACAGCGCAGACAATGAGAGACAGTGTTACTTAACCAACACTAACTAACACAAGAAGGAAAATCTATTTATGAGTATATATATACAAGTCAGCACTATATTGCCGGTAACAGTTACAGGGTTTATTCAGTATATTATGATACAGCAATACGACTAAATACAATATCTGTGCAACGTTCAATTACGTACACTGTTCTCGCTATCTAGCAGTCAAACGACTGTAAGTGCCTTAATGTCCCAACTTCACGGGCGTCACTCTCAGTGCTACGCCCATCCCGTCGTATCTATAAACTCCTCTGATCGTGACACTAGCCCTAGTGAGGGTCACCGGTATTTCACGCTAGGCCACAACTCCTAGATACATGAATCACTGGGTATACAGTGTGCTCATCACACTGGCAAACGTTCTTTGAAGCACGGTCCCAGCCCACACCCTGTACAGTACATCTACACTGGAAGTAACGGCCCACAGGAATGGTCTTCTGCTGCCGCCTGATGGTCTCCTGAGCCTGCTTTTGGTCATGGACATCTACTGGCACTGCGTATGGATCTTCTACTGGCGTGGGGTATGGGTTTCCTACTGGCGCTGGGTACAGATCTTCTACTAGCACTGCTTATGGATCTTCTACTAGCGCTGGATATGGATCTTTTACTGGCTCTGGGTATGGATCTTCTACTGATGTGGAGTAGAGATATTGTACTGGTGCTAGGTACAGATATTCTACTGGTGCTAGGTACGGGTGTTTTACTGGCTTTGTAAGGATCTTCTACTGGTGCTGGTTACGAGCCTTTATCACAGCTTAGGCTTTAGCCGGTGTCTGATCGCTCTTGGACCCTTCTATGGCGATGGTGTCTGTAAGCCCACCTATCAGCCACACAACGTGTCCTGGTATAGGTTCTGGTGCCAACTGCCTCTTCTCAGCCTGGCCTTTTATGATTAGTAATTGTGACATAGGTGCCACCTGACCTGTTCTCGTCTTTAAACTCCTCCTGTTGGAAAAATAGGTTCTTTCTAATAGGTTCCTACTACTGTCTTTCATTGCTTTCCCTTTCACCTTTGACCAGCAGTTGGCGGTGTTCACTTGCAGTCACTCACCTAGGCATTAACCATACTCATCTTCTCTCTTGTCCACTTTCTTATATCCCAGTGCACAAGGTCAATACAGACATGGTTGGGGGAGTTTGGTGGAAGAACATGACCGGCCTCACAGAGCAGAGCTCCGACCTCAGCCCCATCCAAGACCTTTGGTATTATTATTTTATTTATTATTTACTATGGTATGAACTATAATAGAGATTGGTGGCAAGCATTTCCTCCAACATCGGTGTCCAACCTCACAAATGATCTTCTGGCTGGAAATTCCCACATACATCTTCACAATCTTGTAGAAAGCCTTCCCAGAAAAGCAGATGTTATAGCTGTGCAGGGGGGAAGTAGCTCCATTTTAATGTCTATGGATGCAGATCGGGAGGTCATAGAAGCTTCTGTAGGTGTAATATGGAGGGGGCACATACTATTATACATATACTGTGTATTATATTTGACTTTATTTACATCCATATATACAGTATGAACTCATTCATTGACTTTAGAAAGTTTATTTCTCTTCTCTATTGTAATTATATGGCTAATGAAATGATTAGATGTCAGTCAAAAGGTACAGGATGAAATACTGTGAAAACGGACCTGACTCATAAAAAGTACAGTAAATGGTCCTCCAGTAATGATTACCTTCTCCCGGTTCCATGGTTCAGTGCAGATCTGATTAGAGGCCTGAATCCTTCTAGAACATCTCTACCTTAGAGAATCATCACTTCTCAAAGATATAATTAATTCCTGGAGGATTATACATTCCAGTCCAATGTCTACCATAATAATCAGATTCACTCTGAGACACATTTCCAGAATCTTGGCTCATCATGTTCATGTCAAGGACATATCAAAATGTATAGAAAATCAGAATATGTTAACTTGCACAAGCTCTGAAAGTGACTGTCAATTTTAAGATTTCTTTTTGTGTGCTGATTACATTTTTTTTCAGTTCTTTATAACTTTCTGAAATTAAAATCTCTGAGTTAAAGAACACTTCTTCTCACTATTCTTTTTATTTAAAGTGAGAACATTCTCCAACTCATGTAAGTCCACCGATTCTGGTATAGTTCTTCTTTTTCTTCTGTGTCCGAACATCCCAAAGTTATGGCCCCCAGTAATAATGGTGCATATTTTCTCTTAGGGCAACTGATCGTATACCACAGAACTTCTCTGTGGGCGTTTGTTTTTTCCCTTTTATGCTGGCTAATCAAAAACAGAGAATTTATGTGCTACTCCCAGAGGGCTGAAGGAACATTTTTTACAGTGGAGCATAGCTTTGGAATAGAGAAGCAGCAGGACTTGTCACCAAATTTTTCATATTGAACTGGACACATGGTGTAATAGGTGCTACAGATCAGAATTTTTAACTTTTTTCTTTATTTCTCACCTAATGAGTAAACTTTTGTCCAAGTGGGTGTTATATAGATACTTTTCACTGGGGTCGTGTATTTCTTCTCACTGTATGAGTTATCACTGGGAGTGTGTACTTCTTCTCCCAGTATGGGTTGTTTTAACTGGTGGCATGTGCTTCTTCTCCCAGTATGGGTTTTTTTAACTGGTGGCATGTACTTCTTCTCCCTGTATGAGTTCCTATCACTGGGGGCATGTGCTTCTCTTCACTGCATGAGTTACTGTCACTGGGGGTGTGCACTTATTCTCCCTGTACGAGTTGCTATCACTGGGGGCGTGTCCTTCTCCCTGTATGAGTTGCTATCACTGGGGGTGTGTCCTTCTTCTCCCTGTACGAGTTGCTATCACTGGGGGTGTGTCCTTCTTCTCCCTGTACGAGTTGCTATCACTGGGGGCGTGTCCTTCTTCTCCCTGTATGAGTTGCTATCACTGGGGGTGTGTCCTTCTTCTCCCTGTACGAGTTGCTATCACTGGGGGTGTGTCCTTCTTCTCCCTGTACAAGTTGCTATCACTGGGGTTGTGTCCTTCTCCCTGTATGAGTTGCTATCACTCGGGGTGTGCACTTATTCTACCTGTATGAGTTGCTATCACTGGGGGTGTGTGCTTCTCCCTGTATGAGTTGCTATCACTGGGGGCATGTCCTTCTCCCTGTATGAGTTGCTATCATTGGGGGCGTGTGCTTCTATCAGTTGTGGCCAGGAGACCTGCAATCTCCTGCCCTCCGGATTTACTTGCTGGGCATGCAGTCCCCACACAACCACAGACTCCAGTGTCCAGTCTTTTGCACTCAGTTCTGCAGTTCGGCAGCTTCTTCCTGTGCTGAGCGGTCATGTGGTACCGCTCATTAAGGTCATGAATATTCGCTCCACGCCTATAAGAGAGGAGACACGTGCATATTCATTACCTTAATGACAATAACAGGAAAGAGCTGCCTGCACCGGGACAGAGATGCAGGGACGGAGATGCAGCGATGGAGGGTGAGTATTGATGTCTTCTGGAAGCCGGCGGCTACAGCTGTCACTGTGCTACAGCCGCCGCCTCCCCGCTCCCACTCCCACACCAGCTTTCTGGGACCATGACTCGTGTATAAACCGAGGGGGGGCGTTTTCAGCACAAAAAAATGCGCTGAAAATCTCGGCTTATACACGAGTATATACTGTGTGTGTATATATATATATATATATATATATATATATATATATATATACACTCACCGGCCACTTTATTAGGTACACCATGCTAGTAACGGGTTGGACCCCCTTTTGCCTTCAGAACTGCCTCAATTCTTCGTGGCATAGATTCAGCAAGGTGCTGGAAGCATTCCTCAGAGATTTTGGGCCATATTGACATGATGGCATCACACAGTTGCCGCAGATTTGTCGGCTGCACATCCCAAAGATGCTCCATACAAGGCAGGATGGATCCATGCTTTCATGTTGTTTACGCCAAATTCTGACCCTACCATCCGAATGTCGCAGCAGAAATCGAGACTCATCAGACCAAGCAACGTTTTTCCAATCTTCTACTGTCCAATTTCGATGAGCTTGTACAAATTGTAGCCTCAGTTTCCTGTTCTTAGCTGAAAGGAGTGGTACCCGGTGTGGTCTTCTGCTGCTGTAGCCCATCTGCCTCAAAGTTCGACGCACTGTGCGTTCAGAGATGCTCTTAGGCCTACCTTGGTTGTAATGGGTGGCGATTTGAGTCACTGTTGCCTTTCTATCAGCTCGAACCAGTCTGCCCATTCTCCTCTGACCTCTGGCATCAACAAGGCATTTCCGCCCACAGAACTGCCGCTCACTGGATTTTTTTTCTTTTTCGGACCATTCTCTGTAAACCCTAGAGATGGTTGTGCGTGAAAATCCCAGTAGATCAGCAGTTTCTGAAATACTCAGACCAGCCCTTCTGGCACCAACAACCATGCCACGTTCAAAGGCACTCAAATCACCTTTCTTCCCCATACTGATGCTCGGTTTGAACTGCAGGAGATTGTCTTGACCATGTCTACATGCCTAAATGCACTGAGTTGCCGCCATGTGATTGGCTGATTAGAAATTAAGTGTTAACAAGAAGTTGGACAGGTGTACCTAATAAAGTGGCCAGTGAGTGTATATATATACACACACACATATATATATTTAGATATTTATTTATTTATTTTTTTCCCACTTACAGCCACTTTGAAATCATGTTTCCTGTTCAGTATGAAACATTTGGTGGAGTTAATATTTTCTCCCTACCTGGAGGCAGCGTGTAGGGAGTTTACTGCATACTTATTACTGTGAGTATACTACAATATATTTTCTATACTCTGTTACATGTTCTTTTATATACTTACTGCAATATCAAATTCAATAAGTTCCTTATTTTCAGGCCCCCACTGTTCACCAGTAAGTGATTAGACTGGTCTCACAAAGCTGGTGCTGACACTCACGCTAATCTGACGGCCCGCCCCAAGTTAATGTGGTGGTCTGGGAAAGAAGAGACATCCATCCATGTTTATTTGATCTTGGCCAGTTAAGGAATTATACAGACACATTATTGGAGTTATTTTCCGTAACGTCTCCCGCCTTTTAATCATATGATGACCGCAGTTCTTGTTTCTGGTACCTCCATATATTTCAGCTGTAATATACACTGCAGATGAAATGTAATATCTTATGGGAGCCATTCACAGTCTTCACAGCTGCTGATACTTTTCACCTATCTGCTGTAATACAGTCGTGCCCTGAGCTCGGGATCCAGTCTGTGATGTCCATATAACTTAACAGGAAATATGATTAGATATTATCTAAGTGAGACAACGCTTTTACAGTAGATCTGTCACCAGATTTCAAAATACAAACTGCATACAATATAAAATAGATATGTTGGACCAAATGAGGCTGATGTGCTTACTTTGAAATTCAATGTCAGAATGTCTGTGTGACTCGGATGTTAAAATGAACATTTTAATCTGCTCCTAACTGAAAGTTGCAGCTTGTACTGAGCAGTGTGAGATCTCAGCAGCAGGAAAGAAGGACAATTAGGAATTTTCAAACAAGGAAGGTGGGAGGAGATTCTGTAGCAGGGAGGAGGGAGGCTGAAGAGCTATCAATTAGACTAAGGGTACTGTCACACAGTACCATTTTGATCGCTACGACGGTACGATTCGTGACGTTCTAGCGATATCGTTACGATATCGCAGTGTCTGACACGCAGCAGCGATCAGGGACCCTGCTGAGAATCGTACGTCGTAGCAGATCGTTTGGAACTTTCTTTCGTCGCTTGATCACCCGCTGACATCGCTGGATCGTTGTGTGTGACAGCGATCCAGCGATGTGTTCGCTTGTAACCAGGGTAAACATCGGGTAACTAAGCGCAGGGCCGCGCTTAGTAACCCGATGTTTACCCTGGTTACCAGCGTAAACATTAAAAAAACAAACAGTACATACTTACATTCCGGTGTCTGTCCCCGGCGTTCTGCTTCTCTCCACTGTGTAAGCGCCATAGCCGGAAAGCGAGCACAGCGGTGACGTCTGATGTCACCGCTCTGCTTTCCGGCTATGGTGCTTACACAGTGGAGAGAAGCAGAACGCCGGGGACAGACAGCGGAATGTAAGTATGTACTGTTTGTTTTTTTAACGTTTACGATGGTAACCAGGGTAAACATCGGGTTACTAAGCGCGGCCCTGCGCTTAGTTACCCGATGTTTACCCTGGTTACCCGGGGACTTCGGCATCGCTCCAGCGCCGTGATTGCAAAGTGTGACCGCAGTCTACGACGCTGGAGCGATAATCATACGACACTGCGACGTCACGGATCGTGCCGTCGTAGCGACGAAAATTGCACTGTGTGACAGTACCCTTAGAGGGAGAAGATTCTTCAGCAGGGAGGAGGAACATTGAGGAGTTGTAATTCAGGCTAGGTGTAAGGAGCTTCTGCAGCAGCAGGGAGGAGGGACGCTGAGGAGCTGTCCATCAGGTTAAGTGGAAGGAGATTTTGCACTAGTCAGGAGGAACTCTGAGGAGTTGTCATTTAGGCTAAGTAGGAGGAGATGCAGCAGGAGCAGAGAGGAGGGACACTGAGGAGCTGTCAATCAGACAAAGTGGGAGGAGATGCAGGAGGAGCAGAGAGGAGGGACACTGAGGAGCTGTCAATCAGACAAAGTGGGAGGAGATGCAGGAGGAGCAGAGAGGAGGGACACTGAGGAGCTGTCAATCAGACAAAGTGGGAGGAGGAGCAAAGAGGAGGGACACTGAGGAGCTGTCAATCAGACAAAGTGGGAGGAGATGCAGGAGGAGCAGAGAGGAGCAACACTGAGGAGCTGTCAGTCAGACAAAGTGGGAGAAGATGCAGCAGGAGCAGAGAGGAGGGACACTGAGGAGCTGTCAGTCAGACAAAGTGGGAGGAGATGCAGTGGGAGCAGAGAGGAGGGATACTGAGGAGCTGTCAATCACACAAAGTGGGAGGAGATGCAGTTGGAGCAGAGAGGAGGGACACTGAGGAGCTGTCAATCAGACAAAGTTGGAGGAGATGGAGCAGAGAGGAGGAACACTGAGGAGCTGTCAATCAGACAAAGTGGGAGGAGATGCAGCAGGAACAGAGAGGAGGGACACTGAGGAGCTGTCAATCAGACAAAGTGGGAGGAGATGCAGCAGGAGCAGAGAGGAGGGACAGTGAGGAGCTGTCAATCAGGCTGGGTGGGCAAAGATTTAGTAACAGCAGAAAAGTGGGATATTGAAAAACTATCCGCCAGTCTAGGTGGCAGTAGTTTGAATTTAAAGGGAACCTGCTATGTTGTATAGTTGTACATGTAGTCCAATCCGTGGACAGCCTAGTACAGAAAATGAGAAGCAGAGAAGAATGGTATATAGGTTTGTTGGAAAATGCTGAGTATAACTTGTATGGATATGAGTCCAGTGGGCAGTCCTACTAGTGACTGACAGCTATTTCTGCATGTACATTCATACAGGGAAGACCGTCAATCATTGAATAGGACCGCCCACCAGACTCATGCCTATAAACATCAAGGCTTTCAATAACTAAAATACTGTTTTTATTGTAACTTTTCCCACAAGAAATGTATATGAATCTGATCAGCTCCTCCTACTCTATAACATCCTGCCTGTAGATCAGGTTCTATTTTCAACATGACAGGTTCCCTTTAAATCTTCAGAAAGAATTATAAAGCCATTATGGCAGTGATTTTCAAAGTAAGTGCACCAGCCTCATCGGGTTTAGGAGATTTATTCAATAATGTATGAATTTTGTTTTCTAAAATCTGGTGACAGATCCACTTTAAACAAATACATTTTATAAAATAGTGTAATTATTAAAAGTAAAAGCTAGTACCATCATAGCCCCACAGCAGCCATCATACATGGTGAGCCTATCCATTGCATAAATATAAGTAAAAACAGATTATGTAATGGCATTACATATCTCTCTAGCCCCAAGGTGAGGCTTCCACTTAAATTAATCTGTAGGATACTATGACCGAAACGCGTCACAAGGAACAGTATTCTGTTATAACAATATTGATGCAAATCTTATATAATCTACTGTAATGTATTCATATTTGGTTAACATAATAAAGTGTGTAAAAGAATAACAGCAGAAGGATGAAGAAGTCCCAGAATGCTCGACCTTACCGATAACATCTCCAGATCATCTCAGCTGGAATCATAACTAGAAAATATGAGCAAGTTGCATGACGAAACTAAAACTCTCATTTTTTATCAACAGGCTTGGGGCTCAAGTCTGGGGTCTATGTGATTGTAGATTTTCTGAATCCTTACAGCATGCACAGTGCGCTTTGTCAGGATTCTCTGGTGCCAAACGTGGGCTGGGGTGTGTATGCAATCTGCATACGTGTGGTCGCGTGCCAACTAGACAAGGTGCGGCCTCTCAATACAAGTGAATTGAGTGAGGATGGACAAGTCTAGTCAGAGTGTAGCTTGAAGTATGTAAATCACAGTCACATGAATGGCCACTGACAGCACCGGATAATCATGACAGCACTATGCATGCTGAGAAGATTGACACTTCTGCCGTCACATAAAGTGTCTGCAGACTTGTACCCTAAGCCTGGACAACCCCGTTAGCCCCATTGAGTACATATGGACTTTTTTATTTTACCTTTGACATGACCGTATGAGTACCTGTTTTTTTGAGAGTTTGAGTTGTAATTTTTAGAGATGAGATAATCAATTTGCATTGAACTTTTCGGAATTTGTTAAACTTAGAAAACTCTTTGCGAAAATCATCTAAAATGGCAGCGGTCATTTTCATGCTGCAATAGCTTGCGTCAGCCAGAGAAGGATTATGTGACTTTAGTTATGGCCAGGAGGGCTTCCTCACATTGCCTTGTAGCTATCACTTCCCATTGTATATAAAAAATGCAAGAGCACAAAAGGGTCTTATCCAACATAAATAATTATGACTAAGGGCTAGAAACGCGTCAGTTGCTTTAATGCTTTTTGTTTTAATCATGTTCTAATAAATTCATCGATTTTACCTGGCTGGTGAGCCGAACACCAATCCTTTCCTTTCCGATTTTACCTGGTTGGTGAGCCGAATACCAATCTTTTCCTGTTCGATTTTGCCTGGTTGGTGAGCCGAACACCAATCCTTTCCTTTTCGATTTTGCCTGGGCGGTGAGCCGAACATCAATCCTTTCCTTTCCGATTTTACCTGGTTGGTGAGCAGAACACCAATCTTTTCCTTTTCGATTTTACCTGGTTGGTGAGCCGAACACCAATCCTTTCCTTTCCGATTTTACCTGGTTGTGAGCCGAACACCAATCCTTTCCTTTTCGATTTTGCCTGGGCGGTGAGCCGAACATCAATCCTTTCCTTTCCGATTTTACCTGGTTGGTGAGCAGTACACCAATCTTTTCCTTTTCGATTTTACCTGGTTGGTGAGCCGAACACCAATCCTTTCCTTTCCGATTTTACCTGGTTGTGAGCCGAACACCAATCTTTTCCTTTTCAATTTTGCCTGGTTGGTGAGCCGAACACCAATCCTTTTCTTTTCGATTTTACCTGGTCGGTGAGCTGAATACCAATCCTTTCCTTACCGATTTTACCTGGTTGGTGAGCCGAACACCAATCCTTTCCTTTCCGATTTTGCCTGGTTGGTGAGCCGAACACCAATCCTTTCCTTTTCGATTTTACCTGGATGGTGAGCCGAACACCAATCCTTTCCTTTCCATTGTTTGCTGTGGGCACCAGCAGGATTGACACCCACAAGCTGTATATTGACAACCTCCACTGATTCTGGTCTTAGTCCTTTGCATGGTGACTCCCAACCTCTCCTGTCTCCATGATTAGTAAAGAAGTAATAGAACTGCTCACCTAATAGGGTTGTGGGGGACACAACACCTAAAAAGCTCGGAATCCAGATGCTGCATCTTCCTGTGGATATGTCAGAATTAGATGTCGGGACTGGAAGTTATTCTGTGCTCTCGGTAGTCACAACAAACCAGTAGCAGAGTAAAAATGTAGGTTTATTGTCCACGCATTTCAGAGTCCATCGACTCCTTCCTCAGGACACCAAACATTAGGTTATGTATGGTTGTCCTGAGGAAGGAGTCGGTGGACTCTGTAATGTGTAGACAATAGACCTACATTTTTACTCTACCACTGGTTTGTTGTGACTATCGAGAGTGCAGCATAACTTCCATTCCAGACATCTAATTCTGACATCCCATTGTATAGCGCAGCCAATGGGGAGGGATTACCATAGCCTGTATAAAAGCAGAAGCAGAGAATGCAGCAGCCAAATTGGTTAATTCTAGATAGCGAGAGGATGTCATAGTTCACAGTTTAGATACAGAGGTAGGATTAAAAATGCAACAAGGGCTAATACATCTGACCAAGATGCCTAGGTTCAAATATTGCACTGGCTGCCATTTTACTCTAGTTACCCCACTGATTATAAGGATAAGATTTTCTTATGATCTTGTCCATCAGTCTGGAGTTCATATTGTTATGATTTTCCCAATGGCAGGGAAATCAAAATAACAACGGACTAGCTCTCGGGTGATGGGAACTAAAGTGACCGTGACCTGAACCTGACACGACACTGGAAGTAGCCGGGGAGTGTTTCCTACGATGCCCTAGACACCACGCGCCAGCCGGAGATCTAACTACCCCTATCAGAGGAATATACAGGCCTGCCTTACCTCCAGAGATGAACCCCAAAAGGAGATAGCAGCCCCCCACAGATATTGACGGTGAGTCAAGAGGAAAAGACATACGTAGGATGAACAGCAGATTTAGCACAGTGAGGTCCGCTTACTAGATAGCAGAAGTACAGGAAAGAGTCACTTCACGGTCAACTTCAAAACACTACTCAAAAACACCATCCTGAAATTACTTTAAAACTCCAGTGACAACTCATGCCACTGGAGTGGCAATTCCAGTCCACGAGAGCTTCCAGCTACAGAGAGTCACATTGCAGATAGCTGGACAAAACTAGCATTAACTAGAAACAAAATTCAACTTAGCTGAACAGGATCTTGAGGCAGGAGAATGCAACAGAATGCTACTGATACATTGTTGGCCGGCATCAGACCAGCAGCCAAGCAGCCTTAAATAGGAAACTCCCCTAATGGGTGTCAACAGGTGATCAAGGATAGAAGAAGGCAAATAAGTGGCACTACCATAAAACACCACCGGGGGAGCCCACAAACAGAATTCACAACAGTACCCCCCCCTTAAGGAGGGGGCACCGAACCCTCACCAGAACCACCAGGGCGATCTGGATGAGCACTATGAAATGCACGAACCAAATCAGGAGCATGAACATCAGATGCTGTCACCCAAGAATTATCCTCCTGACCATAGCCTTTCCACTTAACCAGATACTGAAGTTTCCATCTGGAAACACGGGAGTCCAAGATCTTTTCCACCACATACTCCAACTCACCCTCAACCAGCACAGGAGCAGGAGGATCAGCAGACGGAACAACCGGCACCTCATACCTCCGCAACAATGACCGATGAAAAACATTATGAATAGTAAAAGATGCTGGGAGGTCCAAACGAAAGGACACAGGATTGAGAACCTCCAGAATCCTATAAGGGCCGATAAACCGAGGCTTAAACTTAGGAGACGAGACCTTCATAGGAACAAATCGAGAAGACAACCAAACCAGGTCCCCAACACAAAGACGAGGACCGACACGCCGATGACGATTAGTAAACTGTTGAGTCCTCTCCTGGGACAACTTCAGATTGTCCACAACCTGTCCCCAAATCTGATGCATTCTATCAACCACAGCATCTACTCCAGGACAATCCGAAGACTCCAATTGACCGGACGAAAAGCGAGGGTGAAACCCTGAATTACAAAAAAATGGAGAAACCAAAGTGGCAGAACTGGCCCGATTGTTAAGGGCAAACTCTGCCAATGGCAAAAAATCAAGCCAATCGTCCTGATCAGCGGACACAAAACACCTCAAGTAAGTCTCCAAGGTCTGATTAGTACACTCAGTCTGGCCATTAGTCTGAGGATGGAATGCAGACGAAAAAGACAAGTCGATGCCCATCCTGGCACAGAACGCCCGCCAAAATCTAGACACAAACTGAGTACCCCTGTCAGACACTATATTCTCAGGAATACCATGCAAACGCACAACATTCTGAAAAAATAGAGGGACCAGCTCAGAGGAGGAGGGCAATTTGGGCAAAGGTACCAAGTGAACCATCTTGGAAAAACGGTCACACACCACCCAGATGACGGACATCCTACGAGAAACAGGAAGGTCAGAAATAAAGTCCATAGAGATGTGCGTCCAAGGCCTCTTAGGAATAGGCAAGGGCAACAACAACCCGCTGGCCCGGGAACAGCAGGGCTTAGCCCGAGCACAAACATCACAAGACTGCACAAAAATACGTACATCTCGAGACAAGGAAGGCCACCAGAAGGACCTAGACACCAGATCCCTGGTGCCAAAAATTCCAGGATGACCTGCCAACGCGGAAGAGTGAACCTCCGAAATAACTCTACTGGTCCAGTCATCAGGGACAAACAATCTACCAGGCGGACAGCGATCAGGCCTATCCACCTGAAACTCCTGCAAAGAGCGCCGCAGGTCTGGGGAGACAGCTGACAATATCACCCCATCCTTCAGGATGCCAGTAGGTTCGGAATCACCAGGCGAGTCAGGCTCAAAACTCCTAGAGAGGGCATCCGCCCTCACATTCTTAGACCCAGGCAGATATGAAACCACAAAGTTAAATCGAGAGAAAAACAACGACCAGCGCTCCTGTCTAGGATTCAGACGCCTGGCTGACTCAAGATAAATTAGATTTTTGTGGTCAGTCAAGACCACCACCTGGTGTCTAGCACCCTCAAGCCAATGACGCCACTCCTCAAATGCCCACTTCATGGCCAAGAGCTCCCGATTTCCAACATCATAATTTTGCTCAGCGGGCGAAAACTTTCGAGAGAAAAACGCACATGGTCTCATCACTGAGCAGTCAGGACCTTTCTGCGACAAAACTGCACCTGCTCCGATCTCGGAAGCATCTACTTCAACCTGGAACGGGAGCGAAACATCAGGCTGGCGCAACACAGGAGCAGAAGAAAAGCGGCGCTTAAGCTCCCGAAAGGCCTCCACAGCCGCAGAGGACCAATTAGCAACATCAGCACCCTTCTTGGTCAAATCAGTCAAAGGTTTAGCAATGGCAGAAAAACCCGCTATGAATCGGCGATAGAAATTAGCAAATCCCAAGAATTTCTGAAGACTCTTTAGAGAAGTAGGTTGTACCCAATCACAAATAGCCTGAACCTTAACAGGGTCCATCTCCATAGATGAAGGGGAAAAAATATATCCCAAAAAGGAAATTCTCTGAACCCCAAAAATACACTTTGAGCCCTTCACAAATAGAGAATTAGCTCGTAAAACCTGAAAAACTCTCCTGACCTGTTGAACATGAGATTCCCAGTCCTCCGAAAAAATCAAAATATCATCCAAATACACAATCATAAATTTATCCAGATATTCACGGAAACTATCGTGCATAAAGGACTGAAAAACGGAAGGGGCATTCGCGAGACCGAAAGGCATTACCAAATACTCAAAATGGCCTTCAGGCGTATTAAATGCGGTCTTCCACTCATCCCCCTGCTTAATCCGCACCAAATTATACGCACCACGTAGATCGATCTTAGTGAACCACTTCGCCCCCTTTATGCGAGCAAAAAGATCAGTCAGTAAAGGTAACGGATACTGGTATTTAACTGTAATCTTATTCAGAAGTCGATAGTCGATACAAGGTCTCAATGAACCATCCTTTTTACCCACAAAGAAAAACCCTGCCCCCAGTGGAGACAAAGAGGGGCGAATATGACCCTTTTCCAAAGATTCTCTGATATACTCCCGCATAGCAGTATGTTCAGGTACAGACAAATTAAACAAGCGACCCTTAGGAAATTTACTACCGGGAATCAACTCAATAGCGCAGTCACACTCTCTGTGAGGAGGGAGAGAATCAGTTTTAGGCTCCTGAAAGACATCATAAAAATCTGACAGAAATGCTGGGATCTCAGAGGGAGTAGATGAAGAAATGGGAACCAAAGGTGCATCCCCATGAATCCCCTGACATCCCCAGCTCAGCACAGACATTGATCTCCAGTCCAAGACTGGATTATGAATTTGTAACCATGGTAATCCAAGTACTAATACGTCATGTAGATTATATAACACAAGGAAACGAATAATCTCCTGATGGTCTGGGGAAAGATGCATAGTCACTTGTGTCCAATATTGTGGTTTATTGCTAGCCAAAGGTGTAGAATCAATACCCTTTAAGGGAATAGAAACCTCCAGAGGCTCTAAATCAAACCCACAACGCTTGGCAAAGGACCAATCCATGAGACTCAGAGCGGCGCCAGAATCCACATAAGCATGCACAGTAACAGATGATAAAGTACAAATCAATGTCACAGACAAAAGAAATTTAGACTGCAAGGTACCCATAGAAAAAGATTTATCAACCTTTTTATCAACCTTCTTTATGCGTTTAGAGCATGCTGATATAACATGAGCTGGATCTCCACAATAGAAGCACAACCCATTTTTGCGCCTGTAATTCTGTCGTTCGCCTCTAGACAATACACTATCGCATTGCATATGCTCTGGTGCCTTTTCAGAGGTCACCGCCAAATGATGCACAGGTTTTTGCTCAGAAGATACCGCCATATGGTGCACAGGTTTTTGCTCAGAAGATACCGCCATATGGTGCACAGGTTTTTGCTCAAAAGATACCGCCATATGGTGCACAGATTTTTGCTCAGAAGATACCGCCATATGGTGCACAGATTTGCGCTCCCGTAAACGCCGATCAATCTGGATAGCCAATTTCATGGCATCATTCAGACCTGTAGGCACAGGGAACCCCACCATGACATCCTTCACGGCATCAGAGAGACCTTCTCTGAAATTAGCTGCTAGAGCGCACTCATTCCATTTAGTAAGCACCGACCATTTACGAAATTTTTGGCAGTATATCTCAGCTTCATCTTGCCCTTGGGAAAGAACTATCAAGGCTTTCTCAGCCAAAATCTCTAAATTAGGTTCTTCATAAAGCAACCCCAAAGCCAGAAAAAACGCATCTACATTTAATAACGCAGGATCCCCTGGCGACAATGCAAATGCCCAACTTTGTGGGTCACCCCGTAATAGAGAAATAACAATTTTAACCTGTTGCGCAGGATCACCAGCAGAGTGAGATTTCAGAGACAAAAACAATTTACAATTCTCTCTGAAATTCAAAAAACGGGATCTGTCTCCGGTAAAAAATTCAGGCATAGGGATCTTAGGTTCAGACATTGGAGCACGTATAACAAAATCTTGTAAGTTCTGGACCTTTGTAGCCAGGTTATTCAGACCTGCAACCAAACTCTGTGGATCCATGATTCAAACAGGTGTAACCAAAGCCATTCAGAGATTAAGAGGAGAGGAGAAAAAAAAAAAGGCTGAAGACTGCAGTTTAAGCAAGGAGTACAAATAAGCACTAAGGTGCACTTTCCAAACACAGAAGGAAAAAAAAAAACCTTTTCATATCCTTTCCTGCTTTAGTGCATAGTTTTAACACATGTGGGCCGGCCAAACTGTTATGATTTTCCCAATGGCAGGGAAATCAAAATAACAACGGACTAGCTCTCGGGTGATGGG
Source organism: Ranitomeya variabilis (assembly GCF_051348905.1). Taxonomy (NCBI): domain Eukaryota; kingdom Metazoa; phylum Chordata; class Amphibia; order Anura; family Dendrobatidae; genus Ranitomeya; species Ranitomeya variabilis. The sequence continues at coordinate 539,704,772 of NC_135237.1, forward strand.
AACTAAAGTGACCGTGACCTGAACCTGACACGACACTGGAAGTAGCCGGGGAGTGTTTCCTACGATGCCCTAGACACCACGCGCCAGCCGGAGATCTAACTACCCCTATCAGAGGAATATACAGGCCTGCCTTACCTCCAGAGATGAACCCCAAAAGGAGATAGCAGCCCCCCACAGATATTGACGGTGAGTCAAGAGGAAAAGACATACGTAGGATGAACAGCAGATTTAGCACAGTGAGGTCCGCTTACTAGATAGCAGAAGTACAGGAAAGAGTCACTTCACGGTCAACTTCAAAACACTACTCAAAAACACCATCCTGAAATTACTTTAAAACTCCAGTGACAACTCATGCCACTGGAGTGGCAATTCCAGTCCACGAGAGCTTCCAGCTACAGAGAGTCACATTGCAGATAGCTGGACAAAACTAGCATTAACTAGAAACAAAATTCAACTTAGCTGAACAGGATCTTGAGGCAGGAGAATGCAACAGAATGCTACTGATACATTGTTGGCCGGCATCAGACCAGCAGCCAAGCAGCCTTAAATAGGAAACTCCCCTAATGGGTGTCAACAGGTGATCAAGGATAGAAGAAGGCAAATAAGTGGCACTACCATAAAACACCACCGGGGGAGCCCACAAACAGAATTCACAACATCATATGTATTTCCCGATGTTAATGTAAGTTTTCTGTACATTCTCCAATTTCCTCCCCAACTACAAAAAGCATGCTATTAGTTTAAAGCGTTTGTCCGAGAGCAACAGAAAACCGGCCAATATACATAGAATTAAAGGGAATCTGGGAGTCCAAATTGGCAATACAAACTAAGCCCATAGCCTTGTAGGAGACATAGCTGCTGTAAAAATCATTCCTTTAAGTCATGTTTGCACAATGCACTTCAGTTTTTGCCTTGATTTTCCAAAACTCTGGCAAAATTACTGCATTTTTATCGCAATTTCAGAAAAACACAGCAAACAACGCAAGGTTATGAGATTGCACAGTCTGAACATGGTCTTAGTGTTCTAATCACTGCCACTTTACTTTCCTGTTAGCTCCGGCACTGATGCTGACATTATATTGTAGCTGATTGCAGCAATGAAGCGTCATCTACACTCATGAGTCATGACCGCTGCAGCCAATCACTGCAGTCAATGTGTTCAGTGTACTGGCGTGATATGAGTGCTGCAGCACAGTGAGCGGTGGTGCTAAAGTTACGAGGGATTTATCAGGTAAATAATGCTTCTTTTATGCTTTATTTTTTAATGGCATCCCCACTCCCCACCCTCCACCGCTACCAACTTTTTGGCTTTTTTTGTGTGTTTCTATGAATCTGGCCTTGCTGTTGTGTTTATTTCACAGAATTAGATTGGGAGAGACTAAGGGAGACAATTTCGATTCAGCCCTGTAAACTATGTCGGTGCCATACATCGACCAATAAATCAATGACTTGACCAAAGTTTCATCCTTTGCCTCCATCATAAAAAGCCAAACTCAGGAGTAATTTGGATTTAATTACGATTTAATTACACATTTGATATGATTGTGGGAATATAATTGTGCACACCGAATGGTTTCCTATCTCCAGTTATATAAACTATGAGTAAAGAACACGGACAGAAGGATGACTATGTCTCCAGAAGACATCTCACCACTGTTTTCCCTCTGTAAATCCATCACACGGTTCAGCCTTTAACCGTGCTGTTAACGAACGGCCATAAAAATGACATTTTTGTTTAGTTCTTTTTAAATTTCCAGATCTTTTAAATTATGACTTCACCTAAAACACAGAGGAGCTTTCATTTAATAAAGTGTCATGTGCCATGGAGGTCATGAACTTGTAAGACTGTAGAAGTGTCACCTTCAGCCTTCCATCTGTGCAGCTAAATGAACTTGCTCCATCTCTGCACCCGAGTCTTGAATTATACTAAGGATGACAACGTGACATGTGAGTAACATTATTGAACTCGTCACCCATTATTGAGTCATAATGTTACCGTTTATGTGCACTTTAGCCCGGGTGGGGGGTCTTTCTTCTTCTCCATCCAGCAGTTTGGAAAATTTTAAGACCATAGATTGTTTTAGTCTATTGACGGTTTTCTGTCCATTAAGAGGGTTGAAACAAGATTAAAAATAGCTACCTATCCACAAGGTAGGGGATAACTTGCTTATTGCAGATGGTCTCACTGCTTGGACCTCCGATGATCAGGAGAAGCTGTGATCCAAGTTCCTAATTTGAAAGAAGTGTTGGCCTTGAGTCATGAAGCATTGTTTCTCCATTCAGTGTTTATGGGATTAAGGGTCCATTTACACAGACCAATCGATGGCATAATACAACCACAGATCGGTAAACTTTTACTGATCAGTGGTTGTTTGAATGCAGACCAAAGCAAGTAATATACAGTGGGGGAAATAAGTATTTGATCCCTTGCTGATTTTGGAAATTTGCCCACTGACAAAGACATGAACAGTCTATAATGCTAAGGGTAGGTTACTTTTAACATTGAGAGATAGAATATCTAAAATTAAGTCCAGAAAGTCACATTGTATAAATTAGATACATTTATTTGCATTTTGCAGTGAGAAATAAGTATTTGATCCCTCTGGCAAACAAGACTTAATACTTGGTGGCAAAACCTTTGTTGGCAAGCACAGCAGTCAGACTTTTTTTGTAGTTGATGATGAGGTTTGCGCACGTGTCAGGAGGAATTTTGGTCTACTCCTCTTTGCAGATCATCTCTAAATCATTAAGATTTTGAGGCTGTCACTTGGCAACTCGGAGCTTCAACTCCCTCCATAAGTTTTCTATGGGATTAAGGTCTGGAGACTGGCTAGGCCACTACATGACCTTATTGTGCTTCTTTTTGAGCCACTCCTTTGTTGCCTTGGCTGTATGTTTTGGTTAATTGTCTTGCTGTAAGACCCAGCCCCAATCCATTTTTAATGTCCCGGCGGAGGAAAGGAGGTTGTCACTCAGGATATTACGGTACATGGCTCCATCCATTCTCCCATTGACGCGGTGAAGTAGTCCTGTGCCCTTAGCAGAGAAACACTCCCAAAACATAATGTTTCCACCTCCATGCTTGACAGTGGGGACGGTGATCTTTGGGTCATAAGCGACATTTCTCTTCCTCCAAACACAGCATGTTGAGTTAATGCCAAAGACCTCAATTTTTGTCTCATTTGACCACAGCACCTTCTCCCAATCACTCAATCATCCAGGTGTTCATTAGCAAACTTCAGATGGGTCTGCACATGTGCCTTCTCGAGCAGGGGGACTTTGCGGGCACTGCAGGATTTTAAACCTTTACGGCGTAATGTGTTAGCAATGGTTTTCTTGGTGACTGTGGTTCCAGCTGCCTTGAGATAATTAACCCCTTCATGACCCAGCCTATTTTGGTCTTAATGACCTTGCCGTTTTTTGCAATTCTGACCAGTGTCCCTTTATGAGGTAATAACTCAGGAACGCTTCAACGGATCCTAGCGATTCTGAGATTGTTTTTTCGTGACATATTGGGCTTCATGTTAGTGGTAAATTTAGGTCGATAATTTCTGAGTTTATTTGTGAAAAAAAACGGAAATTTGGCAAAAATTTTGAAAATGTCGCAATTTTCACATTTTGAATTTTTATTCTGTTAAACCAGAGAGTTATGTGACACAAAATAGTTAATAAATAACATTTCCCACATGTCTACTTTACATCAGCACAATTTTGGAAACAAATTTTTTTTTTGCTAGGAAGTTATAAGGGTTAAAATTTGACCAGTGATTTCTCATTTTTACAACAAAATTTACAAACCATTTTTTTTAGGGACCACCTCACATTTGAAGTCAGTTTGAGGGTTCTATATGGCTGAAAATACCCAAAAGTGACACCATTCTAAAAACTGCACCCCTCAAGGTGCTCAAAACCACATTCAAGAAGTTTATTAACCCTTCAGGTGTTTCACAGCAGCAGAGGCAACATGGAAGTAAAAAATGAACATTTAACTTTTTAGTCACAAAAATGATTTTTCGCAACAATTTTTTTAATTTCCCAAGGGTAAAAGGAGAAACTGGACCACGTACGATGTTGTCCAATTTGTCCTGAGTACGCTGATACCTCATATGTGGGGGTAAACCACTGTTTGGGCACACGGCAGGGCTTGGAAGGAAAGGAGCGCCATTTGACTTTTTGAATGAAAAATTGGCTCCAATCTTTAGCGGACACCATGTCGCGTTTGGAGAGCCCCCGTGTGCCTAAACATTGGAGCTCCCCCACAAGTGACCCCATTTTGGAAACTAGACCCCCCAAGGAACTTATCTAGAAGCATAGTGAGCACTTTAAACCCCCAGGTGCTTCACAAATTGATCCGTAAAAATGAAACAGTACTTTTTTTTCACAAAAAAATTATTTAGCCTCAATTTTTTCATTTTCACATGGGCAACAGGATAAAATGGATCCTAAAATTTGTTGGACAATTTCTCCTGAGTACACCGATACCTCATATGTGGGGGTAAACCACTGTTTGGGCACACGGCAGGGCTTGGAAGGAAAGGAGCGTGTTATGACCCCAATGGCAGAGGGTCTCAGGAATAATGCTAAGTCAGTAAATACAGAAAACCAGCTCATAGGGCAGTGGTAACTGGGCTGACCATATAACTAATCCTAGCACCACAAATACCAGCAGCCGGGGAACGTTCCTACGTTGATCCTAGACGTCTCGCGCCAGCCGGAGAGCTAACTACCCCTAGAAGGGAAAAGAAAGACCTTTCTTGCCTCCAGAGGAAATATCCCAAAAAGTTGGATAGAAGCCCCCCACAAATAATAACGGTGAGGTAAGAGGAAAAGACAAACATAAGAATGAGCTAGGAATTTAGCAAAGAGAGGCTGTCATGATTCTCAATGGCGAGAGAACATAGCCCAGCATATATGAGAACTAGCTCTTGGAAGATGGAAACTATACTGACCATGAACTAAACCTGCCGCACAACTAGAAGTGGCCGGGTAGCATGCCTACGTTTTTTTATCCCTAGATGCCCAGCGCCAGCCGGAGAACTACCTAATCCTAGCAGAGGAAAAGACAGTCCTGGCTCACCTCTAGAGAAATTTTCCCAAAAGGCAGACAGAGGCCCCCACATATATTGGCGGTGATTTTAGATGAAATGACAAACGTAGTATGAAAATAGGTTTAGCAAAAATCGAGGTCCGCTTACTAGATAGCAAGAAGACAGAAAGGGCACTTTCATGGTCAGCAGAAAACCCTATCAAAACACCATCCAGAAATTACTTTAAGACTCTAGCATTAACTCATAACACCAGAGTGGCAATTTCCGCTCACAAGAGCTTTCCAGACACAGTAACGAAACAGCAGCTGTGAACAGGAACAAAATGCAAAAACACACAAGGACAAAAGTCCAACTTAGCTGGGAGTTGTCTAGTAGCAGGAACATGCACAGAAAGGCTTCTGATTACATTGTTGACCGGCATGAAACTGACAGAGGAGCAAGGTTATATAGCGACTCCCACATCCTTATAGGAACAGGTGAACAGAGGGGATGATGCACACAAGTACAATTCCACAAGTGGCCACCGGGGGAGCCCAGAATCCAATTTCACAACAGTACCCCCCCCTCAAGGAGGGGGCACCGAACCCTCACCAGAACCACCAGGGCGATCAGGATGAGCCCTATGAAAGGCACGGACAAGATCGGAGGCATGAACATCAGAGGCAGTGACCCAAGAATTATCCTCCTGACCGTATCCCTTCCATTTGACCAGATACTGGAGTTTCCGTCTGGAAACACGAGAGTCCAAGATCTTTTCCACAACGTACTCCAACTCACCCTCAACCAACACCGGAGCAGGAGGCTCAACGGAAGGCACAGCCGGTACCTCATACCTGCGCAACAATGACCGATGAAAAACATTATGAATCGAAAAGGATGCAGGGAGGTCCAAACGGAAGGACACAGGGTTAAGAATCTCCAATATCTTGTACGGGCCGATGAACCGAGGCTTAAACTTAGGAGAAGAAACCCTCATAGGGACAAAACGAGAAGACAACCACACCAAGTCCCCAACACAAAGCCGAGGACCAACACGACGACGGCGGTTGGCAAAAAGCTGAGTCTTCTCCTGGGACAACTTCAAATTGTCCACCACCTGCCCCCAAATCTGATGCAACCTCTCCACCACAGCATCCACTCCAGGACAATCCGAAGATTCCACTTGACGGGAGGAAAATCGAGGATGAAACCCCGAATTACAGAAAAACGGGGACACCAAGGTGGCAGAGCTGGCCCGATTATTGAGGGCGAACTCCGCCAAAGGCAAAAAAGCAACCCAATCATCCTGATCCGCAGACACAAAACACCTCAAATATGTCTCCAAGGTCTGATTAGTCCGCTCGGTCTGGCCATTAGTCTGAGGATGGAAAGCAGACGAAAAAGACAAATCTATGCCCATCCTAGCACAGAATGCCCGCCAAAATCTAGACACGAATTGGGTCCCTCTGTCAGAAACGATATTCTCCGGAATACCATGCAAACGAACAACATTTTGAAAAAACAGAGGAACCAACTCGGAAGAAGAAGGCAACTTAGGCAAGGGAACCAGATGGACCATCTTAGAGAAACGGTCACACACCACCCAGATGACAGACATCTTATGAGAAACAGGCAGATCCGAAATAAAATCCATCGAGATGTGCGTCCAAGGCCTCTTCGGGATAGGCAAGGGTAACAACAATCCACTAGCCCGAGAACAACAAGGCTTGGCCCGAGCACAAACGTCACAAGACTGCACAAAGCCTCGCACATCTCGTGACAGGGAAGGCCACCAGAAGGACCTTGCCACCAAATCCCTGGTACCAAAGATTCCAGGATGACCTGCCAACGCAGAAGAATGAACCTCAGAGATGACTCTACTGGTCCAATCATCAGGAACAAACAGTCTACCAGGTGGGCAACGATCAGGTCTATCCGCCTGAAACTCCTGCAAGGCCCGCCGCAGGTCTGGAGAAACGGCAGACAATATCACTCCATCTTTAAGGATACCTGTGGGCTCAGAATTACCAGGGGAGTCAGGCTCAAAACTCCTAGAAAGGGCATCCGCCTTAACATTCTTAGAACCCGGTAGGTAAGACACCACAAAATTAAACCGAGAGAAAAACAACGACCAGCGCGCCTGTCTAGGATTCAGGCGCCTGGCAGACTCAAGGTAAATTAAATTTTTGTGGTCAGTCAATACCACCACCTGATGTCTGGCCCCCTCAAGCCAGTGACGCCACTCCTCAAAAACCCACTTCATGGCCAAAAGCTCCCGATTCCCAATATCATAATTCCGCTCGGCGGGCGAAAATTTACGGGAAAAAAAAGCACAAGGTCTCATCACGGAGCAGTCGGAACTTCTCTGCGACAACACCGCCCCAGCTCCGATTTCAGAAGCGTCGACCTCAACCTGAAAAGGAAGAGCAACATCAGGCTGACGCAACACTGGGGCGGAAGAAAAGCGGCGCTTGAGCTCCCGAAAGGCCTCCACAGCATCAGGGGACCAATCAGCAACATCAGCACCCTTCTTAGTCAAATCAGTCAATGGTTTTACAACATCAGAAAAACCAGCAATAAATCGACGATAAAAGTTAGCAAAGCCCAAAAATTTCTGAAGACTCTTAAGAGAAGAGGGTTGCGTCCAATCACCAATAGCCTGAACCTTGACAGGATCCATCTCGATGGAAGAGGGGGAAAAAATGTATCCCAAGAAGGAAATCTTTTGAACCCCAAAAACACACTTAGAACCCTTCACACACAAGGAATTAGACCGCAAAACCTGAAAAACCCTCCTGACCTGCTGGACATGAGAGTCCCAGTCATCCGAAAAAATCAGAATATCATCCAGATACACAATCATAAATTTGTCCAAATAATCGCGGAAAATGTCATGCATAAAGGACTGGAAGACTGAAGGGGCATTTGAAAGACAAAAAGGCATCACCAAATACTCAAAATGGCCCTCGGGCGTATTAAATGCGGTTTTCCACTCATCCCCCTGCTTGATTCGCACCAAATTATACGCCCCACGGAGATCAATCTTAGAGAACCACTTGGCCCCCTTTATACGAGCAAACAAATCAGTAAGCAGTGGTAACGGATATTGATATTTAACCGTGATTTTATTCAAAAGTCGATAATCAATACACGGCCTCAAAGAGCCGTCTTTCTTAGACACAAAGAAAAAACCGGCTCCTAAGGGAGATGACGAAGGACGAATATGTCCCTTTTCCAAGGACTCCTTTATATATTCTCGCATAGCCGCGTGTTCAGGCACAGACAGATTAAATAAACGACCCTTAGGGTATTTACTACCCGGGATCAAGTCTATGGCACAATCGCACTCCCGGTGCGGAGGTAGTGAACCAACCTTGGGTTCTTCAAAAACGTCACGAAAGTCAGACAAGAATTCAGGAATCTCAGAGGGAATAGATGATGAAATGGAAACCAAAGGTACGTCCCCATGAGTTCCTTTACATCCCCAGCTTAACACAGACATAGCTCTCCAGTCGAGGACTGGGTTATGAGATTGCAGCCATGGCAATCCCAGCACCAAAACATCATGTAGATTATACAGCACCAGAAAGCGAATAACCTCCTGGTGATCCGGATTTACACGCATAGTCACTTGTGTCCAGTATTGTGGTTTATTACTAGCCAATGGGGTGGAGTCAATCCCTTTCAGAGGTATCGGAGCCTCCAATGGCTCCAAATCATACCCACAGCGTTTGGCAAAGGACCAATCCATAAGACTCAAAGCAGCGCCAGAGTCGACATAGGCGTCCGCGGTAATAGATGACAAAGAACAAATCAGGGTCACAGATAGAATAAACTTAGACTGTAAAATGCTAATTGAAACAGACTTGTCAGGCTTCTTAGTACGCTTAAAGCATGCTGATATAACATGAGTTGAATCACCACAATAGAAGCACAACCCATTTTTTCGTCTAAAATTCTGCCGCTCGCTTCTGGACAGAATTCTATCACATTGCATATTTTCTGGCGTTTTCTCAGTAGACACCGCCAAATGGTGCACAGGTTTGCGCTCCCGCAGACGCCTATCGATCTGAATAGCCATCGTCATGGACTCATTCAGACTCGCAGGCACAGGGAACCCCACCATAACATCCTTAATGGCATCAGAGAGACCTTCTCTGAAAATCGCCGCCAGGGCGCACTCATTCCACTGAGTAAGCACAGACCATTTGCGGAATTTTTGGCAGTATATTTCAGCTTCATCTTGCCCCTGAGACAAGGACATCAAGGCCTTTTCCGCCTGAAGCTCTAAATGAGGTTCCTCATAAAGCAACCCCAAGGCCAGAAAAAACGCATCCACATTGAGCAACGCAGGATCCCCTGGTGCCAATGCAAAAGCCCAGTCTTGAGGGTCGCCCCGGAGCAAGGAAATTACAATCCTGACCTGCTGTGCAGGGTCTCCGGCAGAGCGAGACTTCAGGGACAAAAACAATTTGCAATTATTTTTAAAATTTTGAAAGTGAGATCTATTCCCCGAGAAGAATTCAGGCAAAGGAATTCTAGGCTCAGACATAGGTGCATGAACAACAAAATCTTGCAAATTTTGTACCTTTGTGGCGAGATTATTCAAACCTGTAGCTACACTCTGAAGATCCATTTGAAACAGGTGAACACAGAGCCATTCAAGGATAAGAAGGAGAGAAAGAGAGGAAGGCTGCAGTATAGGCAGACTAGCAAGTGATTCAATTAAGAGCACACTCAGAACTAGAGGAAAAAAAAAAAAAAAAAAAATTGTAGCTGACTTCTTTTTTCTCTCCTTTCTCAGCCAGTAATTTAACCCTTTTTTTTTTCAGTCCGGTCAAACTGTCATGATTCTCAATGGCGAGAGAACATAGCCCAGCATATATGAGAACTAGCTCTTGGAAGATGGAAACTATACTGACCATGAACTAAACCTGCCGCACAACTAGAAGTGGCCGGGTAGCATGCCTACGTTTTTTTATCCCTAGATGCCCAGCGCCAGCCGGAGAACTACCTAATCCTAGCAGAGGAAAAGACAGTCCTGGCTCACCTCTAGAGAAATTTTCCCAAAAGGCAGACAGAGGCCCCCACATATATTGGCGGTGATTTTAGATGAAATGACAAACGTAGTATGAAAATAGGTTTAGCAAAAATCGAGGTCCGCTTACTAGATAGCAAGAAGACAGAAAGGGCACTTTCATGGTCAGCAGAAAACCCTATCAAAACACCATCCAGAAATTACTTTAAGACTCTAGCATTAACTCATAACACCAGAGTGGCAATTTCCGCTCACAAGAGCTTTCCAGACACAGTAACGAAACAGCAGCTGTGAACAGGAACAAAATGCAAAAACACACAAGGACAAAAGTCCAACTTAGCTGGGAGTTGTCTAGTAGCAGGAACATGCACAGAAAGGCTTCTGATTACATTGTTGACCGGCATGAAACTGACAGAGGAGCAAGGTTATATAGCGACTCCCACATCCTGATAGGAACAGGTGAACAGAGGGGATGATGCACACAAGTACAATTCCACAAGTGGCCACCGGGGGAGCCCAGAATCCAATTTCACAACAAGAGGCCCACTAGCTAATAGCAGAATATAGAAAGATAACTTATATGGTCAGCAAAAAATCCTATCAAAAATATCCACACTGGAAATTCAAGAACCCCCGAACCGTCTAACGGCCCGGGGGGAGAACACCAGCCCCCTAGAGCTTCCAGCAAGGTCAGGAATCACATTTAGTACAAGCTGGACAAAAATGATAACAAACAAATAACCCAAAAAACAAAGAAGCAAGACTTAGCTTAATTTAACACGAACCAGGACCAGCAAACAGGAGCAAACAGAATGTGTCTGATAACACCGATGCCAGGCACTGGACTAAGGTTCCAGGAGATTTATATAGCAACACCCCTGAAGTAACGACCTAGCTGGGTGCAGACAGAGGGAAGGAAATCCCAGAGTCATATCACTAGTAACCACTAGAGGGAGCCAAAAAAGTCTAATTCACAACAGTACCCCCCCCTTAAGGAGGGGTCACCGAACCCTCACCAAGACCACCAGGGCGATCAGGATGAGCAGCGTGAAAGGCACGAACCCAATCGGCCGCATGCACATCAGAGGCAACCACCCAGGAATTATCCTCCTGACCATAACCCTTCCACTTGACCAAATACTGAAGCCTCCGCCTGGAGAGACGAGAATCCAAGATCTTCTCCACCACGTACTCCAACTCGCCCTCAACCAACACCGGAGCAGGAGGCTCAGCAGAAGGAACCACAGGCACAACGTAGCGTCGTAACAAAGACCTATGGAACACGTTGTGAATGGCAAACGAAACCGGAAGATCCAAGCGAAAGGACACAGGATTAAGGATTTCCAATATCTTGTAAGGACCGATGAAGCGAGGCTTAAATTTAGGAGAGGAGACCTTCATAGGAACAAATCGAGAAGACAGCCACACCAAATCCCCAACACGAAGTCGGGGACCCACACCGCGGCGGCGGTTGGCAAAACGCTGAGCCTTCTCCTGTGACAACTTCAATTTGTCCACCACATGATTCCAGATCTGCTGCAACCTATCCACCACAGAATCTACTCCAGGACAGTCAGAAGGCTCCACATGTCCCGAGGAAAAACGAGGATGGAAACCAGAGTTGCAGAAAAATGGCGAAACCAAAGTAGCGGAACTAGCCCGATTATTTAGGGCAAACTCACCCAACGGCAAGAAGGTCACCCAATCATCCTGATCTGCCGAAACAAAACACCTCAAGTAAGCTTCCAGAGTCTGATTAGTTCGCTCAGTTTGTCCATTAGTCTGAGGATGAAAGGCAGACGAGAACGATAAATCAATGCCCATCCTAGCACAAAAGGATCGCCAGAACCTGGAAACAAACTGGGATCCTCTGTCAGACACAATATTCTCAGGAATGCCGTGTAAACGAACCACATTCTGAAGGAACACAGGAACCAGATCGGAAGAGGAAGGCAGCTTAGGCAAAGGCAGCAAATTGACCATTTTTGAAAAGCGATCACATACCACCCAGATGACAGACATACCCCGAGACACCGGGAGATCAGAAATGAAATCCATGGAAATATGTGTCCAAGGCCTCTTCGGGACAGGCAAGGGCAAGAGCAACCCGCTGGCACGGGAACAGCAAGGCTTAGCTCGAGCACAAGTCCCACAGGACTGCACAAATGACCGTACATCCCGTGACAAGGAAGGCCACCAAAATGACCTAGCCACCAGATCTCTGGTGCCAAAAATTCCCGGATGACCTGCCAACACCGAGGAATGAACCTCGGAAATGACTCTGCTGGTCCACTTATCAGGAACAAACAGTCTGTCAGGTGGACAAGAGTCAGGTCTACCAGCTTGAAATCTCTGCAACACACGTCGCAAATCAGGAGAAATGGCTGACAAAATAACTCCTTCTTTAAGAATACCAACAGGTTCTGTGACTCCAGGAGAGTCAGGCACAAAGCTCCTTGAAAGAGCATCAGCTTTCACATTCTTTGAACCTGGTAAATACGAGACCACAAAGTCAAAACGGGAGAAAAACAATGACCAGCGGGCCTGTCTAGGATTCAAGCGTTTAGCAGACTCGAGATACATCAAATTTTTGTGATCAGTCAAGACCACCACACGATGCTTAGCACCCTTGAGCCAATGACGCCACTCCTCAAATGCCCACTTCATGGCCAGTAATTCCCGATTGTCCACATCATAATTCCGCTCAGCAGGGGAAAACTTCCTAGAGAAGAAAGCACATGGTCTCATTACCGAGCAACCAGGACCTCTCTGTGACAAAACGGCCCCTGCCCCAATCTCAGAAGCATCCACCTCGACCTGAAAGGGAAGTGAGACATCAGGCTGGCACAAAACAGGCGCCGAAGTAAACCGGCGCTTCAACTCCTGGAACACCTCCACGGCTGCAGGAGCCCAGTTAGCAACATCAGAACCTTTCTTGGTCATATCCGTCAAAGGTTTAACAACGCTAGAAAAATTAGTGATAAAACGACGGTAGAAGTTAGCAAAACCCAAGAACTTCTGAAGACTCTTAACTGACGTGGGTTGAGTCCACTCATGAATAGCTCGGACCTTGACTAGGTCCATCTCCACAGCAGAAGGGGAAAAAATAAACCCCAAAAAGGGAACTTTCTGTACTCCAAAGAGACACTTTGAGCCTTTAACAAACAAGGCATTCTCACGCAAAACCTGAAACACCATCCTGACCTGCTCCACATGTGAGTCCCAATCTTCAGAGAAAACCAGAATATCGTCCAGATAAACAATCATAAATTTATCCAGATACTTCCGGAAAATATCATGCATAAAGGACTGAAATACTGAGGGAGCATTAGAAAGCCCAAAAGGCATCACCAAGTACTCAAAATGACCTTCGGGCGTATTAAATGCAGTCTTCCGTTCATCACCTTGCTTAATGCGCACAAGGTTGTATGCACCACGAAGATCTATCTTGGTGAACCACTTGGCACCCTTAATCCGGGCAAACAAGTCCGACAAGAGAGGCAAAGGATATTGAAATTTTACAGTGATTTTATTCAGTAGCCGATAGTCAATACAAGGTCTCAAAGATCCGTCCTTCTTAGCCACAAAAAAGAATCCCGCACCAAGAGGGGAAGAGGATGGACGGATATGCCCCTTCTCCAGAGACTCCTTGATATATGAACGCATTGCGGCATGCTCAGGTACTGACAGATTAAATAATCTTCCCTTAGGAAATGTACTACCTGGAATCAAATCTATGGCGCAGTCACAGTCCCTATGAGGAGGCAGAGCACTGGATCTGGACTCACTGAATACATCCTGATAATCAGACAAATACTCAGGAACTTCCGAAGGAGTAGAGGAAGCAATAGACACCGGCGGGGAATCAGCATGAATTCCCTGACAGCCCCAACTTGACACAGACATTGCCTTCCAATCCAGGACTGGATTGTGGGTCTGTACATTCATGTCTGCAGCAAGCACACGCCACTCAAAGGTAAAAGGGAGGAAGAGAAGGAGGGAAAAAAAAAAAAAAACTCAGAATTTCCTTTCTTATTATCCCACTTCTGCAATGCTTTAAACATTCAATATTGGCCTGGCATACTGTTATGACCCCAATGGCAGAGGGTCTCAGGAATAATGCTAAGTCAGTAAATACAGAAAACCAGCTCATTGGGCAGTGGTAACTGGGCTGACCATATAACTAATCCTAGCACCACAAATACCAGCAGCCGGGGAACGTTCCTACGTTGATCCTAGACGTCTCGCGCCAGCCGGAGAGCTAACTACCCCTAGAAGGGAAAAGAAAGACCTTTCTTGCCTCCAGAGGAAATACCCCAAAAAGTTGGATAGAAGCCCCCCACAAATAATAACGGTGAGGTAAGAGGAAAAGACAAACATAAGAATGAGCTAGGAATTTAGCAAAGAGAGGCCCACTAGCTAATAGCAGAATATAGAAAGATAACTTATATGGTCAGCAAAAAATCCTATCAAAAATATCCACACTGGAAATTCAAGAACCCCCGAACCGTCTAACGGCCCGGGGGGAGAACACCAGCCCCCTAGAGCTTCCAGCAAGGTCAGGAATCACATTTAGTACAAGCTGGACAAAAATGATAACAAACAAATAACCCAAAAAACAAAGAAGCAAGACTTAGCTTAATTTAACACGAACCAGGACCAGCAAACAGGAGCAAACAGAATGTGTCTGATAACACCGATGCCAGGCACTGGACTAAGGTTCCAGGAGGTTTATATAGCAACACCCCTGAAGTAACGACCCAGCTGGGTGCAGACAGAGGGAAGGAAATCCCAGAGTCATATCACTAGTAACCACTAGAGGGAACCAAAAAAGTCTAATTCACAACAGGAGCGCCATTTGACTTTTTGAATGAAAAATTGGCTCCAATCTTTAGCGGACACCATGTCGCATTTGGAGAGCCCCCGTGTGCCTAAACATTGGAGCTCCCCCACAAGTGACCCCATTTTGGAAACTAGACCCCCAAAGGAACTTATCTAGAAGCATAGTGAGCACTTTAAACCCTCAGGTGCTTCACAAATTGATCTGTAAAAATGAAAAAGTACTTTTTTTCACACAAAATTTCTTTTAGCCTCAATTTTTTCATTTTCACATGGGCAACAGGATAAAATGGATCCTAAAATTTGTTGGGCAATTTCTCCTGAGTACGCCGATACCTCATATGTGGGGGTAAACCACTGTTTGGGTGCACGGCAAGGCTCGGAAGGGGAGACGTGCCATTTGACTTTTTGAATGGAAAATTAGCTCCAATCGTTAGCGGACACCATGTCGCATTTGGAGAGCCCCTGTGTGCCTAAACATTGGAGCTCCCCTACAAGTGACCCCATTTTGGAAACTAGACCCCCCAAGGAACTTATCTAGATGCATAGTGAGCACTTAAATCCCCCAGGTGCTTCACAGAAGTTTATAACGCAGAGCCGTGAAAATAAAAAATAATTTTTCTTTCCTCAAAAATGATTTTTAGCCCAGAATATTTTATTTTCCCAAGGGTAATAGGAGAAATTGGACCCCTAATGTTGTTGTCCAGTTTGTCCTCAGTACGATGATACCCCATATGTGGGGGTAAACCACTGTTTGGGCGCACGGCAGGGCTCGGAAGGGAAGGCACGCCATTTGGCTTTTTGAATGGAAAATTAGCTCCAATCATTAGTGGACACCATGTCGCGTTTGGAGAGCCCCTGTGTGCCTAAACATTGGAGCTCCCGCACAAGTGACCCCCATTTTGGAAACTAGACCTCCCAAGGAACTAATCTAGATGTGTGGTGAGCTCTTTAAACCCCCAAGTGCTTCACAGAAGTTTATAACGCAGAGCCATGAAAATAAAAAATAATTTTTCTTTTCTAAAAAATGATTTTTTAGCCCACAATTTTTTATTTTCCCAAGGGTAACAGGAGAAATTGGACCACAATAGTTGTTGTCCAGTTTCTCCTGAGTACGCTGATACCCCATATGTGGGGGTAAACCACTGTTTTGGCACACGTCGGGGTTCGGAAGGGAAGTAGTGACGTTTTGAAATGCAGACTTTGATGGAATGCTCTGCGGGCATCAGGTTGCGTTTGCAGAGCCCCTGATGTGCCTAAACAGTAGGAACTCCCCACAAGTGACTCCATTTTGGAAACTAGACCCCCAAGGGAACTTATCTAGATGTGTGGTGAGCACTTTGAACCCCCAAGTGCTTCACAGAAGTTTATAACGCAGAGCCGTGAAAATAATAAATGTGTTTCTTTTCCTCAAAAATATTTTTTTAGCCCAGAATTTTTTATTTTTGCAAGGGTGACAGGAGATATTTGACCCCAATAGTTGTTTTCCAGTTTCTCCTGAGTACGCTGATACCCCATATGTGGGGGTAAACCACTGTTTGGGCACATGCCGGGGCTCGGAAGGGAAGTAGTGACGTTTTGGAATGCAGACTTTGATGGAATGGTCTGCGGACATCATGTTACATTTGCAGAGCCCCTGATATGCCTAAACAGTAGAAACCCCCCAAAAGTGACCCCATTTTGGAAACTAGACCCCCCAAGGAACTTATCTAGATGTGTGGTGAGCACGTTCAACCCCCAAGTGCTTCACAGAAGTTTACAACGCAGAGCCGTGAAAATAAAAAAATCATTTTTCTTTCCTCAAAAAAGATGTTTTAGCAAGCAATTTTTTATTTTCACAAGGGTAACAGGAGAAATTGGACCCCTATTTTTGTTGCCCAGTTTGTTGTGAGTACGCTGATACCCCATATGTGGGGGTAAACCACTGTTTGGGCACACGTCAGGGCTCGAAAGGGAAGTAGTGACATTTGAAATGCGGACTTTGATGGAATGGTCTGCGGGCGTCACATTGCATTTGCAGAGCCACTGATGTGCCTAAACAGTAGAAACCCCCCATAAGTGACCCCATTTTGGAAACTAGACCCCCCAAGGAACTTATCTAGATGTGTGGTGAGCACTTTCATCCCCCAAGCGCTTCACAGAAGTTTATAACGCAGAGCCGTGAAAATAAAAAATAATTGTTCTTTCCTCAAAAATTATGTTTTAGCAAGTAATTTTTTTTTTTTGCAAGGGTAACAGGAGAAATTGGACCCCAACAGTTGTTGCCCAGTTTGTCCTGAGTACGCTGGTACCCCATATGTGGGGGTAAACCACTGTTTGGGCGCACGTAGGGGCTTGAAAGGGAGGGAGCACCATTTGACTTTTTGAACGCAAGATTGGCTGGAATCAATGGTGGCGCCATGTTGCGTTTGGAGACCCCTGATGTGCCTAAACAGTGGAAACCCCTCAATTCTAACTTCAACACTAACCCCAACACACCCCTAATCCTAATCCCAACTGTAGCCATAACCCTAACCACAACCCTAACCCCAACACACCCGTAACCCTAATTCCAACCCTAACCCTAATCCTAACCCTAATCCCAACCCTAACCCTAATCCCAACCCTAACCACAACTGTAACCCCAACACACCCCTAACCCTATCCGTAACCCTAACCACAAGCCTAATCTTAACCCTGTTTCTAACCCTAGCCCTAATTCCAATCCTAACTCTAATTCCAACCCTAACCCTAAGGCTATGTGCCCATGTTGCGGATTCGTGTGAGATTTTTCCGCACGATTTTTGAAAAATCTGCAGGTAAAAGGCACTGCGTTTTACCTGCGGATTTACAGCGGATTTCCAGTGTTTTTTTGTGCGGATTTCACCTGCGGATTCCTATTGAGGAACAGATGTAAAACGCTGTGGAATCCGCACAAAGAATTGACATGCTGCGGAAAATACAAAGCAGCGTTTCTGCACGGAATTTTCCGCACCATGGGCACAGCGGATTTGGTTTTCCATAGGTGTACATGGTACTGTAAACCTGATGGAAAACTGCTACGAATTCGCAGCGGCCAATCCGCTGCGGATCCGCGGCCAATCCGCTGCGGATCCACAGCCAAATCCGCACTGTGTGCACATGCCATAACCCTACCCCTAACCCTAACCCTACCCGGAACCCTAACCCTACCCCTAACCCTAACCCTACCCCTAACCCTAACCCTACCCCTAGTTCTAACTCTAGTTCTAACCCTAACCCTAGTGGAAAAAGAAAAAAATATATTTTCTTTATTTTATTATTGTCCCTACCTATGGGGGTGATAAAGGGGGGGGTTATTTATTATTTTTTTATTTTGATCGCTGCGATAGAACCTATAACAGCGATCAAAATGTACTTTTATCGAATCTGCCGGCCGGCAGATTCGGCGGGCGCACTGCGCATGCGCCCGCCATTTTCCAAGATGGCGGCGCCCATGGAGAAGACGGCCGGACACCGGGAGGGACATCGAAGCTAGGTAAGTATGGGGGGGTGGGTTCAGAGCACGGGGGGGGGATCGGAGGACCGGGGGAGCGGACAGGAGGACTGGGGGAGCGGACAGAAGGGAGAAGGGGAGCGGACAGGAGATCGGGGCAGAAAAGACGACTGGGGGGGCGATCGGTGGCGGTGGGGGGGGGGCAGATCGGGTTCTCCAGCCATGGCAGATGCTATTGCAGCATCGGCCATGGCTGGATTGTAATATTTCACCATTTTCATAGGTGAAATATTACAAATCGCTCTGATTGGCTGTTTCACTTTCAACAGCCAATCAGAGCGATCGTAGCCACGGGGGGGTGAAGCCACCCCCCCTGGGCTAAAGTACCACTCCCCCTGTTTCTGCAGATCGGGTGAAAATGGAGTTAACCCTTTCACCCGATCTGCAGGAATGCGATCTTTCCATGACGCCACATAGGCGTCACAGGTCGGATTGGCACCGACTTTCATGACGCCTACGTGGCGTCAAAGGTCGGGAAGGGGTTAATAAGTTCCCCCTTGTAGTTTTAGGCTGATCACTCATCCTCCTCATGATCAACGATACCCCGCGAGGTGAGATTTTGCATAGTGCCCCAGATTGATGTTGATCGACAGTCATTTTGTATTTCTTCCATTTTCTTATTATTGCACCAATAGGTGTTTCCTTCTCACCCAGCGTCTTACTTATGGTTTTGTAGCCCATTCCAGCTGTGTGCAGGTCTATGATCTTGTCTCTGACATTCTTATAAAGCTCATTGGTCTTGCACATGTTGTAGAGGTTAGAGTCTGACTGATCAATTGAGTCTGTGGACAGTAGTCTTTTATAAAGGTGACTATGTAAGATAGCTGTATTTAATGCAGGTAACGAAATGATTAGGAGCATCTAACTGGTCTGTAGGAGCCAGAACTCTTAATGGTTGTTAGGGGATCAAATACTTATTTCTCACTGCAAAATGCAAATAAATGTATATTATATATATAATGTGATTTTCTGGATTTTTTTTATATTCTATCTCTCAATGTTAAAATTAACCTACCCTTAAAATTGTAGACTGTTCATGTCTTTGTCAGTGGGCAAACTTACAAAATCAGCAAGGGATCAAACCATTGTTCTAGACAGGAAATGATCTCCCAATCCCTTCATACCATGCACTGTCCTCCCTCCCCCAATGCATCTAGCTCACTCTCTGACTTTGAACCAGTCACAGAAGAAGAAGTAATCAGGCTCCTTGCATCTTCTCGCCCGACCACTTGCACCAGTGACCCCAATCCGTCACATCTCCTCCAGTCCCTTTCCCAGGCTGTCACCTCTCACCTAACAAAAATATTCAACCTTTCTCTCCCTTCTGGTATTTTTCCCTCCTCTTTTAAGCATGTCATCATACATCCATTACTTAAAAAACCATCCCTCAATCAAAATTGTGCCGCTAATTATAGACCTGTCTCAAATCTTCCCTTCATCTCTAAAATCCTTGAACGCCTGGTCCACTCCCGTCTTACCCGCTATCTCTCAGATAACTCTCTTCTCGACCCTCTTCAATCTGGTGTCAGGGAGAGACTAGGTGAGCGAGAGCTAATAACACGGGCCCCTGCAGTTTCCCTCAGGCTAGGGAAATCCTGACTGACCCTCTCTCTGGAGTTTACACTGAAGGTGTGCATGTCCAGGCATCGAACCTCACCCTGTCTCCTGAGCTCAGCCCTAGGCTGAAACCTCCGCCCACCACCCAGTGAAGATGTTATTCCCCAATACCCACAGTTAGCACAGACAAGGATAAAGGAAAATATACACCACGCCGCAGTCACTCAGGAATACACTATAAATGTGCAGGGCAAAATAAATACAAATATAGGAAGGAGTAAATAAGACAGAGGAAAATACACCACCAGCAACGAATGTCCAACCACCAGCTCTCCTCACCAGACCGAGATAACAACGCACAAGACAGAAGCTATAATCGGCGACGCTCAAAGATCAGGAGAACTATTTAAAGGCAGTGGGCATGGCCCAGCTTCCAATCCAAGGATTAGGTAAATTAACCCCGGAACAGCTAGATAAAATCTAGCAGACGCCAATGAGCAAATAGTGGTCAAAAGCGGAATTACCGCTGTCTGTCGGATGACCTGGTCTGAACAGCGTCTGACATGACAGTACCCCGCCTTCTACGAGGGACCCCAGGGCCCTCACGGCTAATAGGACCCGGCTTGTCTGGATGGCGGCGGTGAAACAACCTGACCATCCGGTCAGCATGAACGTCCGAGGCTGGTACCCAGGACCTCTCCTCAGGCCCATAACCATGCCAATGTACCAAGTACAGTAAAGTGCGATGCACTACACGAGAGTCAACCACCTTGGAGACTTCAAACTCCAAATTACCATCCACCAAGACTGGAGGTGGCATAGGCGCCGCGTCCACAGAACCCACCACCTTCTTTAGAAGAGACCTGTGGAACACGTTGTGTATCTTATACACCGTAGGGAGCTCCAATCAGTACACTACTGGGTTAATGACGGCGGTGACCCTAAATGGACCAATAAACCGTGGACCCAATTTAAGGGATGGTATTTTGAGTCTTATGTTTTTTGTGGATAACCACACCCAGTCATCCACACTCAGGTCCGGACCTGGCACACGCCTACTGTCAGCCACACGTTTGTACCTAGCACCCACACTCAACAGGCGCTGTTTAACTCTCCTCCAGACTGATGACAATTGTGTTCCTAACTGGTCCTCCTCCGGAACGCCGGAAGAGCCCCTCTGACTCAAGGTACAAAATTGAGGATGTAGCCCGTAAACACAAAAAAACGGAAACTCCCCAGATGACTCCTGGCGGTGATTATTGATGGCAAACTCAGCCAAAGGAAGAAAGGTAGACCACTCCTCCTGGTTATCAGAGACAAAGCAGCGTAAGTACTGTTCCAAATTTTGGTTCATATGCTCAGTCTGACCATTTGACTGAGGATGAAACGCCGAAGAATGAGATAACTTGATTCCCAGCCGTGAGCAAAACGCTCTCCAAAATTTTGCCACAAACTGAGACCCCCTATCAGACACGATGTCAGATGGAACTCCATGAAGTGTGACCACCTCCTGCACAAATACTTGGGCCAGAGTCTTAGCGTTAGGCAACGCCGGCAAAGACACAAAGTGCGACATTTTAGAAAACCGATCAACAATCACCAAGATGACTGTGTTTCCAGCTGATGAGGGCAAATCAGTGATGAAATCCATGGAGATTTCCGTCCATGGCTTACTAGGTACCTCAAGAGGAAGTAGTGTGCCAACAGGACGGGAGCGAGGCGTCTTAGCCCTAGTGCACGTGGTACAAGCTGACACGCATGAGACCACGTCCAGTCGGATCTTGGGCCACCAAAACCGATGTGACACCAACTTCAAGGTACCTCTAACCCCTGGGTGACCAGCCAGGACAGCATCATGATGCTCCGCCAAAACCTTTAGGCGGAGATGAAGCGGTACAAAATATTTGTTGACGGGAAGCCCAGATGGTACCTCCTCCTGAGCCTCGGCAATCTCAGCCTCAACCTCGGTAGTGAGAGCCGAAACCACAACACCCTTTTGGAGGATGGGTACTGGATCTTCCCGAGGTTCTCCCCCCGGAAAACACCTGGACAGAGCATCCGCCTTAGTGTTTTTAGACCCCGGTCTGTAAGTGACCACAAAATTGAACCGCGTGAAAAACAATGCCCAGCGAGCCTGCCTGGGGGACAGACGCTTGGCAGACTCCAAATACAGCAGATTGTTATGATCGGTAATAACAGTTACCTGATGTACCGACCCCTCCAAGAAGTGTCGCCATTCCTCAATGTCACGGGGGGACTAGGTGAGTGAGAGCTAATAACTCGGGCCCCTGCAATTTCCCTCAGACTAGGGAAATCCTGACTGACCCTCTACCTGAAGTTTACATTGATGGTGTGCATGTCCAGGCCTCGAACCTCACCCTGACTCCTGAGCTCAGCCCTAGGCTGATACCTCCGCACACCACCCAGTGAAGAGATAATACTCCAATACCCACAGATAGCACAGACAAGGATAAAGGAAAATATACACCACGCCGCAGACACTCAGGAATACACTATAAATGTGCAGGGCAAAATAAATACAAATATAGGAAGGAGTAAATAAGACAGAGGAAAATACACCACCAGCAACGAATCTCCAACCACCAGCTCTCCACTCCGGACCGAGATAACAACTCACAAGACAGAAGCTATAATCGGCGACGCCCAATGATCAGGAGAACTATTTAAATGCCATGGGAATGGCCCAGCTTCCAATCCGAGGATTAGAAAAATTAACCCCGGAACAGCTAGATAATATCTAGCAGACGCCAATGAGCAAATAGAGGTCAAAAGCAGAATTACCGCTGTCTGTCAGACAACCTGGTCTGAACAGCGTCCGACATGACAGTACCCCACCTTCTACGAGGGACCCCAGGGCCCTCACGGCTAATAGGACCCGGCTTGTCTGGATGGCGGCGATGAAAAAACCTGACCAGCCGATCCGCATGAATGTCCGAGGCTGGTACCCAGGACCTCTCCTCAGGCCCATAACCACGCCAGTGTACCAAGTACTGTAAAGTGCGACGCACTACATGAGAGTCAACCACCTTGGAGACTTCAAACTCCAAATTACCATCCACCAAGACTGGAGGTGGCATAGGCAGGCGTCCACAGAACCCACCACCTTCTTTAGAAGAGACCTGTGGAACACGTTGTGTATCTTATACACCGTAGGGAGCTCCAATCAGTACGCTACTGGGTTAATGACGGCAGTGACCCTAAATGGACCAATAAACCGTGGACCTAATTTAAGGGATGGTATTTTGAGTCTTATGTTTTTTGTGGATAACCACACCCAGTCATCCACACTCAGGTCCGGACCTGGCACACGCCTACTGTCAGCCACACGTTTGTACCTAGCACCCACACTCAACAGGTGCTGTTTAACTCTCCTCCAGACTGATGACAATTGTGTTCCTAACTAGTCCTCCTCCGGAACGCCGGAAGAACCCCTCTGACTCAAGGTACAAAATTGAGGATGTAGCCCGTAAACACAAAAACGGAGACTCCGCAGACGACTCCTGGCGGTGATTATTGATGGCAAACTCAGCCAAAGGAAGAAAGGTAGACCACTCCTCCTGGTTATCAGAGACAAAGCAGCGTAAGTACTGTTCCAAATTTTGGTTCATATGCTCAGTCTGACCATTTGACTGAGGATGAAACGCCGAAGAATGAGATAACTTGATTCCCAGCCGTGAGCAAAACGCTCTCCAAAATTTTGCCACAAACTGAGACCCCCTATCAGACACGATGTCAGATGGAACTCCATGAAGTGTGACCACCTCCTGCACAAATACTTGGGCCAGAGTCTTAGCGTTAGGCAACGCCGGCAAAGACACAAAGTGCGACATTTTAGAAAACCGATCAACAATCACCAAGATGACTGTGTTTCCAGCTGATGAGGGCAAATCAGTGATGAAATCCATGGAGATTTCCGTCCATGGCTTACTAGGTACCTCAAGAGGAAGTAGTGTGCCAACAGGACGGGAGCGAGGCGTCTTAGCCCTAGCGCACGTGGTACAAGCTGACACGTATGAGACCACGTCCAGTCGGAACTTGGGCCACCAAAACCGACGTGACACCAACTCCAAGGTACCTCTAATCCCTGGGTGACCAGCCAGGACAGCATCATGATGCTCCGCCAAAACCTTTAGGCGGAGATGAAGCGGTACAAAATATTTGTTGACGGGAAGCCCAGATGGTACCTCCTCCTGAGCCTCGGCAATCTCAGCCTCAACCTCGGTAGTGAGAGCCGAAACCACAACACCCTTTTGGAGGATGGGTACTGGATCTTCCCGAGGTTCTCCCCCCGGAAAACACCTGGACAGAGCATCCACCTTAGTGTTTTTAGACCCCGGTCTGTAAGTGACCACAAAATTGAACCGCGTGAAAAACAATGCCCAGCGAGCCTGCCTGGGGGACAGATGCTTGGCAGACTCCAAATACAGCAGATTGTTATGATCGGTAATAACAGTTACCTGATGTACCGACCCCTCCAAGAAGTGTCGCCATTCCTCAATGTCACGGGGGGACTAGGTGAGTGAGAGCTAATAACTAGGGCCCCTGCAATTTCCCTCAGACTAGGGAAATCCTGACTGACCCTCTACCTGAAGTTTACATTGATGGTGTGCATGTCCAGGCCTCGAACCTCACCCTGACTCCTGAGCTCAGCCCTAGGCTGATACCTCCACCCACCACCCAGTGAAATACTCCAATACCCACAGATAGCACAGACAAGGATAAAGGAAAATATACACCACGCCGCAGACACTCAGGAATACACTATAAATGTGCAGGGCAAAATAAATACAAATATAGGAAGGAGTAAATAAGACAGAGGAAAATACACCACCAGCAACGAATCTCCAACCACCAGCTCTCCACTCCGGACCGAGATAACAACTCACAAGACAGAAGCTATAATCGGCGACGCCCAATGATCAGGAGAACTATTTAAATGCCATGGGAATGGTCCAGCTTCCAATCCGAGGATTAGAAAAATTAACCCCGGAACAGCTAGATAATATCTAGCAGACGCCAATGAGCAAATAGAGGTCAAAAGCAGAATTACCGCTGTCTGTCAGACAACCTGGTCTGAACAGCGTCCGACATGACAGTACCCCGCCTTCTACGAGGGACCCCAGGGCCCTCACGGCTAATAGGACCCGGCTTGTCTGGATGGCGGCGATGAAAAAACCTGACCAGCCGATCCACATGAATGTCCGAGGCTGGTACCCAGGACCTCTCCTCAGGCCCATAACCACGCCAGTGTACCAAGTACTGTAAAGTGCGACGCACTACATGAGAGTCAACCACCTTGGAGACTTCAAACTCCAAATTACCATCCACCAAGACTGGAGGTGGCATAGGCACCGCGTCCACAGAACCCACCACCTTCTTTAGAAGAGACCTGTGGAACACGTTGTATATCTTATACACCGTAGGGAGCTCCAATCAGTACGCTACTGGGTTAATGACGGCGGTGACCCTAAATGGACCAATAAACCGTGGACCTAATTTAAGGGATGGTATTTTGAGTCTTATGTTTTTTGTGAATAACCATACCCAGTCATCCACACTCAGGTCCGGACCTGGCACACGCCTACTGTCAGCCACACGTTTGTTCCTAGCACCCACACTCAACAGGCGCTGTTTAACTCTCCTCCAGACTGATGACAATTGTGTTCCTAACTAGTCCTCCTCTGGAACGCCGGAAGAACCCCTCTGACTCAAGGTACAAAATTGAGGATGTAGCCCGTAAACACAAAAAAACGGAGACTCCCCAGACGACTCCTGGCGGTGATTATTGATGGCAAACTCAGCCAAAGGAAGAAAGGTAGACCACTCCTCCTGTTTATCAGAGACAAAGCAGTGTAAGTACTGTTCCAAATTTTGGTTCATATGCTCAGTCTGACCATTTGACTGAGGATGAAACGCCGAAGAATGAGATAACTTGATTCCCAGCCGTGAGCAAAACGCTCTCCAAAATTTTGCCACAAACTGAGACCCCCTATCAGACACGATGTCAGATGGAACTCCATGAAGTGTGACCACCTCCTGCACAAATACTTGGGCCAGAGTCTTAGCGTTAGGCAACGCCGGCAAAGACACAAAGTGCGACATTTTAGAAAACCGATCAACAATCACCAAGATGACCGTGTTTCCAGCTGATGAGGGCAAATCAGTGATGAAATCCATGGAGATTTACGTCCATGGCTTACTAGGTATCTCAAGAGGAAGTAGTGTGCCAACAGGACGGGAGCGAGGCATCTTAGCCCTAGCGCACGTGGTACAAGCTAACACGTATGAGACCACGTCCAGTCGGAACTTGGGCCACCAAAACCGACGTGACACCAACTCCAAGGTACCTCTAACCCCTGGGTGACCAGCCAGGACAGCATCATGATGCTCCGCCAAAACCTTTAGGCGGAGATGAAGCGGTACAAAATATTTGTTGACGGGAAGCCCAGATGGTACCTCCTCCTGAGCCTCGGCAATCTCAGCCTCAACCTCGGTAGTGAGAGCCGAAACCACAACACCCTTTTGGAGGATGGGTACTGGATCTTCCCGAGGTTCTCCCCCCGGAAAACACCTGGACAGCGCTTCCGCCTTAGTGTTTTTAGACCCCGGTCTGTAATTGACCACAAAATTGAACCGCGTGAAAAAGAAAAACAATGCCCAGCGAGCCTGCCTGGGGGACAGACGCTTGGCAGACTCCAAATACAGCAGATTGTTATGATCGGTAGTAATAGTTACCTGATGTACCAACCCCTCCAAGAAGTGTCGCCATTCCTCAATGTCACTGGGGGACTAGGTGAGTGAGAGCTAATAACCCGGGCCCCTGCAATTTCCCTCAGACTAGGGAAATCCTGACTGACCCTCTACCTGAAGTTTACACTGATGGTGTGCATGTCCAGGCCTTGAACCTCACCCTGACTCCTGAGCTCAGCCCTAGGCTGAAACCTCCGCCCACCACCCAGTGAAGAGGTAATACTCCAATACCCACAGATAGCACAGACAAGGATAAAGGAAAATATGCCCCACGCCGCAGACACTCAGGAATACACTATAAATGAGCAGGGCAAAATAAATACAAATATAGGAAGGAGTAAATAAGACAGCGGAAAATACACCACCAGTAGAGTTGAGCGACTTTCATTTTTTTAAGATCGAGTCGGGTTTTGTGAAACCCGATTTTGTCCAGAGTCGAGTCGAGTGCAGTCGGCCGATTATCGCTAAAAGTCGGGGATCGACCGAAACACGAAACCCAATGCAAGTCAATGGGGAAGCATAGTCGGCAGTGAGTGGAGGCCAGGAAAACACCTACAGTGCCCATTTTAATGCCAAAAACATCCATTCTTGTTTCTGAAGCTTGTCAATCTTAATTAACTTTATAATAATAGTTGGGCATAGGGAATTGGGGGTCATTTGGCAAAAGTTGTGGGGGGAGTAGGGCCGGCTCAAGTTTTTCGTGGGCCCAGGAAATGCGGACTACGTCACGGCGGTGTTGCAGGGAAAGGTAAGTATTTCAACGTTGCAAGTGCTGTGATCCTGAGCAAGCAGGGGGGGCCCACTCGTTCGCATTGGCACTGGCACAGGGCCCCTCAAAGTACAGCGATGTGTGTTTGCATGGCGGGGGCGCCTCCCACCAGCAGCGACACTTTTGCGTACTCTGAGGGGCCCTGTGCCAGTGACGTCGCCAACGAGTATGCCCCCCCACCTGATGAAGGAACCTGCACTTTCATCTGCACCTTCCTCTCTGTCCCTGTGTAAGGTGGTATAACATGCGGGAAGGGGAACCTTACTTTCAGCAGGGTCAGATTCTGGCTGTGTAGAGTATAAGGGGAATGTAGTGGTCTAGGTCAATGTACCAGCAGACTCATCTAGCAGTGGCTGGGCAATGGGCAGGATGAGGAGGAAACAGATATAGGGCCAAAGAATAAAGTAGGCTAAATGCAGTTCAAAATTGGTAACAGGACTAAACAGGCGGCATTGCTTTGTTCAGTGGAGTAGCAAACCCAAGAGCAGCAGACACTGTTTCAAGGGCATAACCACACTAGTAGGCCAAATGCAGTTTAATATCTGATAGTATAGGGCGAAAGCCAGAATGTGGAAGCTCAGCTTTGTTCAGTTGAGGACAACACCAGGCAGGGGCAGACAGACACCTTTAGTAGGCCGGAACAGCCAATTTTTTAAAAAAACAGCAGTTAGTAAGAGGCAGAAGGTAGAAGCTCAGCTTTATTCAGTTGAGGACAACACCAGGCAGGGGCAGACAGACACCTTTAGTAGGCCGGAACAGCCAATTGCATTTTTAAAAATGGTAATTTGGAACTGAAGGTTGAAGCTCAGCTTTATTCAGTTGAGGACAACACCAGGCAGGGGCAGACAGACACCTTTAGTAGGCCGGAACAGCCAATGGCATTTTTAAAAATGGTAATTTGGAACCGAAGGTAGAAGCTCAGCTTTATTCAGTTGAGGACAACACCAGGCAGGGGCAGACAGACACCTTTAGTAGGCCGGAACAGCCAATGGCATTTTTAGAAATGGTAATTTGGAACAGAAGGTAGAAGCTCAGCTTTATTCAGTTGAGGACAACACCAGGCAGGGGCAGACAGACACCTTTAGTAGGCCGGAACAGCCAATGGCATTTTTAAAAATGGTAATTTGGAACAGAAGGTAGAAGCTCAGCTTTATTCAGTTGAGGACAACACCAGGCAGGGGCAGACAGACACCTTTAGTAGGCCGGAACAGCCAATGGCATTTTTAGAAATGGTAATTTGGAACAGAAGGTTGAAGCTCAGCTTTATTCAGTTGAGGACAACACCAGGCAGGGGCAGACAGACACCTTTAGTAGGCCGGAACAGCCAATGGCATTTTTAGAAATGGTAATTTGGAACAGAAGGTTGAAGCTCAGCTTTATTCAGTTGAGGACAACACCAGGCAGGGGCAGACAGACACCTTTAGTAGGCCAGAACAGCCAATGGCATTTTTAAAAATGGTAATTTGGAACAGAAGGTAGAAGCTCAGCTTTATTCAGTTGAGGACAACACCAGGCAGGGGCAGACAGACACCTTTAGTAGGCCGGAACAGCCAATGGCATTTTTAGAAATGGTAATTTGGAACAGAAGGTTGAAGCTCAGCTTTATTCAGTTGAGGACAACACCAGGCAGGGGCAGACAGACACCTTTAGTAGGCCGGAACAGCCAATTTTTTAAAAAAACAGCAGTTAGTAAGAGGCAGAAGGTAGAAGCTCAGCTTTATTCAGTTGAGGACAACACCAGGCAGGGGCAGACAGACACCTTTAGTAGGCCGGAACAGCCAATGGCATTTTTAAAAATGGTAATTTGGAACAGAAGGTAGAAGCTCAGCTTTATTCAGTTGAGGACAACACCAGGCAGGGGCAGACAGACACCTTTAGTAGGCCGGAACAGCCAATGGCATTTTTAGAAATGGTAATTTGGAACAGAAGGTTGAAGCTCAGCTTTATTCAGTTGAGGACAACACCAGGCAGGGGCAGACAGACACCTTTAGTAGGCCGGAACAGCCAATGGCATTTTTAGAAATGGTAATTTGGAACAGAAGGTTGAAGCTCAGCTTTATTCAGTTGAGGACAACACCAGGCAGGGGCAGACAGACACCTTTAGTAGGCCGGAACAGCCAATTTTATAAAAAAAAAGCAGTTAATAAGAGGCAGAAGGTAGAAGCTCAGCTTTATTCAGTTGCAGCTTCTTGGCAATAATATAAAGAAGACGCGACAGGACAACACTCGGTGGATGCCATATCTGTGTTTTCAATGGAAAAAAACCTTTCAGTTAACTACTTGCAGGAGCAATTTTTTGTAGCTGGTGGACAATTTTTTTTAAAAAAAGCAGTTAATAAGAGGCAGAAGGTAGAAGCTCAGCTTTATTCAGTTGCAGCTTCTTGGCAATAATATAAAGAAGACGCGACAGGACAACACTCGGTGGATGCCATATCTGTGTTTTCAATGGAAAAAAACCTTTCAGTTAACTACTTGCAGGAGAAAGTTTTTGTAGCTGGTGGCCAATTTTTGTACTGTACCAGTTTTTTGTTGTATGTGTTTTTGTTTTTAATGTTAAAATGTCTGCATTTGATATCTCTCCAGTATTTTCTTTTTTATAAGCAAAATACTGCAGTTTTACATCGGTTACATGGATACACAGGCAGCTTGGTGGTGAGTGTAGGAGTATTTAAAGTAGGGACCGCAGACAGGCTATCAAAGGCCTAAAATAACAAACAATAGGCTCATGGCAGTTTTACATCGGTTACATGGATACACGGGCAGGCAGCTTGGTGGTCAGTGGAGGAGTATTTAAAGTAGGGACCGCAGACAGGCTATCAAAGGCCTAAAATAACAAACAATAGGCTCATGGCAGTTTTACATCGGTTACATGGATACACGGGCAGGCAGCTTGGTGGTCAGTGGAGGAGTATTTAAAGTAGGGACCGCAGACAGGCTATCAAAGGCCTAAAATAACAAACAATAGGCTCATGGCAGCTTTACAGCGGTTACATGGATACACGGGCAGGCAGCTTGGTGGTGAGTGGAGGAGTATTTAAAGTAGGGACCGCAGACAGGCTATCAAAGGCCTAAAATAACAAACAATAGGCTTATGGCAGTTTTACAGCGGTTACATGGATACACGGGCAGGCAGCTTGGTGGTCAGTGGAGGAGTATTTAAAGTAGGGACCGCAGACAGGCTATCAAAGACCTAAAATAACAAACAATAGGCTCATGGCAGTTTTACAGCGGTTACATGGATACACGGGCAGGCAGCTGGTGATGAGTGGAGGAGTATTTAAAGTAGGGACCGCAGACAGGCTATCAAAGGCCTAAAATAACAAACAATAGGCTTATGGCAGTTTTACAGCGGTTACATGGATACACGGGCAGGCAGCTTGGTGGTCAGTGGAGGAGTATTTAAAGTAGGGACCGCAGACAGGCTATCAAAGGCCTAAAATAACAAACAATAGGCTCATGGCAGTTTTACAGCGGTTACATGGATACACGGGCAGGCAGCTGGTGATGAGTGGAGGAGTATTTAAAGTAGGGACCGCAGACAGGCTATCAAAGGCCTAAAATAACAAACAATAGGCTCATGGCAGCTTTACAGCGGTTACATGGATACACAGGCAGCTTGGTGGTGAGTGGAGGAGTAGTGCAAGGAGTGTCTGTCCCAGTACTCCCAAAATATAAATAGATGTTAATGTCTCGCAAAACAACCAAAACAAAAAAAAAGGTGGCATACTTAGGTACAGGGGTGGGCTCATCTACTGAGTTTCTGACATAGTAATTTGGCAGTAACTATTAAATGGTGCCAATATAGGACACAGACACAGACTACTTTAAGTTGCATCATAGATGTCTACAAATTTGTATTGTCAGTGCCAGACATTGAATGATGTCAGCGAATAGACTAAAGATTGGTGGAGCTGTGCGACATAATTTTGCACGTGGTAGAGCACATTTTGAGCTGGGGTAGGGGGGAACTCTCTTGAGGCCGGCGGGACCGCCCCAGGGCCCCTCATGTTACAACGGTGTGTCTGACGTTGGGTGCGCACCACCACCGCCAGAGACACTACATTGTACTATGAGGGACCCAGTAGCAATGCCGTCAACCAAAAGCGAGCACACCCACCTCTTCAGACAAACAGCAGTCTCACGGGTGCTTGCGCCAAGTCGCGATACCACGGCCCCGTGTGGGGAGTTTTGCCATTTAGGGAGGTGTAAACATGTCGTATGCTGTACAATCAGCTGCAGCAAATTAGACATTAGAAAAGTAATTCACAGGCAAGAGCTTTTCATAGGAAAGCTAGGTGTCGGCCGGGCAAGGTGGGGCAAAAGATTTCGAAATCCAGTTGTGGTTCATTTTAATGAATGTTAGATCGTCAACATTTTGGGTAGCCAGACGAGTCCTTTTTTCGGTTAATATTGAACCTGCAGCACTGAATACTCTTTCTGATAGGACACTTGCTGCCGGGCAAGCAAGCTCCTGCAATGCATATTCTGCCAATTCTGGCCAGGTGTCTAATTTGGAGGCCCAGTAATCAAATGGGAATGACGGTTGAGGGAGAACATCGATAAGGGATGAAAAATAGTTAGTAACCATACTGGACAAATGTTGTCTCCTGTCACTTTCAATTGATGCAGCAGTACCTGTCCTGTCTGCGGTCATAGCAAAATCACTCCACAACCTGGTCAGAAAACCCCTCTGTCCAACGCCACTTCTGATGT
This sequence comes from Ranitomeya variabilis, assembly GCF_051348905.1. NCBI lineage: Eukaryota > Metazoa > Chordata > Amphibia > Anura > Dendrobatidae > Ranitomeya > Ranitomeya variabilis. Next base: position 539,737,000 of record NC_135237.1, read on the forward strand.
GTGCACCCCTAACACTCCTAGTCTGCTGCCCCCTGGAGCTCGTGTGAGAACGATCACGTGCGCTGTGTGCTGGGAATGCCTGAAGCAAACGGTCAACAAGAGTTGATTGTTTGGTTGCTAATATTAGTTCCAAGTTCTCATGTGGCATAATATTTTGCAATTTGCCTTTATAGCGTGGATCAAGGAGGCAGGCCAACCAGTAATCGTCATCGTTCATCATTTTCGTTATGCGTGTGTCCCTTTTTAGGATACGTAAGGCATAATCCGCCATGTGGGCCAAAGTTCCAGTTGTCAAATCTCCGGTTGTGATTGGTTGAGGGGCAGTTGCAGGCAAATCTACGTCACTTGTGTCCCTCAAAAAACCAGAACCCGGCCGTGACACGCAACCAATTTCCTGTGCCCCCGGGAAAGGTTCGGCATTAAAAATATACTCATCCCCATCATCCTCCTCGTCCTCCACCTCCTCTTCGCCCGCTACCTCGTCCTGTACACTGCCCTGACCAGACAATGGCTGACTGTCATCAAGGCTTCCCTCTTCCTCTGGTGCAGACGCCTGCTCCTTTATGTGCGTCAAACTTTGCATCAGCAGACGCATTAGGGGGATGCTCATGCTTATTACGGCGTTGTCTGCACTAACCAGCCGTGTGCATTCCTCAAAACACTGAAGGACTTGACACATGTCTTGTATCTTAGACCACTGCACACCTGACAACTCCATGTCTGCCATCCTACTGCCTGCCCGTGTATCCTCCCACAAATAAATAACAGCACGCCTCTGTTCGCACAGTCTCTGAAGCATGTGCAGTGTTGAGTTCCACCTTGTTGCAACGTCTATGATTAGGCGATGCTGGGGAAGGTTCAAAGACCGCTGATAGGTCTGCATACGGCTGGCGTGTACAGGCGAACGTCGGATATGTGAGCAAAGTGCACGCACTTTGAGGAGCAGGTCGGAGAACCCAGGATAAGTTTTCAATAAGCACTGCACCACCAGGTTTAAGGTGTGAGCCAGGCAAGGAATGTGTTTCAGTTGGGAAAGGGAGATGGCAGCCATGAAATTCCTTCCGTTATCACTCACTACCTTGCCTGCCTCAAGATCTACTGTGCCCAGCCACGACTGCGTTTCTTGTTGCAAGAACTCGGACAGAACTTCCGCGGTGTGTCTGTTGTCGCCCAAACACTTCATAGCCAATACAGCCTGCTGACGCTTGGCAGTAGCTGGCCCATAATGGGACAACTGGTGTGCAACAGTGTCATCTGCCGATGGAGTGGTTGGCAGACTGCGTTCTGTGGAAGAGCTGTAGCTTCTGCAGGAGGACGAGGAGGAGGAGGAGGAGGGGGTGCGAACGCCTACAGCCAACTGTTTCCTAGACCGTGGGCTAGGCACAACTGTCCCTAAATTGATGTCGCCTGTGGACCCTGCATCCACCACATTCACCCAGTGTGCCGTGATGGACACATAACGTCCCTGGCCATGCCTACTGGTCCATGCATCTGTAGTCAGGTGCACCTTTGTACTCACAGATTGCCTAAGTGCATGGACGATGCGCTGTTTAACATGCTGGTGCAGGGCTGGGATGGCTTTTCTGGAAAAAAAGTGTCGACTGGGTAGCTCGTATCATGGTTCAGCGTACTCCATCAGGGCTTTGAAAGCTTCGCTTTCAACTAACCGGTAGGGCATCATCTCTAACGAGATTAGTCTAGCTATGTGGGCGTTAAAACCCTGTGTACGCGGATGCGAGGATAAGTACTTCCTTTTTCTAACCAGAGTCTCATGTAGGGTGAGCTGGACTGGAGAGCTGGAGATCGTGGAACTTTCGGGTGTGCCGGTGTACATGGCAGACTGAGAGACGGTTGGAGACGGTATTGTTTCCGCCGGTGCCCTAGATGCAATATTTCCTCCTACAAAACTGGTGGTTCCCTGACCCTGACTGCTTTTGGCTGGCAAAGAAACCTGCACAGATACTGCCGGTGGTGCGGAAAATGGTGGCCTTACAGTGACGGAAGGGATGTTGCGTTGCTGACTAGCTTCATTGGCCGAGGGTGCTACAACCTTAAGGGACGTTTGGTAGTTAGTCCAGGCTTGAAAATGCATGGTGGTTAAGTGTCTATGCATGCAACTAGTATTTAGACTTTTCAGATTCTGACCTCTGCTTAAGCTAGTTGAACATTTTTGACAGATGACTTTGCGCTGATCAGTTGGATGTTGTTTAAAAAAATGCCAGACTGCACTCTTCCTAGACTCGGATCCCTTTTCAGGGATTGCAGACTGAGCTTTAACCGGATGGCCACGCTGTCCTCCAACAGGTTTTGGCTTTGACACGCGTTTTGGGCCAGATACGGGCCCGGCAGATGGAACCTGTTGCGATGTTGATGCCTGCTGCGGCCCCTCCTCCACCTCCGCTTCTGAACTACTGCCGCCTGCACCCTGTTCCCCCAATGGCTGCCAATCGGGGTCAATAACTGGGTCATCTATTACCTCCTCTTCGAGCTCGTGTGCAACTTCGTCTGTGTCACTGTGTCGGTCGGTGGTATAGCGTTCGTGGCGGGGCAACATAGTCTCATCAGGGTCTGATTGTGGATCTGTACCCTGAGAGGGCAATGTGGTGGTCTGAGTCAAAGGAGCAGCATAGTACTCTGGCTGTGGCTGTGCATCAGTGCACTCCATGTCAGAATATACTTGTAATGGGCATGGCCTGTTAAATGTTTCACTTTCTAAGCCAGGGACGGTATGTGTAAAGAGCTCCATGGAGTGACCCGTTGTGTCGCCTGCTGCATCCTTCTCTCTTGTTGTAATTTTGCTGAGGAGGACAAGGAAGCGACTTGTCCCTGACCGTGAACATCCACAAGCGACGCGCTGCTTTTACATTTACCAGTTTCGGAAGAGGAGGCAAAAGAGCTAGAGGCTGAGTCTGCAATGTAAGCCAAAACTTGCTGTTGCTGCTCCGCCTTTAAAAGCGGTTTTCCTACTCCCAGAAAAGAGAGCGTTCGAGGCCTTGTGTAGCCTGACGACGAAACTGGCTCCACAGCTCCAGACTTAGGTGGAATATTTTTATCCCCACGACCACCTGATGCTCCACTACCACTACCATCATTACCAGCTGACAATGAATGCCCACGACGACCTCTTGCACCAGACTTCCTCATTGTTTTAAAATCTTAACCAAAGTAATTTTATTTGTTGCTGTCAAACAACTTACACGGTGAGCTATAACTTCAGTATGATTTCAATATCCCTTAACAGGTTGGTGAGACCACAAGGAAAATCAGGCACAATGTTACACACTCTGTTTTCTGTGGCACAAAATCACAGAGATGACACACACGCAGGACTGTCACTCAAGCACTAATGTCAATATTAATCTCCCACCTAATTTATTTATTTTTTTTTCTCAGGGAGACTTTAGAAACCAAATAATATTAAAAAAAAAACAACAAAAAAAACAACAAAAAAAAGGCTTTCTATGGCCCACAATTAGAGAGAGAGAGGTGGCACACCCAGGAGTCAAGACTGGCGCACAAGCTGAAAGGGCAATATTACTCTCCCACTGTTTTTTTATGTTTTTTTTTTTTTTCAGGGAGACTTTAGAAACCAAATAATATTAAAAAAACCAAAAAAATAAATAGCCTTTCTATGGCCCACTGAATGAGAGAGAGAGGTGGCACACCCAGGAGTCAAGACTGGCACACAAGCTGAAAGGGCAATATTACTCTCCCACTGTTTTTTTAAGTTTTTTTATTTTATTTTCAGGGAGACTTTAGAAACCAAATAATATTAAAAAAACCAAAAAAATAAATAGCCTTTCTATGGCCCACTGAATGAGAGAGAGAGGTGGCACACCCAGGAGTCAAGACTGGCACACAAGCTGAAAGGGCAATATTACTCTCCCACTGTTTTTTTATGTTTTTTTTTTTTCAGGGAGACTTTAGAAACCAAATAATATTAAAAAAACCAAAAAAATAAATAGGCTTTCTATGGCCCACTGAATGAGAGAGAGGTGGCACACCCAGGAGTCAAGACTGGCACACAAGCTGAAAGGGCAATATTACTCTCCCACTGTTTTTTTATGTTTTTTTTTATTTTCAGGGAGACTTTAGAAACCAAATAATATTAAAAAAACCAAAAAAATAAATAGCCTTTCTATGGCCCACTGAATGAGAGAGAGGTGGCACACCCAGGAGTCAAGACTGGCACACAAGCTGAAAGGGCAATATTACTCTCCCACTGTTTTTTTTTTTTTTATTTTTTTTATTTTCAGGGAGACTTTAGAAACCAAATAATATTAAAAAAACCAAAAAAATAAATAGCCTTTCTATGGCCCACTGAATGAGAGAGAGAGGTGGCACACCCAGGAGTCAAGACTGGCACACAAGCTGAAAGGGCAATATTACTCTCCCACTGTTTTTTTAAGTTTTTTTTTTTTTATTTTCAGGGAGACTTTAGAAACCAAATAATATTAAAAAAACCAAAAAAATAAATAGCCTTTCTATGGCCCACTGAATGAGAGAGAGAGGTGGCACACCCAGGAGTCAAGACTGGCGCACAAGCTGAAAGGGCAATATTACTCTCCCACTGTTTTTTTATGTATTTTTTGTTTTTTAAGGGAGACTTTAGAAACCCAATAATATTTAAAAAAAAAAATAAATAGGCTTTCTATGGCCCACTGAATGAGAGAGAGAGGTGGCACACCCAGGAGTCAAGACTGGCACACAAGCTGAAAGGGCAATATTACTCTCCCACTGTTTTTTTATGTATTTTTTGTTTTTTAAGGGAGACTTTAGAAACCCAATAATATTTAAAAAAAAAAATAAATAGGCTTTCTATGGCCCACTGAATGAGAGAGGTGGCACACCCAGGAGTCAAGACTGGCACACAAGCTGAAAGGGCAATATTACTCTCCCACTGTTTTTTTATTTATTTTTTTTTTTCAGGGAGACTTTAGAAACCAAATAATAAGAAAATAAATAAATAAATAAATAGGCTTTCTATAGCCCACTGAATGAGAGATAGCACACACAGCAGTGGCACACAAGCCCTGACTGAGGCCAATATTTTTCTCCCACTGATTGATGTAGTGTTTTTGTGTTGAGGTAGATTTTAGAACACAAATCAAGGAAAAAAAAAAAATGCTTTCTATGGCCCACTGAATGAGAGAGGTGGCACACCCAGGAGTCAAGACTGGCACACAAGCTGAAAGGGCAATATTACTCTCCCACTGTTTTTTTATGTATTTTTTGTTTTTTAAGGGAGACTTTAGAAACCCAATAATATTTTAAAAAAAAAATAAATAGGCTTTCTATGGCCCACTGAATGAGAGAGGTGGCACACCCAGGAGTCAAGACTGGCGCACAAGCTGAAAGGGCAATATTACTCTCCCACTGTTTTTTTAAGTTTTTTTTCTTTTATTTTCAGGGAGACTTTAGAAACCAAATAATATTAAAAAAACCAAAAAAATAAATAGCCTTTCTATGGCCCACTGAATGAGAGAGAGGTGGCACACCCAGGAGTCAAGACTGGCACACAAGCTGAAAGGGCAATATTACTCTCCCACTGTTTTTTTTTTTTTTTTTTTTTTTCAGGGAGACTTTAGAAACCAAATAATAAGAAAAAAAATAAAATAAATAAATAGGCTTTCTATAGCCCACTGAATGAGAGATAGCACACACAGCAGTGGCACACAAGCCCTGACTGAGGCCAATATTTTTCTACCACTGATTGATGTAGTGTTTTTGTGTTGAGGTAGAATTTAGAACACAAATCACGGAAAAAATAAATAGGCTTTCTATGGCCCACTCAGTGAGAGATGGCACACACAGGGATGGCACTGTAGCAGAAATGCCAATCTTAATCTCCCACAAAAAAAAACAAAAAAAAAAAACAGGGACTGTCCTACAATTACTATCTCCCTGCAGTAATCTAAGCCAGGTATGGCAGGCAGCAATAGGAGTGGACTGATGCACAAATTAAATAAAAAGTGTGGACAAACAAAAAAGATAGCTGTGCAGAAAGGAACAAGAGGATATGTGCTTTGAAAAAAGCAGTTGGTTTCCACAGTGGCGTACACACAGCAATACAGCTATCACGGAGCCTTCTAGGGCAGCCCAATGAGCTACAGCGCTGAGGAAAAAAAAAAAAAAAAATAGCTTCCACTGTTCCTGCACACCGAAGGTGGTGTTGGACAGTGGAAATCGCTACAGCACAAGCGGTTTGGTGGTTAGTGGACCCTGCCTAACGCTATCCCTGCTTCTGACGAAGCGGCAGCAACCTCTCCCTAAGCTCAGATCAGCAGCAGTAAGATGGCGGTCGGCGGGAACGCCCCTTTATAGCCCCTGTGACGCCGCAGACAGCAAGCCAATCACTGCAATGCCCTTCTCTAAGATGGTGGGGACCAGGATCTATGTCATCACGCTGCCCACACTCTGCGTTCACCTTCATTGGCTGAGAAATGGCGCTTTTCGCGTCATTGAAACGCGACTTTGGCGCGAAAGTCGCGTACCGCATGGCCGACAAGCACAGGGGTCGGATCGGGTTTCATGAGACGCCGACTTAGCCAAAAGTCGGCGACTTTTGAAAATGATCGACCCGTTTCGCTCAACCCTAACCACCAGCAACGAATCTCCAACCACCAGCTCTCCACTCCGGACCGAGATAACAACGCACAAGACAGAAGCTATAATCTAGGAGACGCCAATGAGCAAATAGTGGTCAAAAGCGGAATTACCGCTGTCTGTCGGACGACCTGGTCTGAACAGCGTCTGACATGACATCTGCTTTCCGCTCTTTACACTCTACTGAAACTGCCCTCACTAAAGTCTCTAATGATCTACTAACAGCTAAATCTAATGGTCACTACTCCATGCTAATTCTCTTGGATCTCTCCGCAGCATTCGATACTGTGGATCATCAGCTCCTCCTCACTATGTTACACTCCATCGGCCTCAAGGACACCGTTCTCTTCTGGTTCTCCTCCTATCTCTCTGACCGCTCCTTCACTGTATCTTTTGCTGGTTCCTCCTCCTCTCACCTTCCCCTTACTGTTTGGGGTTCCTCAAGGATCAGTCCTAGGCCCCCTCCTCTTCTCTTTGTATACTGCCCCTATTGGACAAACAATCAGTAGATTTGGTTCCAGTACCATCTCTATGCTGATGACACACAATTATACACTTCTTCTCCTGATATCACGCCTGCCTTTTTAGAAAACACCAGTGATTTTCTTACCTCTGTCTCTAACATCATGTCCACCCTCTATCTGAAACTCAACCTGTGAAATACTGAACTCCTCGTGTTCTCTCCCTCTACTAACCTACCTTTGCCTGACATTGCCATCTCCGTGTGCGGTTCCACCATTACTCCCAAGCAACGTGCCAGCTGCCTTGGGGTCATACTTGATTCCGAGCTTTCATTCGCCCCCCACATTTGATCACTGGCTCGCTCTTCTTATCTGCATCGCAAAAATATTTCTAGAATTCGCCCTTTTCTTACTTTCGACTCTGCAAAAACTCTTACTATTTCACTCTTTCATTCTCATCTGGACTATTGTAACTCTCTACTAATCGGCCTCCCTCTTAAGAAACTCTCCCCGCACCAATCTGTCCTGAATGCTGCTGCCAGGATCATATTACTCACCAATCGTTACACCGATGCCTCTACCCTGTGCCAGACATTGGTTACCCATCCACTCCAGAATCCAGTACAAAACTACTACCCTCATCCACAAAGCACTCCATGGCTCAGCACCACCCTACATTTCCTCTCTGGTCTCAGTCTACCACCCTACCCGTGCCCTCCGCTCTGCTAATGACCTGAGGTTAGCATCCTCAATAATCAGAACCTCCCACTCCCATCTTCAAGACTTTTCACGTGCTTCACCAATTCTTTGGAATACACTACCCAGGTTAATACAATTAATCCCCAATCCCCACAGTTTTAAGTGTGCCCTAAAAACGCATTTGCTCAGACTGGCCTACTGCCTCAATGCATTAACCTAACTATCTCTGTGTGGCCCATTCAAAAACCTTAAAGGATAATCAGGTTCCTCGCATCATGTTCTCATACACTTTACACAGTTAATAGCCCTCTGTGTCTGTACTGTTACGTACTTAGTCGGTTAACTGGTTCATGCAGCTTTACATGAACACCCGAGCCTTACGCTATGGCTGGTTTGAACAACTAAAGCTATATAAAGTCATATAGACAAGTAGAATAAATAAATTAATTAAAAAATATGCTCGCCTGACCCTAGCTTCAATCAGAAAACCTAGAATTAGAGATGAGCAGATCTTTTAAAATTCGAAGACTTTCCCCAAATACATTCAAAAACAATCTCAATACTGGAAAGCTTGTAAATGCCTGTAAATACGCATGGAGGAGAGGATAGAGAAAGAGAAAAAAAGAGGACCCCACCAACTATAAGAGCTTACACTCTACAGGAGAGAGAGAGGACCCCACTGACCATAAGAGCTTACACTCTACAGGAGAGAGAGGACCCCACTGACCATAAGAGCTTACACTCTACAGGAGAGAGGACCCCACTGATCATAAGAGCTTACACTCTACAGGAGAGAGAGGACCCTGCTGACCATAAGAGCTTACACTCTAAAGGGAGAGAGAGGACCCCACTGACCATAAGAGCTTACACTCTACAGGAGAGAGAGAGGACCCCACTGACCATAAGAGCTTACACTATACAGGAGAGAGAGGACCCCACTGATCATAAGAGCTTACACTCTACAGGAGAGAGAAGACCCTGCTGACCATAAGTGCTTATAGTCTACAGGAGAGAGGACCCCACTGACCATAAAAGCTTACACTCTACAGGAGAGAGAGAGGACCCCACTGACCATAAGAGCTTACACTATACAGGAGAGAGAGGACCCCACTGATCATAAGAGCTTACACTCTACAGGAGAGAGAAGACCCTGCTGACCATAAGTGCTTATAGTCTACAGGAGAGAGGACCCCACTGACCATAAAAGCTTACACTCTACAGGAGAGAGGGGACCCCGGTGTCCATAAGAGCTTACACTCTACAGGAGAAAGAGGACCCCACTGACCATAAGAGCTTACACTCTACAGGAGAGAGAGGACCCCGCTGACCATAAGAGCTTACACTCTACAGGAGAGAGAGGACCCCGCTGACCATAAGAGCTTACACTCTACAGGAGAGAGAGGACTCTGCTGACCATAAGAGCTTACACTCTACAGCAGAGAGAGGACCCCACTGACCATAAGAGCTTACACTCTACAGGAGAGAGAGGACCCCGCTGACCATAAGAGCTTACACTCTACAGGAGAGAGAGGACCCCACTGGCCATAAGAGCTTACACTCTACAGGAGAGAGAGAGAAAGAGAGAGAGAGGACCCCACTGACCATAAGAGCTTACACTCTACAGGAGAGAGAGGACTCCGCTGACCATAAGAGCTTACACTCTACAGCAGAGAGAGGACCCTGATGAGGAGTTTACACTCCACAGGAGAGAGAGGATTCCACTGATCATAAGAGTTTATACAGAAAAGTGAGAACGATACTGGCCATTAAAGCTTGCACTCTACAGGAGAGAGAAAGAGGACCCTGCTGACCATAAGAGCTTACATTCTACAGGAGGTCTCTGGTGAATAATGGTGGTCTCGGGTGTAGGACCCCCAGCAATAAGCAACCTTTTACCATAAATGAAATTGAGTAAGAAATTGGCTCCATACCTGAGCCACTATGCTAGAATAGTATAGTTAGTGTATTATAGATTGTGGGCTGTTGCAGATGTGAAGGCCCCCGTATACATGAGACGAAGATCGAACGATGAAACATTGTTTGTTCGGGATCTGTGGAAGCGCATGTAGCGCGAAACAGCTGTCATCCTATAGACATCATGTTCTCCCTGTCCATGTCCTAATAAAGACTTTTACAGTAACGGGCTTGGTGAGTGCTAACTACTTTTTTTCTTCTTTGGATGTCATGCACTTTTTTGGTTATGCACCCCTAGTGCCCATGCAATTGAGTAGGAGGTAAAGACAGTGGTACAGCATTTCACAGCACGCAGATAGGTGATCGCGTAGGCAGCAGTGCGGGTATACCCCCTTTTTTTTTTTCCTTCTCTGTGGACAAAGTAAACATTGTTTGTCGTTCATACAAAACTTGGTTTACATGATTGCACCATACACATATCCGACTCGTAGGGGCCAGAGAGAAGATAGGCAAGATGAATCTAAAGGTTTTTTCAACATTTTGATGGCCTTCAATGGTTCAGAAAGATGGCAGCCAGTAGCCACCATTCGGCTAAGACTGCGCGGAAGCGGATGCCAAAAAAAATTATCATATTCACAAATGCAAATGTGTTTAAAATTCAAGCAGAATTCAATTCTACTTAAAGTACGGTATATTCGTTTGTCTCTACATGTCACCTAAAGAACCGAACGCTGATCGAATGATTTGGTTGAAATCGTACTTTTGGTACAACATTGGTCTAATGTATTTGAGGGCATTATGCACTACTGCACCATGAATATGAACAAGTCATAGTAGGTAATGAAGTAAAAGTAAAAAAAAAATCATTACAACATTCACAGCAGCAAAAGAAATAGTCACAATATTTTCTTCTTTCTTGAGTTAATAAAACTAAAAGTACGGCGCATACATGAGACTTTTCTATAACAGTATTATGTTAATAAAACTAAAATTATGGTACATGCATGAGACTTTTCTATAATATTATTACATTGTGGATATCAATTCTGAACATGTTTTATGCAAAAAAAATTAAAAAGCATGCAGATCCAAAAACTCTTAAAATATTTGATCATATCATAGCAGATGAAAAGTTCTAATGCGTATCTGTGTAAACACCTGAGATACATGGGTTGCGATAGGAAGCACTCCATGGAGAAATGGGATTTTTTTTTTCTAGCCAAAAATAATTTCACTTTCTAGGATTTTTTTTGATCATGAATGAAATGGAGTAAGAAATTGGCTCTGGACCTCAGTCACTTCGCCGGAGTAGTTCGCGTGTAAGAGATAGTGGGCTGATGGTGATGTAACTGTGATCGTCTGAGAATGAACAGACCATCTGAGACTTAGTTAAGCCTCAATGCAAGTGCAAAACTTTCTGGTAATTTGAAAGTGTTAAATAAATTCCTGAAAGCCGGGAGTGCGGCAAGAGCAGAATCTAGTAGCCTAAAATCGCTCCATGAAGTTAAATCTTTTCCAATGACTTTATTTTTTTTTTAACTAAGGAAACGGTATATAAATAAATCGTCATGTTCATATCTCTCAACTTTTGACATTTTTGCCGAGTTATTCCACAGGCATACCCAAAGTAGTTGATGTTGGGCAATTAATGGGTTGAAATTACAATTACAATTTGTTAATAGATTATAATAAGTCGAGTTAAGTAATTTTTTTCAATATTCGATTTGGATTATGATCTCCGGTGAATATTGTTTTTGCAATATTCGCTGAACACAACCGAATGTCATTGGAATCATTTGGTGTAGAAATGAGCGAATATGTTTGGAAACAATCATCAAACATAAATTCGGCATTAATAGGGAACCAATATGGCACGAATATGGCAAATTCAGATTTGGTGATCATTTCCAAACATATTCGCTCATCTGTAATTGTAAGGGATGTCCAAAATCTTGGCACAGTTATTTTTTAAGATTTTGTGTTTCCTTCCACCATCTCCAGATATTATTGATATTCCATTACTTTTTGTGGTTGTTCGGGCAGCAGCATTTATCATTTATTCACAGTTTTGTGAAAGTGCCACAACTGGAATCCTACTCTGATAGTAGTGACCCAGGTTCTCCTTTCCTCCTCACCAGTAGGGAAGAAGTTGTATGAAGGGCTCTACAAAAATATTTATCCTTGTTTTATGATTTTCTTATCACAGAAACCATTTCTAGGATTTGTCATGAAAAAGGTGTCACTAGAGACTATTGGGTTGTATTATGGCTATCTTTTAATACTGATCAAAAATGTGACAGATTTTTGGATATAGATGTGAGAAAAAGCTTACATGGCTGCAGTGGTGTAACTACTGAGGTTGCCACCACCACCGGGCCCCTTCGGATGAGAAGCCCACTGACGCCAGCAACTTCAGCGTATGTCAACGTTGAGTGGGGGTGCCATTGCGTATACTTAGAGTGCAAACCTCCGTAGTCAGGCAGGAACAAAACAGTGTAAGAGTAGGGACTTTTCTAGTCTGAACAGGGACCTGTTGGGTTCAGGTGTTTGTCTCTCCTTGTTTATACGTTTCCTGTGTGTTTATGCAGTCATAACAGCAGGGTTGTGTGTCATCATGAGTTCCACAGAGAAAGTCGTGTCTGACGTTCTCATTTAGAGGGTTCTTTTTTCCCCCTGTATATGTCTCATGCTTAAGGTTGGGCAACATCAGAGAACTAAATATATGACCCCAGAGATGAGTGTCTGCTAACGCTCTCTTGGTTGAAAGGATAATAAGAATCTAAAATTTACCCGTTAATATCTCTGAAATGGAGTTGAGAAATTGAGAAGAAAAAACTACATTTTATTCCACTCTGCAGTCATTTTTCCATAATGATAAAAATGATGAAAGGTCTCCTTTATCAAAACATGTGGTCTACTAAAGACTGGGAAGAGGGGGGAGGCTCCTGCTGCAGCCAGTTGTCTCATACTCTAACAACCAGATAAGGAGAAGGGAGGATATGGCTGACCTCTTAGAAACATTAGTCAAAGCAGATCCAAAGGAGAAGACGAGATTGAGTGAGGACGTTCTGGGCTTATATTTATTTGAGCTTTGTGCAAAAAGAAAAAAAAAGAGCATGAACCGCACATCCCAAAATCATACGTTGATCTAAAGCCGCTAGGCAAAAATTTAAATACTGAACATGAGGTTTTCAGTTTAAAATTCTGATCAGACTGTATGAAGCCCACTGCCCTTTCACGGCAAACCTCGTAGTGGGTCCTAACGCCCTAACGGAGCGGAGCCGTGCAGCGACCACCGCCGCAGTGGCCATGCACCAGCAGGGCGGACGGCCTGTTGCCCCACAGCAACCATGCTGCGAGACTGAGCCCCCATGACTCCAGACCGCACCGCCCCACCAGCACAAAGCCACAGCAACAATGGCCGCCACACAGCACCAGCACCAAAATGAAAAGGAGCATTTAAACTCACCTTCCTCCAGCTCTTCAGTGAGAGCCAAAATGGGCTAGACCCCTTACTTTGCAGTCTCCTGCTAATTAAAATCACCTGTGCCAAATGGGAGGAGTGCTGGTCCAAAAAAAGAGACAAGTACATGCTTTGTGCAAAAAGAAAAAAAAGAGCATGAACCGCACATCCCAAAATCATACGTTGATCTAAAGCCGCTAGGCAAAAATTTAAATACTGAACATGAGGTTTTCAGTTTAACATTCTGATCAGACTGTGTGAAGCCCATTGCCCCTTCACGGCAAACCTCGTAGTGGGTCCTAACGCCCTAACGGAGCGGAGCCGTGCGGCGACCACCGCCGCAGCGGCCATGCACCAGCAGGGCGGACGGCCTGTTGCCCCACAGCAACCATGCTGCGAGAAGTGGCAGTGGGCTTCATACAGTCTGATCAGAATGTTAAACTGAAAACCTCATGTTCAGTATATAAATTTTTGCCTAGCGGCTTTAGATCAACGTATGATTTTGGGATGTGCGGTTCGTGCTCTTTTTTTCTTTTTGCACAAAGCTTATATTTATTTGTGTATTGTCTATAATTGGTGTTTTCTTAAAGGGGTTGTTCCATCGTCTTAAATGGGTAACATTGCAAAGTACTTGTAAAAGTAAAACCTGTGCAGCTGACCTAATATTAAAAATGATTTTGTCTCAAGAATGGAGGACCTTTTAATTATGCAGTTCATTGCTTGTTGCCTAGGCTACTGGTTACCGCAACCGTCCAGCTGTTAAGGATAGGAAACACTGCCCACACCCCCTTGAAAACTCATGTGATCATAAAATGCAATGTTATGATTTGAATGTTGTTTTAATCACTTTATTCCAGTGTAAAATGCTAGCAGGTTCATAGGATGCAGTGACACAGGAGGCAGAGCAAGGGTTAACAAGTTCTTTATATATATAAACCGTAATGGTACAAGCAGGGGGATAAAGTATGTGAACTTGAGGATGGGGGAAAGTCAAATGCAGAAGAAAGTAACAGCGTTAACTTATCACTCTACGTGTGCTGGAGGAAGGTGGCTGGAAGATCCCTCGGTGGTGCCGCAGGCAGCGCGAGGGACATGATGGGGGTAGAGATGTGTTATGGACCTGGTGGTTAGGAGCACCTGGAATGACCTGATAGTCAAACTGCAAAAATAGAGCGAGCTCTGGGAAGTGGGAGCTCTGCTGACCGCAACCCTAATCCTATTATCACACACACTAGAATTAGCCGTGGATCGTGCCTGACTCTGCCTAGACGACTCTTCACAGCCTGAGAGGTAACTACCCCAAAAGAGAAATATAGCCTCACCTTGCCTCAGAGAAATTCCCCAAAGGAAAAGGGCAGCCCCCCACATATATTGACTGTGAGTTAAGAGGAAGGCACAAACATAGGAATGAGACAGGTTTCAGCAAAGGAGGCCAGACTGACTAAATAGACAGAAGATAGATAAAGGGATCTTTGCGGTCAGCACAAAAAACTACAAAAAGCCACGCAGAGTGAGCAAAAGACCCCCGCACCGACTCACGGTGCGGTGGTGCCACTCTGCAACCCAGAGCTTCCAGCTAGCGAGACAATATCATGATAACCAGCTGGACAGAAACTTAGCAAGTACTCAGAAATATATTCAGCACACAAATGAACAACAAATGAGCTTAGCAGGGACTTAGCTTCTGCTGAAGTAGACAGGTCATCAGGAGATCCAAGTGAGATCTGAATCAGTACTGATACATTGACAGCTGGCATCAAGTAACGATCTGAGCAGAGTTAAATAGAGGAACCAGCCCAGTCCTAAACGATGCAGCTGAGGAAGCCACTTCAAGACCAGCAGCTCCACTTTCAGCCACCAGAGGGAACCCACGGACAGAACTCACAGAAATACCATTCCTGACCACAGAAGGGAGTTCGAGAACAGAGTTCACAACAGAGATGATGGTCGGCGGCACAGTGGAAGAAGTGGAAAGTTCAGTAGACAAGGCCGCAGTTGAACCACACAGTCCAGCGGACACAGCCACAGGCACAGGCCAGTCCTTAGCAGTTACTGCAAGGATGGGACTAGGCAGTGCCTCCGCGGTAGTGAGCGGAGCCAAGGTATGCACTCTATCCTGGTCACTACCCGGTGCCGATGTCTCTCTGGGCTAGGGGTAGTATGTGCTGGCAGTATCGCTAGCAGGGAAACAGGGACAGCTAGTTGGCATGGGTCCATCGAGAGGTAGTCAACCGTCTCACTACTAACAAGCTCATTCCCCACCTAGTGTCCCGTCTTCCCACTCAGACAGATTAAGATGAAGAAAGGTTTCCTTAACTCAGTCAAGCAGGTCTCAAGCAAAAAATTATCTATACAAGGAAAGACGTTTTAATGTTGTCATATTAGGAAATGAGTTCTCCAACACAGAGCTGAATATGTAGTAGAACAGCAAGGAGCCTGCAGCCATCGTCAAATGAATTTAAGGGTACTAGTGAGGAGTAGTGTTGAGCGATACCGTCCGATACTTGAAAGTATCGGTATCGGAAAGTATCGGCCGATACCGGCAAAGTATCGGATCCAATCCGATACCGATACCCGATACCAATACAAGTCAATGGGACTCAAGTATCGGACGGTATCCCTGATGGTTCCCAGGGTCTGAAGGAGAGGAAACTCTCCTTCAGGCCCTGGGATCCATATTAATGTGTAAAAGAAAGAATTAAAATAAAAAATATTGCTATACTCACCTCTCCGACGCAGCCTGGACCTCACGGAGGGAACCGGCAGCGTTCTTTGCTTAACATTCGCGCGTTTACTTCCTTCCGTGAAGTCCCGGCTTGTGATTGGTCGCGTGCCGCCCATGTGGCCGCGACGTGACCAATCACAGCAAGCCGTGACGTAATTTCAGGTCCTTCAGGATTTTAAAATTATGTTCTGGCTTGTGATTGGTCGCGTCGCGGTCACATGGGTGACGCGACCAATGACAAGCCGTGACGTCATGGGAGGCAGGACACGCGCGCATTTTAAAATGCGCGCGTGTCCTGCCTCCCGTGACGTCCCGGCTTGTGATTGGTCGCGTCGCCCATGTGGCCGCGACGCGACCAATCACAGCAAGCCGTGACGTAATTTCAGGTCCTTCAGGATTTTAAAATTACGTTCTGGCTTGTGATTGGTCGCGTCGCGGTCACATGGGCGACGCGACCAATCACAAGCCGTGACGTCATGGGAGGCAGGACACGCGCGCATTTTAAAATGCGCGCGTGTCCTGCCTCCCGTGACGTCACGGCTTGTGATTGGTCGCGTCGCCCATGTGACCGCGACGCGACCAATCACAAGCCAGAACGTAATTTTAAAATCCTGAAGGACCTGAAATTACGTCACGGCTTGCTGTGATTGGTCGCGTCGCGGCCACATGGGCGGCACGCGACCAATCACAAGCCGGGACTTCACGGAAGGAAGTAAACGCGCGAATTTTAAGCAAAGAACGCTGCCGGTTCCCTCCGTGAGGTCCAGGCTGCGTCAGAGAGGTGAGTATAGCAATATTTTGTATTTTAATTCTTTCTTTTACACATTATTACATTAATGTTGTTTCGATACCGATACCCGATACCACAAAAGTATCGGATCTCGGTATCGGAATTCCGATACCCGCAAGTATCGGCCGATACCCGATACTTGCGGTATCGGAATGCTCAACACTAGTGAGGAGTTGTACCAGCATACTTGAGCCAACAAAGTCCTCACAAACTAACTAGTAGCTGAAAGTAGCTGTGAGGGGCCGCAGAGACACACCTCGCCCCGTGCAGTGATCACAGAGGAATATGGAGGTTCCCATAATGGTTTACTGAGCTGTTGTAACAAGTAACAAAAGCAATGTACAGCCACATGTAACTGAGCAGCTCCTGCCTCATGCAGAAAAAAGCATTCATAAAGTATTGTGCCTGCTATCTGATATAAAGTGGGAAGAATGAGTATTTGATACACTGCCAATTTTACAAGTTTTCCCACCTACAAATAATGGAGAGGTCTGTATTTTTATCTTAGGTACATTTCAACAGTGAGAGACAGAATCTAAAGAAAAAAAAACAAGAAAATCACATTGTATGATTTTTACATAATTATTTTTCATTTTATTGCATGAAATAAGTATTTGATAGAATAGAAAAACAAAAATTAATATTTGGTGTAATTACAGAGGTCAGACATTTCCTGTAGTTCTTGACCAAGTTTGGGCACACTGCAGCAGGGATTTTAGCCCCCTCCTCCATACAGATCTTCTCTATATTGTTCAGGTTTCAGGGCTGTCTCTGGGCAACAATGAGTTTCAGCTCTTGCCAAAGATTTTCTATTGGGTTCAGGTCTGGAGACTGGCTAGGCCACATCAGGACCATGAAATGCTTCTTATGGAGCCACACCCATTAGTTTCCCTTTCTGTGCTCTTAGTGAGAAAAGTAGGTTGTTGGCCAAAATCTTGCGATACATGACCTTATCTATCCTCCCTTCAATATGGTGCAATTGTCCTGTCCCCTTTGCAGAAAAGCACCCCTAAAGTATGATATTTTCCCCACCATGCTTCACTTGCATGCTTGGGAGGATGTTCTTGAGGTTGTACTCATCCTTCTTCTTAATCCAAACACGGTGAATTGATACCAAAAAGTTCTATTTTGGTCTCATATGAACACATAACCTTCTCCCGTGCCTCCTCTGGATCATCCAGATGGTCATTGATGAACATCAAACAGACCTGGACATGTGCTGGTGTGAGCAGGGGGACTTTGTGTGCCCTGCAGGATTTTAATCTATGATGGTGTAGTGTGTTACTAATGGTAATGTTTGAGACTGTGGTCCCAGCTCTCTTCAGGTCATTTACCAGGTACTCCCATGTAGTTCTGGGCTAATTCCCGACCTGGGTCAGAATCATCCTTACCCCACGAGGTGAGATCCTGCATGGAGACCCAGACCAAGGAAGATTGACAGTCATCTTGTCTTTCTATCATTTTCTAATAATTGCACCAACAGTTGTTGCCTTCTCACCAAGCTGCTTGCCTATTGTCCTGTATCCCATCTGTCATGATCTCAATGGCAAGAGAACATAGCATAAGCATATATAGGAACTAGCTCTTGGAAGATGGGAACTGAGCTGACCATGAACTAAACCTAACGCACAACTAGCAGTGGCCGGGTAGCATGCCTACGTTGATTCTAGATGCCCAGCCCAGCCGGAGGACTAAATAAAGCTAGCAGAGGAAAATATTAGTCCTAGCTCACCTCTAGAGAAATACCCCGAAAGGAGACAGAGGCCCCCCACATGTATTGGCGGTGAGTTGAGATGAAATAACAAACGTAGAATGAAAATAGGTTTAGCAAATTTGAGGTCCACTTACTACATAGCAGAAGACAGAAAGGACACTTTCATGGTCAGCTGAAAACCCTATCAAAAAACACCATCCAGAAATTACTTTAAAACTCTGGCATTAACTCATAACACCAGAGTGGCAATTCCCGTTCGCAAGAGCTTTCCAGACACAGTAACGAAACTACAGCTGTGAACTGGAACAAAATGCAAAAATAAACATGGACAAGAGTCCAACTTATCTAGTAGTTGTCTAGGAGCAGGAACAAGCACAGAGAGGCTTCTGATAACATTGTTGACCGGCAAGCAACTAACAGAGCAGCAAGGTTATATAGCGACTCCCACATCTTGATGGGAACAGGTGAACAGAGAAGATGAAGACACCAGTTCAATTCCACCAGTAGCCACCGGGGGAGCCCAGAATCCAAATTCACAACAGTACCCCCCCCTCAAGGAGGGGGCACCGAACCCTCACCAGAACCACCAGGGCGATCAGGATGGGCCCTATGAAAGGCACGAACCAGATCGGAGGCATGAACATCAGATGCATTCACCCAAGAATTATCCTCCTGGCCGTATCCCTTCCACTTGACCAGATACTGGAGTCTCCGTCTGGAAACACGAGAGTCCAAGATTTTCTCCACAACGTACTCCAACTCACCCTCAACCAACACCGGAGCAGGAGGCTCAACGGAAGGCACAACCGGTACCTCATACCTGCGCAACAATGACCGATGAAAAACGTTATGAATAGA
Source organism: Ranitomeya variabilis (assembly GCF_051348905.1). NCBI lineage: Eukaryota > Metazoa > Chordata > Amphibia > Anura > Dendrobatidae > Ranitomeya > Ranitomeya variabilis. The sequence continues at coordinate 539,756,230 of NC_135237.1, forward strand.
AAAGGATGCAGGGAGGTCCAAACGGAAGGAAACAGGGTTAAGAATCTCCAATATCTTATACGGGCCGATAAACCGAGGCTTAAACTTAGGAGAAGAGACCCTCATAGGGACAAAACGAGAAGACAACCACACCAAATCCCCAACAGAAAGCCGAGGACCAACACGACGGTGGCGGTTGGCAAAAAGCTGAGTCTTCTCCTGGGACAACCTCAAATTGTCCACCACCTGCCCCCAGATCTGATGCAATCTCTCCACCACAGCATCCACTCCAGGACAATCCGAAGATTCCACCTGACCAGAGGAAAATCGAGGATGAAACCCCGAATTACAGAAAAACGGGGACACCAAAGTGGCAGAGCTGGCCCGATTATTGAGAGCGAACTCCGCCAATGGCAAAAAAGCAACCCAATCATCCTGGTCAGCAGACACAAAACACCTCAGATATGTCTCCAGGGTCTGATTAATCCGCTCGGTCTGGCCATTCGTCTGAGGATGGAAAGCGGACGAAAAAGATAAATCTATGCCCATCCTAGCACAGAATGCCCGCCAAAATCTAGACACGAATTGGGTCCCTCTGTCAGAAACGATATTCTCAGGAATACCATGCAAACGAACAACATTTTGAAAAAACAGAGGAACCAACTCGGAAGAAGAAGGTAACTTGGGCAGAGGAACCAAATGGACCATCTTAGAAAAACGGTCACACACCACCCAGATGACAGACATCTTCTGAGAAACAGGCAGATCTGAAATAAAATCCATCGAGATGTGCGTCCAAGGCCTCTTAGGAATAGGCAAGGGCAACAATAATCCACTAGCCCGAGAACAACAAGGCTTGGCCCGAGCACAAACGTCACAAGACTGCACAAAGCCTCGCACATCTCGTGACAGGGAAGGCCACCAGAAGGACCTTGCCACCAAATCCCTGGTACCAAAAATGCCAGGATGACCTGCCAACGCAGAAGAATGAACCTCAGAGATGACTCTACTGGTCCAATCATCAGGAACAAACAGTTTATCAGGTGGGCAACGATCAGGTCTCTCCGCCTGAAACTCCTGCAAGGCCCGCCGCAGGTCTGGAGAAACGGCTGACAATACCACTCCATCCTTAAGGATACCTGTGGGCTCAGAGTTACCAGGCGAGTCAGGCTCAAAACTCCTAGAAAGGGCATCCGCCCTAACATTCTTAGAACCCGGTAGGTATGACACCACAAAATTAAACCGAGAGAAAAATAATGACCAGCGCGCCTGTCTAGGATTCAGGCGCCTGGCGGTCTCAAGATAAATCAAATTTTTGTGGTCAGTCAATACCACCACCTGATGTCTGGCCCCCTCAAGCCAATGGCGCCACTCCTCAAAAGCCCACTTCATGGCCAAAAGCTCCCGATTCCCAACATCATAATTCCGCTCAGCGGGCGAAAATTTACGGGAAAAGAAGGCACAAGGCCTCATCACGGAGCAGTCAGAACTTTTCTGCGACAACACTGCCCCAGCTCCGATCTCAGAAGCGTCAACCTCAACCTGAAAAGGTAGAGCAACATCAGGCTGACGCAACACAGGGGCAGAGGAAAAACGGCGCTTAAGCTCCCGAAAGGCCTCCACAGCATCAGGGGACCAATCAGCAACATCAGCACCCTTCTTAGTCAAATCGGTCAATGGCTTAGCAATATCCGAAAAACCAGCAATAAATCGACGATAAAAGTTAGCAAAGCCCAAAAATTTCTGAAGACTCTTAAGAGAAGAGGGCTGCGTCCAATCACAAATAGCTTGAACCTTGACAGGATCCATTTCAATGGAAGAGGGGGAAAAAATATATCCCAAAAAGGAAATCCTCTGTACCCCAAAAACACACTTAGAACCCTTCACACACAAAGAATTAGACCGCAAAACCTGAAAAACCCTCCTGACTTGCTGGACATGAGAGTCCCAGTCATCCGAAAAAATCAGAATATCATCCAGATACACAATCATAAATTTATCCAAATAATCGCGAAAAATATCATGCATAAAGGACTGGAAAACTGACGGAGCATTAGAAAGACCAAAAGGCATCACTAAATACTCAAAGTGGCCCTCGGGCGTATTAAATGCGGTTTTCCACTCATCCCCCTGCCTGATTCGCACCAAATTATACGCCCCACGAAGGTCAATCTTAGAGAACCACTTGGCCCCCTTTATGCGAGCAAACAGATCAGTCAGCAACGGCAATGGGTATTGATATTTAACAGTGATTTTATTCAAAAGCCGATAATCAATACATGGTCTCAAAGAGCCGTCTTTTTTTGACACAAAGAAAAAACCGGCTCCTAAGGGAGATGACGATGGACGAATATGTCCCTTTTCCAAGGACTCCTTTATATATTCTCGCATAGCAGCATGTTCAGGCACAGACAGATTAAATAAACGACCCTTTGGGTATTTACTACCCGGGATTAAATCTATGGCACAATCGCACTCCCGGTGCGGAGGTAATGAACCAAGCTTAGGTTCTTCAAAGACGTCACGATAGTCAGACAGGAACTCAGGAATTTCAGAGGGAATGGATGATGAAATGGAAACCACAGGTACATCCCCATGAGCCCCCTTACATCCCCAGCTCAACACAGACATAGCTCTCCAGTCGAAGACTGGGTTGTGAGATTGCAGCCAAGGCAATCCTAGCACCAAATCATCATGTAGATTATACAGCACCAGAAAGCAAATAATCTCCTGGTGATCCGGATTAATACGCATAGTTACTTGTGTCCAGTATTGTGGTTTATTATTAGCCAATGGGGTGGAGTCAATCCCCTTCAGAGGAATAGGAGTCTCCAAAGGCTCTAAATCATACCCACAGCGTTTGGCAAAGGACCAATCCATAAGACTCAAAGCGGCGCCAGAGTCGACATAGGCGTCCGTGGTAATAGATGACAAAGAGCAAATCAGGGTCACAGATAGAATAAATTTAGACGGTAAGGTGCAAATGGAAACAGATTTACCAAGCTTTTTAGTGCGCTTAGAGCATGCTGATATAACATGAGTAGAATCACCACAATAGAAACACAACCCATTTTTCCGTCTAAAATTCTGCCGCTCGCTTCGGGACAGAATTCTATCACACTGCATACTCTCTGGCGACTTCTCAGTGGACACCGCCAGATGGTGCACTGGTTTGCGCTCCCGCAAACGCCTATCGATCTGAATAGCCATTGTCATGGACTCATTCAGACCCGCAGGCACAGGGAACCCCACCATAACATCCTTAATGGCATCAGAGAGACCCTCTCTGAAAGTCGCCGCCAGGGCGCACTCATTCCACTGAGTAAGCACAGACCATTTACGGAATCTTTGGCAGTAAATTTCCGCTTCATCTTGCCCCTGAGATAGGGACATCAAAGTTTTTTCTGCCTGAAGCTCCAAATGAGGTTCGTCATAAAGCAACCCCAAGGCCAGAAAAAACGCATCCACATTGAGCAACGCAGGATCCCCTGGTGTCAATGAAAAAGCCCAGTCTTGAGGGTCGCCCCGGAGCAAGGAAATCACAATCCTGACCTGCTGTGCAGGGTCTCCGGCAGAGCGAGATTTCAGGGACAAAAATAATTTGCAATTATTTCGAAAATTCTGAAACCCGGATCTATTCCCCGAGAAAAATTCCGGCAAAGGAATTCTCGGCTCAGATACAGGTGCATGACAAACAAAATCTTGCAAATTTTGTACCTTCGTGGCGAGATTATTCAAACCTGCAGTTACACTCTGAAGATCCATTACAAACAGGTGGACACAGAGCCATTCAAGGGTTAAGAGGAGGTAAGAAGCAGCTAGACAGCAATTAAGGGCTAGGCAGCAAAACTCTGAGGGGGAAAAAAAAAAAAAAAAAATTTCCCTTCAACACTTCTTTTTCTCCTGCTTCAGCCCAAACAATTAACACTTTGCTGGCCGGTCAAACTGTCATGATCTCAATGGCAAGAGAACATAGCATAAGCATATATAGGAACTAGCTCTTGGAAGATGGGAACTGAGCTGACCATGAACTAAACCTAACGCACAACTAGCAGTGGCCGGGTAGCATGCCTACGTTGATTCTAGATGCCCAGCCCAGCCGGAGGACTAAATAAAGCTAGCAGAGGAAAATATTAGTCCTAGCTCACCTCTAGAGAAATACCCCGAAAGGAGACAGAGGCCCCCCACATGTATTGGCGGTGAGTTGAGATGAAATAACAAACGTAGAATGAAAATAGGTTTAGCAAATTTGAGGTCCACTTACTACATAGCAGAAGACAGAAAGGACACTTTCATGGTCAGCTGAAAACCCTATCAAAAAACACCATCCAGAAATTACTTTAAAACTCTGGCATTAACTCATAACACCAGAGTGGCAATTCCCGTTCGCAAGAGCTTTCCAGACACAGTAACGAAACTACAGCTGTGAACTGGAACAAAATGCAAAAACAAACATGGACAAGAGTCCAACTTATCTAGTAGTTGTCTAGGAGCAGGAACAAGCACAGAGAGGCTTCTGATAACATTGTTGACCGGCAAGCAACTAACAGAGCAGCAAGGTTATATAGCGACTCCCACATCTTGATGGGAACAGGTGAACAGAGAAGATGAAGACACCAGTTCAATTCCACCAGTAGCCACCGGGGGAGCCCAGAATCCAAATTCACAACACCCATCCCAGCATTGTGCAGGTCTACAATTTTGTCCCTGATGCTTTAGACAGCTCTTTGGTCTTGGCCATGGTGGAGAGGTTGGACTGTGATTGATTGAGAATGGAGACAGGTGTCTTTTATACAGGTAACGAGTTCAAACAGGTGCAATTAATACAGATAATGGAGAGTAGAGTAGGAGGGCTTTTTAAAGAACAACTAACAGGTATGTGAGAGACAGAATTCTTCCTGGTTGATCGGGGATCAAATACTTATCTCATTCAGTAACATTTTTCTATCTCTCAAAGTTGAAGTGTACCTTGTACCTACAATTAAAATTACAGACCTCTCTATTCTTTGTAGGTGGAAAAACTTGCACAATCGGAAGTGTATCAAATATTTATTTTCCCCACTGTATATACTTCTCATCAAGTTGTTGTTAAGTAAATAAAAGATTATTTTTGGAGTTTGGTCTCCTTCATTCATCTCTACCTCATCAGGTCCTGTCCTACCATGTCAAAATGTCAAGTGGCAGTATGAGGTCTGCAGAAGCTTACCACCAAGGTAACAGCAGCAAACACATATAGCCAGGACTGCCATTATGATTTAACTGCCCCCTACTGGCAGAGGTATAAATAAGTACTACTAATTTTAGCAATACTTTATCCGACACTGACAATGACTATGATCCTTAACCGTTTGGATTTTTAGGAGAGTTACAAAACTGAAAGAAACTAATTAGTTTGGAATTGAGTATTATCTAATAAGTGTTTTTATAAGAATATATTGTACTTGAGGTTATGCTAACTTTTTGCCATTTTTGGCTTTTGTTCTTGTTGGCCGTACACAGAGTTTATACTTTCCTCGGTTTATTTCGGAGGGGTCCCTAAACTTGTTTATCAATGACATTTATTCCTTGAATTTCAGCAAAGTATTCAGCAAAGTATTTTTTCTTCTTGTAATGATAATGTATAAGATATTGAAGCAGCCATGGAGCATTTTATGATAAGATGGGGAGATATGAATCTCGAGCATTTTACTCTGTGTCGTTAAATACAATTGCATAACACACTGGGACTAGCAAAATATCTAGGATTAGGTTTTGTTTCCTAGAATATACAAGGGCCATTACCCAGTGAACTCTGACAGATTACATTGAGAAACATCATACATGGGACAAATCAGATTTAGTTTGCTTTATATACCATAAGAGCTTCACCTAGAGGTTCCCCCATTTCCTTGTTTTTACAGTTTGAGCAAGTTTTATCACATTTTTCTTTAAACAAGCCCTTACTTTGCGAAATGGAATTATACTTGTGAAAGGCAGGAGTTGTAAAATTAATTACACTTTTTTCGACATATTGTGCCAACCTGCCCAGTTGAGCCTTATGCAGTAGAAAAGCATTAATGAGGCTAGAGGACTGTTTCCCCTAGGGCGACAAATTCTATGATGGCGCAATATTTTTGCACACCCTACTTCTCCTGCTCTGTCTTCTTGAACAGGACCGGTGATACCTTCACCTCACCGCTGGTCTCGACTTGCACAACTGCCTCTTGATCAGCATCAGGCATCTCTGCTCGGGGCTTGCCTCTCAGCTCTTCACTTCTCATGTGCTGAGGTTAAAATGGCACAGAGTTCTCCCCGATCATGTGCTTCCTGTGCGTCTGGCTCCATCTCTTCCTAGGCCAAATTTCTGACCGCATCATGCTTCAGTCCCGGCAGCTCCATCTTCATCAGCGCCTCCTTCCAATGCCCCCCCCCCTGGAACGTTCCTCCCATCCCAGGCTAAACTCTGGCTGCTGGGTCCTTTCTTCGGGCTGACATTCGTTGTGGCTGGACACATTTTTGCGCTCTCAGTCGTCTACGCTCACGATAGGCATTTCTTCTCTTCACCAGCGCCGTTGCCATTTTGGGACCAATGCTTCTTGCCACCATCTTAGGGCACATGTCTTCCAGCAATCTCCTATCTGTGCCATGGGTCATTTCTTTCCCGCTATCTTCGTGTGATGAACTTGCATTCTGCTGACTATGCCAAATGTAACAGTGTCCAGGAAGGTAGCCGTGGGCGAGTGTCATGAGTACGACACCCCAGAACGTTCCAGAAAACAGGGGTCTGCTTTGGGGGTGTTTGTGCTGCTGTTGTGACTGTGGATACCACCTACTCCTCAAGTTCACCGCACTTAGAGTGGCCATGATTCCCTGTGACCCCACAAACAGGAGACCACAACAGTGTATAAAAACAAGTTCAACTTTACTGTTTGTTTTAGTCATCAAAAAGGCACAGCAGGAGATGCAGACAGGAGAAAACAGCAGCTGGTCCATCTCCTTACATAAGATATTATGGACAGTGGGGTCCTCTCTTTCTCCTTTAGAATGTAAGCTCTTATGGTCAGTGGGGTCCTCTCTCTCTCTCCTGTAGAGCATAAGCTCTTATGGTCAGCGGGATCCTCTCTCTCCTGTAGAGTGTAAACGCTTATGGTCAGAGGGGTCCTCTCTCTCCTGTAGAGTGTAAACTCTTATGGTCAGTGGGGTCCTCTCTCTCCTGTATAGTGTAAGCTCTTATGGCCAGTGGGATCCTCTCTCTCCTGTAGAGTGTAAGCTCTTATGGTGAGCAGGGTCCTCTCTCTCCTGTACAGTGTAAGCTCTTATGGTCAGCGGGATCCTCTCTCCTCTGTATAGTGTAAGCTCTTATGGTCAGTGGGGTCCTCTCTCTCCTGTAGAGTGTAAGCTCTTATGGTCAGTGGGGTCCTCTCTCCTGTAGAGTGTAAGCTCTTATGGTCAGTGGGGTACTCTCTCTCCTGTACAGTGTAAGCTCTTATGGTCAGCGGGGTCCTCTCTGCTGTAGAGTGTACGCTCTTATGGTCAACGGGGTATTCTCTCTCTCCTGTAGAGTGTAAGCTCTTATGGTCAGCGGGATCCTCTCTCTCCTGTAGAGTGTAGGCTCTTATGATTAGTGGGGTCCTCTCTCCTGCAGTGTGTAAGCTCTTATGGTCAGCGGGGTCCTCTCTCTCCTGTATAGTGTAAGCTCTTATGGTCAGCAGGGTCCTCTCTCTCTCCTGTAGAGTGTAAGCTCTTATGGTCAGCAGGGTCCTCTCTCTCTCTCCTGTAGAGTGTAAGCTCTTATGGTCAGTGGGGTCCTCTCTCTCCTGTAGAGTGTAAGCTCTTATAGTCAGTGGGGTCCTCTCTCTCCTGTAGAGTGTAAGCTCTTATGGTCCGCAGGGTTCTCTCTCTCCTGTACAGTGTAAGCTCTTATGGTCAGCGGGGTCCTCTCTCTCTATCTCCTGTAGAGTGTAAGCTCTTATGGTCAGTGGGGTCCTCTCTGTCTCCTGTAGAGTGTAAGCTCCTATGGTCAGCAGGGTCCTCTCGCTCCTGTAGAGTGTAGGCTCTTATGGTCAGTGGGGTCCTTTCTCTCCTGTAGAGTGTAAGCTCTTATGGTCAGTGGGGTCCTCTCTCTCCTGTAGTGTGTAAGCTCTTATGGTCTGTAGGTTCCTCTCTCTCTCCTGTAGAGTGTTAGCTCTTATGGTCAGTGGGGTCCTCTCTCTCCTGTAGAGTGTAAGCTCTTATGGTCAGCAGGGTCCTTTCTCTCCTGTAGAGTGTAAGCTCTTATGGTCAGCAGGGTCCTTTCTCTCCTGTAGAGTGTAAGCTCTTATGGTCAGCAGGGTCCTCTCTTTCTCCTGTACAGAGTAAGCTCTTATGGTCAGCAGGGTCCTCTCTCTCCTGTAGAGTGTAAGCTCTTATGGTCAGCAGGGCCTTCACTCTCTCCTTTTACCTCTCTCCATTCCTCAATGTGTATTTTTTGAGCAATTACGAACTTTCCAGCACTGAACTTTGCGCAAATTTATTTGACCACAAATCAAATTTTTTGGGGAAAATTAGGAAAAGCTGGTGAATATGAATTTCGAAACATCTCTTCATCACTTGTCTTCCAACCATCACAGAGCATCAAGAATAAATTTTAATCTATTATAAAACTTAGTAGCAAATTTCCCTGCAGCACCCCCACAGGACAAATGAAGAAATGCACAGTTGATACTGAAATAAATCAAATGTCCACACAATGCATGGATTTATTAGGACATTCAGAGAATAGGATATGTTTTGCCTTCTGCCTGGGGGAAGAACGATTCTGAGAAGCGATTTTCTGAGTTTCTTAAAGATGCATAATAGACTCACTAAATTAATAATTGCCCCATTATAAAAAGTCTTAAAATGATATTTCATCCTTCTCTGTATGTCTGTTTCTATTTTGACCTCTCTTCAGAATACAACAACCATATCATGAATGCTGTAATAACGTATAATTGAGGCCAAAAGGTCCCACCTCCTGCAGCAAAAAACGCAAATTTCACTATTTTGCCATTGATTTTAGGTATAACTTCCCCACCTTCACCCAAAACTAATCAGGAAACCCAATAAAAAAAACCTCTATTTTTGCTGCCACAGTTGATAGAACTCAAAATTGTGATGCATTGTGAATACGACACTGAAGTTTCCGATATCGGAAATATTCCGTTTGAAACGTGAGAGCCTCCCCAGCTGAAGGGCTGATGTTGACTCAACTAATAATAATTGGATAATCCCCCCAAACATTATCGAATTGTTAAATGATGCCACATACAATAAGTAAGTCTCCAGGGCAGATCGTATGTGATGTGTAATATGATGTTATCTTACTGCACTGATTTTGACCTAGTTTTTCTGCAAATAGTATTTTGTATAATTGGTCTGCATGGGCCAAATATCATTACACACTTAATGGGAGAAAAGTAAGGTTCAGTCAATAGTCGATACTGTATAAGTGCACCCAGTGCAAAAATTTTTGGAAAAATTTGTTACATTTGAGAGAATATAATATTAACATATTCAGCAATTTCACCATGCTGTCAGCAGGTCTTTAATGTAGAATCCGAGAACAGCATGATGTACGGGCAGAGATTCTTATTCCACTGATGTATCACTTAATGGGCTGCTTGATGTAGTTCTGATAGAATCCCTGTTTTCTTTGCTGTATTTGTAGCAGTGGTCAGAATGCTGAGCTGTATGTAACCCCGCCCACTCACCTGATTGGTGGCTTCCTGTGTACACTGTCAGCAAGTTGCCAATCAGTGGTAGGGGAGGGGTTACTCAGATTATCTGGACTGCTTGGCATGCGACATCTAGTCCTGAAGTGATAATCTCCTGCTGATAAAACATTAACTGAATTGAAACCTGTGAAGGCGAGATGAGCTGCAGTAGCAGAGAATGACCATAATGCAGCGTGTGAAGCTGTGTTATCCGAACCCTGTACACTGTGTACATCCCACCACCATAGGATAGCAAAGAGTAGGTCAGTGGAGGTGTAGACTGACTGATAAGATACTGACAGTTCATCAATATCTAAGTCCCGGCAAATCTCCAATTGTCGCAAACCTTGAAGTCATTATACTAGCCATGGTAACTTGATGGATGAACGATCTGTAGGAAGATTGATCTTGTCCAAGCCTAGACAGGTCCACCAGGGTCTTCTCCACCATTATCTTGATAGTATTAAGCCATTTTGTCGCTATTCTTCCTCTTCGCCTTGCTTCTTCCATTACACATGCACAGTTTGGTGGGTTGTGACTCGTGAGAGAGGTTCACAATTGTATTAGGCAGCTACATAGTCTTCATTTCGAGTCCAGCGTTTCTGTACATAACCCAAGAACAATATAGTATCTGAGACAACAAAGACAAACGTAAAATCCTGACTAAACAAACACTATGGTATATGTTGATGTGATACATCCTTCAGAGATAAGTGAAATCCCTGGTGGATTAGTGAAATGTTGAACTGTGTCTGAGGAACAGTCCGGCTTTGTTTCAAAGAAGGAATGGTTAGTGCCAAAGGAAACTTGAAAAGTAAATCAAAATGATGTGTCATGTATTGCCTAACAAGCTGTTGTAAACTAAAGAGGAAATGGTAAGCTGAGCAACAAGAAAGCGGACATATGAGCCAGAGTCGTAACTTGAAACGTTCCATTGCAAAATTTGAGACATGGCTCCCCATCTACCATGCGCAATATATACTAATGATGAATATTTCTGTGAAGCCATGTGAGAAGGAGACTTTTCCAAATCAAAGCTAGCCCCCTTCCTCTGTGTACAATATTTGAAATTATGCTGCAGTACAAAAGTATTGAAATATATTTGACCTGAAATCAAATGATCAAATGTTCAAAAAGAACATAAAAAAAACAATTTGGCATATTTTTTAAATATTAAAAAAACATAAACTAATAATTGAATTGAAAAAAGAAGAAAGCCTAATATATGTGTTGTTACTGAAGATACACTATGAACAAATACCAAGGCAGTGAAAACTGTAGAAGTGTAAACTGTAGAAGTCACTTTTTACCCTGAAAGTGCTAAAATCCCTTATCAACAGTTTTGTTATTTGCTAAATGAAGTAGCCAAAGCTTTTTCACAAGTTGTCCCAAGATTAAATCTTTTTCTCATAGGCATACTGTTTTGAACATGAAGAAATTAGGAGTAGAGATGAGTGAAACTTTTGACATTCAGTGAACAAATGTTCGCCAACTTGTTTGACGAATGGTTTGATGAACATAACCAAACTTCAAAAGCCACACCTCCCCTCCCCTGCCGCACCTTTTCAGGCAAATGACAGCTGAGCTGATCAGCTGTCATGTGCCCTTAACAGCGGCGAGTGGAATTGTGATCCACTCGTGGCTGTTAACATGTTAAATGCTGCTCTTGAGTTCTGACAGCAGCATTTACAATGCACGCCCCGGAAGCGTATGACAAACCACACCCATCAGAACCCCTGTCAAATAACCATGGGTGCTGATGGGTTGACATGACAAACCGGGGTATGCCTGACACCTCTGTGGTTGTCATTGCCGATCTGTCAGATGACAGTGCGAGCTTGCAGCTGTTACCGAAGGTAAAAAAGTTTATGTCCAGTCACAAGCGTTGGCTAATGTGACTACTGCTCCCAACAGCATACGCCTGCTGCCGCTGATAACAGCTAAAGCAGGCACCGCTGATGGGAGTATTCACAAGCCGGCACCCATACAACAAATAAATTTAAAAAATTACATAGGTTCCCCTGTATTTTGGATAACCAGTCAGGCAAAACTGGCAGCTGTTGTCGGCAACACTCAGCTGTCAGCGTTAACAAGGCTGGTTATCAAGACTAGCTAAATAAATAATTTTAAAAAACTGTCTCCCCATTTTTGACAGCCAGCCAAGCTAAAGCAGAAATCTGGGGGCTGGTATTCTCAGGCTGGGAAGGGGCCATGGAAATTGGCCCTCAGCCTGAAAATAGCAGCCAGCAGCCGCCCCAGAAAAGTCACATCTATTAGATGTGGTAATTCTGGTGCTTTGTCCAGCTCTTCCCACTTGCCAGGGTGCGGTGGCAAGTGGGGTAATAGTTTGGGGGTTGATGTCACCTCTGTATTGTCTCGTGACTAGGGTTGAGCGAAACGGGTCGGCCATTTTCAGAAGTCGCCGACTTTTGGCAAAGTCGGGTTTCATGAAACCCGACCCGACCCCTGTGTGGGGTCAGCCATGAGGTCGGCGATCTTCTGAATCTGGTATCGGAATTCCGATACCGAGTTCCGATATGTTTGCGATGTTGGGAATCGGTATCGGAATCCATATTTAAGTGTAAAATAAAGAATCAAAATAAAAAATATTGATATACTCACCCTCGGACGCACCATGGTACTAACCGCCAGCTTCCGTTCATAAGAATGAGCGCTTGAAAATCCTTAGATGATGTCGTGGCCTGTGATTGGTCGTGGAGCGGTCACGTGACCGCCACGCGACCAATCACAAGCCGCGACGTCATCTAAGGTCTTTCAAGCGCTTGAAAGTCCTTAGATGACGTCGCGGCCTGTGATTGGTCGCGGAGCGGTCACGTGACCACCACGCGACCAATCACAAGCCACGACGTCATCTAAGGTCTTTCAAGCGCTCATTCTTATGAACAGAAGCTGGCGGTTACAACCAGGGCGCGTCAGAGGGTGAGTATATCAATATTTTTTATTTTGATTCTTTATTTTACACATTAATATGGATCCCAGGGCCTGAAGGAGAGTTTCCTCTCCTTCAGACCCTGGGAACCATAGTATCCCAGTGCACTGCATTGGGTTTCGTGTTTCGGCCGACCCCGACCCCGACTTTTTTATAGGATCGGCCGATTTCACTCGACCCGACTTTTGAGAAAGTCGGGTTTCGTGAAACCCGACCCGATCCTATAAAAATAAAAGTCGCTCAACCCTACTCGTGACATCAAGCCCAGAGGTTAGTAATGGAGAGGTGTAGATAAGATACCCCCATTACTAACCCCAGAGTCATCTAATATATAATGCTGAATGTGTGTGTGTATGTGTGTGTGTATGTCCGGGATTGGCATCTGCACCGTCGCAGCTACAGCCACAAAATTTTGCACAGTCACACGTCTGGACCCCGAGAGCATCATAGGCTATGTTGTGAGGTGAAATTTTAACCCCGCACGTTCCAATTCACCAAACAATTTTGCCCCTATCTACATAATGGGGAAAAAGTGAAAGGAAAAGTGTTGGAGGCAAATTGACAGCTGCCAGATGTGAACAAGGGGGACTTAAAGAGTGAGAGCGATGGCGCCAAAGAGTATATACCGTACAGTTGCTAAGGTGGGGCCCCGACATGGGATACTCACCACACACGGGGATATGAACACACACACAAAATGCGCCACACACTACCACATGCTTGAACACATATATCACCCTCAGCACACATTTCACCACACATACACCAACCTCCCCACATAAAAGTTGAAACACAAAAGTCGCCGCGCAAAACTCGTCACATGCAAAACTCGCCACATGCAAAACTAGGCTCACGCAAAACTCGCCACACATGCAAAACTCACCTCATGGAAAACTCGCCACATGCAAAACTTGCACACGTGGAATAATTGCCACATGCACAAAAGTTGCAACACATGCAAAAGTTGCCTCACACAAAACTTGCACATACTCAAAACGCACCACACATAATACTCGCCACACGCAAAACTCGCCATGCGCAAATCTTGCTGCACACAACTTGCTACACTAACCTGTCACATGCAACTCGACACACAAAAAGTTGCTACACGCATGTCGCCACACAAAACTCATTTCACAAAAGTCGCTACATGCATGTCGCCACACGCAACTCAACACACACAACTTGACACATGAAACTCGCCCTAAAACACACACAAGTCTGGTATTATCCTTCAAAAATAAAAATCTGATTAATAAGCAGACAAACTACAAGAGCAACAAATGTACCATATAGGAAATACGGCAGCTGTCAGTCACATGACCTGTCTAATATTTGTATGTGTGAGCTAATATACAGTATACTGCCAGGGGGAGGGCTTCCTGTTGGCTGGGGATTTATCAGGCTGCCAATTTAGCTTACAAATAATGAGGCAAAAATACTGAGCAAATAACGTGTGAACGAGGTCTAATACAGGAGGAGATGACACACAGATATATACTATATACAGGAGAGATAACACACAGATATATACTATATACAGGAGAGATGACACACAGGTACATACTATATACAGGGGAGATGACACACAGGTATATACTATATACAGGAGGAGATGACATACAGGTACATACTATATACAGGAGGAGATGACATACAGATATATACTATATACAGGAGGAGATGACATACAGGTACATACTATATACAGGAGGAGATGACACACAGATATATACCATATACAGGAGGAGATGACATACAGGTACATTCTATATACAGGGGAGATGATACACAGGTATATACTATATACAGGGGAGATGACACACAGGTATATACTATATACAGGGGAGATGACACACAGGTATATACCATATACAGGAGGAGATGACATACAGGTACATACTATATACAGGAGATGTTGACACACAGATATATACCATATACAGGAGGAGATGATATACAGGTATATACTATATACAGGAGGAGATGACACACAGATATATACTATATACAGGGGAGATGACACACAGGTATATACTATATACAGGGGAGATGACACACAGGTATATACCATATACAGGAGGAGATGACATACAGGTATATACTATATACAGGAGGAGATGACACACATATATACTATATACAGGGGAGATGACACACAGGTATATATTATATAAAGGAGGAGATGACACACTGGTATATACTATATACAGGGGAGATGACATACAGGTACATACTATATACAGGGGAGATGACACACAGGTATATACTATATACAGGGGAGATTACACAAAGGTATATACTATATACAGGAGGAGATGACACACAGGTATATACTATATCCAGGAGGAGATGACACACAGGTATATACTGTATACAGGAGATGACATACAGGTATATACTATATACAGGAGGAGATGACACACACATATATACTATATAAAGGGGAGATGACACACAGGTATATACTATATACAGGAGGAGATGACACGCTGGTATATACCATATACAGGGGAGATGACATACAGGTACATACTATATACAAGGGAGATGACACACAGGTATATACTATATACCGGGGAGATGACACACAGGTATATACTATATACAGGGGAGATGACTCACAGGTATATACTATATGCAGGAGGAGATGGCATACAGGAGGAAATGACATACAGGTACATACTATATTCAGGAGGAGATGACATACAGGTAATACTATATACAGGGGAGATGACACACAGATATATACTATATACAGGAGGAGATGACACACAGGTATATGCTATATACAGGAGGAGATGACACACAGATATATACTATATACAGGGGAGATGACACACATATATGCTATATACAGGAGGAGATGACACACAGATATATACTATATACAGGAGCAGATGACACACAGGTATATACTATATACAGGAGAAGGTGACACACAGGTATATACTATATACAGGAGGAGATGACATACAGGTACATACTATATGCAGGAGGAGATGACACACAGGTATATACTGTATATAGGAGCAGATGACACACAGGTATATACTATATACAGGAGATGACTTACAGGTATATACTATATACAGGAGGAGATGACACACGTATATACTATATACAGGAGGAGATGACATACAGGTATATACTATATAAAAGAGGAGATGACACAGATATAGAGGAGGAGATGACATACAGCAGGTATTTACTATATACAGGAGATGACATACAAGTATATACTATATACAGGAGATGACATACAGGTATATACTATATATAGGAGGAGATGACATACAGGTATATAGTATATACAGAAGAGATAACATACAGGTATATACTATATACAGGAGGAGATGACACAGGTATATACAATATACAGGAGGAGATGACATACAGCAGGTATATACTATTTACAGGGGAGATGACATACAGGTATATACTATATACAGGAGATGACATACAGGTGTATACTATATATAATGGAGATGACAAACATGTATATACTGAGGGGAAAATGAGGTGTGTGGTGAAAATGAGGGGTGTGAGGTGAAAATGAAAAGGTGTGAGTGCAAAATGAGAGGAGTGAGGGAAAATAGTGGATTGATCGGAAAATGACAGACGTGAGGTCGAAATGACAAGTGTTAGGGGGGAATGAGAGGAGTGAGGGAGAAAATGAGAGATGTGAGGGGGAAAATGAGAGGCGTGATGGGAAAATAAGAGAAGTGAGGTGCTATAACTAACCACAGATATGTACTATGCCCAGGCAACGCCGGGCTCTTCAGCTAGTATTGTATAAAAAACAAACACCACCAGAAAAAAGTCCTTTAATTGAAAGAATGACACAGACTACTTTCAAGAATCTAAATTAAACCGTACTCACATCGTCGCCCATTCCACTGAAGCCATGGTCTCCTGGTCCAAAGATTGCAGGCAGCACACCATTCAAGTGAAAAAAGATTTATATTTAATGCCCCAAAATAGCAACGTTTCGGTTCCTAGAGCTGGGTACTGAAGACGGCTCTCATCATTCTCTCCTGGTCTGCTGGTGATCAGTGGGAGAAGGGGAGAATATTGAGAATTATATTCAACTGATAACAGTGAGATCAGGTGGCGGCTGATGGGACTGTTACTCCTATCAGCCTACACCTACTGCAGCTAATAACAATGAGATGAGAGTATTCATGAGCCGCCGCCTGCACTATAAATAAATAAATTAATTTAAAAATGTGGCGTGGGTTCCCCTGTATTTTTGTTGTCCAGCCAGGCAAAACTGACAGCTGCGGGCTGCAACTCTCAGCTGTTAGCTTCAGCAAGGTTGGTTATCAAGAATAGAGGGGTCTTTTTTTAAAAAATGGATAAGACACCTATCCATTATTAATTCTACAGTTGTGGTAAATAAACACACAGCAAGTATAAAGTATTTTATTTGAAATAATAACCAAACACACTTCTCCATTTTTATTTAAAAATAACAAACACAATTATACTCATCTAATGTCCATTTCATTGAAATCCTTATCTTCTGTAAATAAATAGAAAAATAAAAAAAAACCATATCCCTCAGCTGTCTGTCATTCTGTCCCATGTTGTAATCCATGGCTGGGGGTAATCAGTTTTCAACCTGGACAGTACCCAGATATGACTGTCCAGCCTGAGAACAACTGATAAATGAGCTTCTGTAAGCACAGCATCAGTGAGCAACATCATCGAGGTTACCGTGGGTCACTGAGGCTGTGTTCCCAGCTGGGCTGAACTGTAGTAACCTCAGCACCATGAGAAAAACTCTCTGAGTTCACCACAAATTCAGCTCAGTGAGTTCACCGCAGGTCACCATTCCCACTTGTAGATGCATCTCCATTACTAAGCCATGGGCTTGATGTCACCAGAAAATACAAAGGTGACATCAACCTCACAAAGATTACTCCACTTGCTACCACCAGAAGGCAAGTTGTTGTGTCTTGTTTGCCTTACATTTCTGTCTCAGGCCTCATGGGGTGGGGGATTGGACAGATCAGGGGATAACAGGAGCATAGTAAGGTCGGAGACTCAGGCCTCTCTACCTTCAAGACTACCCACGGGACAGGGTTAGTTAGTTTGAGGCCCCTTTCTTTATCAAAGACCATCATAAAGTGACAGTAGAAGAAAGTAAGGAATCTGGCACAACTATCCGATGTTTCAATACAGTTTATTCACAAGCCATTAAAAACAATGATCCAAGGAAACCATATAAAACTTGATGCATTTCTGGTGCAACACAGGCACTCTTAGTCATAGGCTTTGGCTATCCTATGAGATGTGAGACATAATGCCTGCTGGGTATCTTCCAGCAAAGCTGAATGCACTCCACCATTTCTTGAAAGAATATTAACTCCATAAGGTGGTACCGAAGTGACTGCACCGCCAACAGGTTGACCAGGTGAGAGTTTAGTTGGCAAGCCAGTGGTTGATTGTTTCCTCAGCACATAACTTTTAATGGATATTTGCTGATGCAACGGAGGTGGAGGAGCATACTTGGAAAATGACAACCAGTGGTGGTGGATAACAATGATGATGGTGGTGATGATGACACCGACTAGGTACTGCTTGATGGTGCAGGCTGGGTGACTGAAAAATGAGTGTGGTGAGAAGGCGAGGAAACAACTTCAGGCTTGCTCTTATTGCTGGTCAGCTGGACTTTGCCAAATAAGCAGGTAATGTCCAATTATGTGCGGCTGGAAAACCATAGTTCTAAGTAGGGATGAGCAAACCTGAACTGTAAAGTTCGGGATCTGTACCAGACATCTAGGGTCCAGTACTGAACCCAGAACCCAGACTTTTTATTGTATGTCCGGTTTCCTGTTCTAGTTTGCCAGGCCGATATAGCTCGATAAAAGGCTGCAGCACAGCCAGTCACCAAGCATTTAGATTGTGGGCACTTCTGGAGCCATAAAAGCCATGCCAAGTATTGGCATGGCTGTGATCGGCTGGCACAGCTAGTGACCCGGTTGCCTAAAGTCTAGATCATGAGCGCCACCACCATTCTGCTCTCATTAGTGTAGGATAGTGTAGGGATCAGACGCAGCTGGAGTGAGGGATACATTGTGATTGCCACTGTGTGTACTTTGCAACCCATATCTGTGGGAGTACTGTGCCAAAAGCTGCTGTGTGTACTCTGCAATTATTGTCTGGGTGTGAAATTTTTAATCAGTTTCTCTGTGGAAAATGTGGAAACATGCTCTGTGGGTGAAATTTTTTATCAGCTTCTGTGGAAGAAATGTGGAAACAAGCTACAGTTGTGCTCAAAAGTTTTCATACCCCGGTAGAATTTTTGCTTTCTTGGCCTTTTTTCAGAGAATATGAATGATAACACCAAAACTTTTTCTCCACTCATGTTTAGTGGGTGGGTGAAGCCATTTATAGTCAAACTACAGTGTTTTCTCTTTTAAAATCATATTGACAACCCAAAACATCCAAATGACCCTGATCAAAAGTTCACATACCCTGATGATTTTTTCCTGATAACATGCACAGAAGTTGACACAAATGGGTTTGAATGGCTACTAAAGGTAACATCCTTACCTGTGACCTGGTTGCTTGTAATCAGTGTGTGGGCATAAAAGATGAGTTTCTGGGATCCAGACAGACTCTTGCATCTTTCATCTAGCCACTGACATTTCTGGATTGTGAGTCATGGGGA
Organism: Ranitomeya variabilis; assembly: GCF_051348905.1. Lineage (NCBI taxonomy): Eukaryota > Metazoa > Chordata > Amphibia > Anura > Dendrobatidae > Ranitomeya > Ranitomeya variabilis. Next base: position 539,775,551 of record NC_135237.1, read on the forward strand.
AAGCAAAAGAATTGTCAACGGATCTACGGGAAAAGGTAGTTGAACACCTGCATGTCTCGCGGCTGTTCGACAGCAATAACACAGGCTGTTTATTAGGTAGTCCCTGCATGTGTTGAGGGTGTCAAACAACAGATAGACATGCAGCCATGAAGACTCGAACATATTTTTGGAGAACGCCGAAGACACTCAGTTATCACCCGAGCATGCTCAGATAATACATTATCCCAGCACGTTCGCTCATCACTATAAATTTTTAGACTGTCTAAGTTTACACCATATTCAGACAAAGATTTGGTGCAATTGTGCCACAATAGTATGCAAGTTAAGCTATAGTGGGGAAAAAGTATTTAGTCAGCCACCAATTGTGCAAGTTCTCCCTCTTAAAAAGATGAGAGAGGCCTGTAATTGACATCATAGGTAGACCACAACTATGAGAGTCAAAATTAGAAAACAAATCCAGAAAATCACCTTCTCTGATTTGGCAAGATTCATTTTGCAAATTATGGTGGAAAATAAGTATTTGGTCATTAACAAAAGTTCATCTCAATATTTTGTTATATATCCTTTGTTGGCAATGACAGAGGTCAAACGTTTTCTGTAAGTCTTCACAAGGTTGGCACACACTGTTGGTGGTATGTTGGCCCATTCCTCCATGCAGATCTCCTCTAGAGCAGTGATGTTTTGGGCCTGTCGCTGGGCAACACGGACTTTCAACTCCCTCCAAAGGTTTTCTATGGGGTTGAGATCTGGAGACTGGCTAGGCCATTCCAGGACCTTCATATGCTTCTTACAAAGCCTCTCCTTCGTTGCCCTGGTGGTGTTCTTGGGATCATTATCATGCTGAAAGACCCATCCATGTTTCATCTTCAATGCCCTTGCTGATGGAAGGAGGTTTGCACTCAAAATCTCATGATACATGGCCCCATTCATTCTGTCATGTACACGGATCAGTCATCCTAGTCCCTTTGCAGAGAAACAGCCCCAAAGCATGATGTTGCCACCCCCATGCTGCACAGTAGGTATAGTGTTCTTTGGATGCAACTCAGCATTGTAAATATTGAAGAAAGAGCAGCATTCATTTCCAGGTGAAAAAAATTACAAAGTCTTTATTCTGCCATCACAAAATACACCGTTTCGGCCAAACATGGCCTTTGTCAAGTATACAATGTAGTACAAATGGCCACCTTAAATAGTGTGGAACCCAAACAAGGTCCAATCACCATCAAGGGGCGGCCTTTATTAAATCTTATAAAAATCACAATAATATGTGCAAACAATATACATACAATAAAATATACATAATTGGACAAGCACTACCATATATATCATGTGAATAATAAATACAATATACAAAAGAAATAAAACTTCAAGTACGTGCACCAATTGAGACATCGCTACCTGATTGTTATGGCAATCAACCACCAATCCCCAGTTGCAAACAGATCTCGTATCCAATCCCCTATATAGAAGATAAGGGCGCTAGAATCCCCCATAGCCAATCACCATATACCTGACTTATGGTGTCCATCGGCCCGAGAACGCCAGCGCATGCGCACAAGGCACAACCCACGCTAGCGGTCATGTGACCGCAACGTAGATGAAACCCACAGCGCACGCGCGAGCGGCACGACACCATACATCATCGCCAGAGACACCCAGTACTGGCGCTGGAACAGAAAAACCCCCAGACACCCCCCAAACCAATCACAGGACGCGTTGGACTTGTGCTCATGGGGAGGATGCGGACCTAGCCAATTGCATGGCAACACAATCCAAAACAAGTCAACAAATATTAAACAGATATAAACAAATCCTCCATGTGGCGATTTGGTAGGCAAGGATATAAGGGAGGGAACACCAATATAAGTTATAAAAGGAGGAAAAGCTACCCCTTGTGGCCTCCAGATGTCCCTGAATGTCAAATCCCAGATGTACTATAAACAAAAAAGAAAAAAAGAGAAAAAGAGAAAAAGAAAAATTATTATTACACACATCTAAAAGCACATATCATATTTTCTATATGCAACTCAGCATTGTGTCTCCTCCTAACACGACGTGTTTTGTTTCTACCAAACAGTTCTACTTTGGGTTTATCAGACCATAGGACATTCTCCCAATACTCTTGTGGATAATCCAAATGCTCTCTAGCAAACTTCATACGGGCTCGGACATGTACTGGTTTAAGCAGGGGGACACGTCTGGCACTGCAGGATCTGAGTTCCTGGCGGCGTAGTGTGTTACTGATGGTAGCCTTTGTTACGGTGGTCCCAGCTCCATGCAGGTCATTCACTAGGTCCCCCCGTGTGGTTCTGGAATTTTTGCTCACCGTTTTTGTGATCATTTTGACCCCACGAGGTGAGATCTTGCGTGGAGCCCCAGATCGAGCGAGATTATCAGTGGTTTTGTATGTCTTCCATTTTCTTATTATTGCTTATCACGCCAAGCTGCTTGCCTATTGCAGATTCAGTCTTCCCAGCCTGGTGCAGGGCTATAATTTTGTTTCTGGTGTCCTTTGACAGCTCTTTGGTCTTCACCATAGTGGAGTTTGGAGTGTGACTGTTTGAGGTTGTGGACAGGTGTCTTTTACACTGATAACAAGTTCAAACACGTGCCATTACTACAGGTAATGAGTGGAGGACAGAGGAGCCTCTTAAAGAAGAAGTTACAGGTCTGTGAGAGCCAGTAATCTTATATGTTTTTAGTTGACCAAATACTTATTTTCCACCATATTTTGCAAAATAAATCTTGCCAAATCAGACAAGGTGATTTTCTGGATTTGTTTTCTCATTTTGTCTCTCATGGTTGTGGTCTACCTATGATGTCAATTACAGGCCTCTCTTACCTTTTTAAGTGGAAGAACTAGCACAATTGGTGGCTGCCTAAATACTTTTTTTCACCACTGAATTTCCTTTCTACTCATCTTTCCTTAATAGATGAAACCTCTTTGTCAAGTGGGTCACAAAAACAAGTCTAAAACATATAATAAATATGATGCAAGGCATGTAGAGAAAAAGGCAAGCCACAGTTCTTGCTCAAATGAGTCCCAGACCTAGAACCTTTTGGATAATCCATGTTCTTTTAGGTCCCCGATTGTTTAATTTCCCTTACTGTTGCCTCATAGTTTTTTACTCTTGTTTATATAATTTCATCAGCCAGCTGCATTCTTCTGCATTATTTGCTCCCACAAAGATTTCTGTAAGCTCACAGCAAATGCATCTTTTGTGCTATCAGCGGATCCTGTAGTGCACGTATTGCTCCAGCGCTCCAGGATGACCGGACATGCAGCTGGCCTCATTTACAGAGTCAATCAGAGAGCGAATCCACAGCACACTGTTCACATAAAATGGAAAACTGCAGGACATCAGCAAGTATATACCGTTATCCATATGCACCACAGAGAGCTTTAGTGTACAGGCTCACAAATACTATACAGTAAGTGACCAAAAGTATTGAGACATATGTCTTTTTCATTGAATTCATTTTTTTTTTCATTCTTTCCCATTGGCACAGGTGTATAACCTCCTGCCCCATTACCCCCAGTGTATAACTTCCGGCCCCATTACCCCCCATGTATAACCTCCTGCTCCATAATAATATAGTAGTAAGCGTGCTCTAGGCCAGTCTCAAGTCACTTCAAGGTCATGATAGAAAATGTGCAAATTTCTGCATAGTGGAAAAAAAAGAACATGTTGTGTTTTGCTTTGTTGTTATCATGCTAAAAATAGGGTGTGACCTTCTGCATTTATATATCTGGAAAGTAACAGCTACAGGTTCATCTCACAAAATTAGAATATCATCAAAAAGTAAATTTATTTCAGTCCTTCAATACAAAAAGTGAAATTCATATATTAGATAGAGTCATTACAAATTGAGTGATGTATTTCAAGTGTTTATTTCTGTTAATGTTGATGATTATGGCTTACAGCCAATGAAAACCCAAAAGTCATTATCTCAGTAAATTAGAATACTTTATAACACCAGCTTGAAAAATAATTTTATAATCAGAAATGTTGGCCTATATAAAAATGTATGTATATCATATACTGTATATATGATATGATATACATATTTTTTAAATAACCTGAAGACGACTCCGGGATATTGTAGTCGAAACGCCTTGTTTTATCCTATAACTCCTAAATAAACAATTATATTTGATTTCCGCGAGAATCTTGTGATGGAAGCGCCGACAACTATCTGGGCATTTCTCTGTCTATTAACATCTCTGATCAGACAGTGGAGGAAGAGAAATACAGTAAAGGTCAGTGTGCTAAGAGAGAAGTAGGAGAAATGAGAGCTGAAAAATGGCTTGTAATGTGACACAACTAAACTCAGCTGTACTGCGCCTACCCCAAAACTGGCTCGCACAGGAGGTCAGACCAGGATATCATGGCTGTATCATTATTTCTCACACACTGAGAAACCAGCTTTGAGCTATTGTGGGTTGTCTTTTTTTCTGCTGTTTTGCTGCCTGCTGACGATTGGTCAACATCATATAGTGGGAAGAAATACACACCCTCAGTGAAAACTATTTGATAACTCCCACTTGTACTTAAAAAAAGTTAACTCATTAGGAATCAAATACTTTGATTGCAAAAATATAATATAATCAATACACAAAATAAAAAAAAAACAACATTTTATTCCGCTCTGCTGCAACTACTACATTGTGATTCCAGTTCAACATGAAAAACTTTGGTGAAAAGTCCAATTTAATATATACAAACATATACTGTGTTTGCTCATTTTTTAAAAAATTTCCCCATTTATATATGTACAGTATATATATATTTTTTTACTTTTCTGAGGTGGGTATTTTAGAGGTAGGAGCGGTCTGCGACGAGGAAGAATGGCATCGTACACAACAGGCTGGTAACTAGCAATAACCTGCCTGTTAGTGCTTAGATACATTTTTGTTTTTTCGGAAAGTCATGATATACCTTTTAAATCCAACAAATGAGCTACAGAAATGTCAGGGACTCATCACATTTAGGCCCAGTACATAAATATCATTATTCTTAAAAATGTCTTATCTCTTTTTATTTCCTCTGCACAGAACATTTCAAGTGTTTATTAATTTAAATCTTGTTTCTTTCTGAAGGAAGAGTCTGTAATGTTTTTAATAAAGCTGTTTTCGTATTGGAATTTTATGGGTTTCTTGGGTCCAGCTGGCAATAAACAAAACTGACTGGCGCAAAGAACTGGAAAAAAGACTTCAGCAAGCAAAGCTCGGCAAAATGAGTTGTTTTTACAGGAAAAGTAGGCCATGACAGCCATGACATCATATTCTGCTATTAGTGACATTATATCTTCATTTTTGTGACGCCTTTTTATGTTCTGTTTATTTCATTATGGGAACATGGTTTTAAAAGTTGTTGAAAAGAGAAAAAGAACTCAATAAATGAAACCTGTTGTATTTGATTTTATCCACATACCTGGATATTGGATGATGAAGGGGTGTACATTAAAGAATATGAGAAGCCATAATGCAATACTGCCACATAATTGCCTATGGTTGAAAAACAACCATGGACCAATAAAGACCATGCTCATGACTAGTGATGATCGAATCTACAAAATTTTTAATTGGGCAGTTTGCTTGAATTTGACCAGGAAAGTGAATTTGTCTCAAATTTATTTGCTGCAAATTGAATGTGCCTTATTATGCTCTGGGCTCTCTCCAGACATTAGAGCATAGTAAAGTAGGTTGAAAAAAAAATCTTGCCTGTTCTGCTGTGCAACACCTCTGTTTAGTCCTCCGTGCAGCTTTCTCAAGCATCTCTTTTACTGTACCTCCACACATGATGTTCTCTTCCATCATCTCGATTCCAGGCCTAGACTTTCAATGCAAAGTAGGCCTCTGAAATCCCAACACAGCCTCGAGCAATGGACTTGTGACTAGAGTTGAGCGTTTTTTTTCAAAATTCGGTTCCGATTATGAATTTTTAAAGAGGATTTGGGATGAATCACTTGACATTTATCCATTTTATAGAATAATTCACAAATAACACATTAGGTCTTACTGATGATATGTCTATACAATGTATGTGTATAATGGCCACAGGAAAGATTAACATGTAATTAAGTGAATGCGAACAAGTCCTGTATAAATGGAAGATTACCCTCAAAATTGACTCTGGTGGGCCTAAGGAAAGCCAAATTTGATGCTCCCCTGACTGAAGTTAGCTTGTGCATATTTAGTTCGTTCTTAAATAATATTTGTTTTTACATCTGTAGAAATTAAATGAGAACTATATAAACTGTATAAATCCATGGGGTTCATAGGGCACCATTAACTCCCCATGTACATTAGATTCTGTAGCTGTCAACCAAACGATCATTTGGCCAACAGCTAACTACACTGACTCTTTGATATAGAGGTGTATATCTATCAGGGGAGATTAAGAAAGCCTCCATAAATATTAGGCTGTTGGCAAATCCCACCTACATCAGCAAGTTTGGCCGACATTAGTATAATGTGTATGGGGGCCTTAACTTGAAACTCCTTGTACCCAAATCAAAATCGGTGACAAACAACATCTTCACCTTCCATGTGATAAACTGATACCAGGCACAGGGGCAACTACTATCTTTGCACAATCTGTAGGTACAACCCTAGAACTTGTGGGCCTAGATGCTTGAGGAGGTTCAAAATGGCCGTCTTCCTCAGTAACAAGATTTCCATTAAAAAAAATAATGCAATATACTTGTGGGACCATTTCACAATGGGGCCCACTACCTACCAGTACATTTTATAACTCCACTGTGTATTGTGTTTTTGTATAAATATAAAAGGATTGTTGTGATTGAAGGCCACATGTAGCTGTTGGCTAAATCTTCATTTTTCTTTCCTGTAGTAGAAGATTAGGAGATTGTGCGCTAAACCCTGTACGGTAAACTTTTTTGGGGGATTCCAGGAACCTTCCACTAATCCAAAATGAATATCAGCCCTCAAAAAGACATTATGTTTGAGAATCAATTTCACGAACGCCTGTTTCCCTTCACAATAGACCCTCAGAGAAAGTCGTTTGTTGCTGGAGCTAAATGGACTTCACTTCCTCTGTCGTTTAGAGTCATTAAGCTGCGTAGCTTCAAGTCAAACATTTTCACAAATTATCCAGAGTACCAATAAAGTTTGCGGTTTTAAATCCAGGTTTATGAGAAAGCACATTGTGCAAAAAAAGAAGTGCAATAAAACATAAAATATGAAGAGCTATCCTACGATGTCTCATACACTGTAGACATGGATGCCGCATTTTTAACTAGTGATAATTTTTAAGTTTATCCTAAATTTTCTGAATTTGTACAAACTGCCAGAGCTACAATGAAAACCAATTCTATGCTATAAAAATTTAAAAAAGGCAAAAGTACCGTATATGGTAAATGTAAGTCTCAATATATTCCATAATGCTGTACAGAAAAATTGGCCTAATTTATCAAAAGTAGCACGGTTTCCTTTAGCAACCAATCACGGCCCAGTTTTCATTGTTTCAGAACTGTTTCAAAAATGAAAGCTGAGTTCTTATTGGTTGGTATGGGCAACAAAACAATTCTACTCTTAGCGCTGATTATTGAGGACTAATCTATTTTACTCTGACCCAGCCCCGCTTTTCAGTAAAGAGGCACCAGTAGATCTCTTTTTACCCATTCCTGAGCCATAACATAATATTAAGTCATGAAGCATGTGTGGTTTTATGGAATGGACTTAATGAGATGACAGGCCAGGTGTCAGCTGTGCTATACAGCCAGCACCAATTTTTAAAAACAGCGCCTAGATTCAGCTCCAGTTGCTACAATTTACTTAAAAACCTCTGTTAATCTTTAATAGCGCCATTTAAGTCATACAATCCCATCAGCACTTCTGCGGCGCATGGGAATCCGAGGGCCTGCTGAAAGTCTGACTTCAAGGAATACTGTGATCTTCACGAGATACTTATAATAAATTACAGCATACAGTACAAGCAAGCAAACAAATGCAGGTTCAAGTCCACTGTAAAGTCTAAAAAAATACAATGTAAAGTGAGAAAAAAGTTTTTAAAAGCAAAAAATAAAACATAATTTAATCTAACATAATTTACTTTGTACGGTAAATATTGCAAAGAATTAAATTGGAATAGCAGAATTACTGTTTTTCGGTAAAAGCTGCTCTGCCAAAAAAATCAATAAAAAATAATCAAAACATCATATGTACACCAAAATCGTACAATTAAAAACTACAACTGTCAGGATTCTCCATTGCTGAGAGACATTATGTATGACATTTGCATACTTCCAGCCACATTCCGACTAGTCGTGTCAGTCCTCGCTCAATACACTTGTATTGAGTGAGGCCGTTCACATCTAGTCGTCCATGCAAATCGCATACTTGTGGTCACGCAACTGCGTGTGTAGCGCCCCCACTGCCGCGGGGCCGAGGGGTACCCGGTACCGGGCCTCTGAGTCTCTGCTCTGGGGTTGTCACGGTGGCTAGACCCGGTCCGTGACCCTGCTGAGGGGCGTACAGTGATAGATGTGGATGGTGGTGGTGGTGCGGTGCAGTAAATAACGAGGACACCAGGTTGCAGTCTCTTTACCTCTTTACTGAAGGCTTCTGGGTCCTCAGTCCGGAATACGGTTAGCCGGGCTGCGCAAGTCCGGCCGGTCCGATGGCACCTCCAGAGTTCCCTTCGCAGGTGGAAATCTGTGCCTTCCTTCTAGCGCTTATGTGTTGTGGTCCTCCCCTGCTGTGCTTACGGGATAGTCCCCACAACTGTTGTGTCTGTTTCTCGTGTTCCCTCACAACTCGATTCTGATGTTCTTCTTAATCTCGTCCCCCAGATCTTATGGTAGGACGCACCCGTATGACGGGAAGGCTCGGAGCTCTTCCGGGACCCTAGAGTCGCCCCTCTCCACAAGTTGCCCCCTATGTCTGCGTAGGTGATGTAGGTGAGACAGCCAGCCTATAGCTCTCTGTCCTGCCGTTGGTTTGAAGTAATGCTTAGAGCTCTGTACTTCCTCGGCGTTCCGGCCACCGGTTAGTTACGCCTCAGTAGGATGTTGCCTCGGTCTAACAGCACGACTACTACTGGTATTTCTCCCTGTTGCGTTGATCTCGTTTCTCACTCAGCACAATAAATCTCGCTTCTTGTCCTTTCTTAGGGCACCGCCGCTATGAAGTGCAGGCGCGGTCCCGTAGCTTTCTCTCTGTTTGCCAGGCCTCTGTCAGGATCCCACCCCTGACAGGGACCCTACCGAATCTTCCCCTACAACACCCTCTGCCACAAGGTGTTGCCTGGTTCCAACCCAGTCAGCTTTCTGCCTAACTTCCTGCCTAACCCCCAGTTTTACCAGACTGTGAGGAGTGGCCTAATGAATAGTACCCTTAGCTCCCCCTGAAGGCCAGACTGTGAAATGTATTGGTGTCTGTGATACCTGGTCAGATGAACTCCTTCAGTGCCATCAGACGTACCATAGCCCCCCTTAGCGGCGGAGCCACAGTACTGCAACGACCAGGACTCTGGGGCGTTGCACGTGCACTGTGCGAGCTGTGAGGATTCCCAAATCTGCGGTCACATAGAGTGACTGCACACTTGTACCCCGTGCCTGGACAACTCCTTTAAGTGTTTTTTTTGTGTTCAATAGGTACAGGTACAGTTGAAGTCGAGACACACCCCTGGCCTTCCAGGATAGCTTCTCAAATTAAGGACTGTCCTGCTGGATCCACGATGATTGTGATGTATGAATAAAATAATAACAAAACTAAAAGCCCTCAGTTGAATAAGGAATAAAGATCTGTTTCCTATCCAATGGAAAAGCATTGTTAAATATAATTGTATATATGTATTGATCATCCTCCAGGTGTCTTTAGGTCCTGCTTGGCCCACGAGATCATCCTCCAGATGTCTTTAGGTCCTGCTTGGCCCTCAAGATCATCCTCCAGGAGTCTTTAGGTCCTGCTTGGCACACGAGATAATCCTCCAGATGTCTTTAGGTCCTGCTTGGCAAACGAGAATTGGCAAAGGCATATGAGGTTGCTGTGTCACAACTGAGAGCCCTTCTAACAATCGCTATGCAAGCTGGTCCTGATTTTGGGGTTGTACAATTATTTGTCCCTTTTCTGTAAAAGTTTGGTATTGGTGAGATCGTTCTGACCTGAAGAGTCATGATGCCCAATCTTTCTTAACGAGCAAGAGGATCAGGGGCAAAAATGAAACATGCATTATTCTTCTTTTTCTTGACATCATCTATGGGGGAGAGTAAAGAAAAATTCCATACATAGGATAGTTGACTTGTCTCTAATGTGCATGGGGTATGACAGTATGAATAATTTTTGCCAATGAAGTTACATTTCCATCCACCTGGTAAACATCCTGCAGCATAGCCAATGATATACAGTATGTCCTATGGCATCCTTTATAGCTACCAAGAATGTCCTCTTTTTTAGAGGGTATGGCAAAAACCAAGTGATCTGGTTTTGAGTCATGAAACAGTCATGGGTTTGGGATAGAGAAGAATTAATTTCCCAGAGTTAGTTTTGGTCAGATTCACTCGAATGGGCCTGCAGATTCGATAATAAAATGCAGTCCTAATCAAAAGTATCCCCATTGCCCTTTATTCTTGTATAATCAGCAAACTCTCCAAATCCCAAAGAATAATAAATGAAGGGGACTGAAGAGGTCACCATAATAACACATGTTATACTCAACTCTTATAGGTTCTCAACTGTCTAATTGCACCTCCGCTTCCTGTTCCTCCGTTCCCCTTTCCTCAGCTGTCATCTTTGATTTTTCCAGTTCTGAAGCCAATAATTGACGTGCTCACATAGGGGTGATGCACATTATTGACTTCAATGATGTGCATCATGGAGCGCCTGCCAGGGCCCTGGGTTACTCGGTACTGGGCCGGTTCTTAAAGAGGATGTGTCATGGCAGCAATGACCCGGTCCGTGGCCCTGGACGTCCAATAAAAGATAAAAGGGAATAAAGTTTATGGGATAAAGTGTTCGTGGTAGATGGTAGATGTAGTGCAGGGTGGATGGAGCAGTAAATAAGTGTGAGGACACAGCGGGGTGCAGTTTCCAAAGATTTACTCACAGTTCTTAGTTGCCCCAGTCAGGGTGCTGTGTCCTTCGAGTAGGTGATCCAGCCAGCTCTCAAGCAATTTGGGTGCACTTTCCAGAACCCTCTTTCCTATGTCCTTTCCTGGCCGTCTCTCTCTGTAATGGCTCTCGCCTCTCCTGCCCTGCACCTGCCACACAGTGTCCCAAGCCAGCAGCTACAGAGCTTGCCGGGCGGCGAGCGCTAAGTCCCCCTGGATCATATATGGTCGCCTTTTCAGCGACTGTGGCACATACAGATACAATAGCCTCTGGTTATCTAGAGTCCTTAGTTTCTCCACTAGAATGGGGCCGGTCCTCTAACTGCAACCTGGTCCCTCCACCTGACTCTGGTCAGCATGAATGCAAGCCCTACGGGTGGACTTCTCACTACCCATGCCTTTAGGACCCCTTCCTTATCTTCTTTCTTCAGTTTCACTTTTCTTCAGCTCCCTCTCTTTGGAAACTCCACGCTGTCTGTCTTGATCCTTCTGCTTTCTCTCTCTCACGTCTGCCTTCCTCTCCTTCTCCCTGCAGACTCACAGTCTACACCCACACCCTCTACCTATACAGTATACCCCTCCAGCCTGGGCATTGTCCCCAAGGGTACGCCCAGGCGCCCTGACTGAAGTGTCTAGTGTGGGATGCTGGTGTTAGGATTCTGTCCAGTGCTCCCTCCTTACCTGAGAGCGGAATACCACACCTCTGGCTGAAGTGCAATATCTCTGTGGCAACTGGACCCTCAGGGGTGCCACACGTCATCCCCGTCATCATCAATTGAGGCCAATTTGGCTCACATATTGGTAGACCCAAAGGTGGGAGAAGAGTAGTAGGGTGCTGTTAATGAGGCAGTGTAAGGAGTCAAGTGAGGGCCAAGAGAGGTGAGTATATGGTGTCTTATTATTTTTAATCCTTCACCTCTGCAAATAGAATCCTGAAAATTTCAAATTGGACATAAATGAATAACCAATTTTTTACTGATTGACATGCTCATCTCTCTTCAGGGGTAGTAGAACCTCTCGTTGTAGATGAGTGTACTAGTGTCAAGTAGCTGCTGAAAGGAGCTTCATTTTTATCTTTGCTATGGATCCTCATGTTCTCTATACATGCCATTGAGCCCATGGGTGTTTCTTCCTGTCACTGGATGACACATAGAGTTCCTATCTGACTTTAAAGATTTCAACTTCTAAAATGCTCCAGATGTCTGTTCGGGTTCATAGATCCTGCAAAGCTTGCGTGAATACATAGGCAGAGCTTCCTTTTCTTAATTCCAGCCAGAAGTAATTATGGTTTGTTTAATACAGACCCATCACAAGTACAAACATTACGACTCCAATATGTTTTCATTGTGGTCACTTTAAGATGCTCAGATGTCAGACTCAACATTGAGTAGATCAATCAATGCTGGCGTTTTCTCATTCTTGTGGGGTGATGCACAAAGCTCTGCACTGTGTGATTATCACAGCTTTTCTCCACTACCGTGCCCATTATCCACTGGGTAAGGAAATGAGTGGGCAATGGGTGCATTAAGTGTATTTCCTGACAGTGCTTGTGGCTTCATCAGTAATCATTTTTATAAAGCCTTGCCTATAAGGGGTCTGTGCTGGCCCACCATAGCTCAGAACCTCATCATAAAACACCTGTCATCTATGAGGCCACAAGAGAGGTGTCATTTATGGGGCCACAAAAGGGTTACCAGATGCTGGACGTAATAACATTTGGGCCATTTCATGATACTAAAGAAACAACTAGAGACTAGACGGAGGAGGACATGACACTTCAGACATAATGTATTAGTGTAGCATCAGCTCCTACATCATATATGGGATCAATATTACTCAGATATTCATGTAGCCCCAAGTTCTCTCATGTGTCTGCTACATTTTACCTCATACACTGCAGAGGCAACTTCTGGGTGACCTCCCTGCAGACATGGCTGAGATGCTACTCCGCATTCACTTCAGTCATCGTGTACTACTATTAAAGAAAACCTCTCTCGACCCATCCTGCACAAATAACTACAGACCAGTCTCCAATCTCCCCTTCATCTCTAAACTCTTGGAGCGCCTGGTCTACTCCCGCCTTACCCGTTACCTCTCCACTCACTCACTCCTAGACCCTTCACAGTCCGGCTTCCGCCCCCTACATTCGACAGAAACTGCACTCATCAAAGTGACCAATGACCTTCTGACAGCAAAGTGTAACAGTTACCACTCTCTGCTCATTCTTCTCGACTTCTCTACAGCTTTTGACACTGTCACCACCATCTCCTACTCTCTAGGCTCCAGTCACTAGGCATTGACACTGCTCTCTCCTGGTTCTCTTCCTATCTTTCTGACCGCTCCTTTAGTGTTCTGTTCTCTGGCTTTACTTCATCTCCTCTTCCTCTCACTGTCGGGGTACCCCAGGGCTCAGTCCTTGGCCCCCTTCTCTTCTCTCTCTACACAGCCCCAATTGTACAGACCATCAGCAGATTTGGCTTTCAGTACCATCTTTATGCTGATGACACACAACTATATACATCATGCCCTGACCTTACTCCCGCTGTACTACAGAACGCCAGTGACTGTCTGCCCACAGTCTCTGACATCATGTCCACCCTCTATCTGAAACTCAACCTCTCCAAAACTGAACTTCTTCTGCTCCCAACATCTACTAACCTCCCTAAATATGACAATGGCCTCTCCGTCGGTGGCACCATAATAACACCCCGGCAGCAGGCACGCTGTCTGGGTGTTACATTTGACATCAATCTCTCCTTCACTTCCCATATACAATCTCTTGCCCACTCGTGCCACTTACACCTAAAGAACATCTCTAGAATCCGCCCTTTTCTCACCATAGAAAAAACAAAAACCCTCACTGTTGCCCTGATCCACTCCCGCCTGGACTACTGTAATGCTCTATTAATTGGCCTCCCCCTCACTCGACTTTCTCCTCTACAGTCTATCCTTAATGCAGCAGCCAGGGTCATCTACCTGGCTAATCGGTATTCAGATGCAGCCGCTCTTTGCCAGTCGTTACCCTGGCTGCCCATTCATTATATGATCCAATTCAAAGTACTTGTTCTCACCCACAAAGCTCTTAACAGTGCAGCACCCCCTTACATCTCCTCCCTCATTTCGGTCTATCGGCCTAACCAACCGATGCGCTCTGCAAATGACTTTCGGCTAACCTCTGCACTAATCTGTACCTCCCACTCCCGTCTCCAAGACTTCTCCTGCGCTGCACCAATCCTCTGGAATGCTCTACCCCAATACATTTGGTCCATTCACAATTTGCATAGTTTTAGGCGCGCCCTCAAAACACATTTGTTCAGAGTGGCCAATCACGTGCCCTAATCAAAGTCATTTTATGTCTAAGGGCACATGTGTAGCCCATTCACTCTCTCCATCTATCCTCCACTCCCTCAAGATGGCTGGACCATCATTATAAATAAATCATTGTAAATAAGATCCTGTACTTTGTGTCTCCCCCACCTCATTGTAGATTGTAAGCTCTCATGAGCAGGGTCGTCTTATTTTGTTTTAATTATTGTATTGTTACTGTTGTTACTTATGACTTGCGTTTGAAACTGTAAAGCGCTGCGGAATATGTTGGTGCTATATAAATAAAGATTATTATTATTATTACTAGTGTAGTATCAGCTCCTACATCATATATGGGAGCAATATTACCTCAGAGATTCATGTCGCTGCCATGTTCCTTCATGGGTCTGTTACCTCACACACTGTAGAGGTGGCTCCTGTGTGACCTCCTTGCAGACATGGCTGTTGTATCACATTTCTGCTGAATTATATAGAGTCTTCATGAGTTCTGGGTATATGTATGATAGGTCAGAGCATTGACACATACAGTGCCAGCTATTGCTAGCGTGGAGCTGGGCAGTTACAGGTACTACTAGTCACTGGTGAGAGGAGAGCAGTAACGGGGGATGGTATAGGTATGATGGTAAGAGGCTGTACTTCATGTCTGCGCATTGTATACTGAACCTGCTGTGTGCTAATTACCCCCCCTTCCCATTTATGGAGTCTGGAGAACTGTATGTGACCTCATCTCTGCTACATACTGATGATGCTGGGTGTACAGATCCAGCATAACCAGGTTACTCTCACTATATATGTGGTATCTGTGTAAAGGCTCCATCCCTGTGTAACAAGAGAGCACGGATCGGGAGTACCCTTTTCACGACGGGGCCGGAACTGTCCAGACTGTGACCTTTGTTGTCTGAGGGAAAGCTTAGAGACCCAGACCGACCTTTGCATTAGACAGCAGGGGGCGGAGTGAGGATAAAAAGGGGAAGAGCACGCTAAATGGCAGGCAGACTTGGCGGGAAGACGCAGGGTGCAGCAGAGGAATTTAGGTGCTCCGTCCTCTGAGCACCGTGACAGTGCAAGGCCGCTCTACATTGTCCCGGCTGCTCCCTACAAAGGCCTTTTGTGGCTTACCCTCCTTGTGGAGTGTGTCAATGATGGCCTTCTGGACATCTGTCAAGTCAGCAGTCTTCCCCATGATTGTGGAGCCTACTGAAACAGACTAAGGCACCTTTTGAAAAGCTTAGGAAGCCTTTGTAGGTGTTTTTTGTTAATTATTCTAATTTACAGGGATAATGACGTTTGGATTTCATTGGCTGTAAGCCATAATCATCAACATTAACAGAAATAAACACGTGAAATAGATCACTGTGTAATGACTCTATATACTGTAATATATGAGTTTCTCTTTTTGTATTGAAGATCTGAAATAAATTCAATTTTTTTATGACATTCTAATTTGCCTAGTGCCCCTGGTGTCTTGGTGCCAGTAATCAACACATTGAATTGTATCTTCATCCTTCTCCTCTGACAGTATCATGGTGCCCCTGGTATGTTCGAAGTGTGTCAACATCCCTGAGAACCGCAACAGTAGCACATATTGTTTGACGCATTATTCCTCAAGGTAAAATTTGCTAAAATGTAAAGAAAAGTCTTAATTCTATGAATAATGTCAATAATCATTTGCCATCCATTAAGAGTGAGACGGGATCTGTGGGTGATGACCGCCCTCTGACTGTAATTGTTAAGATGTAGCTTAACCCCAGCAGCTCCCGTTCATTCACAGAAGTCAGACACCGGTTGCTGTTTGCTTCTTGTTTCTAAGCTAAATCAACAGAGAAACCAATAATAGCAGAAAGATGGGACCATCTGGATACTGGGTGGCGTAAGCAACCAAAGCTTTTAGAAAACCATGACAACCATTCATGAAACCAGACAGAAATGCATTGTATGTACACAGTCTGAACAAGACTTTACTATGTGTATCTTTTTTCTTCTTTCCAGATTTTATTCCAAACAGAACAGATTTAAGTCATCGATTGTTGACAGCCCTTCCGGAGATCCTTCGACGAAAAAACACAACATTCTGCTCAAGTTCTGTGTATCTAGTGACAGCGAGCTCTGGAGATGTCATCAGGGGCATCCCAAATATGTTGGCTCGCTTCTTGCCGAGAGCTGTCAGTGGTCCCAACAATTTGGAAGTTAGTACAAAAACTTTCCCCAAATGATTAAGTTCTGCAATACGAATCTATAACAAAAATGAATTAAAGTGTTATTATCTGTCTTGGAGAAGCGTAGATTTATTGGAAATCAAGTCAAGGACAACAAGAAAAATACGAACCCGAGTTGAGATTTTTGGACATTATTTCAAAATCTTTGGTTCTCTAGCTTAGTAAAACGGGTTAAATGTGAACTTCATGGGGATCTAAGATAGTGAGGTGCGACAACGGTAGATTTTTACTATTTTTGGGGCATGCACGAAACTTATTTCAGGCAGATTCGCTCACTTCAAAGGGGAGAGATTCAATTCACATCAAATAAATACAGTGCAAATCTTCCTTGCCATGGTTACAAGAATAAATACAAGAATAAATACAAGAATAAAATAAACACTTTGCCTCGGACCTTGTCATACCTGTGCCACCACCAGCCGGTCCTCCGATCCACTACTCTACCCCTTTTTCTCCTTACAGGTGCTTTCCTTCTTATGGCACTGCCGTTTACTTGGCCTCATGCATTTACATAAGGTGCATATATTTCATTAAAGGGAATCTGTCACCTAATTTTTTGCCTATTAGCTGCGGCCACCGCCAATAGGGGCTTAGATAAGGCCCCGATGTAATCTGAAAGATGAGAAAAAGAGGTTAGATTATACTCACCCAGGGGCGGTCCCAGTGCGGTCCGGTCCGATGGGCATTGGGGTCCGGGTCCGGCGCCTTCTATCTTCATGAGATGACATCCTCTTCCTTGCTTCCTGTCGCGCCTCCTGCGCAGGCGTACTTTATCTGCCCTGTTGAGGGCAGAGCAAAGTACTGCAATGCGCAGGTGCTGGGCCTCTCTGAACTTTCCCGGCGCCTGCGCACTGCAGTACTTTGCTCTGCCCTCAACAGGACAGACAAAGTACGCCTGCACAGCAGCCGCGACAGGAAGCAAAGAAGAGGACGTCATCGCAAGAAGATGGGAGGCGCCGGACCCGGACCCCAACGCTCATTGGACAGGACTGCAGTGGGACAGCCCTTGGGTGAGTATAATCTAACCTCTTTTTCTCATCTTTCAGGTTACATTGGGGGCTTATCTACAGCATTACAGAATGCAAGCAAAAAATTCAGGATCCTCCTTAGTTACTAAGAGTGGTCTGTAAGTGAAAACTTCAGAAATCCGTTTTCTCAACTATACTTTTGACAAGCTTGTGCGGATTATGCGATTATGCTGATTGTGCTGATTATTACAAAAAAATCTTAAAAATGTACTATATCTAAAAAAATGAAATACAGTGTTATAGCAGTTACTGTATATACTTCTACATAGTACATAGGGGCAGTATTATAGTAGTTATATTCTTGTGCATAGGAGGCAATATTATGGTAGTTATATTCTTGTACATAGGAGCAGTATTATAGTAGTTATATTTTTGTACATGGGGCAGTATTATAGTAGTTATACTCTTGTACATAGGAGCAGTATTATATTAGTATTATTCTTGTACATAGGGGCAGTATTATAGTAGTTATATTCTTGTACATAGGGGCAGAATTATAGTAGTTATACTCTTGTACATAGGGCAGTATTATAGTAGTTATATTCTTGTACATAGGGGGCAGTATTATAGTAGTTATACATAGGGCAGTATTATAGCAGTTAAATTTTTGTACATAGGGGCAGATTTATACTAGTTATATTCTTGTACATAGAGGCAGTATTATAGTAGTTATATTATTGCACATAGGAGCAATATTATAGTAGTTATATTCTTGTACATAGCGGCAGTATTATAGTAGTTATATTCTTGTACATAGGGGCAGTATTATAGAAGCTATATTCTTGTACCTAGGGGCAGTATTATAGCAGTTATATTCTTGTACATAGAGGCAGTATTATAGTAGTTATATTCTTGTACATAGGGGCAGTATTATAGTAGTTATATTCTTGTACATATGAGCAGTATTATAGTAGTTATACTCTTGTACATAGGGGCAGTATTAGTAGTTATACTCTTGTACATAGGGCAGTATTATAGTAGTTATATTCTTGTACATAGGGGCAGTATTATAGTAGTTAAATTATTGTACATAGGAGCAGTATTATAGTAGTTAAATTCTTGAACATAGCGGCAGTATTATAGTAGCTATATTCTTGTACATAGGGGCAGTATTATAGTAGTTATATTCTTGCACATAGGGGCAGTATTATAGTAGTATATTCTTGTACATAGAGGCAGCATTATAGGAGTTATATTCTTGTACATAGGGGCAGTATTATAGTAGTTATATTCTTGTACATAGGAGCAGTATTATAGTAGTTATATTCTTGTACATAGGGGCAGTATTATAGTAGTTATATTCTTGTACATAGGAGCAGTATTATAGTAGTTATATTCTTGTACATAGGGGCAGTATTATAGTAGTAATATTCTTGTACATAGGGACAGTAGTATAGTAGCTATATTCTTGTACATAGGGGCAGTATTATAGTAGTTATATTCTTGCACATAGGGGCAGTATTATAGTAGTATATTCTTGTACATAGAGGCAGCATTATAGGAGTTATATTCTTGTACATAGGGGCAGTATTATAGTCGCTATATTTTTGTATATAGGGGCAGTATTATAGTAGTTATATTCTTGTACATAGGGGCAGTATTGTAGTAGTTATATTCTTGTACATAGGAGCAGTATTATAGTAGTTATATTCTTGTACAATCAGGCTTAAATCTGTATGATCAAAACCATAGTGTAGAGCAGGAAGTGTGAAAAAATGAATTTGCTACTACTAATTACGATGATATTCATATTCAAAATATTATCACAATGTGCAAAGTATTAGCAATTTAAAATTTTACTTCTACTCATATAACTGCAATTACGCCTAATAAAACTGCTATGGCTAACTGGGGATACTACAATGAAGAATTCTTCATAGCAGCAGAATTTATAATAAAAATAAGTAAACAATTAATTAGAAAGTGGAAGCAGCCTCAGCAGAGATTTGCACATTTAGAATTGTTACTAGAAAGAAATATTTTGCTATTACACAAAGGCAAAATGAAAGGTGGATGCATCTGGTAAGCTGTGCAGGGCGGCTTCTTCTAACATAAACACATTCTCCCCGTGGTATTATTTCTGAAGTATTAGGGGGGAAAAAATGAGACTAAATATGTTGATATAAAAAAGCATTTAAAAAACAGTCTACATCTCTAGCAGCAGCGACACGTTATAAAAAGCTCATATATGTTTCTTAATATTTACTGCTTCCTTGATCAAAACAAAACAGTCTCATCCGGATTCATATAACGGTACTTTACACAGACGTATTTGCTAAATATATTAAACATGTATTATCTAATATATAATTGCCTAGAATACTACTTCCTGCAATTTGTGCCAACTTCCGTGGCTTTGTCCGGAGCTAATGTCCGGAGATAATGTCCGGAGCTAATGTCCGGAGATAATGTCCGGAGATAATGTCCGGAGCTAATGTCCGGAGCTAATGTCCGGAGCTAAGTGACGTCACCAGTGTCCTACACCCAGGCAGAGCACAGGGGCCCCAGGCAGCATATGGGGCCCCAGGCAGAGCACAGGGGCCCCAGGCAGCATATGGGGCCCCAGGCAGAGCACAGTGGTCCCAGGCAGAGCACAGGGGCCCCAGGCAGCATATGGGGCCCCAGGCAGAGCACAGTGGCCCCAGGCAGAACATGGGGCCCCAGGCAGAGCACAGGGGCCCCAGGCAGAGCACAGGGGCCCCAGGCAGCATATGGGGCCCCAGGCAGAGCACAGGGGCCCCAGGCAGAGCACAGGGGCCCCAGGCAGCATATGGGGCCCCAGGCAGAGCACAAGGGCCCCAGGCAGCATATGGGGCCCCAGGCAGAGCACAGTGGCCCCAGGCAGAGCACAGGGTCCCCAGGCAGAACATGGGGCCCTAGGCAGAGCACAGGGGCCCCAGGCAGAGCACAGGGGCCCCAGGCAGCATATGGGGCCCCAGGCAGTATATGGGGCCCCAGGCAGAGCACAGGGGCCCCAGGCAGCATATGGGGCCCCAGGCAGAGCACAGTGGCCCCAGGCAGCATATGGGGCCCCAGGCAGAGCACAGTGGCCCCAGGCAGAGCACAGGGGCCCCAGGCAGCATATGGGGCCCCAGGCAGAGCACAGTGGTCCCAGGCAGCTTATGGGGCCCCAGGCAGAGCACAGTGGCCCCAGGCAGAACATGGGGCCCCAGGCAGAGCACAGTGGCCCCAGGCAGAGCACAGGGGCCCCAGGCAGAACATGGGGCCCCAGGCAGAGCACAGGGGCCCCAGGCAGCATATGGGGCCCCAGGCAGAGCACAGGGGCCCCAGGCAGCATATGGGGCCCCAGGCAGAGCACAGTGGCCCCAGGCAGAGCACAGGGGCCCCAGGCAGCATATGGGGCCCCAGGCAGAGCACAGTGGTCCCAGGCAAAGCACAGGGGCCCCAGGCAGCCTATGGGGCCCCAGGCAGAGCACAGTGGCCCCAGGCAGAGCACAGGGGCCCCAGGCAGAGCACAGGGGCCCCAGGCAGCATATGGGGCCCCAGGCAGAGCACAGTGGTCCCAGGTAGAGCACAGGGGCCCCAGGCAGCCTATGGGGCCCCAGGCAGAGCACAGGGGCCCCAGGCAGCATATGGGGCCCCAGGCAGAGCACAGGGGCCCCAGGCAGCATATGGGGCCCCAGGCAGAGCACAGTGGCCCCAGGCAGAGCACAGGGGCCCCAGGCAGAACATGGGTCCCCAGGCAGAGCACAGGGGCCCCAGGCAGCATATGGGGCCCCAGGCAGAGCACAGGGGCCCCAGGCAGCATATGGGGCCCCAGGCAGAGCACAGCGATATTTTGGACCACTGTGCGGTGTTTCAGACCCCCTGTGTGATGTCTGGGGCCCTGTTCTTAAGTATATTAAAGATTAAAGTAACGTATATTAAAGTATATTATAGATCAAATTTGACACGTTTATGAGCACCATTGAGTGATATACTCAAGAATGACATAATTTTTCAACATTTTATGGTTTCAAACTGTAAACACTCAGAGTTTTTTTTACTTCAACCAGAAAACCTTAACGGTTCATAAAAAACTTGACTGTTCAGGATATGATAAAAGTCATAGTATTCTGAATCTTTAACTTATAAAGATACCTTTACATGGGGTGATTATTGGTTCCAGAGAGGCTTTCGGCCGATAATCGTACACATGGCTGGTGACAGGACAATACAATATAAACGTTCAAAGGTAAACACTGATAACATTAAAATCTAATATATAATTGCCTAGAATACTACTTCCGGCAATTTGTGCCAACTTCCGTGGCTTTGTCCGGAGATAATGTCCGGAGATAAGTGACGTCACCAGCGTCCTACACCCGCTCAGGGTGGACAAAGATATATGCCTTCGTGGTGCGCGGCACTTTTCTGATTGGTTGCTGCCTGCCGCGAGCGACCAATCAGAAATGTGCCGTACTGTCAAGAATTGTCAAGAGCTGGTGAGTGCAGCCATTTTTTGATCTTTCTTACTATTATTTATTAATTGTATTATTCTTACATTTGAATAAATAAAGTATATATGGATTCTAGACTCCCGATTCTTTAGAATCGGGCTGCCATCTAGTATAAATATAATGAAAAGCAGTATTATAGTAATTATATTCTTGTACATGGGGGCAGTATTATAGTAGTTATATTCTTGTACATAGGATCAGTATTATAGTAGTTATATTCTTGTACATAGGAGCAGTATTATAGTAGTTATATTCTTGTACGTAGGGGCAGTATTATAGTAGTGATATTCTTGTATATAGGAACAGTATTATAGTAGTTATATTCTTGTACATTGGGGCAGTATTATAGTAGTTATATTCTTGTATATAGGAACAGTATTATAGTAGTTATATTCTTGTACATTGGGGCAGTATTATAGTAGTTATATTCTTGTACATAGGAGCAGTATTATAGTAGTTATATTCTTGTACGTAGGGGCAGTATTATAGTAGTTATTTTCTTGTACATAGGAGCAGTATTATAGTAGTTATATTCTTGCACATAGGAGCAGTATTATAGTAGTTATATTCTTGTATATAGGAACAGTATTATAGTAGTTATATTCTTGTACGTAGGGGCAGTATTATAGTAGTTATTTTCTTGTACATAGGAGCAGTATTATAGTAGTTATATTCTTGTACATTGGGGCAGTATTATAGTAGTTATATTCTTGTACATAGGGTCAGTATTATATTAGTTATATTATTGTACATAGGGGCAGTATTATAGTAGTTATATACTTGTACATAGGGACAGTATTATAGTAGTTATATTCTTCTACATAGAGGCAGTATTATAGTTATATTGTTGTACATAGGAGCAGTATTATAGTATCTATATACGTGTATATAGGATCAGCATTATAGCAGTTGTATTCTACATAGGGACAGTATTATATTAGTTACATTCTTGTACATAGGGGCAGTATTATAGTAGTTTTATTCTTGTACATAGGAGCAGTATTATAGTAGCTATATTCCTGTACATAGGAGCAGTATTATAGTAGTTATATTCTTGTACATAGGAGCAGTATTATAGTAGTTATATTCTTGCACATAGGAGCAGTATTATAGTAGTTATATTCTTGTACATAGGAACAGTATTATAGTAGTTATATTCTTGTACGTAGGGGCAGTATTATAGTAGTTATATTCTTGTACATTGGGGCAGTATTATCGTAGTTATATTCTTGCACATAGGAGCAGTATTATAGTAGTTATATTCTTATACATAGGGGCAGTATTATAGTAGTTATATTCTTGTACATAGGGGCAGTATTATAGTAGTTATATTCTTGTACATAGGGGCAGTATTATAGTAGTTATATTCTTGTACATAGGGGCAGTATTATAGTAGTTATATTCTTGTACATAGGGGCAGTATTACGTAGTTATATTCTTGTATATAGGAGCAGTATTATAGTAGTTATATTCTTGTACATAGGAGCAGTATTATAGTAATTATATTCTTGTACATAGGGGCAGTATTATTGTAGTTATATTCTTGTACATAGGAGCAGTATTATAGTAGTTATATTCTTGTACATAGGAGCAGTATTATAGTAGTTATATTCTTGTACATAGGAGCAGTATTATAGTAGTTATATTCTTGTACATACAGAGCAGTATTATATTAGCTATATACTTGTCCATGGGGGGCAGTATTATACTGTAGTCATTATATTCTTGTACATAGGGGCAGTATTATAGTAGTTATATTCTTATACATAGGAGAAGTATTATAGTAGAAACATTCTTGTACATACGAGCAGTATTGTAGTAGTTATATTCTTCTACATAGAGGCAGTATTGTAGTAGTTATATTCTTGTACATAGGAGCAGTATTATAACAGTTATATTCTTGTACATAGGGGCAGTATTATAGTAGTTATATTCTTCTACATAGAGACAGTATTATAGTAGTTATATTCTTGTACATAGGGGCAGTATTATAGTAGTTCTATACTTGCACATAGGAGCAGTACTATAGTAGTTATTTTTTTGTATAGAAGCAGTGTGATAGTAGTTATATTCTTGTACATAGGTGCAGTATTATAGTAGTTATATTATTGTACATAGGGGCAGTATTATAGTAGTTATATACTTGTACATAGGGGCAGTATTATAGTATCTATATAAGTGTATATAGGATCAGCATTATAGCAGTTGTATTCTACATAGGGACAGTGTTAAATTAGTTATATTCTCGTACATAGGAGCAGTATTATAGTAGTTATATTCTTGTACATAGGGGCAGTATTATAGTAGTTATGTTCTTGTATATAGGAGGCAGTATTATAGTAGTTATATTCTTGTACATAGGAGCAGTATTATAGTGGTTATGTTCTTGTACATAGGGGCAGTATTATAGTAGTTATTTTCTTGAACATAGGGGCAGTATTATAGTAGTTATATTCTTGTACATAGGGGCAGTATTACAGTAGTTATATTCTTGTACATAGGAGGCAGTATTATAGTAATTATATTCTTGTACCTAGGAGCAGTATTATATTAGTTACATTCTTGTACTTAAGAGCAGTATTATAATAGTTATATTTTTGTACATAGGAGCAGTATTATAGTAGTTATATTCTTGTACATAGGGGCAGTATTATAGTAGTTATATTCTTGTACATAGGAGCAGGATTATATTAGTTATATTCTTGTACATAGGAGCAGTACTATAGTAGTTATATTTTTTTGTATAGAAGCAGTGTGATAGTAGTGATATTCTTGTACATAGGGGCAGTATTATAGTAGTTATATTCTTGTACATAGGGTCAGTATTATATTAGTTATATTATTGTACATAGGGGCAGTATTATAGTAGTTATATACTTGTACATAGGGACAGTATTATAGTAGTTATATTCTTCTACATAGAGGCAGTATTATAGTTATATTGTTGTACATAGGAGCAGTATTATAGTATCTATATACGTGTATATAGGATCAGCATTATAGCAGTTGTATTCTACATAGGGACAGTATTATATTAGTTACATTCTTGTACATAGGAGCAGTATTATAGTAGTTATATTCTTGTACATAGGAGCAGTATTATATTAGTTATATTCTTGTACATAAGAGCAGTATTATAGTAGTTATATTCTTGTACACAGGAGCAGTATTATAGTAGTTATATTCTGTACATAGGGGCAGTATTATAGTAGTTATATTCTTGTACATAGGGAGCAGTATTATAGTAGTGATATTCTTGTACATAGGGAGCAGTATTATAGTAGTTATATTATTGTACATAGGAGCAGCATTATAGTAGTTATATTCTTGTACATAGGAGCAGTATTATAGTAGTTATATTCTTGTACATAGGGGAAGTATTATAGTAGATATACTCTTGTACATAGGGGGAAGTATTATAGTAGTTATATTTGTGTACATAGGGGGCAGTATTATAGTAGTTATATTCTTGTACATAGGAGCAGTATTATAGTAGTTTTATTCTTGTACATAGGGGGCAGTATTATAGTAGTTATATTATTGTTCATGGGGCAGTATTATAGTAGTTATATTTTTGTACATAGGGGCAGTATTATAGTAGTTATATTCTTGTACATAGGGGCAGTATTATAGTAGTTATATTCGTGTACATAGGGGGCAGTATTATAGTAGTTATATTCCTGTACATAGGGGGCAGTATTATAGTAGTTATATTCTTGTACATAAGAGCAGTATTATAGTATTTATATTATTGTACATGGGGGCAGTATTATAGTAGTTATATTTTTGTACATAGGGGCAGTATTATAGTCTTTATATTTTTGTACATAGGGGCAGTATTATAGTAGTTTTATTCTTGTACATAGGGGCAGTATTATAGTAGTTATATTCTTGTACATAGGGGCAGTATTATAGTAGTTATATTCTTGTACATAGGAGCAGCATTATAGTAGTTATATTCTTGTACATAGGAGCAGTATTATAGTAGTTATATTCTTGTACATAGGAGCAGTATTATAGTAGTTATATTCTTGTACATAGGAGCAGCATTATAGTAGTTATATTCTTGTACATAGGGGCAGTATTATAGAAGTTATACTCTTGTATATAAGGGGCAGTATTATAGTAGTTATTTTCTTGTGTCTAGGGGTAGTAATAAAACATGTTGTAGTGTGGTTATATTCTTGTAAAGCAGTTATTAATCTGGCCACAGATAAAGTTTTAGTAAGTGAATATTATGCTGCACATGAGAAAGTAGTGAAAATGTCCCTATAAAAAAAGACCAAGTAAGAAGAGATGTCAACTTTATATTGTATTACATTTAAGCAATCCTCCAGGACATTTGCAAAGACTGCACCGACCACAACAAACGAGACATTACTGTAATTATCCTCAGATCCTCCAAACACTTACTGTAACTGCAATGATAGTCACCATCAAAGAATATGGTCAGGCATGAGGCGAACAATGTGGAGCAGTTGTGAATAATTACTTTGCGAGACTTCCTCATCCAAAAAAACAACATCTTCTGGCTTAGAGCAAATTCAGGCCACATCCTCAAAATAAAGCATGAGATGCCTCTGCAAAGAAATATAGAGACTATCCCAAGCTTCCCAAGGTTCGTCTTGATAAAAAAAATAATTTTCATACAAATGATAAATTAGTGAATTTTCCCCAACTCTATCCATATTCTAAACTCTGACCATAAACCTAATTTTTTTATCCCCTTGGCAGTAAAATGTTTAAGTAATATAAACTTAGAAGAGTACGGTAAATGGAAATTATTGCAGCCTCTAAAAAGCTATGGAGTACAGGCCAGGGTTACCAAACTGAAGGATTACATGGCTCAATATGAACTTATTACCAGCAATTAATATGACCAGTGAAATGAAAATTACTATAAAATTAACTTCGAAAAAATAAATTACTCAATTTACAGTATTTCAGAGACACTGGACCAAAAGGCCCAATTTTTCTGAACTGCCTGGAATTTACTGACAGTTGTAAACCCTGGTACGGTGCCATCCTTTGAAGGTTAGGGATGTAGAGAGTAGCAGCATATAAAGCTGTACTTCAATGTAAAGTGCTCATTATCTACTTTTTCCTAATACTCACATAGAACCTTAGAGTTCTCATTAGCATGCCCATCCTTTAAGGATGAGATGGCTCTGCTGATCCTGTGCCAGTACGTACAGCTAAGCTGATGACAAGTGAGCTGCAGAAAAAAGAACTGTCAGTCTATTGTGTCTCTGCTCTTGTGGTTAGCATGAAAACAGGAATATTTCATAATTTTTATATGGATATACCCTACATTACAATCAATAATGTAATCATGAAATGACTCTACTCATCTGACCCAGTCCGTACAAAAAAGCGGAAAATGAAATTCTAGAATAATTGGTCTTATTTTGTTGACATATTTACGTGCACATTAAAAGGAATCTGTGAGCAGGATTTCACATCCCAAACTACTTATATGTATATGTAGCTCTTTCAAAGACAAGTCCAGCACTACCTTTACATGGCCAGTCTGTTCCACATTTACTAACAAACCTGTATTTAAATTGTATGCAAATTATTCTGCAGATCTGATGCCTCTGTCACTCCAATTCTTTCCCCCATCCTGTACTGCCTCCTCTTGCTTGACTAATGCCTGAAGTCAAAGCCAGTGAACAAGGAGGAGTTGGCAAGGGGCGGGAAATAGAGCTGGAGTGACAGAGGTCTTCAGATCTACCATAGCACTTCTGCCTGATTAATTTAAATACTGATTTCTTAGTAATGGAGATACAGAGTGGCCATGAAGAGGTATTGTTGGACTTGTCTTTGAAAGAGCTACATGGGCATATAAATAGTTTAGGGAGTGAAATCCTGCTGACAGATTTAGTTTGAAAGTTCTTACCAAATTTTATGTTGACAGTAGATGCAACAATTTGTAAAATGTGAAAGTTTATTATAATATCAGTTTTGTGTATTCTGCAGGGTACGGTTGGTGGTCCCAACGGCATAAGTCACTGTCAAAGTCTATCTG
This sequence comes from Ranitomeya variabilis, assembly GCF_051348905.1. Lineage (NCBI taxonomy): Eukaryota > Metazoa > Chordata > Amphibia > Anura > Dendrobatidae > Ranitomeya > Ranitomeya variabilis. Next base: position 539,803,686 of record NC_135237.1, read on the forward strand.
TGGTCTCCTTCACCAGCAGTGCCCAACATACAGAACAGCTGAGCAGAATCTCACAGCAGTGTCCTAATCCACCACTTAAGATGGAAATATCTCTCTCAAGGTCACATTTTCTCGCTCAGCCAGAGACCGCAGGAGTGAAAGTAAAAAAGATTTATAGCCACACACAGTGTTCTCCATGAAAACTCACTGCAAAGATTCTTCGAAACAAAAACTGCAATGAGATGGAGTAATTTATGAAGCATAAAATAGTGTGGCGCCTTCTAGGTACTGTGCAAAGCTGTTCAGACACCGATGTTTGACAATTTCCCATATTTTTCACATCATTGTATCTATAGAACTCAATCTGTCTCACAATCTGTGCTTTAAACCCAAAGCTGGATTGTCTTTGATAGTAGTAAGTAGGAAAAAAAAGCAGCTGGTTTTCTTCCACTACCCAAATAAAAGTGCCCACAAAAGAAAAATAACGCTGCCGTACAGTGCCCAATTAATAGTGCTAAACTGTCCATCAAGTAATGCTGTTATACATCTCCCATATATTATCACTGCATTGCCCATATAGTAATGCTATACTGTGGCTGTATAATGCAGCCATAGAGGCCAATGGTGCCAACCAAGGATCTAAACAACACTTTTTAAGTTAAGAAAATGCTTCAACAAGATTTTTTGGGGCCAAAACTCACAGCATGCTCGTTTTTGATCGATACATCTCTTTTTTGGTGATTGTTGACATCAAGTATCGAACAAGGAGGAATTCAGACACTAAGGGGACAATTCTTTAAAGCTTTTAGGCCAGAAAAATGTCATGAAAGCTTTGAAAAGTTAGAAAAAATTTTATGCTCTGGGGTGTGACTCAGAGGATGCTCTGGGGTGTGGCTCACAGGATGCTCTGGGGTGTGGCTCACAGGATGCTCTGAGGTGTGGCTCATAGGATGATCTGGGGCATGGCTCACAGGATGCTCTGGGGTGTTGCTCACAGTATGCTATGGGGCATGGCTCACAGGATGGTCTGGGGCGTGTCTCACATTATGCTCTGGGGTGTGTCTTTAGACTGCTCTTCATTGGAAATAACTGGAGCTGTGGGGAAGCCGAGTTGGGAGAAGGTATTGCCAAACCTACCAGTCCAACTTGCTGTGGGATGTGGCACATCAGATACTCTGAGGCATGGCTCACAGGATGTTCTGGGGCTTGGCTCACAGGATGTTCTGGGGCTTGGCTCACAGGATGTTCTGGGGTGTGTTTTTAGACTGCTCTGCATTGGAAATGGCTGGAGCTGTGGGGAAGCCGAGTTGGGAGAAGGTATGGCCACACCTTCCAGTCCAATTTGCTGTGGGATGTGGCTCATTGGATACGCTGAGGCGTGGCTTACAGGATTTTCTGGGGCATGGCTCACAGGATGCTCTCAGGCGTGGCTCACAAAATGATCTGGGGCATGGCTCACAGGATGCTCTGGGGTGTGGCTCACAGTATGCTATGGGGTGTTGCTCACAGGATGTTCTGGGACATGGCTCACAGGATGCTCTGGGGCATGGCTCACAGGATGCTCTGGGGTGTGGCTCACAGTATGCTATGGGGTGTGGCTCACAGGATGTTCTGGGGCATGGCTCACAGGATGCTCTGGGGCATGGCTCACAGGATGCTCTGGGGTGTGGCTCACAGTATGCTATGGGGTGTGGCTCACAGGATGCTCTGGGGCATGGCTCACAGGATGCTCTGAGGCATGGCTCACAGGATACTCTGAGGCATGGCTCACAGGATGCTCTGGGGCATGGCTCACAGGATGCTCTGGGGTGTGGCTCACAGTATGCTATGGGGTGTGGCTCACAGGATGTTCTGGGGCATGGCTCACAGGATGCTCTGGGGCATGGCTCACAGGATGCTCTGGGGTGTGGCTCACATGATGCTCTGGGGTGTGGCTCACAGGATGCTCTGGGGCATGGCTCACAGGATGTTCTGGGGCATGGCTCACAGGATACTCTGAGGCGTGGCTCACAGGATGCTCTGGGGCATGGCTCACAGGATGCTCTGGGATGTGGCTCACATTATGCTCTGGGGCATGGCTCACAGGATGCTCTGAGGTGTGGCTCACAGGATGCTCTGGGGTGTGGCTCACAGGATGCTCTGGGGTGTGGCTCACAGAATGCTCAGGGGTGTGGCTCACAGGATGCTCTGGGGTGTGGCTCACAGGATGCTCTGGGGTGTGGCTCACAGGATGTTTTGGGGTGTGGCTCACAGGATGCTCTAGGGTGTAGCCCACATTATGCTCTGGGGTTTGTCTTTAGACTGCTCTGCATTGAAAATGGCTGGAGCTGTGGGGGAGCCGATTTGGGACAAGGTATGGCCAATCCCAGCAGTCCAATTTGTCAAGAGCGTTGGCATTTAATATGGCAGAAATGCTGTTCCAGTCTCTGACTGGAGTAGCATTTCTGGTGTAGCACTTGGAGGTGCATGGCATTCAGAAGATCCACCAAATTCATAAAGTGACGTGTACCTCATGATGAATTCTGTGCCTTGTAGTCCAACAAGTCTGGCATAGCGTGACGCGTTACTCCAATCTTGATGAATCGGCCCTTAATGGCCCTGATTCATCATTGCTGTTTCCTCAGCTTTCCAGAGCAATTTGCTGATTTTTCATGTCTTTAGTATTTGCACCTTCTCTGTAAGATACACACCATTTTTCAAGTTGTCTTTTTTTTCAGCCTTTTTTAATTTTCCTTCATCTACTTTGCTTATCCAGATGTGATGTGATTTTTACAAAATGTTGCACTTTTTTGTCTCCTCTCACTGCAGACCCTTCCTCTGGAGTAAGTTTTCTGAAGTAGGAGTTTTTGGCACATATTTAGACAAAAGTGCAACTTTGCTTCTATTAGTGCTAAAAAGTCCCCAAAAAATTGAAATAAAGAACATTTTATGACCCTCAGGTACCATTTTGAAGAATTTTGATGCCAAAAATGTTAGCAAAAATTCCAACACAAAAACAATGACTCACAAATGACAAATGGGGCCCTAAGACACTTTCCCATGGCTCCCTTTACACAAGATGCACGCTGAGATCAATAATTAGAAAATAAATGTATAGATTTTTTTTTTCACCAGAACAAGAAACTAATGATTTTATCTTCATGCCATCATGTCCCACAATCTAATCCAATATCACCACCCGCTGGCACTGGACTATTTCTTCTCATGAATGAGCGCCACTGCTCTCTGCGAACATTCCCATGCACAGCAATGACCAGGAATGTGAGACTAATCTGCAGCTGTAAGTGAAAGTGTGAGCCCGGAGGAGCCTCGATGACATCAGCCCAATCTCTAGCACTGGTGGAGGATCATACATAGCCCCACAGTGTAAAGATGAAAGGCGATCTGCTACTGCACAGGCTGAAAGTCAGATCTCATAACTCACATAATCTCCGCGTTATTAAATCCCAACTATTGGACTTACTCAAATGCGCAACAACTGCTGCAAACCCCGTAACAATTCTACACCCCAAAATACCATGTCAGCAAATTGAGATTCTGATTTGGCTTTTATCCTAAATCCTATTACAAGACTCATTAAAGAATCAATATTGGCTTGTAGGATCGCTATCTCCAACAGGTGGCGCTATAGAGTTCAAGTCCGCTTCCTGTCTGCCGAGGCAATTTGCATAGTTATTTTTCCAGAGGAAAAATAAGAAGAAGAATAAGCCTCCTTACATTGGCATGCCAGGCTTGGCTTGTCATTCTCTGCAAGGGGAAATTGAAGAAAGAAGACTGCAGTCCAGAGCCTCTCACCTAGCTAAATCAGTTCTCTTACTTTGCCCTGATGAGGGGCAAAACCCCGAAACACCGTGTCTGCGAATTGAGATTCTGATTTGGCTTACATGCTAAATCATATTGCAAGACTCGTTAAAGGGTTGATAGTGACTTGTAGGATCGCTACTTCCATAAGGTGGCACTATTGATTTCTAGTCCTCTTTTTCTCTGAATAAGCAATTTGCATATTAAATTTCCCAGAGGAGCTTTGCACAGAGAATAAGCCTCCTTACATTGGCATGCCAGGCTTGGCTTGTCACTCTCTACAAGGGAAAAAGGAGGCCCCATTTCAGAGCCTCTCACCTAGTGAACACAGTTCTCATACTTTGCCCTGATGAGGAGCAATACCCCCGAAACACTGTGTCTGCAAATTGAGATCCTGGTTTGGCTTTTATCCTAAATCATATTGCAAGATTCGTTAAAGGGTTGATTGTGACTTGTAGGATCACTGCTTGCAACAGGTGGCGCTATAGACTTCAAGTCCTCTTCCTCTCTGAAAAGACAATTTGCATATTAAATTTCCCAGAGGATCATTGCACGGCGAATAAGCCTCCTTACATTGGCATGCCAGGCTTGGCTTGTCACTCTCTACAAGGGGAAATGGAGTAATGGAGACCCCAGTACAGAGCCTCTCACCTAGCCAAATTAATTCTCATACTTTGCACTGATGATGGGCAATACCCCCGAAACACCATGTCTGCAAATTGAGATTCTCATTTGGCTTTTATCCTAAATCATATTGCAAGACTTGTTAAAGGGTTGATAGTATCTCGTAGGATCGCTGCTTCCAACAGGTGGAATATAATTCAAGTCCTCACCCTCTCTGATGAGGCAATTGGCATAAGAATTCTACGTCTTACATATCACATGTATCAGTTTTCAGGTCGGAATAAAGATTTCTCTTCTGTTTAGAATCCCTACAAAATCATCCAGAGTTTCACTGTAAAATTGACACAAATGTAACATGCAGGTTTTTTTGGCAGAAGTGCCGCCGATCTCACTCTAAACATCGCAAGGGGGAAGTCCCCAATTAATTCCGCCAAAAAATGAATTATTTGATGCAGTGACTAAAATTTGGCAAAAGTGGAAAATATCCTCAACATCCATGTGAGATTTCTCGAGGGCTGCGGTTGCTGTATCTCGCTGCAGATCTTCTGATGGAAAGTCAGTGACAATGAGGCAGAAAAAGTGCGTTCACCCTAATTCCCACCCATTGTTCCGCAGTATTCCACAGTTCCCAAAACTCTCCATCAGGGGGATAATATATGAATTTATTTTGCTTCCATGACGTCTACGACATATAAGCTGTGTACTGTCAGCGGTGACGTCCGCTGTGTGGCATTGGCAGACAATATGGAATGTGTTCCTGAGACAACCTGCTTACAGTAGATCTATCACATTAAAAAAAAACATATATTATTGTATCTATCTATTAGACCTGATGAGGCTGGTATAATTACATTTTTGAAAATCCATGTCAGAATGGCTGTATCATCCTTTACAAAAATTTAAACTCAATCTCCCCTCATCTATCCTGACAGTTTTTCAATGTCCTACCTGCAGCCGAATGTTCCCCCACTCAACATATTTGACGGCTCCTCAGTGTTCCTCCTCCCTGCTGCTGCTGAGATATCGTAGCACAAGATGTAACTGTCACTCTGGCTGAGTTGGAAGTGACAGAATACACTTTCAATCATGATTGCGCTCACTATATTTGTGGCCTCTTAAAGGGGTTGTCCACTACTTTCAATTAACCCCCCAATGTATCCCCTCGGGGCCCCTAATGAATTATGTAAATACCTTCTGTTGCCGATACTGCCTGTGAGCGGCGCTATGCCGGCGGCTGAGTCCAGGTCACGTGACCCCCAGGCTGCTGCAGCCACCGCTAATATCGGCCGACATGAACGTCAATTTCCTGACTCTGGAAGTTGACGTGACATCAGCAGGCGTGACCCAGCCTCCACAGACAGCGGTCACTCATCAAGAGTGACTGGGCTGTGGGCAGTGCTGGGGTCTGCGGGCTGTGCGGTGGGGTCTGCAGGGCTGTACGGTGGGTCGGGGGCTGTGCGAGGGATCTGCGGGCTGTGCGGGGGGTCGGCGGGCTGTGCGGGGGGTCTGCGGGCTGTGTGTGTGGGGGGTCTGCGGGCTTTGCGGGGAGTCTGCGGGCTGTGGTGGGGGGGTCTGCGCGCTGTGCGGGGGGTCTGCGGGCTGTGTGTGGGGGTCTGCGGGCTGTGTTTGTGTGTGTGTGTATATACGTATGCAAGCATCGTCCGATGGGACTACAAGTCCCATCAGGCTATACCTGCTACACTGTCAGTGAGTGACACATTAGCCAATGATGGGACAGTAGTAGTCCCATCATCCGGCTAATGTGTTGAATGTAAAAAAAAAACAAAAAAACCATAAAGAACAGACAACATATAACATACAGAAAATACATATAACATACAACACATAACATAGATTACATACTTACCAGTCACCTAATTCCCTGAAGCCCTCGTCTCCATTAATAAAAATAAAATAATAAACCAGCCTATACTTACCTTCTGCCGATGTGACCTCTCCTCATCAGCCTAGGTGCTTGCAATGTGTTAAGATGCTTCAGATTAAAGATAGAGGAGGGAGGGGTTTGGGTGTGTTTTGGAGTGGGTGTGCTTGGTGCTGGCTTACAGGGCAGTGCAATGCATCATGGAACTTGTAGTATTAGAGCACAATAACTCAGGAGAAAGGAAGTTGTCGATTAACCCCATGAGAGCTGGAGCCAGCACTGAGGATGTGCTGCTATAGCATGATATAAGGTAATATTGCTAAAATAAACACAGTGGATGTTTTGAGTGGCACATAATAGCAAGATTTATGAAGAAAAAAAAAGGTTGTAGTAGTGGACAACTTCTTTAAGATACTCACATACTGTAAATATCATGATTACACAGGTATTCTGATCTGGATTCATAGTAAGTACACCAGTCGCATCAGGTGTTGGAGATCTATTTAATAATGTATACAGTTTTGCATTCAGAGACACAATAAGGTGACACAAAGTTACGTGGATGGAGCTCAATCCCTTATCTGATTAACACTTTTGAAGATTTGACAAGTATTCAATTTCCTGTTTATGAAGGAATAATTGACACGGAATATCAATTCCGTACATTTGTTACCTGGAGACAGGTCCTGTTTAATGTGTGCAGTTCCTATAGACTCTATTGTGTGATCTCTCAGTTTCGTATGTGACTCTCTCCTGTAATACTCCACATTGTGATGATTTTCAGGGATTGACAGAATGGAGAAGACGGATAAGTTTTTTTTTTCCATCTTCTCCTCATCCGAAAAAATCGGATCACACGCTGATCAAATTTTGATGATTTTCACTGCATCACTGCAGAGCCAAGTGTCAGCAAAAGTGTTGGGTTGTGCCCACAACCTGGGCTCACAGTGCTGTGATTGGTGACTGTAGCTGCTCCATCCATGCCTGTGTAAGGGTGGTGGATTGTGCTCTCGTGTCCCTGAAGACACCAATTGTATTGTGTGTGTACTTTGTCATGCGCCTTTTGTATGTATATATATATTGTGTCATGTGAAGTATAACATGAAAATGGTGAAGCAGTGTTATAAGTAATATAAGTAATGTAATGCATAGTGTATGATATAGTTTTGTACGACAGGCAGTATAGGGATTTTACATTGGTAGTGACCATAGAGTAAGATAAATGTTAATGTTTGGGATTTGCCCACAGTGGAATGGGCTATATAGGAAAATGGTGGGGAACTTCCTGATAGTTGGAGAGTTTGAATTTGGCGTGCAATGTGCAGAGCTGCCTAAAGGGTGATCCATAGAGAGAGGAGACTGAAGGCAAGGGATAGTGAAATCCTGTATAAAGGTGACTGACGAGACAGAGTGTCATTTTGGAGTTGGGTCCTAGAAAGGATGCCGAGTGACAAGACCTCAAGCTTTCAATGCAGAAAGTAATGGGCCTTAGCAGGACTGACAGATTGGGACTAGGGCATCAGTAGTGGAAGAAAAAGGAATAGCAGAGCATGTAAGGAAACTTGCTGATCAGGACTGTAACGTTAAAGCTGTGTTGTGCCAAAGTAGGAAGAAACAATGGCTATAGAAAGCCCTGGTGTAAACTTCAGAGGAAGAAATAATGCATCATACTGTAAAGGAACATCCACAGGACTTTGTAACCGCTATCCCTTGTATATAACCTTTAAAAAGTTACCTGCCACAACTTTGCTGTCAGAATATCCAAAGCCAGGGCCTCCTTCCCTGTCCCTAATGCTAGAGGAGCCCTAGCTATCCCTGCTCCCTGGATTACTTCTGAAGGGGAAGATGCAGAAGCCATGTACTTTGCTGAACTCCTGAATCAGCCTTATATCTGTCCCCCAACCAGGGGAAGTGGGGAGAAATTGTGTATGTATATACACAAACCAAATTAACTAGGAAGGATGTACATAGAATAAATAAATATACTAATCATACAACAGACGACAGAGGGAAGCACCAAGGAGAAAAGGGAGGTAAACAAAATAGGAGAGTATTAGAATTTGCACACAGCTGGAACACCAAGCAACAGTCAAAGATCAACATTCCAGATGCCTCTACCAACAACCACCACCTCCACTCCTCATCAGGCAGTACAAGACTAACACTGGCAATCCAGATTGTCCAAGGCGAGTATAATGTATATAGGAGAGAAGAGTGGCCAATACCATTACTGAACAGGTGAAATCATCCAAGCAGGAAGGCTTCAGAGACTTTAACTTGAACAGTTTAACCCTTGCACTGCTAACAGAAACCTGCATAGTTTAATATGAAGGAGAAGTGCTTCTTATCAATGAAGGAGTATGTGGAATCAGACACTGTGGTCTTCTGGCCTCTCTCTTTTGTGGTAAACCCATGACAATACCATTCAGTGACGACTATATTTTTGAATGGTGGTCTCCCTCATTGAACTGTGGAACATCTGATCCTGGCCAGCCCACACTACCGGCTATATGCTGCCTGCATGGGTGTAAAGTCCGTGTAGCACAAGTTCACACACCCAACCAGGACCCGCAATTATATGTAATATGCTGGACCGCCCTGCACCACATTACACCTGTATGACTAGAAGACAGTGCAAATCTGTAATCAATGTGGCTCCTTTAAAGTGGATGGCGCCACAAGTCACATGAAAAGTGATAGAAGCTTTTTCACAAAACTTAACCTAAATAACAAGGAGACAAACTATCTTTCTGACGGAAGCAGAATAAATGCAGAGGAACTGGACGTAGAATCAGCGTGTGACACAGTGAAAATGAACAGAATTTAGCCATAAAAGTAAAAGACGTATTCTATGATCTCGCTCTAGAAGGAGTAGAAGAAAGACTGTTTTTAGAAAGTGTACAACTTCAAAGGACTCTTGGTACAACTGTAAGTGTGTTAACCTGGATGGAAAGCGGGTGATCACTAACACCAAAGCATTTATATTATCTCAGTACAGTAAAAGAACCAGCGAGCCTTGGCACATATAGGCAGAATGACTACGGCACATTATGGCACACATGGCATAGAAACCTGGGAAGAAAATGCAATAAAAATCAATGAAAACATAACTAGTACCCAAAATGGTACCAATAAAACCTACAGCTTTCCATGCAAAAAAAAAACAAACCCCAAAGAGCTCCAGCGCCAGAAAAAAAAAATGGAGACACAAGCCAATTTTTTTTTTTAGTTTAAAAAGTTCTGAACTTTTTAAAATTAGTAAAATCTAAAAAAAATATGTGTGATATGAATGTAATCATACTGACCTATAGAGTAATGCTGCTAGTTAATTTTTACCACACGTTGACTGAAATTTAAAAAAAGAATAATAGCAGAATTGTGGGGATTTTTTCACTATTTTACACCAGTTGGAGCTGTTTCCCATTTTTAGTCTATTATATGATAAAGTGAATATTGTTATACAAAAACTACAAGTTTGTAAGCAAAGAATAAAAAAGTTATGGCGCTTGGAAGAAGCGGAGGAAATAACCTAAAAGTGACTGACTGCACAGGGATGTATTCTTATCTGGATAAAATAACAGTTTGGGATTTTTTTCGTTAAAATCCAGAACTAGTAACTTGTTAGTAACAATGCAATCAGATTTTTTTTGTATTATTTTTTGTTATTTTTTTTATTTATTTTTTATTTCATAAAGACACTTTCATTGAATATATTTTGCATTAGAATACACGGCTATACACTGTATATACTACAGTCACATATTCGGGAATACGCAGCCATCTGTGTGTCAGTGATAGTGGCGATAGTTAAAGGGGATTCCTTACCATTGAAATTGCCCATGGCTTTGGTGGTACTTTCCAGGATCGGGAATGATATCTTCATTTCTTCTGTCACCTGACGGCTACAGCCAATTACTAACATAGCAGTCATGTGTGCATGTACGACGGGAAACCAGTGATTGGCTGCAGTGGTCAAGTCACTGATAACTTAAGACTCATTCACATGTCTGATGTTAAAGGATAGCACTCGTACATGGTAAAATCTACGGTGATTTTTCATGGAATGAGTGGTCCGCGGAAAATCACGGAGTTGTGTCCGATTTTTACTGTTTATGCAAGTCTATGTGTTCGTGAAAAAAAAATCTAACTACACTCAGATGGCCTCTAAGTGCAGTCAGATTTTCACAAACTGTCACATAGAAGAAGGTGGAGGAAAACCAATTACAATGGATCACATTGATCAAAGTCTTGTCCAAATAATCTGTCTTTTTTCTTGATCGTGAATAAGGCCTAAAACATCACCCACATGCCATCCACCAGTCACCTGGCGCTGCAGCCCATCAATGGTCAGATGACTGATGAGCAGGATGCCATCACTTTCTATCCCAGAGGAACAACCAGAGCGGCACTGCGGACACATCCAAGAGTTTCCAGTGGTGATCAATGCTTAATTCTTTATTTTACAACAATCCCTACTCTCTGCTAAAGTTCGGACAAAAAAACTCTACTAAACTTTAATATTTCATTTTTAAGTTTCTCGAAATCTTCTATCGTCGTCAGTGAATGGAAATGTTACTTGTGCAGGTGACAAAGGTGAAAATAAATCTGAAACGAGGTTCATTTCAAGCCAGAGGTTTTCCGACTCAGAGTGATAAATAACATTTACATTCAAGCAAGCAGAGATCCTACAAAGGGGGAATATCGGGAACGTTAAGTGGATGAGAAAACTTAATGTACAGATACAAAGCGTTCCCTGCAACGTTATGTTCCTACATCCAGCAGAAGCGGACACGGCAGTGCCGAGCTTATGTGCATTATTCTTTCCCAAACTGTCCCACGGAGCATGTCATCGTAAAAATGCCAGATATTTCTAGTGGATTAGGAGAATGTGAAAAATTAAAATGCCATTTAACGAGTTGACTCCATCTCCTGTGTGAACTCCTGATTCCAGGACGAGCTGATTCCTCTCCCTCCAACTTTCCCCATTTAACCCCAAAGCATTAAAGACCGAAGTGCTGCACATTTGTTAGAAATGTTCTTCGCTTTCCTGGAGGTTAGGATTAGTAATGAGCGAACAAGCTCAGATAGGTCGCTAACCGAGTGTCTCCAACATGCTTGAAAAATATGTTCGAGTCCCCACACCTCCATGTCTCCTGGCTGTTCGACAGCTGCAACGCAAGCATTGATTGGCTGTTTTTATGTCAAACAGCCGTGAGACATGCAGCCACGGGGACTCAAATATATTTTTCCAGCATGCTGAAGACACTCGGGATAGCAGATGAGCATGCTCCGATAACACCTTTTCAGATGACGTTCGCTCATCACTAGTACACTTATATTTGTGGTCAACACTAAGGACTGTCACGTGACTTATTCCTTCCAAGGACCATACTAAAGACTCAGGGACACTCATTACGGGTGGAAGAAAGATGATTCCAGCAGTTACATAGGAAAGGGATCTTTACAGTTAGAGCAGTCAGACTGTGGAATGTCCGATCACAAAAGGTAGTAATGACAGACACTATCACAACGTTTATAAAAGGGATGAACGCTTTTATTACAACAAATGGTTATAAATAATCTAGTGGTAGAGAATGTAAAACTGGTGGAGAAAGGGTGAACTGGACCTGAGACTTTTTTCAACCTACAGTAGGGTAAAAAAAAGCATTTAGTCAGCTACCGATTGTGCAAGTTCTCCCACTTAAAAAGATGAGAGAGGCCTGTAATTGACATCATACGTTGACCACAACTATGAGAGTCAAAATGAGAAAACAAATCTAGAAAATCACTTTGACTGATTTGGCAAGATTTATTTTGCAAATTATGGTGGAAAATAAGTATTTGGTCACCTAAAAACTTGCAAGATTTCGGGCTGTCACAGACCTGTAACTTCTTCTTTAAGAGGCTCCTCTGTCCTCCACTCATTACCTGTAGTAATGGCACTTGTTTGACCTTGTTTTCAGTATAAAAGACACCTGTCCACAACCCCAAACAGTCACACTCCAAACTCCACTATGGTGAAGACCAAAGAGCTCTCAAAGGACACCAGAAACAAAATTGTTGCCCTGCGACAGGCTGGGAAGACTGAATATGCAATAGACAAGCAGCTTGGTGTGATCAACTGTGGGAGCACAATAATAAGAAAATGGAAGACATACAAGACCACTGATAATCTCCCTCGATCTGGGGCTCCACGCAAGATCTCACCCCGTGATATCAAAATGATCACAAGAATGGTGAGCAAAAATCCCACAACCACACGGGGTGACCTAGTGAATGACCTACATAGAGCTGAGACCACCGTAACAAAGGCTACCGTCAGTAACACACTAGGCCACCAGGGACTCAGATCTTGCAGTGCCAGACGTGTCCCCTTGCTTAAGCCAGTACATGTCCGGGCCCGTCTGAAGTTTGCTAGAGAGCATTTGGATTATCAAGAAGAGTATTGGGAGAATGTCATATGGTCTGATGAAACTAAAGTAGAACTGTTTGGTAGAAACAAAACTCGTGTTTGGAGGAGACAGAATGCTTAGTTGCATCCAAAGAACGCCATACCTACTGTGAAGCATGGGGGTGGCAACATCATGCTTTGGGGCTGTTTCTCTGCAAAGGGACCAGGATGACTGATTCATGTACATGAAAGAATGAATGGGGCCATGTATCGTGGGATTTTGAGTGCAAACCTTCCATTAGCAAGGGCATTAAAGATGAAATGTGGATGGATCTTTCAGCATGATAATGATCCCAAGCACACCGATAGGGCAACGAAAGAGTGGCTTCGCAAGAAGCATATGTAGGTCCTGGAGTGGCCTAACCAGTCTCCAGATCTCAACTCCATAGAAAACCTTTGGAGAAAGTTGAAAGTCCGTGTTGCCCAGGGAAAGGCCCAAAACATCACTGCTCTAGAGGAGATCTCCATGGAGGAATGGGCCAACATACCACCAACAGTGTGTGCCAACCTTGTGAAGACTTACAGAAAACGTTTGACCTCTGTCATTGCAAACAAAGGATAAATAACAAAATATTGAGATGAACTTTTGTTAATGACCAAATACTTATTTTCCACCATAATTTGTAAAATAAATCTTGCCAAATCAGACAATGTGATTTTCTGGATTTGTTTTCTCATTTTGACTCTCATAGTTGTGGTCTGCCTATGATGTCAATTACAGGCCTCTCTTACCTTTTTAAGTGGGATAACTGCACAATTGGTGGCTGACTAAATACTTTTATAACTATGTACTTTTTACATAGAAATTCACGTTTATCCTTATGACCATTTTCCGGACTCTTTTTCAGATAGCTTTCAGAGCACATGTGCTACAAATCAGCCTGAAATAAATATGTGAAGATGCCCTTATGGGATGCCATATTTAACAACTGTAAATAACCAGTGAGCACTGAGTTTTTTTGAGGAGATGACAGTTGGTGCTCATCAAGTTCTGTAGAGAACTGTAATGTCTCCGCCTCTGGCTCCTCCCTTCTCCATAGAATTTTAGAAGCACCAACTGTCATCTCCTATTTCAGTAATGGGGAAATCTGTCTTCACAGATTTTACCCATAAATTGAGAACAAATTAATACAGGAGGAGAAATAAGCAGATTTCTCGAATAAGATATATTACAAAGTTGTTTATTTTCGTGTGTAATATTGATATACAAAATAAAAACGAATTAAAGGATTCCTTCTTAATTACAATATGAACATTGAGTGTCCCCCTCACCCCCGGAGCTTTTTCCGTTTTTTCGTTTTCGTTTTTCGCTCCCCTCCTTCCCAAAGCCATAACTTTTTTATTTTTCCGTCCATATGGCCATGTGAGGGCTTATTTTTTTGCGGGACGAGATGTACTTTTGAACGATACCATTGTTTTTACCATGCTGTGTAACAGAAAACGGGAAAAAAATTCCAAGTGTGATGAAATTGCAAAAAAAGTGCAATCTCACACTTGTTTTTTGTTTGGCTTTTTTGCTAGGTTCACCAAATGCTAAAACTGACCTGCCATTATGATTCTCCAGGTCATTACGAGTTCTTAGACACCTAACATGTCTAGGTTATTTTTTATCTAAGTGGTGAAAAAAAATTCCAAAGTTTGCTAAAAAAAATAAAAAATAAATAAAAAAAATTGCGTGATTTTCCGATACCCGTAGCGTCTCCTATTTTCATGATCTGGGGTCGGGTGAGGGCTTATTTTTTGCGTGCCAAGCTGGCGTTTTTAATGATACCATTTTGGTGTAGATACGTTCTTTTGATCACCCGTTATTGCATTTTAATGCAATGTTGCGGTGACCAAAAAAACGTAATTTTGGCGTTTTGATTTTTTTTCTCGCTACGCCATTTAGCGGTCAGGTTAATCCTTTGTTTTTATTGATAGATCAAGCGATTCTGAATGCGGCGATACCAAATATGTGTAGGTTTGATTTTTTTTTTAATAGTTTTATTTTGATTGGGGCGAAAGGGGGGTGATTTGAACTTTTATATATTTTTTATTTTTTTTATATTTTTAACCACTTTTTTTTTTTAATTTTGGCATGCTTCAATAGCCTCCATAGGAGGCTAGAAGCATGCACAACTCGATCGGCTCTGCTACATAGAGGTAACATACAGATCACCTCTATGTAGCAGAAAGGCAGGTGTACTTTGAGCGCCGACCACTGGGTGGCGCTCAAAGCAATCGGCCATCAACAACCATAGAGGTCTCAAGGAGACCTCTGGTTGTTATGGCAATGCACCGCTGACCCCCGATCATGTGACGGGGGTCAGCAGTGCGAGCACCTCCGGCCGCGCGGCCGGGAGCGCTAGTTAAATGCCGCTGTCAGCGCTTGACGGCGGCATTTAACTAGTTAATAGGCGCGGGCGGATCGCGATTCCGCTCGCGCTCATTGCGCGCACATGTCAGCTGTACAAAACAGCTGATATGTCGCGGCTTTAAGGTGGGTTCGCCGCCGGAGCCCACCTTAAAGCAGGGGATCTGCCAACTGACGTACTATTCCGTCAGCTGGCAGAAAGGGGTTAAAGTTTTTTACTCCACACTAGTAACATAATTCTTTTTCTCTGGTGAATCACTGGAAATTCTTCAATACCATGAGGATCCCTTTATCCGCATTTCCTGCATACTTTCAGATTTTCAAGATGAAATGTAATTTTTTTTCATTAGTTTTACTTTTATACAACTGTAACCTACCTCAATATTTTCAGAGGCTGTGATCCCGGAAAAATGTAGCTAGGGAATCGTTAAAAAATATGTTAAACAAGCCTTTAGTATAATTTTGTAAATCACGCGAATATGTGTTTGGATATAAGGCTGGTTGGTATGATTGATAAGGCAGCAATTCCCAGTAGATGAAGCTCTAGAATTTAATTTTTCAAAGCCAGTGTTCAAGGATATGGACACATTTGGGTCATTTTTTATACTAAAACGCACATTATTTTTTTTTATTCATATTGCATTAAAAATATTTGACAGTTTAATTTATATAACATCTATTACTGTTAGAAATCAGCCAACAGTCAAATTTGTGTCAAATTTTTAGGAATTCAGTGAACCCCCAATTCGGTCCACCTAAAATGACTACAGAGGGATCATATGACCTTTGGTGCGGCTGCTCGGACATCCCCATAATGCCTTGTAGCTATCACATCACATGATATAGCACAGCCAATTAGCAGGGATTATCATAGCCTGTATAAAAGCCGAGAAAGGGAATTCAGTAGCCATTTCATGATGAATCTGGACACTGAAAGAATATCACAGCTTAGCTATAGAGATAGGGAGAGAAAGTAATTACCATTACATATAGTGTGTGACAGTACTGCAGTGAAAAATGGTTACCATCCTTTTATTCATAGCTGTATATGTTGAGATCACTTTGATATTACCAAGGTTGGGTTTTTGTTAAAGAGTTTGAAAGGGGTGGGATACAGTCCTAGTAGTCACCAAAGTGTTGCACATATCTGCTCAGGACAATTGCTATACTTGCAATTAATTTTTTCCTTATGGTTCCTTTATCAGTTATTGGGACCTATTAGGAGGAGCCATTTTAATATGTATTACTTAGTATAAAGTTCTAACAAAAACAATAAAAAGTATTACAAAAAAGTTTTACAAATATTAACAAAATAAAAAAAACATAAATGTTCCTGTTGCTAATACAAAGTAAATAAAAAAAAACATTTTTGGTATTGTCACATTGGTAAAAGACTGATCTATGAAAGTATAAACTGAATTAACCCATAAGGTGAAAGGCAAAAACAAATGAAATAGAAAGAGATTAAATTGTTGTAAGTGCCGTAAAATGGTATCAGCAAAAACTGCAGCTTGCCACACAAAAAAAGAACACACGGCTCAATTGATGAAAATATAAAAACATTATGGGTCTCAGAAAACCAATTCTTCTCCTCAATTTTTTTTACTAATTTGTTTTACAAAGTTCTGATTTTTATTAACCACTAACGTAAAAAAAAACTTAGAAGTTTTGTATTGCCATAATCGTAATGAGTCTGACGATTGCTGGGTCATTTTAATGCACACTAAACTCCCATAATGCAGAACCCCTTAGTGGAATTACTTTTTTTTCCTCATTTCACCGCATTTGGAACTTTTTCCCCATTTTTAACACTATATATGGTAAGGTAAATTATCTCATTCCAAACTGAAATATGTCCTGTAAAAATCAAGCTATGGAAACTGTTATGACCCCAATGGCGAGGGTCTCAGAGGTACGTGGAAGTCTGCAGAATACAAAAATCCAGCTCATAGGGCAGTGGTAACTGGGTTGACCATATATCTACTCCTAACGCCAACACTAGAAGTAGCCGGGGATCATTCCTATGTTGATTCTAGATGACACGCTCCAGCCGGAGAATCTAGCTACCCCTAGTAGAGGAAAACAAAAGACCTTTCTTGCCTCCAGAGAAGGGGACCCCAAAGCTGGATAGAAGCCCCCCACAAATAATAACGGTGAGGTAAGAGGAAATGACAAACACAGAAATGAACCAGGTTTAGCACAGAGAGGCCCGCTTACTGATAGCAGAATAAAGAAAGGTAACTTATATGGTCAACAAAAACCCTATCAAAATCCACACTGGAAATTCAAGAACCCCCGAACCGTCTAACGGTCCGGGGGGAGAACACCAGCCCCCTAGAGCTTCCAGCAAAGGTCAGGATATAGATTTGGAACAAGCTGGACAAAAATACAAAACCAAAACAAATAGCAAAAAGCAAAAGGCAGACTTAGCTGATATAACTGGAACCAGGATCAGTAGACAAGAGCACAGCAGACTAGCTCTGATAACTACGTTGCCAGGCATTGAACTGAAGGTCTAGGGAGCTTATATAGCAACACCCCTAACTAACGACCCAGGTGCGGATAAAAGGAATGACAGAAAAACCAGAGTCAAAAAACTAGTAACCACTAGAGGGAGCAAAAAGCAAATTCACAACAGTACCCCCCCCTTAGTGAGGGGTCACCGAACCCTCACCACGACCACCAGGGCGATCAGGATGAGCGGCATGAAAGGCACGAACTAAATCGGCCGCATGAACATCAGAGGCGACCACCCAGGAATTATCCTCCTGACCATAGCCCTTCCACTTGACCAGGTACTGAAGCCTCCGCCTGGAGAGGCGAGAATCCAAGATCTTCTCCACCACGTACTCCAACTCGCCCTCAACCAACACCGGAGCAGGAGGCTCAGCAGAAGGAACTACAGGCACAATGTACCGCCGCAACAAGGACCTATGAAATACATTGTGAATAGCAAACGACACAGGAAGATCCAGACGAAAAGATACAGGATTAAGGATTTCCAATATCTTGTAAGGCCCAATAAAACGAGGTTTAAATTTGGGAGAGGAGACCTTCATAGGAACAAAGCGGGAAGAAAGCCATACCAAATCCCCAACGCGTAGTCGGGGACCCACACCGCGGCGGCGGTTGGCAAAGCGCTGAGCCCTCTCCTGTGACAACTTCAAGTTGTCCACCACATGATTCCAGATCCGCTGCAACCTATCTACCACAGAATCCACCCCAGGACAGTCAGAAGGCTCCACATGACCCGAAGAAAAGCGAGGATGGAAACCAGAGTTGCAGAAAAAAGGCGAAACCAAGGTGGCGGAACTAGCCCGATTATTAAGGGCAAACTCAGCCAACGGCAAGAATGTCACCCAATTGTCCTGATCAGCAGAGACAAAACACCTCAAATAAGCCTCCAAAGTCTGATTGGTTCGCTCCGTCTGTCCATTAGTCTGAGGATGGAAAGCAGACGAAAACGACAAATCAATGCCCATCCTACTACAAAAGGATCGCCAGAACCTAGAAACGAACTGGGATCCTCTGTCTGACACAATATTCTCAGGGATGCCGTGCAAACGAACCACGTTCTGGAAAAACACAGGAACCAGATCGGAAGAGGAAGGCAGCTTAGGCAAAGGAACCAAATGGACCATCTTGGAGAAGCGATCACATATCACCCAGATAACGGACATGCCCTGAGATAGCGGAAGATCAGAAATGAAATCCATGGAGATATGTGTCCAAGGTCTCTTCGGGACAGGCAAGGGCAAGAGCAAACCGCTGGCACGAGAACAGCAAGGCTTAGCTCGAGCACAAGTCCCACAGGACTGCACAAATGACCGCACATCCCTTGACAAGGAAGGCCACCAAAAGGACCTGGCCACCAGATCTCTGGTGCCAAAAATTCCCGGGTGACCTGCCAACACCGAGGAATGAACCTCGGAAATGACTCTGCTGGTCCATTTATCCGGGACAAACAGTCTGTCAGGTGGACAAGACTCAGGCCTATCAGCCTGAAATCTCTGCAACACACGTCGCAGATCCGGAGAAATAGCTGACAAGATAACTCCATCTTTAAGAATACCAACAGGATCAGCGACTCCAGGAGCATCAGGCACAAAGCTCCTAGAAAGAGCATCGGCCTTCACATTCTTTGAACCTGGTAAATACGAGACAACAAAATCAAAGCGGGAGAAAAACAATGACCAGCGGGCCTGTCTCGGATTAAGGCGTTTAGCAGACTCGAGATACATCAGATTTTTGTGATCAGTCAAGACCACCACACGATGCTTAGCACCCTCGAGCCAATGACGCCACTCCTCAAATGCCCATTTCATGGCCAACAACTCCCGATTGCCCACATCATAATTTCGCTCGGCAGGCGAAAACTTCCTGGAGAAAAAGGCACAAGGTTTCATAACAGAGCAACCAGGGCCTCTCTGCGACAAAACGGCCCCTGCTCCAATCTCTGAAGCATCCACCTCAACCTGAAAGGGAAGTGAGACATCGGGCTGGCACAAAACAGGCGCCGAAGTAAACCGGCGCTTCAACTCCTGGAAAGCCTCCACGGCAGCAGGAGCCCAGTTAGCTACATCGGAGCCCTTCTTGGTCATATCCGTCAACGGTTTCACAATGCTAGAAAAATTAGCGATAAAACGACGGTAGAAGTTAGCGAAACCCAAGAACTTCTGAAGACTCTTAACCGACGAGGGCTGAGTCCAATCAAGAATAGCTCGGACCTTGACTGGGTCCATCTCCACAGCAGAAGGGGAAAAAATGAACCCCAAAAAGGGAACCTTCTGTACACCAAAGAGACACTTTGAGCCCTTGACAAACAAAGAATTTTCACGCAAAATTTTAAAGACCAACCTGACCTGCTCCACATGCGAATCCCAATCATCAGAAAAAACCAAAATATCATCCAGATAAACAATCAAAAATTTATCCAGATACTTCCGGAAAATGTCATGCATAAAGGACTGAAAAACTGAAGGCGCATTGGAGAGCCCAAAAGGCATCACCAAGTACTCAAAATGACCTTCGGGCGTATTGAATGCGGTTTTCCATTCATCACCTTGCTTAATGCGCACAAGGTTGTACGCACCACGAAGGTCTATCTTGGTGAACCACTTGGCACCTTTAATCCGGGCAAACAAGTCAGACAACAGCGGTAAAGGATACTGAAATTTGACAGTGATCTTATTTAAAAGCCGATAATCAATACAAGGTCTCAAAGATCCGTCCTTTTTTGCCACAAAAAAGAATCCCGCACCAAGGGGGGAAGAAGACGGACGAATATGTCCTTTCTCCCGAGACTCCTTGATATATGAACGCATAGCGGTATGTTCAGGTACCGACAGATTAAACAGTCTTCCCTTAGGAAACTTACTGCCTGGGATCAAATCTATAGCACAGTCACAGTCCCTATGAGGAGGCAGTGCACTGGACTCAGACTCACTGAAGACATCCTGATAATCAGACAAATACTCCGGAACTTCCGAAGGCGTAGAAGAAGCAATAGACACAGGCAGGGAATCCCCATGAATACCACGACAGCCCCAACTTGAGACTGACATAGCCTTCCAGTCCAGGACTGGATTATGGGTCTGTAACCATGGCAGCCCTAAAACAACCAAATCATGCATTTTATGTAAAACCAGGAAACGTATCACCTCGCGGTGTTCAGGAGTCATGCACATGATAACCTGTGTCCAATACTGCGGTTTATTTGCTGCCAATGGCGTAGCATCAATACCCCTAAGAGGAATAGGATTTTCTAATGGTTCAAGAGTAAAACCACAGTGCTTAGCAAATGACAGATCCATAAGACTCAGGGCAGCACCTGAATCTACAAACGCCATGACAGGATAAGACGACAGTGAGCAAATCAAAGTTACAGACAGAATAAATTTAGGTTGCAAATTACCAACGGTGACAGGACTAACAACCTTAGCTATACGTTTAGAGCATGCTGAGATAACATGTGTAGAATCACCACAGTAGTAGCACAAGCCATTCCGGCGTCTATGAATTTTCCGCTCATTTCTAGTCAGGATTCTATCACATTGCATTAAATCAGGTGTCTGTTCAGACAACACCATGAGGGAATTTGCGGTTTTTCTATCACATTGCACCGAATTAGGTGTCTGTTCAGACAACACCATGAGGGAATTTGCGGTTTTGCGCTCCCGCAACCGCCGGTCAATTTGAATAGCCAGTGCCATAGTATCATTGAGACCTGTGGGAATGGGAAAACCCACCATAACATTCTTAATGGCTTCAGATAGGCCATTTCTAAAATTAGCGGCCAGTGCACACTCGTTCCAATGTGTCAGCACGGACCATTTCCGAAATTTTTGGCAATACACTTCAGCCTCGTCCTGCCCCTGAGACATAGCCAGCAAGGCCTTTTCTGCCTGAATCTCAAGATTGGGTTCCTCATAAAGTAAACCGAGCGCCAGAAAAAACGCATCAATATCAGCCAATGCCGGATCTCCTGGCGCCAGCGAAAAAGCCCAATCCTGAGGGTCGCCCCGTAAGAACGAAATAACTATTTTTACTTGCTGAGCAGAGTCTCCAGATGAACAGGGTCTCAGGGACAAAAACAATTTACAATTATTCACAAAATTCCTAAACTTAAACCTGTCTCCGGAAAACAGTTCAGGAATCGGTATTTTAGGTTCTGACCTAGGATTTCTGATAACATAGTCTTGTATGCCCTGCACACGAGTAGCCAGCTGGTCCACACTTGTAATCAAGGTCTGGACATTCATGTCTGCAGCAAGCATAGCCACTCTGAGCTAAAGGGGAAGAAGAAAGAAAAAAAAAAAAACTCAGAATCTTCTTTCTTATAATCCCTCTTCTGCAACGCATTAAACATTTAATACTGGCCTGGCAAACTGTTATGACCCCAATGGCGAGGGTCTCAGAGGTACGTGGAAGTCTGCAGAATACAAAAATCCAGCTCATAGGGCAGTGGTAACTGGGTTGACCATATATCTACTCCTAACGCCAACACTAGAAGTAGCCGGGGATCATTCCTACGTTGATTCTAGATGACACGCTCCAGCCGGAGAATCTAGCTACCCCTAGTAGAGGAAAACAAAAGACCTTTCTTGCCTCCAGAGAAGGGGACCCCAAAGCTGGATAGAAGCCCCCCACAAATAATAACGGTGAGGTAAGAGGAAATGACAAACACAGAAATGAACCAGGTTTAGCACAGAGAGGCCCGCTTACTGATAGCAGAATAAAGAAAGGTAACTTATATGGTCAACAAAAACCCTATCAAAATCCACACTGGAAATTCAAGAACCCCCGAACCGTCTAACGGTCCGGGGGGAGAACACCAGCCCCCTAGAGCTTCCAGCAAAGGTCAGGATATAGATTTGGAACAAGCTGGACAAAAATACAAAACCAAAACAAATAGCAAAAAGCAAAAGGCAGACTTAGCTGATATAACTGGAACCAGGATCAGTAGACAAGAGCACAGCAGACTAGCTCTGATAACTACGTTGCCAGGCATTGAACTGAAGGTCTAGGGAGCTTATATAGCAACACCCCTAACTAACGACCCAGGTGCGGATAAAAGGAATGACAGAAAAACCAGAGTCAAAAAACTAGTAACCACTAGAGGGAGCAAAAAGCAAATTCACAACAGGAAACCAAAAAAGCTATGGTTCTTGGAAAATGGGGATTTTAAAACAAAAGCCAAAAACAAAGTAAAAATTGGCTGTGGCAGGAAAGGGAAAGCCATATTGTATGCACACATTATAGACTTCTCCAACAGAGACCAGGGTTTGAAAGAGGAGGTGCATACAGTCCCCTATCTGTCTGTATACTGTTACTATCCTGACTCTCTAATACAACAGAGCTGTCATTAAAGAGATGTTCTAACGTTATTAAACTTCTTAAACAACATCAAAATAAGTAAGTTTGCAATTGACTTGACATTTCCATCTGCTTTCATTCTCCTGCTGTGAGAGCTTTTATCTTACATAGTGTACAGCTGTTTTCCAAGTGGCCGAGAATATGCAATAGTTACAGTCTAAGAGAGCAGTTAACACATAACATCCTAGTCAGCTCTCTCCAGCCAATTGATTTCTATACAGTAGTTAGCTGCTCACCTCCCTCCCCATCCCTCTTATCTCATGATAGGTCTCTTATTGCTCCTGCATAATTATAATCCCCGACAAACAGCATCAGCGTCCGTCAGTTTCCAGAACAGCTCAAATCACAACTCTCACTTTCCTGAGCTGTGTGCTTGTTCAAATGCACTGTTATATTTGTATGCAAACATAGTGATACCAGTGTAGACTCAGAACAAACACTGACTGCCTGTTAATGTGTTGTAGCACGGTGAAGCTGCTGACCATACATGTCACTCAAGTGAGGACACCTGACCCCTCAAGCAACCATGAATTAAGGAGATCTGGTCAAGAGATAGCTTCAGAATGCCGCTTTAAATAATTGTCTCTGGTGACCTTGTCCCAGTCTACACAGTAAAGCTAAGAAGTGTCAGCCTATGGTGTGTGTTCTAGAGACCAATTGGAAAACTTCAATATAATCGCAAAAAAGTTATTAAAAAAGAAAAACCTTCTCTGTAAGATTGCAGTCTTACTTTATAAATGATTCCTGAACCACAATAGCAAATTACAGCAGAGCTGTAGGCCCCCTTGATGATTTGTGGGGGCTGCATATTTAGGAGCTATTCTATGTTTATCCATTACTAACACATGGAAGTGATTACTGTCTTCAATTTCGGATTTTCAATACACCGTAATAATCTCATCAAGGGGAACACATTGTGTTGTGTTACAGCAGGTTTTCGGGGTTTTCTTTTGTACACTACTGTGTTTAGTTCTTCTGCCAGCCACATAACTCTCTAGCCAAAGTCATTTTTTATATGCTTATTTAGCAAGATCCATAATTTGAGTTGATCATTTTCAAAGCTTCGAGAGTAGACCCATGCATGTATCAAGTCTCCGTCGGTGTTGTCATCACATTTCGGGAATGAGGAATAGTCGTCCCAGATTGGGAATACGCTGTTTATATGTGAGTATAGGAATACATACATTTTATAGTGCACAGTGCGGGTTTACATTTACATTTCATTTTGCTGTTTAGAGACCAATTACGGAATTGTAAAATTGATGGGCGAACCTTAAGACAGGCCATTAATACCAAATTAGTGGGTGGTTTAACTCACGGCACAGCAGCCTAGCTATTAGCTGACCATCTCCTTCCTTATTCACAGCTTCTTACATTTGATAGAGGCAGTGACTGGTATTACCGCTTAGAGCAGTTCAGCCCTACTTAAAGGGATTAAAAAAACCTATAAAGTTGTCCACATGGCAAAATGGGACATCGCCTTAAGCCTAAACAACCAACCCAGAAAAATACAGATCTATGGAAATAATATTACATCCTCTAAAATTTGGTCAAATAAATATAAGATATAAGTATAAGAATTTAATGACCCAAGATCCAATAATACAAGGGGATAAATTCAAGTAAATATAAATTTTATTACGCAAAAATAGCAAAAGGAACAAATAAACAACACGTAATAAGGTAAGGTAGAACACACATTTAGCAGTTAAAAATTAATAACCGATGCCAACAAAACATATAGATGGTAATAATGAGGCATCGGGAATTAAAAACAAGTGTCTCACTACAAAAACCTGCACCGGGTACTAAATGTCCACAAGGGGTATGCAAACAAGGTGAGAATAGCACCAGCTACCAACGGCTAGCCTGCAGATGCCCCAGTATGAAGCAAGCATTGAAAAAATAGATTAAGCCACATAGTATAATAAGGATATAGATATACCTGGTCAAAAACCACAAACTAGCATCAAAGCTAAGGTAATCCCAAACATAAAAGTGCTCAAATGACAAAATAATAAAAGGCAGCTTTACCTTGGGACATGATGTAAGCCACGTGCGGGAGGTAGGAGTGAGACAAACTAGAGTCTCGACGCACATTTCATTGCCATGGGCTCCTGTCACCCGCTGCTCCACCGCTCTGCTCCGCTGGCACTGGGCAGGCCCCCCTGACTCACGGGCCTCATAGCAGCTGCGCAGTGTGCCGCTTTTAGTGACACGCCACTGGCTGGGGGTTCCTGTGGCTGCGGGAGCCTTAGGCAGCTGCCCACCATGTATGCCAGCAGATGTCAGTGACCGGAGAATCCTCCAGGTGTGCTAGTCCGACCCTGACCCTGAGACATACCCAGACTGGTAAATGTGGAATTCCAGCCCAGCAGAAATATTCCACCCGAAATTCTGCAAGCAATTTCTCCATGTTTATCAGTGCACCTCCACCAGTGTCTTTTGGGCTGAACTGGGAAGATCTTTCTACATTTAGTCCAGAAGAGGGTGCTGTCATTCTGGGCCCACCTACTTAGTAGCAGCCCGAGTGCTTATCACCATAAATCCTTAATACATATAGGTGGTCTAAATGATCCAGGACACCAGGAACAGCTCATCTAAACCAGGCCCCCAGGAACAGCTCACCCAAACCAAGCGCCCTGGAACAGCTCAATCAAACCAGACACACTTGACTAGCTCTCCTGTTGTGATTTTGCTTTTTGCTCCCTCTAGTGGTCATTAGTGATTTGACTCTGGAGCTTCTGTCTTTTCCTATATCCTCACCTGGGCCGTTAGTTCAGGGGCGTTGCTATATAAGCTCCCTGGACCTTCAGTTTAATGCCTGGCATCGTTGAAATCAGAGCTAATATGTTGTGCTCTTGTCCTATGATCCTGGTTCCTGTATTTCAAGCTAAGTCTGCTTCCTTGCTTTTTGCTTTTGTTTTGTTTGGTATTTTTGTCCAGCTTGTTCCAATCTGTATCCTGACCTTTGCTGGAAGCTCTAGGGGGCTGGTGTTCTCCCCCCGGACCGTTAGACGGTTCGGGGGTTCTTGAATCTCCAGCGTGGATTTTTATAGGGTTTTTGTTGACCAGATAAGTTATCTTGCTATATTCTGCTATTAGTAAGCTGGCCTCTCTTTGCTGAACCTGGTTCATTTCTGTGTTTGTCATTTCCTCTTACCTCACCGTTATTATTTGTGGGGGGCTTGTATCTTGCTTTGGGGTCCCTTTCTCTGGAGGCAAGAGAGGTCTTTGTTTTCTTCTCCTAGGGGTAGTTAGATTCTCCGGCTGGCGCGAGTCATCTAGCGTTCACCGTAGGCATGATCCCCGGCTACTTCTAGTGTTGGCGTTAGGAGTAGCTATTTGGTCAACCCAGTTACCACAGCCCTATGAGCTGGATTTTTGAATCTCGCAGACTTACACGTTCCTCTGAGACCCTGTCCACTGGGGTCATAACAGTATGCCAGGCCAGTATTAAATGTTTAATGCATTGCAGAAGTGGGATTATAAGAAAGAAAATTTTGAGTTTTTTTTTTCCCTCTCATTTTTTTTTTTTTTTTTTTTTCTTTTCCCCTTTACCTCAGAGTGGCTTAAGCTTGCTGCAGACATGAATGTCCAGACCTTGATTACAAGTGTGGACCAGCTTGCCGCTCGTGTGCAGGGTATACAAGATTATGTTACCAGAAATCCTAGGTCTGAACCCAAGATTCCGATTCCTGAACTGTTTTCAGGAGACCGATTTAAGTTTAGGAATTTCAGGAATAATTGTAAATTGTTTTTGTCCCTGAAACCTTGTTCGTCTGGAGACTCTGCTCAACAAGTAAAAATTGTTATTTCATTCTTACGGGGTGACCCTCAAGATTGGGCTTTTTCGTTGGCGCCAGGAGATCCGGCATTGGCTGATATTGATGCGTTTTTCCTGGCGCTCGGTTTACTTTATGAGGAACCCAATCTTGAGATTCAGGCAGAGAAAGCCTTGCTGGCTATGTCTCAGGGCCAGGACGAGGCTGAGGTGTATTGCCAAAAATTTCGGAAATGGACCGTGCTGACACATTGGAACGAGTGTACACTGGCCGCTAATTTTAGAAATGGCCTTTCTGAGGCCATTAAGAATGTTATGGTGGGTTTTCCCATTCCCACAGGTCTGAATGATACCATGTCCCTGGCTATTCAAATTGACCGGCGGTTGCGGGAGCGCAAAACCGCAAATTCCCTCATGGTGTTGTCTGAACGGACACCTGATTTGATGCAATGTGATAGAATCCTGACTAGAAATGAGAGGAAAATTCATAGACGCCGGAATGGCTTGTGCTACTACTGTGGTGATTCTACACATGTTATCTCAGCATGCTCTAAACGTATATCTAAGGTTGATAGTCCTGTCACCGTTGGTAATTTGCATCCTAAGTTTATTCTGTCTGTAACTTTGATTTGCTCACTGTCATCTTATCCTGTCATGGCGTTTGTAGATTCAGGTGCTGCCCTGAGTCTTATGGATCTCTCATTTGCTAAGCGCTGTGGTTTTATTCTTGAACCATTAGAAAATCCTATCCCTCTTAGGGGTATTGATGCTACGCCATTAGCAGAAAATAAACCGCAGTATTGGACACAGGTTACCATGTGCATGACTCCTGAACACCGCGAGGTGATACGTTTTCTCGTTCTACATAAAATGCATGATTTGGTTGTTTTGGGGCTGCCATGGTTACAGACCCATAATCCAGTCCTTGACTGGAAGGCTATGTCAGTGTCTAGTTGGGGCTGTCGTGGTATTCATGAGGATTCCCTGCCTGTGTCTATTGCTTCTTCTATGCCTTCGGAAGTTCCGGAGTATTTGTCTGATTATCAGGATGTCTTTAGCGAGTCCAGGTCCAGTGCATTGCCTCCTCATAGGGAATGTGACTGTGCAATAGATTTGATTCCAGGCAGTAAATTTCCTAAGGGAAGACTGTTTAATCTGTCGATACCTGAACATACCGCTATGCGTTCATATATCAAGGAGTCTCTGGAGAAAGGACACATCCGTCCGTCTTCTTCCCCTCTTGGTGCGGGATTCTTTTTTGTGGCTAAAAAGGACGGATCTTTGAGGCCTTGTATTGACTATCGGCTTTTAAATAAGATCACTGTCAAATTTCAGTATCCTTTGCCGCTGTTGTCTGACTTGTTTGCCCGGATTAAAGGTGCCAAGTGGTTTACCAAGATAGACCTTCGTGGTGCGTACAACCTTGTGTGCATTAAGCAAGGGGATGAATGGAAAACCGCATTCAATACGCCCGAAGGTCATTTTGAGTACTTGGTGATGCCTTTTGGGCTCTCTAATGCCCCTTCAGTTTTTCAGTCCTTTATGCATGACATTTTCCGGAACTATCTGGATAAATTTTTGATCGTTTATCTGGATGATATTCTGGTTTTTTCTGATAATTGGGACTCGCATGTGGAGCAGGTCAGGATGGTCTTTAAAATTTTGCGTGAAAATTCTTTGTTTGTCAAGGGCTCAAAGTGTCTTTTTGGTGTACAGAAGGTTCCCTTTTTGGGGTTCATTTTTTCCCCTTCTGCTGTGGAGATGGACCCAGTCAAGGTCCGAGCTATTCTTGATTGGACTCAGCCCTCGTCAGTTAAGAGTCTTCAGAAGTTCTTGGGTTTCGCTAACTTCTACCGTCGTTTTATCGCTAACTTTTCTAGCATTGTGAAACCTTTGACGGATATGACCAAGAAGGGCTCCGATGTGGTTAATTGGGCTCCTGCTGCCGTGGAGGCTTTCCAGGAGTTGAAACGTCGGTTTACTTCGGCGCCTGTTTTGTGCCAGCCTGATGTCTCGCTTCCCTTTCAGGTTGAGGTGGATGCTTCAGAGATTGGAGCAGGGGCCGTTTTGTCGCAGAGAGGCCCTGGTTGCTCTGTTATGAGACCTTGCGCCTTTTTCTCTAGGAAGTTTTCGCCTGCGGAGCGAAATTATGATGTGGGCAATCGGGAGTTGTTGGCCATGAAATGGGCATTTGAGGAGTGGCGTCATTGGCTCGAGGGTGCTAAGCATCGTGTGGTGGTCTTGACTGATCACAAAAATCTGATGTATCTCGAGTCTGCTAAACGCCTGAATCCTAGACAGGCCCGCTGGTCATTGTTTTTCTCCCGTTTTGACTTTGTTGTCTCGTATTTACCAGGTTCAAAAAATGTGAAGGCCGATGCTCTTTCCAGGAGCTTTGTGCCTGATGCTCCTGGAGTCGCTGAACCTGTTGGTATTCTTAAGGATGGTATTATCTTGTCAGCTATTTCTCCAGATCTGCGACGTGTGTTGCAGAGATTTCAGGCTGATAGGCCTGATTCTTGTCCACCTGACAGACTGTTTGTGCCTGATAAGTGGACCAGCAGAGTCATTTCCGAGGTTCATTCCTCGGTGTTGGCAGGTCACCCAGGAATTTTTGGCACCAGAGATCTGGTGGCCAGATCCTTTTGGTGGCCTTCCTTGTCTAGGGATGTGCGGTCATTTGTACAGTCCTGTGGGACTTGTGCTCGAGCTAAGCCTTGCTGTTCTCGTGCCAGCGGGTTGCTCTTGCCCTTGCCTGTCCCTAAGAGACCTTGGACACATATCTCCATGGATTTCATTTCTGATCTTCCGGTGTCTCAAGGCATGTCTGTTATCTGGGTGATATGTGATCGCTTCTCCAAGATGGTCCATTTGGTTCCTTTGCCTAAGCTGCCTTCCTCTTCCGATCTGGTTCCTGTGTTTTTCCAGAACGTGGTTCGTTTGCACGGCATCCCTGAGAATATTGTGTCAGACAGAGGATCCCAGTTAGTTTCCAGATTCTGGCGATCCTTTTGTAGTAGGATGGGCATTGACTTGTCGTTTTCGTCTGCTTTCCATCCTCAGACTAATGGACAGACGGAGCGAACTAATCAGACTTTGGAGGCTTATTTGAGGTGTTTTGTCTCTGCTGATCAGGACGATTGGGTGACATTCTTGCCGTTGGCTGAGTTTGCCCTTACTAATCGGGCTAGTTCCGCCACCTTGGTTTCGCCGTTTTTCTGCAACTCTGGTTTCCACCCTCGTTTTTCTTCGGGTCATGTGGAACCTTCTGACTGCCCTGGGGTGGATTCTGTGGTGGATAGGTTGCAGCGGATCTGGAATCTTGTGGTGGACAACTTGAAGTTGTCACAGGAGAGGGCTCAGCGCTTTGCCAACCGCCGCCGCGGTGTGGGTCCCCGACTACGTGTTGGGGATTTGGTGTGGCTTTCTTCCCGCTTTGTTCCTATGAAGGTTTCCTCTCCCAAATTTAAACCTCGTTTTATTGGTCCTTACAAGATATTGGAAATCCTTAATCCTGTATCCTTTCGCCTGGATCTTCCTGTGTCGTTTGCTATCCACAACGTGTTTCATAGGTCCTTGTTGCGGCGGTACGTTGTGCCTGTGGTTCCTTCTGCTGAGCCTCCTGCTCCGGTGTTGGTTGAGGGCGAGTTGGAGTACGTGGTGGAGAAGATCTTGGATTCTCGTCTCTCCAGGCGGAGGCTTCAGTACCTGGTCAAGTGGAAGGGCTATGGTCAGGAAGATAATTCCTGGGTAATCGCCTCTGATGTTCATGCGGCCGATTTAGTTCGTGCCTTTCACGCCGCTCGTCCTGATCGCCCTGGTGGTCGTGGTGAGGGTTCGGTGACCCCTCACTAAGGGGGGGGTACTGTTGTGATTTTGCTTTTTGCTCCCTCTAGTGGTCATTAGTGATTTGACTCTGGAGCTTCTGTCTTTTCCTATATCCTCACCTGGGCCGTTAGTTCAGGGGCGTTGCTATATAAGCTCCCTGGACCTTCAGTTCAATGCCTGGCATCGTTGAAATCAGAGCTAATCTGTTGTGCTCTTGTCCTATGATCCTGGTTCCTGTATTTCAAGCTAAGTCTGCTTCCTTGCTTTTTGCTTTTGTTTTGTTTGGTATTTTTGTCCAGCTTGTTCCAATCTGTATCCTGACCTTTGCTGGAAGCTCTAGGGGGCTGGTGTTCTCCCCCCGGACCGTTAGACGGTTCGGGGGTTCTTGAATCTCCAGCGTGGATTTTTATAGGGTTTTTGTTGACCAGATAAGTTATCTTGCTATATTCTGCTATTAGTAAGCTGGCCTCTCTTTGCTGAACCTGGTTCATTTCTGTGTTTGTCATTTCCTCTTACCTCACCGTTATTATTTGTGGGGGGCTTGTATCTTGCTTTGGGGTCCCTTTCTCTGGAGGCAAGAGAGGTCTTTGTTTTCTTCTCCTAGGGGTAGTTAGATTCTCCGGCTGGCGCGAGTCATCTAGCGTTCACCGTAGGCATGATCCCCGGCTACTTCTAGTGTTGGCGTTAGGAGTAGCTATTTGGTCAACCCAGTTACCACAGCCCTATGAGCTGGATTTTTGAATCTCGCAGACTTACACGTTCCTCTGAGACCCTGTCCACTGGGGTCATAACACTCTCCCCAACCAAGCTCTTCAAAACAGCTCCCCCAAACCATGAATCCCCAGAACAGCTCCCCCAAACCAAGCCCCCTGAAATAGCTTGCCCAAATCTGACTCACTGAATCTCTGAAATACAACCTGACTAAACAAAGCACAGCAGTTTGACAAAAGCCAGAATCGGGAAGATGATAGACAAGGGCCAAGAGAGGTACAGTATATCAGTGCTGGTGGAACAATATAACCTCATCACAGAAACTCACCATATATCAAAGTCTACAGAGAGACTAGAAACTAGACCTAAATCTAGACAAACTCCCGAAATTCAAAGATCAACAGATCCTGAGCCGCTACAAACGTAGTGCCCACAGTCTGGCGCAGACAGACCTATAATCCCAGGGAGGACAGAGTGTGACCACACTGTGACCTGGAGGCCTTTGAAGATGGGACCCACTTCCTACTACACCGTTCCAAATACTCACCGGTGAGGAACACTCACTTCAAGAGATTCT
Organism: Ranitomeya variabilis; assembly: GCF_051348905.1. NCBI lineage: Eukaryota > Metazoa > Chordata > Amphibia > Anura > Dendrobatidae > Ranitomeya > Ranitomeya variabilis. Next base: position 539,835,551 of record NC_135237.1, read on the forward strand.
CTGATCTTTTCCCAGACTTCAACTCCATAGAGGAAGAGAAATCTTACATCCTGCTGGAGGAATATGAGAGCACAGTGGACATAGCAGCTCAATATGTGAGTGTATGCCATAGATTGTAGGAAAAATAATATGCTGTGGACTACCTTAGGTGACCCTGTATCTCATTCCCACAGTACCAACCCATTTCAGATGAGTGGATAGATTCGTGGCGGATAGTCTTTGAGTCAAATTTGCTGAAATTCTAATGTCCCTGCAATTTGATTTCCGGGGATTGGCAGAAAAAAATGTCCGGTGCCATTTCACTCACTATTGAACACTCATAAAATGGACTAATGATGTCAGGCATGGCCAAGCAGGTTTCCACATAATGCCCTGTGGCTATCAAATTACATGGTCTAGTCAATCAGAAAGGGGTGGATTTTGTACCTACATTCAACACCCTTGTGACTAATTATTCTTATTTATGCCAGACTTAAGGTACCGTCACATTAAGCGACGCTGCAGCAATATAGACAACAAGCCGATCGCTGCAGCGTCGCTGTTTAGGTCGCTAGGAGACGTCAGACACCGGCAACAGCAGAACGATGAAGGAGCGATCCAGTGACGTACTTATCGTTCTCGCTGGTTGTTCGCTCCATTAAGAAACATTGCAGGCATCGTTGCTTTTGCTGTCAAACACGACGATACACGCCGATCTGACGACCAAATAAAGTTCTGGACTTCTAGCTCCGACCAGCGATATCACAGCGGGATCCCGATCGCTGCTGCGTGTCAAACACAACGAGATCGCTATCCAGGACGCTGCAATGTCATGGATCGTTGTCGTTCTTGTTGTAAAGTCGCTCAGTGTGAAGGTACCTTTATTTATTCTTTGTTCAGTAAATCGAGGGACATGAGCCATTGCTTCATATGAGCCTGTTGACTGGGTCTGCCTCTATCTCCAGAGAGACTCTACAGGACATCAATGCAAGGAACTACATCTCCAGCTGATGGAATACAGATCTGCTCCACTGCCCATCACTGAACCATGAAGACATTTGGAGAACCCAGGTTCTGACAATCAGGTCACCTGACCACATACCTCACTGTGCTCAGTCAGTTTCTTAAGCTTGCCACTATCTTCTCTCTGTGGGTGCCTGCCAAAAGAGGGGTGCTATTGGTTGTGGTAGTTAGCCCTTGATGCCCTGAAGTCACAGAGGTTCAGGTTCTAATCCCCAGTGGGCCAGCGGAAAGGGGTGAGACTCAGTCATTTCCATACTTACTGGTTCTGTACTATATGTTGTTGCTGGCTGGAGCTGGGAACACATGGTATCCATTGTCTGGAGGAGCATAGGCTGTAACTGCAGACTATATCGGTGGGAGATACAAAAGCTGTGGGACAACCAAAACTTGGGAGGCAGTGAGTATTATCTGGTATGGGGGCAGTGAAACAACCGGTTCCGGGTTGGGATATTGTTGAATGAGGCATCCCATTGTGGCCATCTTCCCAGAGTTGCTGTAAGACTGTGGACGAAGGAAACAAAAATAATTGCATTGTTAACCTGCCTAGGTGATTAATACAACCCACAATCTCAGATCCTCACAGACCGGCATACAGTAACGGATTTTGCACTTCCCACAGTGATATATCAACTCCTTACCACTGTCAGTCACACACAAGTCTTTCTAATGAAGGCCCGGGTATAAGACCAAAATATTTCACAATAATTCCGGATTATTGAAATATTATTCTGGATCTTTGAATTGTGAATACAATTCTTCGTTTCTGCAAAGTCCTTCTGAATGCCGATGTTTACATCAATTTACTATTACTGATATGAACTCTACTCACGCGCCTACTCATATCCTCAGAATGAATTATACTACTATTTGCTAATCATTAAATCAGCCATACTATCTGCCCGCATGCCCGTTGTCTGTCTTTGAACACCATTCTAACGACCCCAGTGCAGATGGTCCATGCCGGACGTCCATCATGCTATCTATGTTGTAGTATGCAGCTGCCAGAACTGCTTTTGCTGGCCCTACATCTTCTAGCCTGTCCCATTCTATTTTTTCTACCAAGCATCTTTTGCCATTGCCAATGCTAAACCATGCCAGCCCACATCTCCTGGCTGCCTGCCCACTGTGTATTACAGTACTATTGCTGCTTACCTTTCACTACCAGACATCTCCTTGCCTGCCCAATCCTAATTGCTCCACACAAGCCAGACATCTGCTGCCTGACCACTGTTCTTTATAGTGCTAGACAATACAGATGCTGGGAAACATGAAAAACATTAAACAAATCCCAAAATAGGTCTTATTGAAAAGCTTGATGAGAAGCTATGGCTTCTTCACTTTGGAAACAGCTAACTGTGCTCCATAAAAAGTGGGACAATTTTTTTTTGGGTTGTTTGGTAAACATCCTTTGTAACTGCTTAATCATTTAGAGAATAGTAAACCTATTGCGGATTACAAAAAAGGGATCATTTTGCAACTGTTAGTCTAGGAGCCACTAGTTTTTCACTTTTTATTTATTACTATTATTACCTATATAGCACTATTGATTCCATGGTGCTGTGCATGAGAAGGGGTTACCGTATATACTCGAGTATAAGCCGACCCGAGTATAAGCCGACCCCCCTAATTTTGCCACAAAAAACTGGGAAAACTTATTGACTCGAGTATAAGCCTAGGGTGGAAAATGCAGCAGCTACCGGTGAATTTCAAAAATAAAAATAGATGCTCCATACCATTCATTATTGCCCCATAGCTGTGCCATATTGTGCTCTGCACCGTTCACCATATAGTGCTCTGCACCGTTAATTATTGCCACATAGCTGTGCCATATAGTGCTCTGCACCGTCCATTATTGCCCCATAGCTGTGCCATATAGTGCTCTGCACCGTCCATTATTGCCCCATAGCTGTGCCATATAGTGCTCTGCACCGTTCATTATTGCCCCATAGCTGTGCCATATAGTGCTCTGCACCGTTCATTATTGCCCCATAGCTGTGCCATATAGTGCTCTGCACCGTTCATTATTGCCCCATAGCTGTGCCATATAGTGCTCTGCACCGTTCATTATTGCCCCATAGCTGTGCCATATAGTGCTCTGCACCGTTCATTATTGCCCCATAGCTGTGCCATATAGTGCTCTGCACCGTTCATTATTGCCCCATAGCTGTGCCATATTGTGCTCTGCACCGTTCATTATTGCCCCACAGCTGTGCCATATAGTGCTCTGCACCGTTCATTATTGCCCCATAGCTGTGCCATATAGTGCTCTGCACCATTCATTATTGCCCCATAGCTGTGCCATATAGTGCTCTGCACCGTTCATTATTGCCCCATAGCTGTGCCATATAGTGCTCTGCACCGTTCATTATTGCCCCATAGCTGTGCCATATAGTGCTCTGCACCGTCCATTATTGCCCCACAGCTGTGCCATATAGTGCTCTGCACCGTTCATTATTGCCCCATAGCTGTGCCATATAGTGCTCTGCACCGTTCATTATTGCCCCATAGCTGTGCCATATAGTGCTCTGCACCGTTCATTATTGCCCCATAGCTGTGCCATATTGTGCTCTGCACCGTTCATTATTGCCCCACAGCTGTGCCATATAGTGCTCTGCACCGTTCATTATTGCCCCATAGCTGTGCCATATAGTGCTCTGCACCGTTCATTATTGCCCCATAGCTGTGCCATATTGTGCTCTGCACCGTTCATTATTGCCCCACAGCTGTGCCATATAGTGTTCTGCACCGTTCATTATTGCCCCATAGCTGTGCCATATAGTGCTCTGCACCGTTCATTATTGCCCCATAGCTGTGCCATATAGTGCTCTGCACCGTCCATTATTGCCCCACAGCTGTGCCATATAGTGCTCTGCACCGTTCATTATTGCCCCATAGCTGTGCCATATAGTGCTCTGCACCGTTCATTATTGCCCCATAGCTGTGCCATATAGTGCTCTGCACCGTTCATTATTGCCCCATAGCTGTGCCATATTGTGCTCTGCACCATTCATTATTGCCCCATAGCTGTGCCATATAGTGCTCTGCACCGTCCATTATTGCCCCACAGCTGTGCCATATAGTGCTCTGCACCGTTCATTATTGCCCCATAGCTGTGCCATATAGTGCTCTGCACGTTCATTATTGCCCCATAGCTGTGCCATATAGTGCTCTGCACCGTTCATAATTGCCCCATAGCTGTGCCATATAGTGCTCTGCACCGTTCATTATTGCCCCATAGCTGTACCGTATAGTGCTCTGCACCGTCCATTATTGCCCCATAGCTGTGCCATATAGTGCTCTGCACCGTCCATTATTGCCCCACAGCTGTGCCATATAGTGCTCTGCACCGTTCATTATTGCCACATAGCTGTGCCATATAGTGCTCTGCACCGTTCATTATTGCCCCATAGCTGTGCCATATTGTGCTCTGCACCGTTCATTATTGCCCCATAGCTGTGCCATATAGTGCTCTGCACCGTCCATTATTGCCCCACAGCTGTGCCATATAGTGCTCTGCACCGTTCATTATTGCCCCATAGCTGTGCCATATAGTGCTCTGCACCGTTCATTATTGCCCCATAGCTGTGCCATATAGTGCTCTGCACCGTTCATTATTGCCCCATAGCTGTGCCATATAGTGCTCTGCACCGTTCATTATTGCCCCATAGCTGTGCAATATAGTGCTCTGCACCGTTCATTATTGCCCCATAGCTGTGCCATATAGTGCTCTGCACCGTTCATTATTGCCCTATAGCTGTGCCATATAGTGCTCTGCACCGTTCATAATTGCCCCATAGCTGTACCATATAGTGCTCTGCACCGTCCATTATTGCCCCATAGCTGTGCCATATAGTGCTCTGCACCGTCCATTATTGCCCCACAGCTGTACCATAGAAAGCTGTGCCATATAGTGCTCTGCACCGTTCATTATTGCCCCATAGCTGTGCCATATAGTGCTCTGCACCGTCCATTATTGCCCCACAGCTGTGCCATATAGTGCTCTGCACCGTTCATTATTGCCCCATAGCTGTGCCATATAGTGCTCTGCACCGTTCATTATTGCCCCATAGCTGTGCCATATAGTGCTCTGCACTGTACATTATTGCCCCATAGCTGTGCCATATAGTGCTCTGCACCGTTCATAATTGCCCCATAGCTGTGCCATATAGTGCTCTGCACCGTTCATAATTGCCCCATAGCTGTGCCATATAGTGCTTTGCACTGTTCATTATTGCCCCATAGCTGTGCCATATAGTGCTCTGCACCGTTCATTATTGCCCCATAGCTGTGCCATATAGTGCTCTGCACCGTTCATTATTGCCCCATAGCTGTGCCATATAGTGCTCTGCACCATTATTGCCCCATAGATGTGCCATATAGTGCTCTGCACCGTTCATTATTGCCCCATAGCTGTACCATATAGTGCTCTGCACCATTCATTATTGCCCCATAGCTGTGCCATATAGTGCTCTGCACCGTTCATTATTGCCCCATAGCTGTGCCATATAGTGCTCTGCACTGTACGGTATTGCCCCATAGCTGTGCCATATAGTGCTCTGCACCGTTCATAATTGCCCCATAGCTGTGCCATATAGTGTTCTGCACCATTCATAATTGCCCCATAGCTGTGCCATATAGTGCTCTGCACCGTTCATTATTGCCCCATAGCTGTACCATAGAAAGCTGTGCCATATAGTGCTCTGCACCGTTCATTATTGCCCCATAGCTGTGCCATATAGTGCTCTGCACCATTATTGCCCCATAGATGTGCCATATAATGCTCTGCACCGTTCATTATTGCCCCATAGCTGTGCCATTGCTGCTGCTGCTGCAATAAAAATAATAAAAGACATACTCACCTCTCTTGCTGCCCGCAGCTCCTCAGCGTCCCGTCCCGGCGTCTCTCTGCACTGACTGATCAGGCAGAGGGCGGCGCGCACACTATATGCGCCATCGCGCCCTCTGACCTGCACAGTCAGTGCAGAGAGATGCCGGGAAGACTGAGCGGCGCCCGGCGTGTGGAACGAGGACAGGTGAATATGTAATACTTACCTGCTCCCGGCGTCCCGCTCCTTCCCCCGGACAGCTGGTCTCCGGTGCCGCAGCCTCTTCCTCTGTCAGCTGTCACCGTTACCGCTGATTAGAGAAATGAATAGGCGGCTCCGCCCCTATGGGAGTGGAGTCCATAATCATTTCTCTAATGAGCGGTCCCACGTGACCACTGAACAGGGGAAGAGCTGCGGCACCCGGAGACCGTGGGACGGGCAGGGGGAGCGCCAGGAGCGCCGGAAGCAGGTAAGTATGCCTCAGCGCCCTCTCCCCCTCACCCGCCGACCGTGACTCGAGTATAAGCCGAGAGGGGCACTTTCAGCCCAAAAATTTGGGCTGAAAATCTCGGCTTATACTCGAGTATATACGGTACATACAAAATAAGCAAATGGAAGATTAAATGGCCTAAAGATGACACATTTTCTTTTGTATGGAAGGCGATATATATATATATATATATCCAGTATATATCCAGTATATATATATATATATATATATATATATATATATATATATATATACACTCACTGGCCACTTTATTAGGTACACCTGTCCAACTTCTTGTTAACACTTAATTTCTAATCAGCCAATCACATGGCGGCAACTCAGTGCATTTAGGCATGTAGACATGGTCAAGACAATCTCCTGCAGTTCAAACCGAGCATCAGTATGGGGAAGAAAGGTGATTTGAGTGCCTTTGAACGTGGCATGGTTGTTGGTGCCAGAAGGGCTGGTCTGAGTATTTCAGAAACTGCTGATCTACTGGGATTTTCACGCACAACCATCTCTAGGGTTTACAGAGAATGGTCCGAAAAAGAAAAAAAATCCAGTGAGCGGCAGTTCTGTGGGCGGAAATGCCTTGTTGATGCCAGAGGTCAGAGGAGAATGGGCAGACTGGTTCGAGCTGATAGAAAGGCAACAGTGACTCAAATCGCCACCCGTTACAACCAAGGTAGGCCTAAGAGCATCTCTGAACACACAGTGCGTCGAACTTTGAGGCAGATGGGCTACAGCAGCAGAAGACCACACCGGGTACCACTCCTTTCAGCTAAGAACAGGAAACTGAGGCTACAATTTGTACAAGCTCATCGAAATTGGACAGTAGAAGATTGGAAAAACGTTGCTTGGTCTGATGAGTCTCGATTTCTGCTGCGACATTCGGATGGTAGGGTCAGAATTTGGCGTAAACAACATGAAAGCATGGATCCATCCTGCCTTGTATGGAGCATCTTTGGGATGTGCAGCCGACAAATCTGCGGCAACTGTGTGATGCCATCATGTCAATATGGACCAAAATCTCTGAGGAATGCTTCCAGCACCTTGTTGAATCTATGCCACGAAGAATTGAGGCAGTTCTGAAGGCAAAAGGGGTCCAACCCGTTACTAGCATGGTGTACCTAACAAAGTGGCCGGTGAGTGTATATATATATATATATATATATATATATATATATATATACACTCACTGGCCACTTTATTAGGTACACCTGTCCAACTTCTTGTTAACACTTAATTTCTAATCAGCCAATCACATGGCGGCAACTCAGTGCATTTAGGCATGTAGACATGGTCAAGACAATCTCCTGCAGTTCAAACCGAGCATCAGTATGGGGAAGAAAGGTGATTTGAGTGCCTTTGAACGTGGCATGGTTGTTGGTGCCAGAAGTGCTGGTCTGAGTATTTCAGAAACTGCTGATCTACTGGGATTTTCACGCACAACCATCTCTAGGGTTTACAGAGAATGGTCCGAAAAAGAAAAAAAATCCAGTGAGCGGCAGTTCTGTGGGCGGAAATGCCTTGTTGATGCCAGAGGTCAGAGGAGAATGGGCAGACTGGTTCGAGCTGATAGAAAGGCAACAGTGACTCAAATCGCCACCCGTTACAACCAAGGTAGGCCTAAGAGCATCTCTGAACGCACAGCGCGTCGAACTTTGAGGCAGATGGGCTACAGCAGCAGAAGACCACACCGGGTACCACTCCTTTCAGCTAAGAACAGGAAACTGAGGCTACAATTTGCACAAGCTCATCGAAATTGGACAGTAGAAGATTGGAAAAACGTTGCTTGGTCTGTTGAGTCTCGATTTCTGCTGCGACATTCGGATGGTAGGGTCAGAATTTGGCGTAAACAACATGAAATCTTTGGGATGTGGTGGAACGGGAGATTCGCATCAGGGATGTGCAGCCGACAAATCTGCGGCAACTGTGTGATGCCATCATGTCAATATGGACCAAAATCTCTGCGGAATGCTTCCAGCACCTTGATGAATCTATGCCACGAAGAATTGAGGCAGTTCTGAAGGCAAAAGGGGGTCCAACCCGTTACTAGCATGGTGTACCTAATAAAGTGGCCAGTGAGTGTATATATATATATATATATTCACCTTTTACATTTTAAAAATTACAAAAAGAAAAATGGGCCAATGCAAAAGTTTGGGCACCCTACATGGTCTTTCAAGACTAGGAGTACCACTGCATGACAATTTGAACAGAATCTGTATGAGAAACTCCTTTATGTTTAATGCATCACGCTTTTTATATGTTCTTTTGCATACTTCTTACTCTGAATTTTAAGATGAAGACGCAGGAGAGGTTTTCTTCTGATGACTCTTCCATGAAGGTCATATTTGTGCAGGTGTCCCTGAACAGTAGAACAATGTACCACAACTCCAGATTCTGCTAAATCTTTCCGAAGGTCTTTTGCAGTCAAGCAGGGGTTCTGATTTGCCTCTCTAGCAATCCTATGAGCAGCTCTCACTGAAATTTTTCTTGGTCTTCCAGACCTTATTTTGACCTTCACTGTTCCTGTTAACTGCCATATCTTAATTACATTTCGAATTGAGTAAAGGGCAACTTGAAAACACTTTGCTATCTTCTTATCGCCTTCTCCTGCTTTGTTGGCCTCCACTATTTTCATTTTCAGAGACCTAGGCAGCTGCTTAGAAGAACCCATGGCTTATGTTTTTGGCACAAGGTTAGATTTTATAAAAACAGTAATTTTTACAAGAGGTGCCACTGTTGATAGATAATAGATAGTTAATCAAAAGAATAAAGGGTAGATAAGTAATAAAGAAACATCAAAATGCAAGATGAAGATAAATAATATAGCAATAAACATGCGAAAAAGAGAAAACTACAAGAGAGATAAGAGATAAAACAAGAAAAAATTATTGTAGATCTTCTTCCATTCATCTAGAACATGGATGCATCCAACCTTATTGACAATGTAACCTTTGTAATTATCCTTGTGCACACAGGACATACCCTCAACGAGATGTGTTAGGTTATTTATTAATTATTTAGTAAGAAAAAGTACCCCAGTGGGGAGTGATTGACTACTAGTAGTGATGAGCGAATATACTCGTTACTTGAGATTTCCTGAGCACGCTCGGGGTCCTCCGAGTATTTTTTAGTGCTCAGAAATTTAATTTTTCTTGCCGCAGCTGAATGATTTACATCTCTTAGCCAGCTTGATTACATGTGGGGGTTCCCTAGCAACCATGCAACCCCTACATGTACTTATGCTGGCTAACAGATGTAAATCATTCAGCTGCGGCAAGAAAACTAAATCTCCGAGCACTAAAAAATACTCGGAGAACCCCCGAGCATGCTCGGGAAATCTTGAGTAACGAGTATATTCGCTCATCACTATTGACTACTTCTTCTGGCTCTCTGGACCCTATTATTGTGTAAGACCCTGAGCCCCTGGAGGATCCTCAGTTACCCTGTTGGGGTCAGTCCAACCTTTTGACAAATTATAATTAAGGGGCTTAATTTCAATAATAGGAAATTAAAAAGTCTTAAATTGTGAAAAAAGTAAACATTTTCTAAAATCTGTATGGGGCATTTGGCAAAAAGAAATGTAATTTTTTAATTTACCGTATTCACTTTTTTTTTTGGGGGGGGGTTACTTTTGCCTATAGTATTTGTCTGCGATAGATAACGTTATTTTTCTACATCTCCCATTCCATTTCCTGGGGCTGATCTGGTGCCCACATTGCTGACGTAGTAGTGGCTACGCTGAAGGTGCAGATTTACACCGCGGAGCATCAGTTGTGTGTCCGTTACGTGGGGTTCTGGAAACATTACCACCTCGGGGCCGGTTTGGGTTCACTGCAGCTATAAAAGTTCACGTAACGCAAAGAAAATGGAAATTGAATATATCCCCTATGTAGCTGTTAGGGGGCCACCATGGTCCACTATTTCCATATATTTACACGCTCACAGTCATATACGGGACACAGGAGACCCGGATTATTGATCTCATTAAAGCTGAACTTGCTTGTACAGTGACTAATTTATTACGGAAGTGACCCCGCTCTCACAAGATGCCTCTTGGCTTGGGTTATTTATTGTAATGAGAAGTAAATGAAGACCACCTGGAGTGAATGGATTCATTGATAACCATGCAATATAAACATTATTGATAAGCGTCACGGGTTTAACAAGAGGTGGACGACTTCCATGGTTACCATGTGCTACATTTATAGATTTATTCACTGCATCTGGAGGAAGCTACAAGTTTTCCTGATTTTAGGGGGCTACCTTGGTTTATAAAAATACTTATATTGTACCCTACAAGTAAACTTTGAGTTAATAAAGTTGTATAGCTTTTCCTTATTCATTTTTTGGCCACAATGGAGATCAGTTATGAAGAGCAACTTTCACTCCGGAGGACCTATCGTCAGTCATTCAATGGGATGTGTGCAATGCCTCATTTTACCTGTGGTGGCGCTAGAGTAAATCCTTCCTGCTGGATTCCCAAGGAACCCTGTAACTAAAGGGAATTGTCCAACAGATGACCCCTTTAAATGGGAACTTTGCTTATGGTTGTCCCATAAACCTTATTTATCATTCGTCCCAAGGAATGGGGTCACAAAGTCCCCTGGGTGGGTTGAAAATTTAAATTTTTGGGGTGAATTGTTTTCCATCTTTTTATTACTTTCGAACATTTTTGAAACTTTTTAATATTTTGCTAAAAGGTAATGTGACTTTTTCATTTTTGTTTAATAACTTTGTCCAGCATGGAAAAGTGATAAAACTTAGCAAATCATTTTATTAGGGGATTTGTCTTCATTTTTGTAAAAAAAAAAAACAACTATATTAGTGGTTTCCAAACCCTGACTTTTCCCCAGTCTATTTCCTGCCTTGGTATCAGAACGTACTCGTGTGGAGGACAGATGATGGCAGTGATGGGTCAGCCCCTGTCTCCTCCTCTGAGTGTTGCACTTATCAGAACAATCTCCTGCAGCTGCTTATCCCCAGCATTAGTGAGACTCATGGGCTGCCATCATCTGTACTCCACATCAGTACCTTCAGATATCAATGCAGCTAATGGCAAATAATAGACTGGGGAAAATCCGGGGTTTTGAAGCCACTTAAATGAAATATCTATTTTTTTTACATGAATTAAAGAAAATCTCCTAATAAAGTGATTTACAAAGTTTCTTAACTCTATATGCTGGACATTTTTTTTTAAATATAAGTTTATTTATTCTTTAACCATGAAATTTCCTATTGTGTTAACTCCTTAAGACGTCCCCTCAAATTTTTTTTTTTAACTACAGGAATGGGATTTCGATATCCCCATTATGCGTTAATAAATGGAATTTCTGTGGTGAGTTTTTCCAGCTTTTTTTTTTAACCTTTTTTTAATCATGTAATCATTTGATCAATCTAATAATAACCTGAAACACTCCTGATATTCAGTATAATTATGCCTGCTTCTGCCTAACAGGCATACCTAAAGGCCATAGAAACAGACCGCCTAACCTCTAACTGCTTAGATGTTGCGATCACTATCGTCTGCAGCATCTAAGAGGTATGAGACTTAGATCAGATTTTTTTTAAGCTTGTCATCTTGTGAAGGGCCAAAAGGAAAGAAAGGGCCCATCTAAATTAGCTCAACAATGTTAACCACCTCCATTACAGCAGCATAAAACAGTCTGTTTCATGGTTGGTCGCTAGATCTGCTGTACTCTGTGATGGGTTCCTCTGAGGACGCACATCCAGTTGAAGTTTGTGCTGGTATCGGCAAGACCCTCACCCACATGTGCCCGGTTGTGGTCGTAACCTCTGCGACCACGATTGTCATGCCCTTGGGTGTAACTACATTGGATACAGGGGTTGCAATCGCACCTTGGACCTGGAGCCTGGGGGAGTCCCAAAAAAGCCCCTTTGGCCTGGTAGTATTAAAGACTTGCAATAATTGGGGCCCAGTGTGAGCTTTTTTTCTTTTTGTGAGATTGGGGTCTATGAGCTTCAAGTTACACCACTGTTGAACAGTGGGGGCATCGTGTGTCGGACCCCCTCCAAGCTAATATCGTTATATTGTTGACCTCTGCTAAGGATTGGTCATCAATATCTTAGACCTGAACAGCCCTGTATTTCAGATATGTCAAAAGAGACCTATGGGTAAATATTGCTTTATGAGGATGTCAATGTAGTGACAGAAGGAGTCTTCTCCCTCTGTGCAACTGTTTAGATGCTGTGGTAACTACTGACAGCAGCATCTAAGGGTTAAGAGACGAGGAGGTTTTTTTTATTTTTTTAAGCTAGTTATCTTGTACCAATTAACTCAGAATATACAGTATCAAGCCAGCAAGAAAAGTAATGAAGGACACATCTGTATGTAAGCTCAGAATCAACGATATTTGGCTTTTCTCATATTGCTGCAGTCTGTATTGATCGTGGCATCACAGGGGTTAAACAAGTCTTGTGTGATTTCGGCCATTTATGGGTAATAGTAAATGGGGGGTAATCTAATAGAAACCTGAAATAACATGTTCCGTTCCTTCACATTTTTCCTCCCTGTTCTCTAATTGTATAAAACATTTTATTGCCGTAAAGCAAATAAAATATAGAGATAAGAGCGATGCGGACTAATGGTCTAGAAAATACCTAAATGCAATCCGACTGAGGCAAAAGCCATTACTGCGGATGTAACGTATATGGTGCTAATCCTGAATGACATTGGGATCTGTAGAAGGAAGCAAATTCTCGTTATAAGGTATCACTTCTAATATTGACAGAGATAAGCTAGAAAGGGCAAAAAGGAAATTAAAGAAAGCAATTCCAGCACAGATGTCTAGAAAGGAATGTGATATGGACTGCAAGAATGTAAAATTCAGATCAGTAAGTGCTGGATACATAAGACCCCCACTACCCAGGACATTATATTACTAAATATAGGAGTCTGAGCATCATAGATTAAGTCCAGTCCAGTAGAACTGTGGAAGGTTACAGTCCCCATAATAAGGACCCTAAACAGGGTGTCCATGACCTAGATAGAGATGGCCTTAGTATAGGTTCTCAATATCTGACTGGTGAGGATCCAACAGTCATCCCCCCTGTGATCAGCTGTTACCAGGTCCCACACCAACCGGTAGTACACATTGTTCTGGGCCGGATAACATCAGCTCTCACCAACAGCCAGCCCCCCTGTGATCAGCTGTTACCAGGTCCCACACCAGCCGGTAGTACACATTGTTCTGGGCCCGATAACATCAGTTCTCATCAACAGCCAGCCCCCCTGTGATCAGCTGTTACCAGGTCCCACACCAACCGGTAGTACACATTGTTCTGGGCCGGATAACATCAGCTCTCACCAACAGCCAGCCCCCCTGTGATCAGCTGTTACCAGGTCCCACACCAGCCGGTAGTAGACATTGTTCTGGGCCCGATAACATCAGTTCTCATCAACAGCCAGCCCCCCTGTGATCAGCTGTTACCAGGTCCCACACCAGCCGGTAGTAGACATTGTTCTGGGCCCGATAACATCAGTTCTCATCAACAGCCAGCCCCCCTGTGATCAGCTGTTACCAGGTCCCACACCAACCGGTAGTACACATTGTTCTGGGCCGGATAACGTCAGCTCTCACCAACAGCCAGCCCCCCTGTTATCAGCTGTTACCAGGTTCCACACCAGCTGTTAGTACACATTGTTCTGGGCCCGATAACATCAGCTCTCACCAACAGCCAGCCCCCCTGTGATCAGCTGTTACCAGGTCCCACACCAGCTTTTTGAAAGGGGAGCTTCTGTATGGTGTCAATATTTTATTCCTCCTAATAAAATCATCCCAAATTATTTTTTTCTAGCCCTAAAATTTTGGACCATGACTCTTTGACTCAGACCCAGATTCAGACAGGTCTTCTGTGTAGAGAAGAGTGGATCACTTTGTGCAACCCTGATCCATGGTCCAAGTCTGTGCTCTCTGGCCATGGAAAGGAACTGCATGAATTTTCTTACCCTCCTCCAGGATCCCATTTTTGGCTTATGATTAGCAGAGCTGGTAAGACATCACCTGTAAAAGTCATGCCGCACAGATAACGTCACACCAGCCTGGCGAATCAAACACCACGCCAAGTAACATAGAAGTTCAGAAAATTAATGCAGGTCTTGGCCACAACTCAGATATTTGAAGGGACCACGTTGAGCATTGTATCGGCTTCATTATTTCCTAGCTCCATACATGTTGTGGCTGTATCTGGAACTGCAGCTCTCTTTATCTTAGTCCCATTCAATTAAATGGAACTGGGTTGAAATATTAAGATCAGCCAGTAGTAAAAAGAACCTGTCACCAGATCAACACTGTCCAGTTTTTGCGCATATTTTATTCCCTATGCTCCCTAGAGTTCTACATTTTTTTCTTTTTTAAATCCACTATGCGGTTCCATAGATATGGTCCTTTTTATCTAGTGCTAATATTTATGGTCTGAGGGGGCATGGCTCATTGGGTAATTATGCAGCACAGCCTATAGACACGCCCCAGAGGATCCTATGAGTCACACTTCCTTGGAAAAGACCATAAAAATTTGCACTAAATAGAAAATCTCACATCTCTGGAATGGTAAGGGCGGATAAAAAAAAAGGAAACAACTAAATACTCGAGAGCAGCAGGAATAAATATAAAAACAAAAAGTGTAAGTGACAAATGCAAGTAGCTTACATATTTTCGAGTGTCTGCAAACACTCGTCTTCGTATTCTTATGCTCCAAACATTATGAATTAGAATATTTGGGGGCACTCGAAACATCAGGTGTAGCAAAATTAGATTTAGTTTAAAATATAACTTTTAATTAATAAAATCAAAAACCAATCTGCAAAATTTCCCAATTCTGTCTACAGTTTTATGCACACTTTACCTATAGAGGAAATACGCACAGACATAATCACTGGTATTTGTTAGATAATACTGCTGATTAGCACCCCACTGTTTATTAGTATTGAATAACTCTAATACTGGTTCATCATGGCACTGCTTTTTAGACTTTTCCAGGTAGGCAATGACTATGCCTCTTTATTCTTACCTTGGGTTTGAACATTTGACCGTTTGCGTACATCGAGGTTTCTCATGTCATACCATCTATGATATATTTGTCCTCAAGAGTTTATATTAATGGGACAATAGACCAAGATTAAGATCTCTAGTCATATCCCCACCCAATGGTCCTCTGTGACAGAAATATTTTGATCAGTTGTGGTTCTATTAGCCATTGAAGGATTTATAAAAGCTGTGGACATTATAGGCCCTCTAATATAAGGTGTGGACCTGGCCCTTCTTTTGACATTGTTCTTTGGAGCACCACATACCAGCATTCTCATTATTTACATCTATTCATTTGGCGCTTTACACCTTGAGGGTTGTATTATCTGCTTTTGCTAGATTGGTTTTAGATTTTCTTTAATTTGAAGTGATAATTTAAACTAAACCTACCGTAACTTTGCTATACCTGACATTTATCTAATTGGGTCTATACACTGTCCTAGCTTCTCTATTGGGACTCGAAACATGTAAACTACTTGCACTTGTCACTTACACTTGGATGCTCTACATGACGGATTTTAACAAGAGATCTAAAATAAAGAGAAATGTTTTATATCCTTATTGTGGACTGTATATTCCTCTTTGGAATATGTTTGGAATCGGTTAGGCTGAAGCCGGGAGCTTAGTCTGTGCAGTATTTCTCAAAGACGAGGTGAGTTGCTGCCATAAACTCCTTGTTGCCCCTCTTTACATGTACCTGGTAAACAATATAGTGCATGTTATTGTGGCGCCCCTAGGGGTATTTGCCACAAAAATAGTTATTGACACCAAATACAAATATTAAAATAGCAAGACTGCACTACCATCTCCGGCCAGAAGGGGGAGCTCCAGAGACTCCCCTTGATCTATTCTGGTCTGAGAAAAGGATTGGCAGTTGGGTTGATGAGCTGAAAGTGAGAGGTCGTATAACTGAACTCCTAACAGCCCTATGACGGATTATAGGCCTGTAATACCCATAGTAGGAAAAGAGGAATAGAGAAAAAGGACATTGTGAGAACCGGGTAGCAATAACCTCTACCCAGAATAGGCGCAGAGACGGATACTGGATCCGTGGCTATATTCATTATATATAATACAGCAACCGGAAGGGAGGTGATATCAGCTTCACCAGGGTAAGACGCAGCAACAGACACAGAGTTCAGCGGTACTCCCAGAGGGGGTAAGCAGACAAAAAAAAAAAGGACTCGGGTTGTCCGTCGAACCAGAGCACAGAAGAGACAGATTGGGTCGGCAGCCAGTTCACATACAGCAGCAGGGCCATACAGAAACTGCGCATAATAAGAGGTGGAAATCCTGACAGGGTCAAAGTAATTCAGAGTTCTTATACAGACTCCGGTGACAGTATTGGTTACAAATACCTTTTTGCTAAAAAGTAAACTGGTTAAACGTTTCAGCGCCTCAGTCTTTCATTTGGACAATAGCCATCGATCCAGGATCGGGGTCATCACAGCTGAGAGGACCTGCTGCTGATCAAGTAAGTGTCTGTTCCTTCATGATATCCCTTACACTGTGCATCGCCTGAGGCCACAGCACCGGGTCAAGCCACTAGTGACATCCCCCTCAAGAGACGGACCTCATTGATCTGGTGCTGGGTACCTCGGTCTCACGGGCGTCACAACATGCTCAGATATGTACAGTAATTCTATCTTGATTCTTCTCGTATCGAAAAAGCAGAGACATTGGTCTGTATGGGTGTTTATGGTTTGGCTGATGTACACAATTACATTAGTGATCAAATACTTACATTAAAAGGAACCATGGAATCAATGGTGCTATATAAATAAATAATAATAATAACAATAGGAACCTGAAAACCCACCTCTTCAGGAAAGTCTACAGCCTGCACTGACCACGCTGCCTCCTCACCACTACCGGAGCTACCGCCTCACCAACACTGGAGCTCCTGCAACCCTCAACCTATTGACTCCTTCCCCACCATCCTGTAGAATGTAAGCCCGCAAGGGCAGGGTCCTCGCACTTCTGTATCAGTCTGTAATTGTTAGTTTACTGTAAGTGATATCTGTAATTTGTAAGTACCCCATTCTCATGTACAGTACCATGGAATCAATAGTGCTATATAATAAATAATAATAATAACAACAACCTGTCATCTTTGAAAATGCTATTTACCTGATGGTCAAGCATGATCTCATATGAGCATCAGCCTCACCCTTTATTGGGCTCTCTGAGACACAAACCTTGTATCTTGGTATGGCATTAAGACATCTGGGCTTTTGGACCGTGGCATGCTAAATAACTTCTCCACTTTTCCTGCCTGCAGTTTCCTGACATCGTCCGCTTGCATGCGGTTTCTGGCATCCTGCCTTCAGTTTCCTGCACTTCACCTGCCAGCATGCGGCTTCCTGACATACTCCACCTGCCTGCAATTCCCTGCACTCCCACTGTCTATCAACGAATTTCCGTTTCCTCTACTCACCAACCTGCTACCGACCTTGAGCTTGGGGAATCCGCCTCACTTGGTGAATCTAACAGGTTAGTCTGCAGGTAAATAGCACTACTGCCCGGTCCCTTACTGAAATTGTAGCTACTGGGAGAAAATAAACTTATTTCCTCCTGTGAGATGCCGCCTTTCAGTGATGGGGGTGGCACAGAGCAGCTACAGTAACCTCTCACAACACCACTTACTATACTGTGAGCGACAGCTGTAACCACACCCGGGGACTTTGACAGCTGTCCTGCAGAATCATGCTTACAGCCACATCACTGACAGCGATGACTGTAGACCCTATATCAGTGATGGCGAACCTATGACACGCGTGTCAGTGCTGACACGCGTAGTCATTTTCAGTGACACGCCGGCCGCCGGCCGCGGCCCCATAGAAATTGCTTCTTTCCCAGGGTCTGAAGGAGAGGAAACTCTCCTTCAGGCCCTGGGAACCATATTAATATGTAAAATAAAGAATTAAAATAAAAAATATTGCTATACTCACCTCTCCGACGCAGCCTGGACGTCCGCGAGGGAACCGGCAGCGTTGTTTGCTTAAAAATCGCGGTTTTCCTTCCTTACTTGAAGTCCCGGCTTGTGATTGGTTGCGTGCCGCCCATGTGACCGAGACGCGACCAATCACAGCAAGCCGTGACGTAATTTTAGGTCCTTCAGGATTTTAAAATTACGTTCCGGCGTTGTGATTGGTTGCGTCGCCCATGTGACCGCACGCAACCAATCACAACGCCGGAACGTAATTTTAAAATCCTGAAGGACCTAAAATTACGTCACGGCTTGCTGTGATTGGTCGCGTCTCGGTCACATGGGCGGCACGCAACCAATCACAAGCCGGGACTTCAAGTAAGGAAGGAAAACCGCGATTTTTAAGCAAACAACGCTGCCGGTTCCCTCGCGGACGTCCAGGCTGCGTCGGAGAGGTGAGTATAGCAATATTTTTTATTTTAATTCTTTATTTTACACACATTAATGTTGTTTCGATACCGATACCCGATACCACAAAAGTATCGGATCTCGGTATCGGAATTCCGATACAGCAAATATCGGCCGATACCCGATACTTGCGGTATCGGAATGCTAAACAATGGCATCCGATCCGATTTTTTATCGGATCGGATGCCATGCAGGAGGTCTGTGGGTCCAAACAACAGAGCTCCGGTGCAGAGCGTCTAGGCCTGGGACTTCCGGTAGGCCAGGCGCAGCTCCCGGAAGTCCCAGGCCTCTGCGTCGGATCTGTGTTGTTTGGGCGGCATTGCGCTGCTCCCTGCTCCCTGCTGCACCGACCAGAAGTCCCAGGCTGCACTTCTGAGGCCTGAGGAGATAGCTGTCTGGAGGACCTGTGATAGCTGTCTGGACTCAGGCCCTGTGATAGCTGTCTGGACTCAGGCCCTGTGATAGCTGTCTGGACTCAGGCCCTGTAATAGCTGTCTGGACTCAGGCCCTGTGATAGCTGTCTGGACTCAGGCCCTGTGATAGCTGTCTGGACTCAGGCCCTGTGATTGCTGTCTGGACTCAGGCCCTGTGATTGCTGTCTGGACTCAGGCCCTGTGATTGCTGTCTGGACTCAGGCCCTGTGATTGCTGTCTGGACTCAGGCCCTGTGATTGCTGTCTGGACTCAGGCCCTGTGATTGCTGTCTGGACTCAGGCCCTGTGATAGCTGTCTGGACTCAGGCCCTGTGATAGCTGTCTGGACTCAGGCCCTGTGATTGCTGTCTGGACTCAGGCCCTGTGATAGCTGTCTGGACTCAGGCCCTGTGATAGCTGTCTGGACTCAGGCCCTGTGATAGCTGTCTGGACTCAGGCCCTGTGATAGCTGTCTGGACTCAGGCCCTGTGATAGCTGTCTGGACTCAGGCCCTGTGATAGCTGTCTGGACTCAGGCCCTGTGATTTCTGTCTGGACTCAGGCCCTGTGATTGCTGTCTGGACTCAGGCCCTGTGATTGCTGTCTGGACTCAGGCCCTGTGATTGCTGTCTGGACTCAGGCCCTGTGATAGCTGTCTGGACTCAGGCCCTGTGATTGCTGTCTGGACTCAGGCCCTGTGATTGCTGTCTGGACTCAGGCCCTGTGATTGCTGTCTGGACTCAGGCCCTGTGATTGCTGTCTGGACTCAGGCCCTGTGATTGCTGTCTGGACTCAGGCCCTGTGATAGCTGTCTGGACTCAGGCCCTGTGATAGCTGTCTGGACTCAGGCCCTGTGATTGCTGTCTGGAGGCCCTGTGACTACTACAGCAACCATCATCCAGTGAACTGTGGGGTGTCATTGGCCATTACTGAGATAAGTGAGAGGGAGGCATCAGTGATGGCGAACCTGTGGCAGTCCAGCTGTTGCAAAACTACAATTCCCATCATGGCTGGCCATTCAAAGCAAAGGCTTTGGCTGTGAAGACATGATGGGAATTGTAGTTTTGCAACAGCTGGAGTGCCACAGGTTCGCCATCACTGGAAGAATTCCCCCTCCCCCTCACTTATCTTAGTTCACGGCACCCCACACAAGTTAAATAATAGCAAGACCAACAAAAGAAACCAACTGACAGATGAACAAAGAAGTCACTAAGCAGGTAAGTTAATTCTAATTATACATATTTGTTATTTAAACTATACATGTCGCAAAATTATGTTTTTTTATCAAGGTGACACACCACCCAAGTTATGCTCGGTTTTTTGGCGAATTTTGACACACCGAGCTCAAAAGGTTGCCCATCACTGCCCTATATGCACACCCCCATGACTGAAAGCCGGCACCTTCTGGGAGGAGTCAAGTTCATTTTCTCCCAGTAGATGCACTGTCAGTAAAACAGACGGATCACATTGTAAGCATTTGAAAACATTTTTTAAGGTGACAGATTCCCAATAAAATTGTTGAAAAGTAGATAAATCATCATAAATGAAATAATAAATTTGATAAAGCAAAACCAAAATATTTATAGATGTAAAATTCCCTTTCCTTTCTTTGGCGACTCATTCTCCTTTGCATTGACCAGGTAAAGGCCGAGTCTGGGAAATTGCCCTTTTTTTACACTTCCACAGGGAATTTGATGTTGGTTCACAAAGGAGAAGTCGTCTGCACTGTGTCTCAGAATATATTACAAGGACTGGAGATCTCAGGGGCTCTGAAGCAGGAATACGTATTTTCTCTAGGTAGGAGGTCATTGTGCATGGTGAACGTGAGAATTCTTTCTATTCTATGTTGTACAAGTTAATGAAGACCCCCATGAAACTGTGATGTTTTCTTAATACATAAGCTCCAAAAACCTGCCTTGTGTGCATCACAATTTCTACTTTTCTGACTGTAATAGTAGAGCAATTACGAGAAGAGTTCATAGGAAAAACATAATTTATCATGTAACGATGTTTCAATTATGTGAATTTTATCTTTTGATTTAACAAAAGATTAAAAAAAAGAAAATAAATACTAAATAATGGCATATAATAGAATTTGCTTAATTTGTTTTTAATATAGGGAACAAATGAAATCAAAGTAACTAAGATGAATAAAACATAAAATATGAATACAAATTGGTGATAATCATAACAACTATGTTAAATTAATTTTACGTCCTCTTACAGGCACATGTATTGATTTTCTCAGAATTTTCGCGTGAATAATAAAAGAGGAAATTCTAATAGGTGATAAATAGAGATGAGTGAAAACGTTCACCGAGTCCGAATGTGCCAAATTTATGTTTGTCGATCGTTTCCGAACATATTCGCTCATGCTTGTCTAATTTTGCTTTAATTATTGTATTGCTAACGTTGTTACTTATGACTTGTGTTTGGAAACTGATAAACTGTAAAGCGCTGCGGAATATGTTGGCGCTATATAAATAAAGATTATTATTATTCTACAAAGCAGAGTTGAGCGGATATGTTCGGAAAGGATCGCCAAACATAAATTTATCACTAAATATGGCACATTCGAACTCGGTGAATGTTTCCCCAACAAGTTCACTCATCTCTAGTGATAAATGATAAATTGGTAGTGGTCTAACCAATTATTAGTTATTACACCTGTCTTCCCGCTATTCCCCAGCCTCTCCCCTCTGTCAATCCCTGCACTGGCTCCCCATTACAGAATGTAAATAGTATCACAACCTCCTGCAATACTAGAAGGATTTGGTTTGATGTTTACAGGAGTTTGCTCATGTTCTGTTTTCAAGAGTGCACCGCTACTCATCCACTTGGCTTCCTGCTTGCCGGGTGGTGGCAGTGCGCTCTTGAAGATTGAGAGTGCAGGTTCACAACTTGCAAGTGCATGCCACTTGTCTAGGAAACCAGTAATATAGACAGTGAGCAGGAAACTATAGAATTAAAAATCCCCCATGAAATATGTTGAGCACTGGTCGGGACACAGATGGTTCCACATTGTTTAGGATGTAGGCCTAGCCAGTCTCCAGACCTGAAACCAATGGAAAAAATTTTGGAGGGAGCTAAAACTCAATGCTGCCCAGCGACAGATCCGAAACCTGAAAGATCTGGAGATCTGTATGGAGGAGGGGGCCAAAATCCCGGCTGCAGTGTGTGCAAATTTGGCCAAGAACTACAGGAAACATCTGACCTCTGTAATTTTAAACAAAGGTTTCTGTGCCAAATTTTCAGTTCTGGTTTTATATTGGTTCAAATACTTATTTCATGCAATAAAATGCAAATTAATTATGTATAAATTATACAACAAGATTTTAAGGTTTTTATTTTTAGATTCTGTTTCTCACAGGTGAAGCGTACCTACTACAATAAAAATTGCAGACCTCTTCATTCTTTGTAGGTGAAAAAACGTGCAAAATCATCAGCGTATCAAATACTTATTTTCTCCACTGTATCTACTGTAGATATTTGTGCAAATACATAAAAGGATTAAATGATAAAATTAATGTCGATTAAAATTCATTATTTGTCACTCAATTTCATTTTTTTCATATAGAGGGGAATTGCAGGAATGATCAATTGATATTTTTATAGAGTAAATATCCATCTTCAGACCTATAGTGATGGTGTATGTCAGGATCACCTGATGTATGCGAAGTCTGCATGTGAGCTGCATACAGTAAACAATAAGAGCTTTGTAGTAAAGAATTTTCACAATTTTTTTTTTTTTTTTTTTTTTTTTACATTTTAGCTTTGGAAATAAAGATTTGGACCACTAGTACTAAACAGTATCCTGGATTGTGGAAGCTCTCGGACACTTTGATAAATGACATGTGGTTTAACATGTTCAGTGTCCAGGAACAAAGCCTGTGGGATCCTTTGATCTTCACTTTGTTCTGCAGATTGCACTGTGCTGTTTTATGGCAAAGTGGACAATTATGAGAACTCTCCACTTATGGGTAATTTCCCCACTACTTCAATGTGACACCAGGGAGCCTGCATTGCAGTAACCTTTGACCGCAATATCTCTGGGTAATGTGGGGTCACTGCAATTTGCTAGCTATAAAAGTATAATATAAACCTATAAGCTCAAAAGAACATAATGCCCCATCTAAAAGAATGGATGACAATACAATATAGCTAGAATTGGTAAACTTTATTAGCAAAATACAAACACATAAAATAAGAGGTAATGAGGATAAGGTGCATGACTAAGAGGTAACACAGACATAGATATGCACACAATAGAAAATGTAAGGGTGCACTTGCAGGATCATGTATAACCTGCAATGAGTCACTAACATGGCGCAGTGACCCTATGGATATTTACACGGATAGTAAAATAGGAAGGGAAGACAGTGGTATAAAACCAAGTGGTAATAACTCTTCATGTAAGAACACCGCTGTCTATACTAGCTCCCACCTATATTGCAACCTGCCCAAAAAAAGTGATATAGCTAAACCATGGACTCAATAGTGTGCTTACCCATGTGTGCCGTCTATGCCAGGTGTCCTCGATAGCCCCGACGCGCGTTTCGCGTTTAAGAGCTTCCTCGGGGGGCTGCGGTGTTCTTACATGAAGAGTTATTACCACTTGGTTTTATACCACTGTCTTCCCTTCCTATTTTACTATCCGTGTAAATATCCATAGGGTCACTGCGCCATGTTAGTGACTCATTGCAGGTTATACATGATCCTGCAAGTGCACCCTTACATTTTCTATTGTGTGCATATCTATGTCTGTGTTACCTCTTAGTCATGCACCTTATCCTCATTACCTCTTATTTTATGTGTTTGTATTTTGCTAATAAAGTTTACCAATTCTAGCTATATTGCATTGTCATCCATTCTTTTAGATGGGGCATTATGCTCTTTTGAGCTTATAGGTTTATATTTATTAGGGAGTTGTGCCCCCCTTTTTGTTCCCCATTGGAGTGCGATGGGCACATCCGGAAGAAGGGACTTTTCTACTAATAATTACATCCACAGTGTCAGTTTTTGTTATAAAGCTATAAAAGTATAATATAAGAGTTAAAATCCGTGTAGTTAATCCCTCGATTTGGTTTTCTTATTCGGTAGCCTTATGTTTTTTTATATTTAAAAATGAGCAAAATTTTCCCAAAAATTTGATTTCCAGAAAATCAATTCACTGTGAATCACAAGAGCGGCAAAGTCTCAATTTGCCCTGAAACACATGTGTAACATTTTGAGATCTCCTAGGACTGTATTGTACACTTTTCAAGTTCTTTAACGCAAACACAGCCTTAGAAATGTTAAAAACTAACTCAGAATAAAAGGTTATGTGTAAACTGATGGTAGTTGTGTTTTACACACTATCTGTAATGTACTTTCAGAGTTTCATACCTTTCCCTCTCTTTCTCTCTCACTTTTCATATTCACTTCAAAGTGGCTGCTGCATTCCCTGCTTCTGCTTTTAAACAGGCTACAATAGTCTCTCCTGATTGGCTGTGCTATACCATGTGATGTCATAGCTGAAAGGCATTATGTAATAGTCTGCTTGGCTGCTCCTTGGGTCATGTTAGCTTTCTGTGGCTCATGCTTTGTGTAAGATGGCGGTGGACATTTGTTGGGTGATTTGTGTCAATGCAATCGCTACATGTTTGAATTGGCCGGGTCCAGTGAATTTCCTAAAATTCGATATGAATTCAATGCATGAAACTGTTCTGAAAATACCAAAGACCATAAAAAAATTGTGCAATAATTTTGAAAAATGTCAAAGTGCTTCATGCCAGATTACTTGCATTAAGACTTTGATGAACTGGGGTCATTGTTCCCAACACAACAACACGGAACCTCTAGTTTTCTGTACCAAAAACTTACAGCAATCACAAAAGCATTGTGTAGTGTCTATGAAGGGTGGAGAAAACCCCTTTAATGCCCTGGTCAGTTTATGAAGGTCTTAAAGGGAAAACTTGTCCTTAGTGATACAATAAAAAGAAATTGTGGATCAGCTAATGAGAACCATTCCCACACTGCATATAATAACATATCTAAACTCTTCGATGATAAGACTTCCTCATCCAAAGCATAAAGGGAAACAAGGATAATTTTGAACAGACATTTTTTAGACCAGGCGGACAGATGTGACCAATTTGTTAAGAACAAGCACTCATCACCTCAGAAGAATAACGAGGCGGATTGTGCACTGTATAGTATTTTTTATAGGGCTGTTACATGGTCGGAGCAGATACTTTCTGTTATTCACACAGTAAGCTTGTCATATTACAGTAAAGGCTTCTTACAAGTCAAGGACTTCAAGATTCAGCATAAATGTTAGTAAAAAAAAAAGTCAGCCATTGAAGCGCCAACTAAAACAGAACATATGTAATTCATGCAAGAACACTATTGGTCAACACAGACTATAGACATCCTATATTAAAGACATATGGTAGTCTTAAGTTTGGTGCAAAGTTATGATCACTCTATTTCTTTGAACCAACATTGATGGTGCTTCCATCCGGAATGGATAGGAGTTGTGTACTGTTACCGGAGCACTGTCAACAGTGGAGAACTTTGGAAAGTTATAGATCTTCGAGTTTAAAGATGCATTGGCATTGCAGCTCATTGTGTCCCTTCTTCCTAATGATTAGTGGTTTCCATGCTCATGGAACCCCAATAGAGATGGTCTGGTCTGGGCGAATTCAAACAGTGAGTGATTCAATTTGTGAGAATAGCCAAAACGTGTCAGTCAACCATTTTACACATTGCAGAAGATCATGTGAGTGACAAACTATATGGGATTGCCCAAAATTTCTTGCACCTGTCACATGAAATGGTATATCATCATGTCCAACCAGGATGGTGTTTTTGATGGTGGAAATGTGGCAATTAGCACCGCTAGCAGTGCAGGCACCATATACCGTATCTCTATCTTTCCTCGCTTTCTTTTTGGGCAAAAATTAGCAGAAGTTGGTTACCGTACTTTGTATTTTAAAAGGTTTGATAATCTCAAAATATCATTGGTGAAAACCTAGAGGTACAGTATGAAGCCCCTGGATTTTATCTTAAAATGCAAAATGATCACACATATAGGCCAGGCAAAATTTTATTATTACAGCCTGTATGAGGGTTGTCATAGCTTGACTCCACAACAGTTAGCTTATGCTGCATGGCTGGAGGTTGTTGGTGGTTGTTATTAGAGAAGGCGTTTGGTGGATTTATCTGTGACTGGTGCTAGATTTTGAGTATGTGATAATTCCCTTTGTTCTCCTACTTTGGTTTAACTCCATCCTCCACTCTCTGTGTTACCTCTGTTGTTTGTGTGTATATATATATTTTCATGTTTGGTATTTTTCTTTAACCTTGTAGATGTTACCTTGTTCTTCTGGTTGGTGTATTACAGTACACTACTACTCTCCTCTTCCCTGGGTGGGGGGAAGGTACAGACTGAGGTCAGATTCAGGAGACAAGGCAAGGTACGTGGCCCCAACATTTTCACCCTCAGAAGTAATCCGGGGAACAGGGCAAGCTAAGGTGCCCATAGCATTAGCGACAGGGAAAGAGCCCCTAGTCCTGGGACACATGACAACAGAGTCATGACACAACCGCTTCACAAAAACCCAGGCAGACATTTTGGATAATGACCCCATACTCAGGACAGCCTTAATAAGCTAGAGTACAGAAGTGTTAGAGAGAATGGATCACACTGTGGTGCCTTACCCAGTCATTTGAAATGATTGGGGCCAGCCCATGGTGGGTAGAGGTAGGTGAGTATAGGAAATTCAGTTTCCTGTTTGTGAGGCAGTTACAGGAAAACACTGAAAAGGGAAGGACCTATGGTCCTATGGTGTAGCAGACCTGCATCGAAAATGGTCCTGTGTGTGAAGAAGTGAGAGCATACTCGGATAGCAAGTTCCTAAAGTGAACAAGTATCAAGTGGCGGAAGGAGCCTTTCTCTCAGGCAGAGGAGGTCCAACAGCAAACATTATCTATATTAAATGAGAAGTGGAAGTGTAGCCAAACCTGACGGTCATGGAAAGGACTGACTTGCATTCAGCTCTACTTTATTGTGTCCTGGCCAGCCATGTCAAGCGCCAGCATGCAGAGTGCAGTGGCGTATCGCTAGTGTAATTGCACATACACCCAACCAGGAACCCCCTTTTTCTGTAATATATGAGGACACAGAAACAACCCTTGGCCAATGTGTCTGCCGGGGTTACAAATGTTTTAAGACAACCACCTTTAAAGGGGTCCACCCTAAATAAAGCGTACTTGTCCTTTAACCCCAAAACTGGTGCTGCTATCCCCCAAATCAAATTAAAATGCCACAAGTAGTCTAAGATGTCTTGGATCTGTCCCAATTCTTGTGCTCCATATCTTGCCTTCCACTTTTCTTAAATGGGCAGTTCTTCTACACCAGCATTTTGCCAGCACTGTAGGTGCTGTAACTTCTTTTCCCTCACTTCCCAGCATGCATAATCCTTTATTTTACTGTGAAGTCATCTGTTTGTTTCTTTAATCAGCTTTATCTGCCAGGAAAGATTCGAACTCAGCATGCAAGCCCACATCAAAGGTGGGAACATGACTTTTGACGTACATGTGCATCAAATTTCGTGAAGGATTTAAGTTTGATAATTAAAGACCATCCATCTACAGGTATCCATGCAAAGAGAAGCTACCAGGAGCCCATATATTTTGGGCTCAACCATACACATACACGCACTATGCGCGCTGTGACAGATCTTGGCCACACCCCAATCCACATACAGTTTCTTTGTAACCTCACAGAAGATGTCAGAGGGGCGGTGGCAGTGAGGGACATTCAGCAGTGGCTCAAGACTGCAGGTCATAGACCCAAATCCTGGACTGTTTGCTGTATCCGGGACAGTTGGGACTAGAGATGAGCGGAACGATTCACGGGACTCCGGTCCAGGATCCAGGTCAGTGGTACCAGTGTGACTGGTTGGGAAGCTGCAAATCTCTTACTATTAGGTGTTCCCGGCGCGGCTATAGATTAGCATGTTCAGTGTGACGTCATCTGTACAACCTGCTCATTTATAGTTGGGCCCAGGGGATTTGTTTTTGTTTCTTCATTCACAGTCGGAGCCTCCAGAATGTTCTCATCATGAGGCCTGTCCCACACGTCCAGATAATTCCGGTACCGGAAAAAATCGGTACCGGAGTTATCCGTGTCCGTGTGTCCGTGAGCTCACGTAGGCCATCCGTCTGGCACACGTGCGGCAGCCGTGTGCCGCCTGGGTACCACACGGACCGTGCAGGAGAGACAGCGCTACAGTAAGCGCTGTCCCCCCAGCATGGTGCTGAAGCCGCCATTCATCCGTTCTCTCCAGCGCTCGCTGGAGAGAAGGGATGAAAAATCTTTTTTTTTTGTTTTTATGTGTTTAAAATAAACTTTAGGGCATCCTCCCCCCTCCCACCCCCTGTGCGCCCGGCCGCCGGCATTAAAATACTCACCCGCCTCCCTCGACGCTTGCTCTCCACCACGCAGCTTCTCCTGTACTGAGCGGTCACGTGGTGCCGCCCATTACAGTTGATGAATATGCGGCTCCACCTCCCATAGGGGTTTATTTTAAACACATTAAAAAAAAAAAAGATTTTTCATCCCTTCTCCCCAGCGAGCGCTGGAGAGAACGGATGAATGGCGGCTTCAACACCATGCTGGGGGGACAGCGCTTACTGTAAGCGCTGTCTCCAGCACGGCACACGGACTGCACACGGAAAACATCCGTGTGCGTTACGTGTTTTACACGGACCCATTGACTTTAATGGGTCCGTGTAATACGTGCGCTCCCACGAACACTGACATGTCTCCGTGTTTGGCACACGGAGACACGGTCCGCAAAAAATCAATGACATCTGCACAGATGCATTGATTTTAATGGGTCTACATGTGTCAGTGTCTCCGGTACGTGAGGAAACTGTCACCTCACGTACCGGAGCCACTGACGTGTGAAACCGGCCTTATGTAGCGTCACTATATGACATCCGGCTTCTGGTGTCTGTAAGACCGTGTTCACACATTGCATGAATACTGTGTTTTTTGTTTTCTGAAGATGCTTACACCAAACTAGACAATAACAATCTTCTCTGATTATTGCTTTTTTTATGCATTTTCTCCCTCATTGATGCATTTTTGACGTTTTTGATGTGTTTTTTATAGTACAGGATAGCTTTGATTCTGCATTTAAAAAAACTATCTGCGGCTTTTTACATGATTTTTTTTTTAAGTCTCCACATAGAAGACAAGAGAGATAAAAAAAAGCACCAAAGCCGCATAGCTCACATTTTTAGATGCACAGGGGGCGCAATTTTCATGAAATCACATCCACTTTGCATGGACAGTTCAACAAAGCAGAATTTCTGTGCAAAAAAATGCAGCATTTACGCTACATGTGAACACAGTCCAAATGTCTGAGAAAAGCAGATATGATTCCATGAAATCTCCCCCTTCTTTGCGTCTAAAAACAATGCTGAACTCTCAGATTTTGAGCATTTTTTCTCTATTGCTCTATTGCCTTCTTCTGAAAAAAAAAACTGCAAAAAAAAAATGCTTATGCCTTTTTCAGAGCAGAACGAAAGCTTTTCTGTACCACTAAAAAAGGCATTAAAAACTGTTTCATATCTGCCCCAAAATCGTATCAAATAAAGGGAAAAACGTATAAAAGAAAAGCAGCAAACACGTAATAATCAGAGAAGATTGTTATGGCGTTATTTAGTGTGGACACCTGTAGAAAAAAGCAGTGGAAAGAGTGCTGCATTAAAGCTATGTGTGAACACGGCCTCAGAGTTATATTTTTATTACATTTTTTATAGGTATAATAGAGAAAAACATCAATCACACCATTTTTTATGCCATTTACAGATCAACGTAAATAATCAGAAATCTGTGTAGCGCGGGTCGGTATGATTACAGGGACACCAAATACGTCCGTGTTATTTTCTTAGTTGAGATGTTTAATACTTTTAAAAATGTCATTATTTTTTAGTAATTTTATATGATGAAGAATATCTCTTTTAATCTCCTTCTTTAACCCCTTTATGACCTAAAAGTTTTCCATAAGCCTAGGTCAGATACATCGTACCTGTAATGCGGCACCACCTACGCAGTCGCAGTGATTGCATTAAGGTGCCTGCTGAATCTTACAGCACGGTACCTGGAGTCATTGTCCTAGGGGTGGCAACACGTCCCCCCACAACTACAGTGTTTTCAGTCTTTCAGGAAATTGCCTGAAACATTGATGTCTAGCCTATGATTGGTGCTGTAAGATCATAGGCTAGAGCCTAATAACCACTGCGTCACTATTATTATTATTATACATTTTTATAGCACAATTTATTCCATGGCGCTTTACATGTGAAAAATGGGCAAATAAAGACAAGCACAATAAACATGAGCAAAACAAGGCACACACAAGTACAGAAGGAAAGAGGACCCTACCCGCGAAGGCTCAGTCTACAGCGGATGGGTGAGGATACACTAGGAGAGGGTAGATCTAGTTGTGCGGCGGTTCAGTAGGTTGAGGATCACTGCAGGTTGTAGGCTTGTCGGAAGAGGTGAGTCTTCAGGTACTTTTTGAATGTTTCCGTGGTAGGCGAGAGTCTGATGTGTTGGGGTAGAGAGTTCCAGAGTATGAGGGAAGCACGGGAGAAGTCTTGTATGCGGTTGTGGGAAGAGGAGATAAGAGGGGAATAGAGAAGGAGATCTTGTGAGGATAGGAAGTTGCGTGCTGGTAGGTTGCGGATGGCTTTACATGTGATACTTAGGGTTTTGTACTGGAATCTCTGGGCGATAGGAAGCCAGTGAAGGGCTAGGCAGAGAGGAGTGGTGCCAGAGTGCTAGAGGGGAGGCCAGAGAGTAGGAGGTTGCAGTAGTTGAGGCGGGAGATGATAAGGGCATGCAATAGCTTTTTTGTGGTTTCGTGGTCAAGGAATGCACGGATCTGGGAAATATTTTTGAGTCTGAGTCAGCAGGAGGAGGCAAGGGCTTGGATATATGGCTTGAAAGAGAGGGCAGAGTCGAGGATCACCCCGAGGCACCGGGCGTGTGGGACTGGGAAAAGTGAGCAGCCATTGGCATTGATGGATAGGTCTGGTGGAGGGGTAGAGTGAGATGGAGGAAAGATGATGAATTCTGTTTTGTCTATGTTCAGTTTTAGAAAGCGAGCATGGCCAGCTCTGATTGGTGTGATCGAACGATGATGTGGAAGGCACCAATCAGTGTGCACAGACATGATCTGACCCTACAGTGACCGCCATGTACTTCCTCATTCCAGCTGCAGACTTGTACAGGGCGGCTGCAGTGTCTTTCTGTCACACTGTGCTGGCTCTTCTGGTGACACAGACTTTTTGAAGCCTGTACCATCACCCTGCAGTGCTCCCAAACAGTGGTTTCCCCACATATATGGAGTGTCTGCATACTCAGGAGAAATTGAACAACAATTCTTGGGGTCCTTTTTTTCCTGTTACCCTTGTGAAAATAAAAACAATTGAGGCTAAATTATCATTTTTGTGGAAATTTTTTTTTTTCTTTTCACGGCTCTATGTTATGAACTTCTGTGAAGCACCTGGGGGTTCAAGGTGCTCACCACACATCTAGATAAGTTAATTGGGCTCACTAAATGCAACATGGCGTCCTCTTTTGATTCCAGGCAATTTTGCCTAAAAAAAGTCAAACGGTGCTCTTTCCCTTTCGAGCCCTGTCTTGCATCCAAACAGTGGTTTCCCCCCAAATATGGGGTATTGGCATACTCAGGAGAAATTGCACAACTATTTTTGACATTTATTTTCTCCTGTTACTCTTGTAAAAAAAAATTGGCTAAAAGAAAATTTTAGTGGAAAAAATGTGATTCTTATATTTTTTTGGCTCTTGTTATCAACTTCTATGAAGCACCTTTCAGTTCAAGGTGCTCACCACACATCTAGATACATTCCTTGTGGGGTATAGTTTCCAAAATAGGGTCACTTGTGTGTGATTTCCACTTAGGTACATCGAGGACTCAAAGGATGCTCCTTCCCGTTCGAGCCCTTCCACGCCCCTAAACAAGGGTTTTCCCACACAAATGGCGTACTCAGAAGAAATGAACAATAATTTTTGTGGTCCCATTTTTCCTGTTACTATTGTGAATATGAAAAAAATTGGGGATAAATGATCATTTTTGTGAAAAAAATTAGATTTTTTTTAAATTTTCACAGCTCAATGTTATAAACCTTTGTGACGCAACTGGAGTTTGAAGGTGCTGAACACACATCTAGATAAGTTCCTAGAGCAGTCTAGTTTCCAAAATTTGGTGACTTGTGGGGGGGCTTTCATTGTTTAGGAACATCATGGGCTCTCCAAACGTGACATGGCGTCCGCTCTCGATTACAGGCAATTTTGCACCTTGAGGGGGTGCAGTTTTTATTCCATCATAAAGGCCCCTCAAAGTCACTTAAAATGTGATGTGGTCTCTAAAAAAAAATTGGTTTTGTAGATTTTTTTTAAAAAAATGAGAAATCGTTGATCAAAGTTTAACCCTTAGAACTTTCTAACAACAAAAAAAGCTTCAAAAATTGTACTGATATAAAGTAGACATAAGTGATATGTTATTTGTTAACTATTTTGTGACATATCTTTGTGATTTAAGGATATAAAATTTAAAAAGTATGAAAATTGCTAAATTTCCAACTTTTCATTAAATTTCCAAATTTTTTCACAAATAAACGCAAGTTATATAGAAGAAATGTTACCACTACCATGAAGTACAATATGTCATGCAAAAACATTCTAAGAATGAGTTGGTTCCATTGAAATATTCGAGAGATATCACCACATAAAGTGACACCGGTCAGAATTGTAAAATTTGGTCATGAGTGTGAAAACAGTCACGGGAGGTGGGGGGGGGGGGGTTTGAAAGGGTTAATATAAATACATAGAAAACACTGCTGTGTACAATGTATCAGTACAATCTGCTTGTGGAGTCAGAGCCTGCATTACAGATCAAGTACACAAAATGTCCCCTTTTCCTCACCTGAGCTTGTGGCTCAATTGCTTTAGCTCCTACCTGTAATGTTGAAAGTTGTGGGTTAAAACACTTAGGAGAATCACAAAACAAGAATGACATTTTTGTAATTGCTGTTTATTATTTTTAGCATTGTTATAGTAACAAAAAAAGCTAAAGTTTTCTTCACCTCTAGAATACATGGAACATGGAAATACGTTATTTTATACAATGTATAACTATGTATAATGTTATAATGAGATTCTGGGTTCACTGCAAGCGGTACAGGACAAGATAACCAAATTCTCTTTTCTACATCATTGTGGTCAGTGGTTCAGAGGTAGAGCTGCAGCCTGCGAACATACGTGTTCAATCGCCGAAGAGATCTGATCGTAGCAGAAGGGTGAATAATATAATTTATGTACGTAACAGAGAGATATGGCCACGTCCCTGAGGAGGAGCAATGGAGCGATGTAAACGTCACTGAGAAGAGAGGTGAGTATCAGAAGACGGGACAAAAACTCTGAGTCGGGACAGTCCTGCTGAATCCAGGACAGTTAAGAGCTATGCGCCCTGCCTACTGACTATAAGAGCTTAAACTCTATAAAAGAAAACCCCACTGACCATAAGAGCTTACACTCTACAGGAGACAGAGAGTACACTGACCATAAGAGCTTACACTCTACAGGAGAGAGAGGACCCCACTGACCATAAGAGCTTACACTCTACAGGAGACAGAGAGGACCCCACTGACCATAAGAGCTTACACTCTACAGGAGAGAGAGGACCCCACTGACCATAAGAGCTTACACTCTACAGGAGACAGAGAGGACCCCACTGACCATAAGAGCTTACACTCTACAGGAGACAGAGAGGACCCCACTGACCATAAGAGTTTACACTCTACAGGAGACAGAGAGGACCCCACTGACCATAAGAGCTTACACTCTACAGGAGAGAGAGGACCCCACTGACCATAAGAGCTTACACTCTACAGGAGAGAGAGGACTCCACTGACCATAAAAGCTTACTCTCTACAGGAGAGAGAGGATTCCGCTGACCATAAGAGCTTACACTCTACAGGAGACAGAGAGGACCGCACTGACCATAAGAGCTTACACTCTACAGGAGACAGAGAGGACCCCACTGACCATAAGAGCTTACACTCTACAGGAGACAGAGAGGACCCCACTGACCATAAGAGCATACACTCTACAGGAGACAGAGAGGACCCCACTGACCATAAGAGCTTACACTCTACAGGAGACAGAGAGGACCCCACTGACCATAAGAGCTTACACTCTACAGGAGAGAGAGGACCCCACTGACCATAAGAGCTTACACTCTACAGGAGAGAGAGGACCCCGCTGACCATAAAAGCTTACTCTCTACAGGAGAGAGAGGATTCCGCTGACCATAAGAGCTTACTCTCTACAGGAGAGAGAGAGGAACTTGCGGCGCCCCAGTGTCCTGTTCGTCACAGTGATGTCATTATCCTTTCAGGGGAGAAGTGATGTCATGTCTGAAGGCAATGAACGACAACCACATTCAGGTATCACACACATGCAACATGTTCACACTCCAGACCAGAAGGGGGAGCTCTAAGCCTGTTTAGGGTGAACTCCCCTATTTTACATCCTGATCTGGAGGAAAAGGGTTCAGTTCCTGTCAGGCAGACAGAAGAAGTGGAGCTCTGCTGGCATGAAGTGCTGCAACTCCTGGGAAAAGACACTAAAAGGTGAACATACTGCAGAGAGTGTGCAGGAAAGCAGAGCACAGGAGAGGAATATCAGAGGGAGATCAGCCAGGAACAAGCTGCTCCTTTCTGAGGCGCAGAAGCCGGTAGCCAGGAACACCGAGGGAGCAACTGTCTCGAAGCCTTGCTCCAGAGACCGGCAGGACAGTCAATTCCAAGTTGGCTGCCCGACCTTAATACCTAAGAAGACACGGTGGCAAATTGTGGGGGTCGGGGCGTCTCTAGGGTCCCTGCAAACAAGCCCCAGGCTATCCCAGTCATACAGGTTGTCCTATCCATACCATCTGGGTGACAGAGAGGAAGAAATAACAACATCTAGAACATCTACAAGAGTTGTGAGGACCTTACCGAGAAGCTCAGCAGGGAGGTACTACAACACACAGGCGCTAGAGGAAGACTACTGATTTCCACCTGGACAAGGGGACTCTGGAATTGCCTTCAGACCGACCAGACTCTGCCTGCACTGTCATCTGGCGCTCTGGGCTGAGGATACCATGTGAAGTCTTCAGTAAACAAGGTAAAAGACTGCAAACCTGTCTCCTCGTTCTTTATTGCACCTTGCCCATATATAAACTCTTTTACTGGACACCCCTGAGAGCCACGGACCGGGTCAGCCACCGTGACATCCCCCGAACCGCAGGACCCGGTGCCGAGTACCCCATTGCCCTACTCTGGGGGCGATCCAACCTCACTGACCTTAAGAGCTTACACTCTACAGGAGAGAGAGGATCCCGCTGACCATAAGAGCTTACACTCTACAGGAGAGAGAGAGGACCCCACTGACCTTAAGAGCTTACACTGTACAGGAGAGAGAGGACCCCGCTGACCATAAAAGCTTACTCTCTACAGGAGAGAGAGGATCCCGCTGACCATAAGAGCTTACTCTCTACAGGAGAGAGAGAGAGGACCCCACTGACCTTAAGAGCTTGTGCAGCGCCCCAGAGTCCTTGTCGTTGCAGTACTGTCGCTCCACCATTAAGGGGAGTGATGGTACGTCTGATGGCACTTAAGGAGTTCACCTGACCAGGTATCACAGTCACACATTACACTTCACACTCCGGCCACCAGGGGGAGCAAATGGTTCTATGTATTAGGCCACTCCTCACACTTTGGTAAAACTGGGGGCTGGATAGGAAGTTAGGGAGAAGCTGACTGGGTTTTGCCCAGGCAACACCTAGTGAGAGAAGAGGTTGCTTGGGAAGGTCCAGGGGGGTCCTTGTCAGGGGTGGGATCCTGACAGAGGCCTAGCGAAAAGGACAGATCGTAATGGAGCCGCTCCTGCACTTCATTGTGGCGGTATCTTAAGAAAGGACACGAAGCGAGGTTTATTGTGGAGAAGTGAGAAACGAGATCAGAGCACAAAGGCAAAAGAACCAGTAGGAGTCGTGCCCCGAGATCGGCAACATTCTACTGAGGCGCGTAGCCAGTGGCCGGAACGCCGAGGAAGTATTGGGCTCCACGCATTGCTTCAAACCAACGGCAGGGCAGTTAATTATAGGTTGGCTGCCTCACCTAAATCACCTAAGCAGACATAGGGGGCAATTGTGGGAGAGGGGCGTCTCTAGGGTCCCTATAAAATAACTCCAGGCCTACCCCGTCATACGGGTGCGTCCTATCCATATCATCTGGGGGACGGAGAGAAAGAACAGAAACATACACGACAGTTGTGAGGACTATCCCGTGGTGCTCAGCAGGGAGGTACTACAACACCCAGGCGCTAGTAGGTAGACACTGATTTCCACCTGTAAAGGGAACTCTGGATGTGCCTTCGGACCGGCCGGTCTCAGCCAACCCAGTTAACAGTGCTCTGGATTGCGGATGCCGAAGCCTTCAGTAAAGAGGTAAAGAGACTGCAACCCTGTGTCCTCGTTATTTACTGCGACCTACACCATCACCTACACCTTTTATTGGGGTCCCTTAGCAGGACCACGGACCGGGTCGGGCCACCTTGACATCCTCAGAACTGATAGACCCGGTACCGAGTACCCCGCTGTCCTGCTTCTGGGGGCCGCTCCAACTTACACTCTACAGGAGAGAGAGGACCCTGCTGACCATAAGAGCTTACACTCTGCAGGGGAGAGAGAGGACCCCACTGACCATAAGAGCTTACACTCTACAGGAGAGAGAGGACACTGTTGATCATAAGAGCTTACACTCTACAGGAGAGAGAGAGGACACCACTGACCATAAGAGCTTACACTCTACAGGAGAGAGAGGACCCTGCTGACCATAAGAGTTTACACTCTACAGGAGAGAGAGGACCCCACTGACCATAAGAGCTCACACTCTGCAGGAGAGAGAGGACACTGTTGATCATAAGAGCTTACACTCTACAGGAGAGAGAGAGGACCCCACTGACTCTGAAGATGGAAAACTGTGCTTACATGGGAGCCACTGAACTTTGATGACATAGGTACTGACCACCAATGTACATGGTATGCTAATCAACTAGATGGCATACCTTCAGGACATTATAAGGGGGTGCGGGTGGCAACTCATGATGATGTTAGCCCACTATCTGATGCTTCAGCAGGGTGGGCAAGTTTTTTTTTTTAAACTGCGAATCAAATCTCAAAAGTTGGAATTTGTGTCAAACCGTGAATTTTAGGAAATTCAATCTCAATCCTCCAAGGATAGATACACTCGTCTCTCTTTATGACCAATGTGGAACTGGCATTGGCACCCTAGCCTATCATTTTAGTATAACATGTGCAAAGTAAATAAAGATTGATAAAAAGATGTTTTAGACATGTAAAATTTGCCTGTACATAATTTATTTCCCCGCCTTTCATATATCGTAGCTTATACCCTTTTGCAGTCAACATTTGTTTGTAATTTTCCATCTGAGTAGAAATCCACAATGGTCACAATGGTTTAATTCCATATGGATCTTATTTTAGACATTTCCACATAGTTTAATAAATACAGTAACACACAAAAAAAATCTTTCTAGGGGTCTGGATAAAAGTGTGAAGAGCTTTAAGGTTCCTAGAAGAGAGGAAGCTCCACTGAGAAGGATCATTTTACAATGGAAATGCTGAATTGTACATTTTGTATCACATGAAGGTTAAAACTACAATTGTAAATAATTACTATTATAAATCAAAAATGATAAAAAAAAAGAAAGTACAAATATTATTGAACACAAAATCTATAAAATATGAAAAAACATTTTGTAGGAAGACACAATTCTTCACTGGCCCCTCTAGATGATTCTATGAAATTGTGACTTAGCTTTCCAAAATGCCAAATTGGTTGCTTTGCTCCTTGGAGAATTTGAAGTACAAGTAACTCGTCAATAGTGGCATCATGCCTGGAGTAGAGGGGTGCTGAAGAAATTATTAAAATGGGATAGATTTGCCACCAAGAGTTTGACTTCCCTAGAACAACTTCTGATATTGACTGCCATTATATGTAGAGAGAATGTGGTCACCAATACAGAAAGTCAAGTATTGAAGGATTTGATTGCAAAATGCTCAGTAGAATGTTGCTGGTGGTTAATTATTAGATTCTATTTTTTTGTTGTTGTTTGATCATTTTTTGTTTTGTTTATTTTTTGTTTTTGTTTTTTTTAGTTTGTTCACATTTTGCTAATTATTATCTGAAATTTGGGGCTATTTTTGCAGTGTGAGCAGGGATTTATGCAAATCTAAAAGGGTAAAACCACCAGCCATACACACCAAATGGTCGTTGGCGGAACGATTCTTTGGCCGGTCGTTTAGCCAGCATCCACCTTGGATGGCTCTCCCATACACAAGAGCCAGCGGCATACCATTAATACTGGTAGACCATGTAGGTGACCTATGTGACCTGTAAGTCGGGGGGATCTGGTGACAGTGCCTGGGCCAGGTCCCTCCGCGTGGCATCACACTTTCAATTATATCTTCATCCTGGATAGCTGATAGCTCCCTCCTCCTTCATTGTCCCTGCGCGTCTGATATCTCAACGCAGCAAGCATGATGACATGACTATATCACGAATGCTGTTTCAGGGCATACGTTGCAGGGACCGAAACAGCGGGTAGACTGGGAGAGGTGAGTTTTTTTTTAATCAATAAGCACTTTGTTACACTGTTTGGAGGGATATGTTGGGGCCATTATACTATTTGGAGGGCTGTGTGAGGGCCAATTATGCTGTTTAGAGGGCTATGTGGGGTCCTCAAACTATTTGATGAGCTATGTAGAGGCCACTATATTGTTTGAAGGGCTACCTATGGCTTCAGATAAAGTCCTCACAGTTCTTCTCTCTGTCCCCCATATAGGATAGGACAATACCCGTATGACAGGTAACTCAAGCCTTTTTACAGGGACTCTATCACACCCCGGGCTCTATGTGTTACTGTGTCTCAGGTGTGTGTGGCGGACAGGTGACTTGCAGTTCAGCTGTCGTGCCGGTCTCTGATGTAAGTCCTAGAGTCCCTTACAACCTTGGTGTTCCGGCTACCGGTTGTCTGCGCTTTGCCAGGGAGACAGTCTGCTCGCTGCTGTCCTCCCCCTGGTGTCCTCGCCTGTGCTCCTCTCTCCTACATGCTCACTGCAATATGTTTGGCTTTCGGTGTTGCCTCTGTCCAGGAGCTGCAGCACTTTCTCGTGGCTGCACAGCTCCTCTTACGTCCTTCCCCTCTGTCTCTCTGACAGGAACTAACTGACTTTCCCTCCAAAACCACAATATATAGTGGAGTCACCTAGGAATAGGATCAAAAGCTCCCCCTTGTGGCCTGGACTGTGAACATGTTGCATGCTTGTGTTTACCTGGTGAAAGTTATCCTTCCTTGCCTCCAAGCGTGACATCACTCTCCCCAAGGGGAAAGTAACGCCACTGTGATGACCAGGATCCTGGGGCGCCACATATACATAATGAAAAACAAATACAATAATCTTAATCAATACAAGTCACAACTGGTACAGGAGGAGAGAGGACCGTGCCTGCGGGGGCTCACAATCTACAAGGGATGGGTGAGGATACAGTAGGTGAGGGCAGAGCTGGTCGTGCAGTGGTTTGGGCGATCGGCGGTTACTGCAGGTTGTAGGCTTGTTCTTTTTGAATTGATTGTACAATTTGATGACTTTTTATGGTTCAGAAAATTTTGCCGAATACTGACTTTAGAATTAACATCTATTCGAGATTAGAACAGTATTGTATGTATAATTTCACAGGTTCCTATTAAATTGTACTTAGGCAGCGCCTTGCACTGAGCATGTCACAGTTTACCCTATCCGTCTGTCTCGGGGTGTAACTTTAACACATTGCGTGTTCATATCTGTAAATTACAATCCTTTCTCCTCTGTGTGCTGTTGGCACAAATTGCAGCTTTTAGCTGATCCATTATTGTTGCTTTTTCTTTTTCTGATCTCTGGATACTAAACCATTATTACAGCCATAAATATTTCTGACTATTATTCTACTTCTCGGCTTCTCCGGGGTAAGATGAAAATGTGCTAATTCTCCCTCGCAGCTTTCTAAGGATTCTAATCAAGAGCTTTCATCTCTGTTCTCCCAGCTTCTCAATAAATGACCGACATTGTAGCCTTCCTCCAGGACTTGGCTGGGCCATGGAGGGCTTTAAATTAAGTAGAAGCTCCACTTCAAAATCTCTTATCGGGTCCTTACTGATTCCTCCAAAAGGTTGTGTTCTGTGAGAGCTGTTGAGAGCTGAAGAAACGTTTCAGCTGCCAAAAGTTATATAATTTTGGAACTTTGCCATGTGTTCTTTCAGAAATGTTAACTAACTCAAACGCAAGTGAAAATTAGGGATTGAAAAGCCTATAATGACGGGAAGCTAAGAGAAGTGACGAGAGGCCTACTGATGAGCAGTATACGGTACATACTGTACAAAGTAGTTCTGCAGTAAGGGACAAGGTTTTACTAGTAATTTATAGTGAATTTCCTTTTATATTTTTCAGTTCTTTAACCAATTGCAGCTGTTTTTTTGCCAGGTTTTAACCTTCCTTCTAATGAATGGAAACTTGCCCAGGATTTTGTTTAAAATTGGTCCAATTAGGAATTTCTAAAGGAAATTTGTCACAATGTTTTTGCTACCCTTCAGAAAGCAGCAATGATGTAGAGGAAGAGATCCCGATTAGTGTGATGTGTCACTTACTGGGCTGCTTGCTGTAGTTTTGATCATATCCCTGTATTCTCTGCTGCAGATATTCTAGTTCTCTGAGCACTGAGCTCTGTATAGCCCTGCACCACAACCCTGATTGGCAGCTTTTTGTGTACACTATGCATAGGCAGAAAGGTGCCATCAGTGGGGGGTGGGAGGGCATGATTGGAATACATGACAGGAGGTTTACTAGTCCTCTCATGTTAATCTCATGCTGATAAAACAGTGTGTTATGCACGTAACTCATTCATTCATGGGTAATGGGAATAATAAATACTTAGAAGTCGCACCCACATCCTGCTGGTCCCTAGCCACACAACTAAAATCCCCCCCAATCCGGACCTGGCTCCCTAAAAGGCCATCGAGGGTTTCATGTACTTCTTGTAGAACGAGGAGGGAGGCAGCTGTGCACAGCTAACCAGGAGAGGGAAAGTGTACTGAGGGATAGGACCCACCGTAAGGAAACTTAAAGAATGTGTATGAAGGGGATATAAGGAGAATAATAAATGAAACAAGAATAATCTCCCACCAACCTAACTGAGGAAAAAGGAAAATTGCTAGGAAGGTAGACAAACACACAGCAGAAATACGGTGTTTTCCTAGAGGGAAAAATCCCTTCGCTGAAGAGCTGGAATTTCTTAGCACTAATCCACTTTGAAGTATAGCCAGCAAGGAATCGCAGTGAAGGGAGAATATATATAGTACAATCTAGAATGTGATAGGGCAACCATAATGGAACAATGGAAAACACCAGAAGAGGAGCGAATCCAGAAAGGTAAAATAAAGGCAGCCGGACTATCGCAATCAGGACAGGCAAGAAAAGGGCAATAGCTCAGTAGACAGGAGAACCGGCCACAAAGCCAGTGGTCACCGGAACAAATACCCAAACCATGCCATGACACAGAGATTTTATAAAAGTTACAGCAAGCAGCCCAGAAAGTGAGACTTTATCTCTACTCAATGATTTCTCAGGTTAGGTAGATAATGACAGATTTCCTGTAAGGCTGATTGTTTCCTTGTTTATTGCTGGTTGCACAATAAG
Source organism: Ranitomeya variabilis (assembly GCF_051348905.1). Lineage (NCBI taxonomy): Eukaryota > Metazoa > Chordata > Amphibia > Anura > Dendrobatidae > Ranitomeya > Ranitomeya variabilis. The sequence goes on from NC_135237.1 coordinate 539,877,616, forward strand.
AGTAAATGAGAATCCCATCAGTGAACTTGTTCTGTTGAGAATTTGAAATTCCTTTATTTCATCTCCTTTGATCCTTTGAGCAGAGTTATCACAACGAAACACATAAAAAGAGAGCTAACTTTCATATGGTCATAAATCATAGTTGGTGCTCATAAAGCTCTATGAACATGCAGAAGAATGTCTGTGTCGGCCTCTAGCTCCTCCCTCCGATATAGAATATTACAAGCACCAATTGACGTCTCCTATCTTATTAATGAGAAAATCTGTCTTCACTGAATGCCTCTTTTACCCTTGAATTAAGAAGGAGGAGAAAGAAGCAGATTTCTCTGATAAGATAAATTACAAAGTTCATTATTTTCATGTGTACTTATGACTCATGAAATAAAAATGAAAAGTCAGGGAATCTGTCATAAGGTTTTTGCTACCTAATCTGAGAGCAGAATAATGTAGGAAAAGATGATTCCATTTATGTGTCACTTAGTTTAGGGGGTCTTAGATGTAGCATGTAGCAGAGCTCAGAAAGCTGACCCAGCCCACACCAGGCTCTCTGTGTACATTGTCTATTGAATGTGAGCTGCTTATCAGAGTTGGGGGGCGTGGTCAGACCAAGGCAAACGTTAACTGTTGTCCAGGCAGTGATAATCTTCTGGTGATAAAACCTTAATTGTATGGAAACAAAAGCACCCAGCCTAATAAGAGCTGCATTCCTGAAATCTGTGTCTCAGCTTCTACCTCATGCTGCCCTCAGATTACAAAGCAATAACTTGCTGACCGATTCTCTTTAAGACTTTAAAATCATTTTGCAACTCCTTTGTGTTTTAGAAAATCATTCTTTATATACACCCGCCATTCCCATGCACTTGATAATTTTTTAGGCCACTGCTGCTTCTTCTATACAACACTTTCTCCTCAATGACAGTGATTTATTGATTTATGACAGTTCCATACCAATATATCAGTTCACCCCAATACAAATTAAAAAATGCCACCAAAATAATCATTTTTTTAACAATTGTTTGCGATTATATTGATTCTCTTGGATTAAGTAGAGCCATATTTTTAGCTTAAAAAAAAAAGATGTCTAAAAAAATCTGAAAATTGTTTTCTTCATTTAAAGACTACTGTGATATATTGTACTGGAGTTCTATATCACCCATGATTTTCTCGTCACAACCTCAGATTTGGAAAGTTTAATTTGACAAGCCTGTCAACACCCCCGCACGTACGGGAGAGTGAAGTTCTCTGCTGCTGAGTTATGAACTTGACCATGACGTTCTCGACCGTATCATTGACCATGAAATGGCGAGTGAATTTTTTTAAGTTGTCACTGTTCATTTACTTCATAAAGGAATATAGCGGGAGCAAGATCTGACTTTATAAAAGGGGCCTTGTTCAATGAGTAAGGTCCCTCACCAAAATTTTAGACAGTTGTTCTTGAAATTTCCTAAAACATATATGTACACAGTGATCAGCATAAATGAGTACACCCCGTTTGAAAAGTAAAATTTGAACCAATATCCCACTGAACACACAATTTTAATTACAAAATCAGTTTTACTGAAGTTGGTGGATGCAAAAATGAATACACCTCACATCAAAAACTTCAACATCTAGTATTTTGCATGACCCCCATGATTATTAAGGACAGCACCAAGTCTTCTAAGCCTGGAACTAAGAAGTTGGCAACATATTGTAACATCTATTTTTTTTCGTTCTTCAAGAACGAAGTCTTTCAGAGCCTGGATGCTGGATGGAGAGGGATGACTACTTGCCTCTTTAGAATTCCCCATGGGTGTCTGGTTGGGATCAGATGAGGAGACACTTGGCCACTGAATCACTTTCATCCTGTTTTCTTTACAAATGCAGCAGACGTAAGTTTTGGATCATTATCATTTTGGAAAAGTGCAAGTCTACCAAGGACACGAGTGATGGAAAAATCTTATTTCACTATAGAGCAGTATATCTGTGAATTCATGATACCATAAAAGACATGTAGCCCTCACCCAAGCAGCCCATGCAGCCACACATGATGACATGACCACCACCATGTCTCACTGTAGGCACCATGCATTTAGAAAAAATAATTTAGATAAAGTAACTCTGCCACACTAATGTTCAGTTATTCTTAGAGTGTATGGCAAAACTATCTCTGCTACTTAGCTGAGTTAACTTTGCTATTTTGCTGGGCCACTTTTGCCTTAGAATCTCCAGTGTCACTCAGATCCCACTCTTCTATACCAGTTGTCATGACTTCTCTGCTCCGTCTGTTACTGTCAGGGCCAGGAAAAAGGGTAGGCAAAGGTAGGTGACTAAAAACACAAGAGATGAATTGGAATATAAGTTGTTATGCATGCAATGTGTAGGCGCATGTTCACACTGGTGACTAAACAGGCAAAATTTAAATAAAAACAAGGAAAGGCGACAGCCTGAGGGGCTGAGTAATACCACTCTGGGTGAAAGGTGTGCAATTTGGGGAAAAGAAAACTTTATTAATATGCCAGCATTGCACCTCTGTCTCCACTTATTCACAATCCATGGAACATACGGGCCAGGTGTCTTGGTTTGTGACCAGGAGACGCTAGTGAAGGAGAGCCATCGGTAGAAAGACAGAACACAAGAGTTCCTTATCTCATGGGAGTGGGCTGGGAATTGAATGAAAATATTGATTATACAGGGAATACGCATTCATGGTGGTTGGTAATGATGAGAGGAGTGGTGCGAGGATAGACCCCACGCGTATCGCTGCTGGGCAGCTTCATCAGGGGGAAAGTGTCGGCTCTTCTTTAGCTTTATAGCATTTACCTTTATAGCCCTTATAGCTCTGCTTACCTCATTCAATTATCATAATTTGTGGGGTCAGATGGGCTATTTATAACACATTGGATGAGGTAGATTGTGTATTATACACTGGATATTGATTTTTATGTAGGATCCTTCATTCTGCATTTTAATGGGGATGCCCAATTATGCTCACTGCCCTTCTCTTTATGAGATATACTGTTGATCCATGTGATCACCAGCCCCAAGATGGTCGAGGTCTTTCTATAGGCCTAAACACTTAGGCCATGGTCACACATTCAATATTTGGTCAGTTTTTTACCTCAGTATTTGTAAGCCAAAACCAGGCGTGGGTGATAAATCCAGAAGTGGTGATGTGTTTCTATTCTATACTTTTCCTCTGATTGTTCCTCACCTGGTTTTGGCTTACCAATACTGAGGTAAAAATCTGAACAAATATTGAATGTGTGACCATGGACTTATAGTGAAATTTCTTTCTTACATGGCAATTTATCTCAGTTCTTAGGAGTGTGCACGTCTTATACGTATTGGGCTTTCTCTTCCTTTTACACCGTAGCCAGACAGAGCATAGAACCGGATGCTGATAATCTCCCACTGTTGTTATCGCGGTTATTGCCAATATTGTGTAATTTGTTACCCTGTACCTGAACAACTGACTGTTTCCATAATTAACACTTTTATTTCTGTGGCTTTACTTGGTTACTCCCGCCTCATCCCTATCTGCCTGTAGCATCCCAGTAACCTGTTCACATTAGTAAACAAAAGGAGATTGTCCCAAAGCCAAAGGTGATGGAAAGGGAAAACGAGGGAGAAAAACCATCAGCTTTTCTGTCTTGGTTGTCAAAACTCCATCTCTTTTATATGGGCTGCAGTCTAGGACTGTGGTCTTTCTCTAAAGTCCCAAAACAACCATTTAATCTTTCTTAATTTAATGTACGGTTGTGCCTCCACAATCTTCATTAGGGCTCGTGCACATGGCTGTAATTTCGGTCACAGTGCGACCCAACAAAGCATCCGACCATTGTTATTCCATGAGGCCGTGCACATGTCCGATCTTTTTCTTCGGACTGCATGCCCAAGTTTGATCCTGATCTTTGGATCGCCCTTGGCCATGCAAGTCAATGGAAAATTCTTGGATGACATCTGCGTGCTGTCTGACTACCAGAATAGAGAAGATGGAGACATTTTTTTTTCTCCATCTTCTCCTCTTCTGAGAGAATCGGATCACACTATGATCACACTCCAATCACCCTGATCAAACTCAGATGAGAGAATATACGGTCGTCTGCGCCTAGTTTAAGTCCTACAGTCGTAAGTTGTTGGTCCGTCACATTCCGACCAGTTCAATGACCATTTCCACATTTCTTTCTTTTCTTATTATATATGATTTCCCATCCAGGTGAAAAAAAGTTTTCTCAAGACCTTTCTGAGCTCATACAGACCATACATTATATAATCCCGTGTTATACTAAGCACACTGCCAGCTGGGACAAAAATATGTAAAAAATAAATAACTCCTAGTCCCCTGTATGTAACGAGTGGGCGAATCTGGACTTTCTCCAATGAACCTGTCTACACCGACCAATTCTCGAACTACCGTTGAGTGTAAAATATCAGCTCTGTTCATTGCTCACAGGACGCTGATCTTGTGTTTGTTTTATTGGCTCGTTTTCTGTTCCCACTGTTATACGACACAGTAATGATGTGGTGACTGAAACGGGTCAAAAAGGATCAAGAACTTCAACTCTTCAAAATAAGAGAGACGCGAAAAAAAATTATTATCACAAGTATTAATAATATTATTATCACTAGTAATAATGAGCATGGACCCTGCAGGGGGGCAGTGGTAGCGGACGGGATCCACAGACACTCCATGCTGCCATATGGTGCATCCATAGTACGGCACGCAAAGCTTCGTCATCATGATTTATGTTCTTGAAGATTCCATATACTGTAAAAACTGCATGTATAAAATTGTAGGCACATGGAGGTAGCACTCTAGATCCATGGCAGCCTGTAGGAGCATGTTAGGGATTTCATTGGATAGGGAATAACTTTTGGATCTCTGGGGTCTGAGCCACAGGACCCCCACCAACCATGAGAACCAGGGCTGTATCGAGCGAAGGTTTATCATGTACATTCATTCTTATGGTAGTGCCAAAGACCAGATAGGCGTAGAGCTTGCCAATCTCCAGCAGTCTCCTTAAAGGGATGTTGCGGGAATATTTCATTTTTCTCCTATTCTGCTAAGAACTGACAGGCAAATAGTTTCTAACAGAGATTCTTCTGTTTCACGTCAGCAGAGCAGCTCTTCGTCTTCCGGGCTGCTCTGTCGATAGGCTGTGACTGCCGACATAATGCTGATTATCAGCCAGCTTCCTGCAGATATGGAGGGAGGAGCCAGTGGTCAATCAGCGTTACAGTGTGCAACTACCTGCCTGCTAGTTTTTAGACTCACAGATAAAAAAAAGATACATAGTCTTGGGTAACCCTTTTAATGTGCGGCCCAAGACAACTCTTCTTCTGATATGGCCCAGAGTCACCAAAAGGTTGGATACCCCTGTCAGTGTATGGTCAAGTTAGGGCATGATTACTTGGTGGTGGTACTAATAGTGCACATGTTAGGAGATAATGGATATGCTGCCCACTTTTCCCCTTGAAGAAACAAGTTTATTATTGTAATATGTTATATGATACAATGCGAACTGCGATGTATAGTATGAATTGTGATGTGTGTTAAATATGTTAGAGGGATTGTTAAAGTGTGTAGTTTGGCATTAAGGAAAGTGATAGTTAATGTTTGGGACTAGCCCAGATTGGAAGGGGATATGTTGAAGGGAATGTGACGATTTCCTATCAGGAAGGCAGATTGGGTCTGGAATGCATAGCAAGAGGACCAAAGATCCAATTTGAGCACTGCCACATTTTGGGTGTCCCTGAAGTGAGAGGAGACCGAAATAAAGGGATAGCGAGATTGGGAGCAGATGACTAAGAGACAGAGAGACCTATCAGAGATGGGTCATGGGAGAGGACAACTAACCACAAGGCAAATAATTTATAACTCTTAAAACTAATGGGCCTAAACAGAACTGAGTACATGACATGAGTAAAGTGTCTCGGGTGGGAGTTCCAGAGGAGAGGAGATAAACACCGGCCATACTGCTACCGTAAGAGGAAAGAAGATGCGGAACTGCGGGACGAGCACGTGACTCTTGCTTAGCAGGACTGCAGTGGTAAACCTGGGTTGTGGTGAAGTAGCGAGAAACAGAGGAAACAGAGGAGCAATAGAAAGATTAAAAGAGAAAATGTGAAGATGCAGAACAATAGAGAAAAGAAGGAAGGAAACTGTGTGGAAAATGCTTCGAGTTGTAAAGAAAACATTCATAAGGGCTCTCCTACTTACAGATATCAGTGACAAATACAATTAGTACAGTGTGTGCATGTATTTAATTAATAAAAGATAACTTTTCTGAAAAAAGCAGAGGGAAAGCTGATGGCTGGGGCCAATGTTTATAGCTTGGGAAGGGAGTATTACCCATGGAGCTTCTCAGGCTATTAATATCAGCTCACAACTGTATACATAGCCTTTACAGGCTATTAAAATGGGGACCCTAAAAAATGATGTAGGGACCCGTATAATTAATAACCAGCAAAGGCTATGCAGACAGCTGCGGACTGATATTAATAGCCTAGGAAGGGGCCATGGATACTGCACCCCAGGCTAAAAACATCAACTCTCATCCACCCTAGACAAGGCGCATCTCTAAGTTTGTGCTGACGTCAGATAGGTGAAGTGAGTTCATTGACTGTGAACTCTCAGGACCATGCCATGCCATTATTTTCAGACAAATAATCTTTTATTAATTAAATACATGTACAGTAATTTACACACACACTACTAATTGTATTTGTCATTGACATCTGTATATCTACTCTATGTGTATTTACTGTGTGTAATCAATCTATTCTAACCTGTCACTCCGTGATTTTACACTGTGCGGCTGCTGAATTGCCGGCTTTTCTTCTATCTATCTATGTAGTATATATACATATTTATATGTGTGTCACTGACATCTATATAGCCGTCTATTCTATGTGTATACAGTATATCTATTTTATTCTAACCTGTCACTCTGTGATATTACTGTATGCGGCAGATGAATTGTCGGCTTTTATTATTTCTATCTATCTATCTATCTGGGACCAGTCACCAAGAAAACCATTGCTAACACATTATGCTGTAAAGGTTTAAAATCCTGCTCAAGAAGGCACATGTGCAGGCCCATCTGAAGTTTGCCTTTAAACACCTGGATGATTCTGTGAGTGATTGGGAGAAGGTGCTGTGGTGAGGCGAGACAAACATTGAGGTCTTTGGCATTAACTTAACTCACTGTGTTTAGAAGAAGAGAAATGCTGCCTTTGACCTAAAGAACATCATCCCCACTGTCAAGCATGGAGGTGGAAATATTATGTTTTGGGGTGCTTCTCTCTTAAGGGTACAGGACTGCTTCACCACATCAATGGGAGAATGGATGGAGCCATGTACCGTAAAATCCTGAGTAACAACCTCCTTCCCTCCACCAGGACATTAAAAATGAGTCATCGCTGGGTCTTCCAGCAAGACAATTACCCAAAGCATACAGCGAAGGCAACAAAGGAGTGGCTCAAAAAGACGTGCAGCGCCCCAGAGTCCTGGTCGTTGCAGTACTGATGCTCCGCCGCTAAGGGGGGCTATGGTACGTCTGATGGCACTGAAGGAGTTCTTCTGACCAGGTATCACAGTCACCAATACACTTCACAGTCTGGCCTCCAGGGGGAGCTAAGGGTGCTATGTATTAGGCCACTCCTCACAATCTGGTAAAACTGGGGGTTAGGCAGAAAGTTAGACAGAAGCTGACTGGGAATCAAACAGGCAACACCCTGTGGCAGGGGGTGTTGCGGGGAGAGACTCAGGGGGGTCCCTGTCAGGGGTGGGATCCTGACAGAGGCCTAGCGAACAGAGAGAACGTTACGGGACCGCGCCTGCATGAGATAGCGGCGGTACCCCAAGAAAGGACAAGAAGCGAGGTTCATTGTGCTGAGTGAGAAACGAGATCAACGCAACAAGGAGAAATACCAGTAGGAGTCGTGCTGTAAGACGAGGCAACATCCTACTGAGGCTTGTAGCCGGTGGCCGGAACGCAGAGGAAGTATTAGGCTCCAAGCAATACTTCAAACCTACGGCAGGACAGTCAGCTATAGGCGGGCTGTCTCACACAAATCACCTACGAAGACACAGGGGGCAACAATAGGAGAGGGGCGACGCTAGGGTCCCGGAAGAACTCCGAGCCTACCCGTCATACGGGTGCGTCCTAGCCATATCATCTGGGGGACGTAGAAGAACATCATAATCGAGTTGTGAGGGAACTTCAGAAACAGACACAACAGTTGTGGGGACTATCCCGTAAGCACAGCAGGGGAGGACCACAACACACAAGCGCTAGAAGGTAGGCACAGATTTCACCTGCAAAGGGAACTCTGGAGGTGCCATCGGACCGGCCGGACTTGCGCAGCCCGGTTAACCGTATTCCGGACTGAGGATCCTGAAGCCTTCAGTAAAGAGGTAAAGAGACTGCAACCTGGTGTCCTCGTTATTTACTGCAACCTGCACTGCACCGCACCACCTCAACATCATCATCATTCCATCCACACCCTATTATTGGGTGCCCCTCAGCAGGGTCACGGACCGGGCCTAGCCACCGTGACAATCCCAGAGCAGAGACTCAGAGGCCCGGTACCGGGTACCCCTCGGCCCTGCAGCAGTGGGGGCGCTACAGAAGCACATTAAGGTCATGCAGTGGCCTAGCCAGTCTCCAGACCTTAATACCATAGAAAACTTATGGAGGGAGTTGAAGTTCTGAGTTGCCAAGCAACAGCCTCAAAATCTTAATGATTTAGAGATGATCTGCAAAGAGGAGTGGACCAAAATTCCTCCTGACTTGTGCGCAAACCTCAACATCAGCTACAAAAAATATCTGACTACTGTGCTTGCCAACAAGGGTTTTACCACCAAGTATTAAGTCATGTTTGCCAGAGGGATCAAATACTTATTTCTCAGTGCAAAATGCTAATAATAATAGTGTGTGTGTTTTGAAGAATATTTCCTTTGAAAACGATGTGCAAATGACATAGGGAATTGCTCTACATACAAGCTCATGTTAAAATCAGATAGCAATAGCATTGCATTCGGATGTAAATCGAATGCTAGGTGTGAAAAATCGGATTATACTCGCTTTACACTCATCCCACTTGATTCCCACTGATTAGCGTGGGACAGTTTCTGTACATTTTCCCACGCTGTCAAGTTCACCGCGTCAGGCGGGGAGTCAGCGCATGCTCAGTGACTACCGCTGACGTCACTTAGGCTGCGCTGACTGATGGGAAAATGTTCAGAAACTTTCCCACGCTACCGAGTTTATGTCCGGTCAGGCGGGGAAACTGTGCAGGCAGCTTTTCATTCATTTCTCCATGGTTTACAGCCCGGCCGGTCGCATTAGCAGCACTCCGGGTTGTAAACTATTTAACCCCTTGAGATGGTTTTACAGCGTGGGACTTGATTGTACGGCGGACAGATATGGGAAATTGTTGCTTTTTTATTTTGGAATTTTTTATAGATGAACAAGGACTTCGCTTGGATTGAGAGTGTAATAAAGATGTTAAACCTGTGTATTTCATTATTTCATTAAAAGACTTAATTCTTAATGTGTGTGTGTGTATTTTTAACCCTTTCAGACTATTGGATTAATAGTGGATAGGTGTCTAATTGACACCTCTCCATTATTAACCAGGCTTAATGTCACCTTACAATAGAAAGGTGACATAAACCCCTTATTACCCCATATGCCAATGCCACAGGGCAGTGGGAAGAGAGAGGCTAAGTGCTGAAATAGGCGCATCTTACAGATGCGCCTTTTCTGGGGTGGCTGGGGGCAGATATTTTTAGCCAGGGAGGGGGGCAATAACCACGGTCCCTTTCTAGGCTATTAATATCTGTCCTCAGTCACTGGCTTTCCCTCTCTGGCGGAGAAAATTGTGCAGGAGCCCACGCCATTTTTTTTCCGTGATTTAATCCTTTAATTTAACACCTACAGCTCCAAAATTTTACACACACACACTACTAACATTATTAGTGAGGGACATATAAAAATATAACGGATATGCAATGGGTTACTGTGTGTAAACGATGTCTCATATCAGAGAAGTCGTCACCAGTGGGTCACATTGTCCTGTTTTCATTGTGTGAGTATTCACCATGAATGGTGATATTTTTGGTTATGTCAGTCTTTTTGGTCATTTTCTGCCATCATGGAGTAGAAATACCATTTTGTCCTTACATAATACCTAACTATATACTGCAGACACTGCATTGATACGGTGATAAAACTGTATGTAGTCTCCCTGTGACATCTGCCATAGACTCATCATTCAGCAGCAATGACCCCGGCCGCTAATCTTCGTTGCCTCCCTTGTCTGCTGTAAGTCCTATTACATGGAGAACTCCTCTGTAATCGCCACTGACAGCTTGGAAAACTGATGTGATGACAGCGATCCTCTGTAAGAAAAACAGAGTCCACCTCTTATGTATACGTCGTCGTCAGTCGGGTTCCATTACCTATATGTAGCATGAGCCTTATTTCTCATTTAGAGGGGATGTACACTTTCGCAATAGTATATTATTGCTGCAATCTATTAAATATATATATATATATATATATATATATATATATATATATACGGATTTGTAATGGTTTTAGTTAAAAAAAAATCTCCACCTTTTTGTGTATTCAGGTCTGATGCAGACTAAAGAGTAAACAAACTGGGAGTAAAGTTAGATCCTAAATTTTTGGGTGGAGAACTTGCCCATGCTAACATCAGTTCTGTAAAAATGAAAGGTGGTCTCCTATAGAAGTCATTGGCATCTATTCCACTAGAGAATGTTGAGACATCTCCTACATTGCTAATATATAGGTCTGCACAGGAGCTGTGTACACAGAACAGTAGGATCTATCCGCACGCAGCGTATTCTTTGTAACATGTATCTATGGAGCATTTTCCTCTACTATTGTTCGTTCAGGGTATTTGAAATTTTTATGTGATTTTTTTAGCCAGTTTTTGTCAAGGAAAAAAAAATGCTGCACTGGCAAAGTGAATAAGATTTCTGAAGTCTCGTGCACAGGTTGCTTATTTTTTTCATATCTACACAATGTCAATTCCTTCAGCATTTTTGCAGCATTTTTTACCCATTCTAATAAATGAAGGGGAAAAAAACTGCATCAAAAATCCACGCAAAAAAAGTGGCAAAATCCCATATTTTAATCAGCGCTTTTCCTGCCAACACTCCAGTATTTGCCACAGTGAGCATACAGAAACGCCTCTATGTTCCGTAGCTGCCAACGCTCCTGCATTTACATGGAACGCCCTGATTTTTCAGAGACCGTCCTAGCAAATAGTGGGTGGTCCCAACCCTAAAAGGGCAGGTGTTATGTAATCTTGGGTGGAATAGAGGAGGTCCCATGTGGAATAGGGGGTTCTTGGGCAGGACTGACCCAACAGCTCGAATGTATGGTCTGCACAGGAGCTGTGTACACAAAACGGCAGAACCAGACTAAACAGAGGGTTTGTTATTAGCTTGTAAGCTGTAATATAGGTGTGCGACTATGAATACTTTTCCGGTACACTAGTTTAGATAGGTCCCCCCCAAGCTCTGCATAGGAGCTGTATACACAAAAGGTAGGATCAGATAACACAGAATTTGGTTTTACTGTAGCGCCCCCACCGCCGCAGGGCCGAGGGGTACCCGGTACCCGGGCCTCTGAGTCTCTGCTCTGGGGTTGTTACGGTGGCTAGGCCCCGGTCCGTGACCCTGCCGGTGGGGAGGCGACGTACAGTGAATGAATGGTGAGGATGGTGGTAGTGGTGCGGTGTAATGCCGGTCGCAGCAAATAACGAGGACACCAGTTTGCAGTCTCTTTACCTCTTTACTGAAGGTCTCTGGGTCCTCAGTCCGGATTCCGGATAACCAGGCTGCGCAAGTCCGGCCGGTCCAATGGCACCTCCAGAGTTCTCTTTGCAGGTGGAAATCTGTGCCTTCCTACTAGCGCTATGTGTTGCGGTCCTTCCCTGCTGTGCTTACGGAAAGTCCCCACAACTGTTGTGTCTGTTTCTTAAGTTCCCTCACAACTCGATTAGATGATGTTCTGCTAATCCTCCGTCCCTCCCTGATGTTGCGGTTAGGACGGCACCCGTTTGACGGGTAGGCTCGGAGCTCTTCCGGGACCCTAGAGTCGCCCCTCTCCACAAGTTGCCCCCCAAGACTGCATAGGTGATTTAGGTGAGACAGCCTGCCTGAGACTGACTGTCCTGCCGTAGGTTTGAAGTATTGCCTGAAGCTGTATATAGAAATACTTCTTCGGCGTTCCGGCCACCGGTAGTTTGCGCCTCAGTAGGATGTTGCCTCGGTCTTACAGCACGACTCCTACTGGTATTCTCCTTGTTGCTTTGATCTCGTTTCTCACTCAGCACAATCTATCTCGCTTCTAATCCTTCCTTGGGCACCGCCGCTATCCTGAGCAGGCACGGTCCTGTTACGTTCTTTCCTGTAGCCAGGCCTCTGTCAGGATCCCACCCCTGACAGGGACCCTACCGAATCTTCTCCCACAACACCCTCTGCCACAAGGTGTTGCCTGGTTCCAACCCAGTCAGCTTTCTCCCTAACTTCCTGCCTGACCCCCAGTTTTACCAGTATGTGAGGAGTGGCCTAATGAATAGAACCCTTAGCTCCCCCTGGAGGCCCGGCTGTGAAATATATTGGTGTCTGTGATACCTGATCAGATGAACTCCTTCAGTACCATCAGACGTACCATAGCTCCCCTTAGTGGCGGAGCCACAGTACTGCAACGACCAGGACTCTGGGGCGCTCCACTCCCCCCCGGTTAAATCCAGTACTCCGGGACTGGGAAGAAAACAACAATACAGGTTAGCAAAAAGACATACAATTTTGTTGAGTGCAATAACAATAAGTATACTTGAACAGAGCTTCCCTTTATGGGAGGTGAGGACACTTGAACGTTACAAACATGGTTAAATATTATAAATTACAGGCTATAAACAATTCCTGTTACCCAACCGGGTATTCTACTTAGTGCAAAATTGTTGAACAATAATTTGACATTGTCTTTAAGGACGTACACTCTGCCTCCACAAAAGACCTTCTTATAACACATTATAAGGCAATTAACTTTATGCATTCTCCTTCTTTAAATCTGCAGGACCGCCTGTCCTAACGGCTCCAGACCTACTGCCTCTCCTTTCTTTACAGGACCGCCCCTTTCAGCCCGGGCCTACTGCCTTTTCAACTACTATACACAGTATAGAACATAACATTTTCCTTTCAGTTTAAGAGCACTGAGCCATCTCTATATGGCTCCTAAGAGGACTCACCACTAACCCTTACGGGTTCACTTCCTGTCCTCATTCTTCCTTCAACATATTATAAAACATTAAACTTCCATCATTACTTTTCTTACTGACAAATATGCAGGACGCTAGGTCTACCCCTACGGGTCTGCTGCATCTTTCTTCTAACTTTCACTTATGCAGGACTTCATGTCTACCCCTACGGGTCTACTGCACCTTTCCAATAATTACTTTATTTCAGAACACATTATTAAACACTTCTTTCTTCCAACACGTTAGTTACATACATATCAGCAGCATCATTAACTTTCTCTTTTAAGACATCATTAGCACTTTACTGTTTTAAGGCAGCATTACTCGTAAGTACACAGGTGAATATCCCCTTTAAGAGAGGACCAAGTCTTTATGAGGTAGCACATCTTCTCAAGCTACCAGTCCATACTCAGCAAAGGCTCCGGTACGGTATCTTCGCAAAGAGTCCTTCTTTAAGTAAAACCAGTAGGGAGCACCTTTAAGAAGGTGCAAACTATTTCAACAAAGGGATCCCTTTAAGAGTTAACCCTGAACGGGTTTAGCAGCAAAACAGTAGAACAATTAACTATTTACATATTATGCAGAGTTTTAAGATCTTACTCTTGTGGTGCAGAAGGTGGTTTCCTTCCGGGCCTCACCAGACCAACGGGTCGCGCTGCCGATCCCAGGAGCGGTTCCTGCCCCAGCAATGACAGGATCCCTCACCGTGATGCTCTTCTCACTGATGGGCCAGCACGCCCCCAAGGTACATGGTGGGTATGGGTTTCCCGCTGCTCCGCAGGGACAGGTTCTGTTGCCTTTTCGGCAGGAGGTTCATCTTTGGATGTTTCGGCAGCGGCCTGGAGTGCGACGCACCGCTGGACGCCCCGAGCTATCCAGCCAGCTTCACCTGTTTCCCTCCTCCACCTGGTGTAGGTCACAGCGTCACCTGGCTCCAGGTCGCGAGCGAACCTTCCTCCGCAGGGCTCCACTTCCTCCCGGTCCACACGGACCTGTAGCGGCTCCCCAATCTCCTGTATAACTCCCCTTCCGCGTCGGGAGTTAAAGGACACCACTACACCCCAGTGTGACGGCGGGGTTTCTTCTACGCTGGTCAAGTCAATCTGGGCTACAGGCTGGGGCCGGCTCCGCCACGCCGTCATCAAGCGCCGCAGGTGTTCGGCCTCCGGCAAGAGCCTCATGCCCTGTGTCCGCAGCGTACCTTCAGCCGCGGCCGGGTTGGGAGGAGCAGGGGACACCGAAGACAGGCGGACCTCCGTGGGCTGGCCCAGCCGAGCGAGCACGCGGGCATCAGCCTCCAAGCGGCGTGCTATCTGTCGGGCCTCGGCTGCGGCCACACACTCCTCGGACATCTGCCAGTTAGGTCGACCCATCGGTGGTTCCGTGAGGGCCAGTCCCCGCAACAATGGCGTCTCCGAGGCTGTGTCCGGTGATGCGGCTCCATGCCGAGTCAGGTCATCCCCACGCGGTGCTCCCGGCGTCGCCATCTTTATCTCCTCTCCAGTATCTTCCCGCGGTCTCTTTCGTGGGCGGCCCCGTCTCCATGGTCTCCACCCTCCAAAAAGGATCAGGAGGCTGACCTCGGCTGCTGACGGACACGTCCTCAGGACACAGAAATATTTAGACTGGGCGGCCATTGTCCTTCGCGCTCTTCAGCTTGTCTACGCCCACTCCACGCCCCTCTTCTTCTCCTGCGCTTTCCTCAGCACTGTAATGGCGGCGGATTTTGGCGGCAAATGGCGCGGCACAGTCTTGGCTATAAATCACAATCCAAGTATAATAAATCACAGTTCCAAGTGTAATAAATCACAGTTCCAAGGCACACATGACCTGATTCTTCAGGCTTAAGTAGATCCTGTTCATGACGCCAAGTTTTGTAGCGCCCCCACCGCCGCAGGGCCGAGGGGTACCCGGTACCCGGGCCTCTGAGTCTCTGCTCTGGGGTTGTCATGGTGGCTAGGCCCCGGTCCGTGACCCTGCCAGTGGGGAGGCGACGTACAGTGAATGAATGGTGAGGACGGTGGTAGTGGTGCGGTGTAATGCCGGTCGCAGCAAATAACGAGGACACCAGTTTGCAGTCTCTTTTGTTGTGAAATTGGATTTTGGGCTCCCCCGGTGGCCACTGGTGGAATTGAACTGGTGTGCATCATCCTCTCTGTTCACCTGTTTCCATCAGGATGTGGGAGTCGCTATTTAGCCTTGCTCCTCTGTCACTTACATGCCGGTCAACATTGTAATCAGAAGCCTTTCTGTGCATGTTCCTGCTGCTAGACAACTCCCAGCTAAGTTGGATTTTAGTCCTTGTTTGTTTTTGCATTTTGTTCCAGTTCACAGCTGTAGTTTAGTTTCTGTGTCTGGAAAGCTCTTGTGATCTGAAATTGCCACTCTGATGTTATGAGTTAATACTAGAGTCTTAAAGTAATTTCAGGATGGTGTTTTGATAGGGTTTTCAGCTGACCATGAAAGTGTCCTTTCTGTCTTCCTGCTATCTAGTAAGCGGACCTCAATTTTGCTAAACCTATTTTCATACTACGTTTGTCATTTCATCTAAAATCACCGCCAATATTTGTGGGGGCCTCTGTCTGCCTTTCGGGGAAATTTCTCTAGAGGTGAGCCAGGACTATATTTTCCTCTGCCAGGATTAGTTAGTCCTCCGGCCGGCGCTGGGCGTCTAGGGATAAAACGCAGGCTACGCTACCCGGCTACTGTTAGTTGTGTGGCAGGTTTAGTTCATGGTCAGTTTAGTTTCCATCCTTCCAAGAGCTAGTTCTTATGTTTGCTGGGCTATGTTCTCTTGCCATTGAGAACCATAACAGTTTGACCGGCCCAAAGGGTTAAATTAATTGACAGAGATAGGAGAGAAAAGAGAAGTCTGCTGAAGTTTTTTTTTTTTTTTTTTTTTTTTTCCTTCAGTTCTGAGTGTGTTTGTGATTGAATCTCTTGCAAGTCTGCCTATATTGCAGCCTTTCTCTCTCTCTCTCCTTCTAATCCTGGAATGGCTCTGTGTTCACCTGTTTAAAATGGATATTCAGAGTTTAGCTGCAGGTTTGAATAATCTCACCACGAAAGTTCAAAATTTACAAGATTTTGTTGTTCATGTTCCTATATCTGAACCTAGAATTCCTTTGCCTGAATTTTTCTCGGGGAATAGATCTTGCTTTCAAAATTTCAAAAATAATTGCAAGTTGTTTTTGTCCCTGAAATCTCGCTCTGCTGGAGATCCTGCTCAGCAGGTCAGGATTGTGATTTCCTTGCTCCGGGGCGACCCTCAGGATTGGGCTTTTGCATTGGCTCCAGGGGATCCTGCGTTGCTCAATGTGGATGCGTTTTTTCTGGCCTTGGGGTTGCTTTATGAGGAACCTCAGTTAGAACTTCAGGCGGAAAAGGCCTTGATGTCCCTATCTCAGGGGCAAGACGAAGCTGAAATATACTGCCAGAAATTCCGTAAATGGGCTGTGCTTACTCAATGGAATGAGTGCGCCCTGGCGGCGAATTTCAGAGAGGGTCTCTCTGATGCCATTAAGGATGTTATGGTGGGGTTCCCTGTGCCTGCGGGTCTGAATGAGTCCATGACAATGGCTATCCAGATCGATAGGCGTCTGCGGGAGCGCAAACCTGTGCACCATTTGGCGGTGTCTACTGAGAAGACGCCAGAGAATATGCAATGTGATAGAATTCTGTCCAGAAGTGAACGGCAGAATTTTAGACGAAAAAATGGGTTGTGCTTCTATTGCGGTGATTCAACTCATGTTATATCAGCATGCTCTAAGCGTACTAAGAAGCTTGATAAGTCTGTTTCAATTGGCACTTTACAGTCTAAGTTTATTCTATCTGTGACCCTGATTTGTTCTTTATCATCTATTACCGCGGATGCCTATGTCGACTCTGGCGCCGCTTTGAGTCTTATGGATTGGTCCTTTGCCAAACGCTGTGGGTATGATTTGGAGCCTCTTGAAACTCCTATACCCCTGAAGGGGATTGACTCCACCCCATTGGCTAGCAATAAACCACAATACTGGACACAAGTAACTATGCGGATTAATCCGGATCACCAGGAGATTATTCGCTTTCTTGTGCTGTATAACCTACATGATGTGTTGGTGCTTGGATTGCCATGGCTGCAATCTCATAACCCAGTCCTTGACTGGAAAGCTATGTCTGTGTTAAGCTGGGGATGTAAGGGGACGCATGGGGACGTACCTGTGGTTTCCATTTCATCATCTATTCCCTCTGAGATTCCTGAATTCTTGACTGAATATCGTGACGTTTTTGAAGAACCTAAGCTTGGTTCATTACCTCCGCACCGGGAGTGTGATTGTGCCATAGATTTGATTCCGGGTAGTAAATACCCTAAGGGTCGTTTATTTAATCTGTCTGTGCCTGAACATGCGGCTATGCGAGAATATATAAAGGAGTCCTTGGAAAAGGGACATATTCGTCCTTCGTCATCTCCCTTAGGAGCCGGTTTTTTCTTTGTGGCTAAGAAAGATGGCTCTTTGAGGCCGTGCATTGATTATCGGCTTTTGAATAAAATCACGGTTAAATATCAATATCCGTTGCCACTGCTGACTGATTTGTTTGCTCGCATAAAGGGGGCCAAGTGGTTCTCTAAGATAGATCTCCGTGGGGCGTATAATTTGGTGCGAATTAAGCAGGGGGATGAGTGGAAAACCGCATTTAATACGCCCGAGGGCCACTTTGAGTATTTGGTGATGCCTTTTGGTCTTTCAAATGCCCCTTCAGTCTTTCAGTCCTTTATGCATGACATTTTCCGTGATTATTTGGATAAATTTATGATTGTGTATCTGGATGATATTTTGATTTTTTCGGATGACTGGGACTCTCATGTCCAGCAGGTCAGGAGGGTTTTTCAGGTTTTGCGGTCTAATTCCTTGTGTGTGAAAGGTTCTAAGTGCGTTTTTGGGGTTCAAAAGATTTCCTTTTTGGGATATATTTTTTCCCCCTCTTCCATCGAGATGGATCCTGTCAAGGTTCAGGCTATTTGTGATTGGACGCAACCCTCTTCTCTTAAGAGTCTTCAGAAATTTTTGGGCTTTGCTAACTTTTATCGTCGATTTATTGCTGGTTTTTCTGATGTTGTTAAACCATTGACTGATTTGACTAAGAAGGGTGCTGATGTTGCTGATTGGTCCCCTGCTGCTGTGGAGGCCTTTCGGGAGCTTAAGCGCCGCTTTTCTTCCGCCCCTGTGTTGCGTCAGCCTGATGTTGCTCTTCCTTTTCAGGTTGAGGTCGACGCTTCTGAAATCGGAGCTGGGGCGGTTTTGTCGCAGAGAAGTTCCGATTGCTCCGTGATGAGACCTTGTGCTTTTTTCTCGCGTAAATTTTCGCCCGCCGAGCGGAATTATGATGTTGGGAATCGGGAGCTTTTGGCCATGAAGTGGGCTTTTGAGGAGTGGCGTCATTGGCTTGAGGGGGCTAGACATCAGGTGGTGGTATTGACTGACCACAAAAATCTAATTTATCTTGAGTCCGCCAGACGCCTGAATCCTAGACAGGCGCGCTGGTCGTTGTTTTTCTCTCGGTTTAATTTTGTGGTGTCCTACCTGCCGGGTTCTAAGAATGTTAAGGCGGATGCCCTTTCTAGGAGTTTTGAGCCTGACTCCCCTGGTAATTCTGAACCTACAGGTATCCTTAAGGATGGAGTGATATTGTCTGCCGTTTCTCCAGACCTGCGGCGGGCCTTGCAGGAGTTTCAGGCGGATAGACCTGATCGTTGCCCACCTGGTAGACTGTTTGTTCCTGATGATTGGACCAGTAAAGTCATTTCTGAGGTTCATTCTTCTGCGTTGGCAGGTCATCCTGGAATCTTTGGTACCAGGGATTTGGTGGCAAGGTCCTTCTGGTGGCCTTCCCTGTCTCGAGATGTGCGAGGCTTCGTGCAGTCTTGTGACGTTTGTGCTCGGGCCAAGCCTTGTTGTTCTCGGGCTAGTGGATTGTTGTTGCCCTTGCCTATCCCGAAGAGGCCCTGGACGCACATCTCGATGGATTTTATTTCGGATCTTCCTGTTTCTCAGAACATGTCTGTCATCTGGGTGGTGTGTGATCGTTTCTCTAAGATGGTCCATTTGGTTCCCCTGCCTAAGTTGCCTTCTTCTTCCGAGTTGGTTCCTCTGTTTTTTCAAAATGTGGTCCGTTTGCATGGTATTCCGGAGAATATCGTTTCTGACAGAGGTACCCAATTCGTGTCTAGATTTTGGCGAGCATTCTGTGCTAGGATGGGCATAGATTTGTCTTTCTCGTCTGCTTTCCATCCTCAGACTAATGGCCAGACCGAGCGGATGAATCAGACCTTGGAGACATATTTGAGGTGTTTTGTGTCTGCAGATCAGGATGATTGGGTTGCTTTTTTGCCTTTAGCGGAGTTTGCCCTCAATAATCGGGCCAGCTCTGCCACCTTGGTGTCTCCCTTTTTCTGTAATTCGGGGTTTCATCCTCGATTTTCTTCTGGTCAGGTGGAATCTTCGGATTGTCCTGGAGTGGATGCTGTGGTGGAGAGGTTGCATCAGATTTGGGGGCAGGTAGTGGACAATTTGAAGTTGTCCCAGGAGAAGACTCAGCTTTTTGCCAACCGCCGGCGTCGGGTTGGTCCTCGGCTTTGTGTTGGGGACTTGGTGTGGTTGTCTTCTCGTTTTGTCCCTATGAGGGTTTCTTCTCCCAAGTTTAAGCCTCGGTTCATCGGCCCGTACAAGATATTGGAGATTCTTTACCCTGTGTCCTTCCGTTTGGACCTCCCTACATCTTTTTCTATTCATAATGTTTTTCATCGGTCATTATTGCGCAGGTATGAGGTACCGGTTGTGCCTTCCGTTGAGCCTCCTGCTCCGGTGTTGGTTGAGGGCGAGTTGGAGTACGTTGTGGAAAAAATCTTGGACTCCCGTGTTTCCAGACGGAAACTCCAGTATCTGGTCAAATGGAAGGGATACGGTCAGGAGGATAATTCTTGGGTGACTGCCTCTGATGTTCATGCCTCCGATTTGGTCCGTGCCTTTCATAGGGCTCATCCTGATCGCCCTGGTGGTTCTGGTGAGGGTTCGGTGCCCCCTCCTTGAGGGGGGGGTACTGTTGTGAAATTGGATTTTGGGCTCCCCCGGTGGCCACTGGTGGAATTGAACTGGTGTGCATCATCCTCTCTGTTCACCTGTTTCCATCAGGATGTGGGAGTCGCTATTTAGCCTTGCTCCTCTGTCACTTCCATGCCGGTCAACATTGTAATCAGAAGCCTTTCTGTGCATGTTCCTGCTGCTAGACAACTCCCAGCTAAGTTGGACTTTAGTCCTTGTTTGTTTTTGCATTTTGTTCCAGTTCACAGCTGTAGTTTCGTTTCTGTGTCTGGAAAGCTCTTGTGATCTGAAATTGCCACTCTGATGTTATGAGTTAATACTAGAGTCTTAAAGTAATTTCAGGATGGTGTTTTGATAGGGTTTTCAGCTGACCATGAAAGTGTCCTTTCTGTCTTCCTGCTGTCTAGTAAGCGGACCTCAATTTTGCTAAACCTATTTTCATACTACGTTTGTCATTTCATCTAAAATCACCGCCAATATTTGTGGGGGCCTCTGTCTGCCTTTCGGGGAAATTTCTCTAGAGGTGAGCCAGGACTATATTTTCCTCTGCCAGGATTAGTTAGTCCTCCGGCCGGCGCTGGGCGTCTAGGGATAAAACGCAGGCTACGCTACCCGGCTACTGTTAGTTGTGCGGCAGGTTTAGTTCATGGTCAGTTTAGTTTCCATCCTTCCAAGAGCTAGTTCTTATGTTTGCTGGGCTATGTTCTCTTGCCATTGAGAACCATAACACTCTTTACCTCTTTACTGAAGGTCTCTGGGTCCTCAGTCCGGATTCCGGATAACCAGGCTGCGCAAGTCCGGCCGGTCCAATGGCACCTCCAGAGTTCTCTTTGCAGGTGGAAATCTGTGCCTTCCTACTAGCGCTATGTGTTGCGGTCCTTCCCTGCTGTGCTTACGGAAAGTCCCCACAACTGTTGTGTCTGTTTCTTAAGTTCCCTCACAACTCGATTAGATGATGTTCTGCTAATCCTCCGTCCCTCCCTGATGTTGCGGTTAGGACGGCACCCGTTTGACGGGTAGGCTCGGAGCTCTTCCGGGACCCTAGAGTCGCCCCTCTCCACAAGTTGCCCACCAAGACTGCATAGGTGACTTAGGTGAGACAGTCCGCCTGAGACTGACTGTCCTGCCGTAGGTTTGAAGTATTGCCTGAAGCTGTATATAGAAATACTTCCTCGGCGTTCCGGCCACCGGTAGTTTGCGCCTCAGTAGGATGTTGCCTCGGTCTTACAGCACGACTCCTACTGGTATTCTCCTTGTTGCTTTGATCTCGTTTCTCACTCAGCACAATCTATCTCGCTTCTAATCCTTCCTTGGGCACCGCCGCTATCCTGAGCAGGCACGGTCCCGTTACGTTCTTTCCTGTAGCCAGGCCTCTATCAGGATCCCACCCCTGACAGGGACCCTACCGAATCTTCTCCCACAACACCCTCTGCCACAAGGTGTTGCCTGGTTCCAACCCAGTCAGCTTTCTCCCTAACTTCCTGCCTGACCCACAGTTTTACCAGTATGTGAGGAGTGGCCTAATGAATAGAACCCTTAGCTCCCCCTGGAGGCCCGGCTGTGAAATATATTGGTGTCTGTGATACCTGGTCAGATGAACTCCTTCAGTGCCATCAGACGTACCATAGCTCCCCTTAGTGGCGGAGCCACAGTACTGCAACGACCAGGACTCTGGGGCGCTGCATTACAGTATAGGATAAGTGAGAAAAAATGGTAGAGATGAGCAAACTGATTCTTAATAGTGAAGTAATAGTAATCCTGGGATTAGGTGTTATCTGACCATGCTCCTGTGCTAACCGAGTGTCTTCTGTAGCGTCCCCACTAGTGTTGAGCGATACTTTCCGATATCGGAAAGTATCGGTATCGGAAAGTATCGGCCGATACCGTCAAAATATCGGATCCAATCCGATACCGATACCCGATCCCAATGCAAGTCAATGGGACGAAAATATCGGAATTAAAATAAACCCTTTATACACTTGTAGGTTCATTCTACATGAAGGAAAACAACTAAGAATAATGTAGGATGTATTGGGGGACGTGGCGGAGACATTAAAGGCACAGAGGTTTAGCCCAATGTAATAGAATAGCAGGATTTTTTTTTTTTTGGATGACGTTCGGCGTTAGAAAGAATTTGACTATGTTAATTTTTTTTTTTTTTATGCCACATATTGATGTTTCACTACTTCAACGCCCTTCACCTTCTTTTTTTCTTCTCCCACGCTTTCTTCTTCATTATCCTCATCATCAGCTTCTTTGACATCAACTTCTTCACCTTATTCATCTTCTTCATCTTCTACCTATTATTTTTTGGGTTACATTGTTCATATTCTTTTTATTTTACTATTATCTTCATCATATTCTACTTCTTCATCATATTCTTATTTGTGACAGGCATTCCTGTAGTTGTTATCTATAAAAGTTTGAAGATTACACCTTCCGTTCTGCCTGTCACAAAACAGTTACATTTGTCCGCGTTCAGTTTGGCCTGCAGCATCAGGCTTTATCCAGGGGCACCACGAGGAGGAACGGACTCACCCCCATACACTGCTTAGTCTTCTTCTGCTTATAATTTAGATAATATTTTTTGCTCTGATATTTAGTGTTATGCTTAATGTTCTTCTGCTCTTTGTTCTGCAGCCTCTTGTTCTTCTGCTTCTCGGTCTTCCAGGTCGTCGTCGTCTCCAGGGTCGTCGTCTCCAGGGTCGTCGTCTCCCGGGTCATCGTCATCGGAGTGGTCTTCAGGGTCGTCGTCTCCGGGGTCGTCGTCATCACGGTGGTCTTCAGGGTCATCGTCTCCAGGGTCGTCGTCATCACGGTGGTTGTCGTCTCTGGTGTCGTCGTCATCTTAGGGGTGTTCTTCCGGGTCATCGTGTTTAGTCTCTTGAACTTGGAAATGTAGCAGAAGGTACAAGAAGGCTGAGAAAATGCCGAGAACCAGCTGATGGAACTGGAACTCGGATGGCTACCCGAAGGTCCAAGAGCCAATGGAACTACCGAGGACCAGCTGACGTTACTGGAACCCGGTTACTAAGCAGGAGGTACCCGTGCCTGAAAGCACTACCAAGGACCACCTGACGTTGGTGGAACTCGGATACCCAGAGGGAGGCACCTAAGCCAAAGGCTCTGCCCGGAACCAGCTGACGGTACTGGAACCAGGATGGGGAGCAGAAGGTACAAGAGCAAAAGACAGTGCCGAGAACCAGCTGACGGTGCTGGAACCCGGATGGGTAGCCGAAGGTCCAAGAGCCAATGGAACTACCGAGGACCAGCTGACGTTACTGGAACCCGGTTACTAAGCAGGAGGTACCCGTGCCTGAAAGCACTACCAAGGACCACCTGACGTTGGTGGAACTCGGATACCCAGAGGGAGGCACCTAAGCCAAAGGCTCTGCCCGGAACCAGCTGACGGTACTGGAACCAGGATGGGGAGCAGAAGGTACAAGAGCAAGTGTCTGCGTGGCTTTTGCAGGACACGATGCCGGCTGCACAGCAGGGGAACAGCTGGCGGTGCTGAACCCCACTGACACATTGGCTGGTGTTTTTCTCTGTGCAGCTAGCAGTACCGGGCCCCAACTGGCGGTGTTGGAGCCCGGGGTCAGCAGGAGGAGGAGAGGGAGCAGAGTGTAGGCCGAAGCCTGCACTGGCGGCAGCTTTTGGGTCTGTTGTGCCTGCGTGGCAGTTGCAGGACACGTTGCCGGCTGCACAGCAGGGGAACAGCTGGCGGTGCTGAACCCCACTGACACATTGGCTGGTGTTTTTCTCTGTGCAGCTAGCAGTACCGGGCCCCAACTGGCGGTGTTGGAGCCCAGGGCTCTGCAGGGGGAGCAGAGTGTAGGCCGAAGCCTAATTGAACCAATTTCAAAGGTAACCTTTAACCCCCCCTCAGGGGTTACAAAGTAGAAGAGCCACAGCTTATGCAGCAGTAGTGCTGCACAAGTCAAAGGTTGCTCTTTTAATTTCGCTCCTTGCACACGCTGAGTGAAACACGTATAACATTTAGCCCTTTATACAGTCAAACTGTGTTGGAGGCGCGAGTTCCCTTTGTAATGAGACACAGCACAGATGTCAAGAATCCCACCTTGGTGCTGGGTGCAGCCTCCTGAGCGTTGTTATTTGCTGTACAGGAGTCTGCGCTGTCGTGTTATCCCCTGGCCTAGCGCTGTTAGCGCTGCCCATGTTCTGGCATCATTTAATGTCGGCCGGTGCGTTTCGCGATGACCATGAATCCCAGCCCCGCAGTGTCTTAACATTGTTAAAACACTGCGGGGCTGGGATTCAGGGCCTGGCGCAGCACATATGTTCGCCTCTCACACTCGGGTCCTTACACCCGCTTCAGACTGTGCGGCGTCATCTGATCCCTTATCGCATGCCACGGCCATGAAGCCGCACAGTCCGCAGAAGGCGGAAGGAGATGAGGGACAGGCGAACTGATGCACTGATCATGCCCATCAATCACACCCTCGCAGTCCCAATAACTAAGACAACGAGGGGCGTTGTGTGGGTCAGGGCGGCCGCAGAGGCGCAGGCAGCCAAACCATGATGCCAGAAGACGGGCAGCGCTACCAAGGGGGTTGCAGCGTGTCATTACAAAGGAAAGTCACACCACCGGGACGGTTAAATGGTCACACAGAGGACACATTTTAGACGTGTTTTCAGTTCCACATGTGCGAGGAGAATACGTTTATGAGCCACCTTGCACACATGCAGCATTACCGCTGTACAAGGTGGCCTTTAAAACGTACAAACGCCTGGGGGAGGGGGGACAGGTTCCCTTCAATTTCAGTTCTTGTGTCTGCGTGGCTTTTGCAGGACACGATGCCGGCTGCACAGCAGGGGAACAGCTGGCGGTGCTGAACCCCACTGACACATTGGCTGGTGTTTTTCTCTGTGCAGCTAGCAGTACCGGGCCCCAACTGGCGGTGTTGGAGCCCGGGGTCAGCAGGAGGAGGAGAGGGAGCAGAGTGTAGGCCGAAGCCTGCACTGGCGGCAGCTTTTGGGTCTGTTGTGCCTGCGTGGCAGTTGCAGGACACGTTGCCGGCTGCACAGCAGGGGAACAGCTGGCGGTGCTGAACCCCACTGACACATTGGCGAGGTGTTTTTCTCTGTGCAGCTAGCAGTACCGGGCCCCAACTGGCGGTGTTGGAGCCCAGGGCTCTGCAGGGGGAGCAGAGTGTAGGCCGAAGCCTAATTGAACCAATTTCAAAGGTAACCTTTAACCCCCCCTCAGGGGTTACAAAGTAGAAGAGCCACAGCTTATGCAGCAGTAGTGCTGCACAAGTCAAAGGTTGCTCTTTTAATTTCGCTCCTTGCACACGCTGAATGAAACACGTATAACATTTAGCCCTTTAAACAGTCAAACTGTGTTGGAGGCGCGAGTTCCCTTTGTAATGAGACGCAGCACAGATGTCAAGAATCCCACCTTGGTGCTGGGTGCAGCCTCCTGAGCGTTGTTATTTGCTGTACAGGAGTCTGCGCTGTCGTGTTATCCCCTGGCCTAGCGCTGTTAGCGCTGCCCATGTTCTGGCATCATTTAATGTCGGCCGGTGCGTTTCGCGATGACCATGAATCCCAGCCCCGCAGTGTCTTAACATTGTTAAAACACTGCGGGGCTGGGATTCAGGGCCTGGCGCAGCACATATGTTCGCCTCTCACACTCGGGTCCTTACACCCGCTTCAGACTGTGCGGCGTCATCTGATCCCTTATCGCATGCCACGGCCATGAAGCCGCACAGTCCGCAGAAGGCGGAAGGAGATGAGGGACAGGCGAACTGATGCACTGATCATGCCCATCAATCACACCCTCGCAGTCCCAATAACTAAGACAACGAGGGGCGTTGTGTGGGTCAGGGCGGCCGCAGAGGCGCAGGCAGCCAAACCATGATGCCAGAAGACGGGCAGCGCTACCAAGGGGGTTGCAGCGTGTCATTACAAAGGAAAGTCACACCACCGGGACGGTTAAATGGTCACACAGAGGACACATTTTAGACGTGTTTTCAGTTCCACATGTGCGAGGAGAATACGTTTATGAGCCACCTTGCACACATGCAGCATTACCGCTGTACAAGGTGGCCTTTAAAACGTACAAACGCCTGGGGGAGGGGGGACAGGTTCCCTTCAATTTCAGTTCTTGTGTCTGCGTGGCTTTTGCAGGACACGATGCCGGCTGCACAGCAGGGGAACAGCTGGCGGTGCTGAACCCCACTGACACATTGGCTGGTGTTTTTCTCTGTGCAGCTAGCAGTACCGGGCCCCAACTGGCGGTGTTGGAGCCCGGGGTCAGCAGGAGGAGGAGAGGGAGCAGAGTGTAGGCCGAAGCCTGCACTGGCGGCAGCTTTTGGGTCTGTTGTGCCTGCGTGGCAGTTGCAGGACACGTTGCCGGCTGCACAG
The DNA here is from genome assembly GCF_051348905.1 of Ranitomeya variabilis. Lineage (NCBI taxonomy): Eukaryota > Metazoa > Chordata > Amphibia > Anura > Dendrobatidae > Ranitomeya > Ranitomeya variabilis. The sequence continues at coordinate 539,904,375 of NC_135237.1, forward strand.
CAGGGGAACAGCTGGCGGTGCTGAACCCCACTGACACATTGGCTGGTGTTTTTCTCTGTGCAGCTAGCAGTACCGGGCCCCAACTGGCGGTGTTGGAGCCCAGGGCTCTGCAGGGGGAGCAGAGTGTAGGCCGAAGCCTAATTGAACCAATTTCAAAGGTAACCTTTAACCCCCCCTCAGGGGTTACAAAGTAGAAGAGCCACAGCTTATGCAGCAGTAGTGCTGCACAAGTCAAAGGTTGCTCTTTTAATTTCGCTCCTTGCACACGCTGAGTGAAACACGTATAACATTTAGCCCTTTATACAGTCAAACTGTGTTGGAGGCGCGAGTTCCCTTTGTAATGAGACGCAGCACAGATGTCAAGAATCCCACCTTGGTGCTGGGTGCAGCCTCCTGAGCGTTGTTATTTGCTGTACAGGAGTCTGCGCTGTCGTGTTATCCCCTGGCCTAGCGCTGTTAGCGCTGCCCATGTTCTGGCATCATTTAATGTCGGCCGGTGCGTTTCGCGATGACCATGAATCCCAGCCCCGCAGTGTCTTAACATTGTTAAAACACTGCGGGGCTGGGATTCAGGGCCTGGCGCAGCACATATGTTCGCCTCTCACACTCGGGTCCTTACACCCGCTTCAGACTGTGCGGCGTCATCTGATCCCTTATCGCATGCCACGGCCATGAAGCCGCACAGTCCGCAGAAGGCGGAAGGAGATGAGGGACAGGCGAACTGATGCACTGATCATGCCCATCAATCACACCCTCGCAGTCCCAATAACTAAGACAACGAGGGGCGTTGTGTGGGTCAGGGCGGCCGCAGAGGCGCAGGCAGCCAAACCATGATGCCAGAAGACGGGCAGCGCTACCAAGGGGGTTGCAGCGTGTCATTACAAAGGAAAGTCACACCACCGGGACGGTTAAATGGTCACACAGAGGACACATTTTAGACGTGTTTTCAGTTCCACATGTGCGAGGAGAATACGTTTATGAGCCACCTTGCACACATGCAGCATTACCGCTGTACAAGGTGGCCTTTAAAACGTACAAATGCCTGGGGGAGGGGGGACAGGTTCCCTTCAATTTCAGTTCTTGTGTCTGCGTGGCTTTTGCAGGACACGATGCCGGCTGCACAGCAGGGGAACAGCTGGCGGTGCTGAACCCCACTGACACATTGGCTGGTGTTTTTCTCTGTGCAGCTAGCAGTACCGGGCCCCAACTGGCGGTGTTGGAGCCCGGGGTCAGCAGGAGGAGGAGAGGGAGCAGAGTGTAGGCCGAAGCCTGCACTGGCGGCAGCTTTTGGGTCTGTTGTGCCTGCGTGGCAGTTGCAGGACACGTTGCCGGCTGCACAGCAGGGGAACAGCTGGCGGTGCTGAACCCCACTGACACATTGGCTGGTGTTTTTCTCTGTGCAGCTAGCAGTACCGGGCCCCAACTGGCGGTGTTGGAGCCCAGGGCTCTGCAGGGGGAGCAGAGTGTAGGCCGAAGCCTAATTGAACCAATTTCAAAGGTAACCTTTAACCCCCCCTCAGGGGTTACAAAGTAGAAGAGCCACAGCTTATGCAGCAGTAGTGCTGCACAAGTCAAAGGTTGCTCTTTTAATTTCGCTCCTTGCACACGCTGAGTGAAACACGTATAACATTTAGCCCTTTATACAGTCAAACTGTGTTGGAGGCGCGAGTTCCCTTTGTAATGAGACGCAGCACAGATGTCAAGAATCCCACCTTGGTGCTGGGTGCAGCCTCCTGAGCGTTGTTATTTGCTGTACAGGAGTCTGCGCTGTCGTGTTATCCCCTGGCCTAGCGCTGTTAGCGCTGCCCATGTTCTGGCATCATTTAATGTCGGCCGGTGCGTTTCGCGATGACCATGAATCCCAGCCCCGCAGTGTCTTAACATTGTTAAAACACTGCGGGGCTGGGATTCAGGGCCTGGCGCAGCACATACAGTCATATGAAAAAGTTTGGGCACCCCTATTAATCTTAAGCTTAATGTTTTATAAAAATTGTTTTTTTTGCAACAGCTATTTCAGTTTCATATATCTAATAACTGTTGAACACAGTAATGTTTCTGCCTTGAAATGAGGTTTATTGTACTAACAGAAAATGTGCAATCTGCATTGAAACAAAAGTTGACAGGTGCATAAGTATGGGCACCCTTATCATTTTCTTGTTTTAAATACTCCTACCTACTTTTTACTGACTTACTAAAGCACTTTTTTTGGTTTAGTAACCTCATTGAGCTTTGAACTTCATAGCTAGGTGTATGCAATCATGACAAAAGTTACTTAAAGTGGCCACTAGCAAGTTGTTCTCCTGTTTGAATCTCCTCCTAAGAGTGGCATCATGGGCTTCTCAAAACAACTGTCAAATGATCTGAAAACAAAGATTATTCAACATAGTTGTTCAGGGGAAGGATACAAAAAGCTGTCTCAGAGGTTTAACCTGTCAATTTCCACTGTGAGGAACATAGTAAGGAAATGGAAGAACACAGGTACAGTTCTTGTTAAGGCCAGAAGTGGCAGGTCAAGAAAAACATCAGAAAGGCAGAGAAGAAGAATGGTGAGATCAGTCAAGGACAATCCTCAGACCACCTCCAGAGAGCTGCAGCATCAACTTGCTGCAGATGGTGTCACTGTGCATCGGTCAACTATACAACGCACTTTGCACAAGGAGAAGCTGTATGGGAGAGTGATGCGAAAGAAGCCATTTCTGCAAGTACGCCACAAACAGAGTCGGCTGAGGTATGCAAAAGCACATTTGGCGAAGCCAATTTCTTTTTGGAAGAAGGTCCTGTGGACTCATGAAACCAAGATTGAGTTGTTTGGTAATACAAAAAGGCGTTATGCATGGCGGCAAAAAAACACAGTGCATTGTATAGTTGACCGATGCACAGTGACACCATCTGCAGCAAGTTGATGCTGCAGCTCTCTGGAGATGGTCTGAGGATTGTCCTTGACTGATCTCACCATTCTTCTTCTCTGCCTTTCTGATGTTTTTCTTGGCCTGCCACTTCTGGCCTTAACAAGAACTGTACCTGTGTTCTTCCATTTCCTTACTATGTTCCTCACAGTGGAAATTGATAGGTTAAATCTCTGAGACAGCTTTTTGTATCCTTCCCCTGAACAACTATGTTAAATAATGTTTGTTTTCAGATCATTTGACAGTTGTTTTGAGGAGCCCATGATGCCACTCTTCAGAGTAGATTCAAACAGGAGAACAACTTGTAAGTGGGCACTTTAAGTAGCTTTACTCATTATTGCATACACCTAGCTATGAAGTTCAAAGCTCAATGAGGTTACAAAACCAAAAAAAGTGCTTTAGTAAGTCAGTAAAAAGTAGGTAGGAGTATTTAAAACAAGAAAATGATAAGGGTGCCCATACTTATGCACCTGTCAACTTTTGTTTCAATGCAGATTGCACATTTTCTGTTAGTACAATAAACCTCATTTCAAGGCAGAAACATTGCTGTGTCCAACAGTTATTAGATATATGAAACTGAAATAGCTGTTGCAAAAAAAACAATTTTTATAAAACATTAAGCTTAAGATTAATAGGGGTGCCCAAACTTTTTCATATGACTGTATGTTCGCCTCTCACACTCGGGTCCTTACACCCGCTTCAGACTGTGCGGCGTCATCTGATCCCTTATCGCATGCCACGGCCATGAAGCCGCACAGTCCGCAGAAGGCGGAAGGAGATGAGGGACAGGCGAACTGATGCACTGATCATGCCCATCAATCACACCCTCGCAGTCCCAATAACTAAGACAACGAGGGGCGTTGTGTGGGTCAGGGCGGCCTGTTGTGAATTTGGATTCTGGGCTCCCCCGGTGGCCGCTTGTGGAATTGGACTTGTCATCCTCTTTCCTGTTTCACCTGATTCCATCAGTAGTGGGTGTCGCTATTTAAGCTCATTTCTCTGGTGGTTTCTTGCCGGTCAACAATGTTATCTGATGCCTCTCAGTGCTTGTTCCTGCTTCTAGACTACTACTAGATAAGTTGGACTTTTGTCCATGTTTTGTTTTGCCTATTTGTTCCAGTTCACAGCTGAAGTTTTGTTACTGTGTCTGGAAAGCTCTCGTTGATCAGGGATTGCTACTCTGGCGTTATGAGTTAATGCCAGAGTTTAAGGTAATCTCTGGATGGTGTTTTGTTAGTGTTTTTCTGCTGACCATGAAAGTATACTATCTGTCTTCTGCTATCTAGTAAGCGGACCTCAAATTTGCTAAGACTATTTTCCTGCTGCGTTTGTTGTTTCATCTGAACTCACCGTCATTATATATGGGGGGCTACTGTCTTCTTTGGAATATTTCTCTAGAGGTGAGCCAGGTCTTATATTTCCCTCTGCTAGCTATTTAGGTCTTAGGCCAGAGCTGGGCATCTAGCGATAAATAGGAAATGCTACCTGGCTATTTCTAGTTGCGCGGCAGGCTTAGTTCATGGTCAGTATAGTTCCATCTTCCGAGAGCTTGTCCCTCTATAGGCTTGCTATGATCTCTGCCTGCAGAGATCATGACAGTTTGACCGGCCCAGTAAAGTGTTAAAGACCCAGGTTGAGAAAGGAGAGTTATAAGAAGTCTGCTGAAATTTTATTTTTTTTTTTTTTTTTTTCCTCCAGTCTGCCTTGCTGCAGTCTTTTCTCTCTCTCTCCTCCTAATCTCTGTATGCTCTGTGTGCACCTGACAATAATGGATCTCCAGAGTGTAACTGCGGGTTTGAATAATCTCATCACGAAAGTACAAAATTTACAAGATTTTGTGGTACATGCTCCGGTATCTGAGCCGAGAATTCCTTTGCCGGAGTTCTTCACAGGGAATAGAGCTAGCTTCCAGAATTTCCGAAATAATTGTAAGCTTTATTTGTCCCTGAAGTCTCGTTCAGCTGGAGACCCTGCTCAGCAGGTTAGGATTGTGATTTCCTTGCTCAGGGGTGACCCTCAAGATTGGGCCTTCTCATTGCCAGCAGGGGATCCTGCGTTACGCGATGTGGATGCGTTTTTTCTGGCCTTGGGCTTGCTTTATGAGGAACCTCATTTGGAACTTCAGGCAGAAAAAACTTTGATGGCACTATCTCAGGGGCAAGACGAAGCTGAAGTTTTCTGCCAAAAATTCCGTAAATGGTCTGTGCTTACTCAGTGGAATGAGTGCGCCTTGGCGGCAACTTTCAGAGAAGGTCTCTCTGATGCCGTTAAGGATGTTATGGTGGGGTTCCCTTTGCCTGCAGGTCTGAATGAGTCCATGACAATGGCTATTCAGATTGATAGGCGTCTGCGGGAGCGCAAACCGGTGCACCATCTGGCGGTGTCTATGGAAAAGACGCCAGAAAGTATGCAGTGTGATAGAATTCTGTCCAGGAGCGAGCGACAGAATTTTAGACGGAAGAATGGATTGTGTTTCTATTGTGGGGATTCTACTCATGTTATATCAGCATGCTCTAGGCGTACAAAGAAGCTTGATAAGTCTGTTTCCATTAGCACCATTCAGTCTAAGTTTATTTTGTCTGTAACCCTGATTTGCTCTTTGTCATCCATTGCCACGGACGCCTATGTTGACTCTGGCGCCGCTCTGTGTCTTATGGATTGGTCCTTTGCCAATCGTTGTGGTTTTGATTTAGAGCCTTTGGAGACTCTTATTCCTCTGAAGGGGATTGACTCCACCCCATTGGCTAATAATAAACCACAATACTGGACACAAGTAACCATGCGTATCAATCCGGATCACCAGGAGATTATTCGTTTCCTGGTGCTGTATAATTTACATGACGATTTGGTACTGGGATTGCCATGGTTGCAGTCTCACAACCCAGTCTTGGACTGGAGAGCAATGTCTGTGTTGAGCTGGGGATGTAAGGGTATTCATGGGGACGTACCTTTGGTTTCTATTTCGTCGTCCATTCCCTCTGAAGTCCCTGAGTTCCTCTCTGATTATCAAGACGTCTTTGACGAACCCAAGCTTGGGTCGTTACCTCCGCACCGTGAGTGCGATTGTGCCATAGATTTGATACCGGGTTGTAAATATCCAAAGGGTCGTTTGTTTAATTTGTCTGTGCCGGAACATGCTGCTATGCGGGAATATATAAAGGAGTCTTTGGAAAAGGGACATATTCGTCCATCCTCTTCTCCCTTGGGAGCTGGGTTTTTCTTTGTCTCAAAAAAAGACGGCTCTTTGAGACCATGTATTGATTATCGGCTTCTGAATAAGATCACTGTTAAGTATCAATACCCATTGCCATTGCTTACTGATTTGTTTGCTCGTATAGAGGGTGCTAAGTGGTTCTCTAAAATTGATCTTCGTGGGGCGTATAATTTGGTGCGGATCAGGCAGGGGGATGAGTGGAAGACCGCATTTAATACGCCCGAGGGCCACTTTGAGTATTTGGTCATGCCTTTTGGTCTTTCTAATGCCCCTTCAGTTTTCCAGTCTTTTATGCATGATATTTTCCGCGATTTTCTGGATAAATTTATGATAATATATCTGGATGATATTCTGATTTTTTCTGATGACTGGGACTCTCATGTCCAGCAGGTCAGGAGAGTTTTTCAGGTTCTGCGGTCTAATTCTTTATGTGTGAAGGGGTCTAAGTGCGTTTTTGGGGTCCAGAAAATTTCCTTTTTGGGGTATATTTTTTCTCCCTCTTCCATTGAGATGGATCCCGTCAAGGTGCAAGCTATTTGTGACTGGACTCAGCCCTCCTCTCTTAAGGGTCTTCAGAGATTTTTGGGCTTTGCCAACTTTTACCGCCGATTTATTGCTGGTTTTTCGGATGTCGTTAAACCACTGACTGATTTGACCAGACAAGGCGCTGATGTTGCTAATTGGTCCCCTCATGCTGTAGAGGCCTTTCAGGAGCTTAAGCGCCGTTTTGCCTCTGCCCCTGTGTTGCGTCAGCCTGATGTGAATCTGCCTTTTCAGGTTGAGGTTGACGCTTCGGAGATCGGAGCTGGGGCAGTGTTGTCGCAGAAAGGTTCCGACTGCTCCGTCATTAGGCCTTGTGCCTTCTTTTCTCGCAAATTTTCGCCCGCAGAGCGGAATTATGATGTTGGGAATCGGGAGCTTTTGGCCATGAAGTGGGCGTTTGAGGAGTGGCGCCATTGGCTCGAGGGGGCTAGACATCAGGTGGTGGTATTGACTGACCACAAAAATTTGATTTATCTTGAGACTGCCAGACGCCTGAATCCTAGACAGGCGCGCTGGTCTTTATTTTTTTCTCGCTTTAATTTTGTGGTGTCATACCTACCGGGTTCTAAGAATGTTAAGGCAGATGCCCTTTCTAGGAGTTTTGACCCGGACTCTCCTGGTAATTCTGAACCCACAGGTATCCTTAGGGAGGGAGTAATTTTGTCGGCCGTTTCTCCTGATCTGCGGCGGTCCTTGCAAGAGTTTCAGGCGGATAGACCGGATCGTTGTCCGCCTGATAGACTGTTTGTTCCGGATGATTGGACCAGCAGAGTCATCTCTGAGGTACATTCTTCTGCATTGGCAGGTCATCCCGGAATTTTTGGTACCAGGGATTTGGTGGCAAGATCCTTCTGGTGGCCTTCTCTGTCACGAGATGTGCGAGTCTTTGTGCAGTCATGTGACGTTTGTGCTCGGGCCAAGTCTTGTAGTTCTCGGGCTAGCGGACTGCTGTTGCCCTTGCCTATTCCTAAGAGGCCTTGGACACACATCTCGATGGATTTTATTTCAGATCTGCCTGTTTCCCAGAAGATGTCTGTCATCTGGGTGGTCTGTGACCGTTTCTCTAAAATGGTCCATTTGGTTCCTCTGCCCAAGTTGCCTTCTTCTTCTGAGTTGGTTCCTCTGTTTTTTCAGAATGTTGTCCGATTGCACGGTATTCCTGAGAATATTGTTTCTGACAGAGGTACCCAATTTGTGTCTAGATTTTGGCGGGCATTCTGTGCTAGGATGGGCATAGATTTGTCTTTTTCGTCTGCTTTTCACCCTCAGACTAATGGCCAGACCGAGCGGACTAATCAGACCCTTGAGACATATCTGAGGTGTTTTGTCTCTGCTGACCAGGATGATTGGGTTGCTTTTTTGCCATTGGCAGAGTTCGCCCTCAATAATCGGGCCAGTTCTTCCACCTTGGTGTCCCCGTTTTTCTGTAATTCGGGGTTTCACCCTCGATTTTCCTCCGGTCAGGTGGAATCCTCGGATTGTCCTGGAGTGGATGCGGTGGTAGAGAGATTGCATCACATTTGGGGGCAGGTTATGGACAATTTGAAGTTGTCCCAGGAGAAGACTCAGCGTTTTGCCAACCGTCATCGTCGTGTTGGTTCTCGGCTTTGTGTTGGAGATTTAGTGTGGTTGTCTTCTCGTTTTGTCCCTATGAGGGTCTCTTCTCCTAAGTTTAAACCTCGGTTCATCGGCCCTTATAGAATATTGGAGATTCTTAATCCTGTTTCTTTCCGTTTGGACCTCCCTGCGTCCTTTTCCATTCATAACGTTTTTCATCGGTCGTTATTGCGCAGGTATGAGGTACCTGTTGTACCTTCAGTTGAGCCTCCTGCTCCGGTGTTGGTTGAGGGTGAGTTGGAGTACGTTGTGGAGAAAATTTTGGACTCTCGTGTTTCCAGACGGAAACTCCAGTATCTGGTCAACTGGAAGGGTTACGGCCAGGAGGATAATTCTTGGGTCAATGCATCTGATGTTCATGCTTCTGATCTTGTTCGTGCCTTCCATAGGGCTCATCCTGGTCGCCCTGGTGGATCTGGTGAGGGTTCGGTGCCCCCTCCTTGAGGGGGGGGTACTGTTGTGAATTTGGATTCTGGGCTCCCCCGGTGGCCGCTTGTGGAATTGGACTTGTCATCCTCTTTCCTGTTTCACCTGATTCCATCAGTAGTGGGTGTCGCTATTTAAGCTCATTTCTCTGGTGGTTTCTTGCCGGTCAACAATGTTATCTGATGCCTCTCAGTGCTTGTTCCTGCTTCTAGACTACTACTAGATAAGTTGGACTTTTGTCCATGTTTTGTTTTGCCTATTTGTTCCAGTTCACAGCTGAAGTTTTGTTACTGTGTCTGGAAAGCTCTCGTTGATCAGGGATTGCTACTCTGGCGTTATGAGTTAATGCCAGAGTTTAAGGTAATCTCTGGATGGTGTTTTGTTAGTGTTTTTCTGCTGACCATGAAAGTATACTATCTGTCTTCTGCTATCTAGTAAGCGGACCTCAAATTTGCTAAGACTATTTTCCTGCTGCGTTTGTTGTTTCATCTGAACTCACCGTCATTATATATGGGGGGCTACTGTCTTCTTTGGAATATTTCTCTAGAGGTGAGCCAGGTCTTATATTTCCCTCTGCTAGCTATTTAGGTCTTAGGCCAGAGCTGGGCATCTAGCGATAAATAGGAAATGCTACCTGGCTATTTCTAGTTGCGCGGCAGGCTTAGTTCATGGTCAGTATAGTTCCATCTTCCGAGAGCTTGTCCCTCTATAGGCTTGCTATGATCTCTGCCTGCAGAGATCATGACAGCGGCCGCAGAGGCGCAGGCAGCCAAACCATGATGCCAGAAGACGGGCAGCGCTACCAAGGGGGTTGCAGCGTGTCATTACAAAGGAAAGTCACACCACCGGGACGGTTAAATGGTCACACAGAGGACACATTTTAGACGTGTTTTCAGTTCCACATGTGCGAGGAGAATACGTTTATGAGCCACCTTGCACACATGCAGCATTACCGCTGTACAAGGTGGCCTTTAAAACGTACAAACGCCTGGGGGAGGGGGGACAGGTTCCCTTCAATTTCAGTTCTTGTGTCTGCGTGGCTTTTGCAGGACACGATGCCGGCTGCACAGCAGGGGAACAGCTGGCGGTGCTGAACCCCACTGACACATTGGCTGGTGTTTTTCTCTGTGCAGCTAGCAGTACCGGGCCCCAACTGGCGGTGTTGGAGCCCGGGGTCAGCAGGAGGAGGAGAGGGAGCAGAGTGTAGGCCGAAGCCTGCACTGGCGGCAGCTTTTGGGTCTGTTGTGCCTGCGTGGCAGTTGCAGGACACGTTGCCGGCTGCACAGCAGGGGAACAGCTGGCGGTGCTGAACCCCACTGACACATTGGCTGGTGTTTTTCTCTGTGCAGCTAGCAGTACCGGGCCCCAACTGGCGGTGTTGGAGCCCAGGGCTCTGCAGGGGGAGCAGAGTGTAGGCCGAAGCCTAATTGAACCAATTTCAAAGGTAACCTTTAACCCCCCCTCAGGGGTTACAAAGTAGAAGAGCCACAGCTTATGCAGCAGTAGTGCTGCACAAGTCAAAGGTTGCTCTTTTAATTTCGCTCCTTGCACACGCTGAGTGAAACACGTATAACATTTAGCCCTTTATACAGTCAAACTGTGTTGGAGGCGCGAGTTCCCTTTGTAATGAGACGCAGCACAGATGTCAAGAATCCCACCTTGGTGCTGGGTGCAGCCTCCTGAGCGTTGTTATTTGCTGTACAGGAGTCTGCGCTGTCGTGTTATCCCCTGGCCTAGCGCTGTTAGCGCTGCCCATGTTCTGGCATCATTTAATGTCGGCCGGTGCGTTTCGCGATGACCATGAATCCCAGCCCCGCAGTGTCTTAACATTGTTAAAACACTGCGGGGCTGGGATTCAGGGCCTGGCGCAGCACATATGTTCGCCTCTCACACTCGGGTCCTTACACCCGCTTCAGACTGTGCGGCGTCATCTGATCCCTTATCGCATGCCACGGCCATGAAGCCGCACAGTCCGCAGAAGGCGGAAGGAGATGAGGGACAGGCGAACTGATGCACTGATCATGCCCATCAATCACACCCTCGCAGTCCCAATAACTAAGACAACGAGGGGCGTTGTGTGGGTCAGGGCGGCCGCAGAGGCGCAGGCAGCCAAACCATGATGCCAGAAGACGGGCAGCGCTACCAAGGGGGTTGCAGCGTGTCATTACAAAGGAAAGTCACACCACCGGGACGGTTAAATGGTCACACAGAGGACACATTTTAGACGTGTTTTCAGTTCCACATGTGCGAGGAGAATACGTTTATGAGCCACCTTGCACACATGCAGCATTACCGCTGTACAAGGTGGCCTTAAAAACGTACAAACGCCTGGGGGAGGGGGGACAGGTTCCCTTCAATTTCAGTTCTGGTGTCTGCGTGGCTTTTGCAGGACACGATGCCGGCTGCACAGCAGGGGAACAGCTGGCGGTGCTGAACCCCACTGACACATTGGCGAGGTGTTTTTCTCTGTGCAGCTAGCAGTACCGGGCCCCAACTGGCGGTGTTGGAGCCCGGGGTCAGCAGGAGGAGCAGGGGGAGCGGAGTGTAGGCCGAAGCCTGCACTGGAGCAAGTTGAAAGGAAACCTTTAACCCCCCCCCCAGGCGTTTGTAGCTGGAAGAGCCATCGTGTACAGCACTAATGCTGGAAAAGGTAAACTTAGCTCTTTTAATTATGGTCCTTGCAGATGCTGAACCTAACACTTATGAAATGTGTCCCCTCACAGCGTTCAACCGTCCGGTAGGTGGAACTTTCCTTTGTCATGTGACGCAGCACAGCCGTCATTTTTACCCCCTTGTCGCCGTGCGCCGCCTCCTCAGCGTTGTTTGAATCTGTCCCGGAGCCTGCGCTGTTAGGTTACCCCTTGGCCATGCACACATTTTGCGCTGCCCGTCTTCTGACATCATTTGCTGTCAGGCTGGCTGCGCCTGTGCGGGTGCGCTGTCCGAGATTCAGCCTCGCGGTGTCGTCTAATGTAATCCCACCGCGGGCCTGGGATCCGTGTCCATGCGCAGTGCATATCCTCGCCTCTCACTCCCCTCCCTACGGCTTCTTAAGACTGTGCGGTGTCACGGCCGTGGCATGCTATTAGGGATCAGCTGACACCGAACAGTCTTTAGAAGCCGTAGGGAGGGGAGTGAGAGGCGAGGATATGCACTGCGCATGGACACGGATCCCAGGCCCGCGGTGGGATTACATTAGACGACACCGCGAGGCTGAATCTCGGACAGCGCCCCCGCACAGGCGCAGCCAGCCTGACAGCAAATGATGTCAGAAGACGGGCAGCGTAAAATGTGTGCATGGCCAAGGGGTAACCTAACAGCGCAGGCTCCGGGACAGATTCAAACAACGCTGAGGAGGCGGCGCACGGCGACAAGGGGGTAAAAATGACGGCTGTGCTGCGTCACATGACAAAGGAAAGTTCCACCTACCGGACGGTTGAACGCTGTGAGGGGACACATTTCATAAGTGTTAGGTTCAGCATCTGCAAGGAGCACCACGAAAAGAGGCACTTTTTCCCTTTGCATCATTACTGCTGCACAAGGTGGCTCCTTCAGTAACAAACGCCTGGGGGGGGGGGGACAGGTTCCCTTAAATTTAACTTGTTGTGCCTGCGTGGCGGTCACAGTACACGTTGCCGTATACACAGCAGGGGAACAGCTGGCGGTGCTGAACCCCACTAACACATTGGCGAGGTGTTTGGCTCTGTGAGTACAGCACTTCTGGACGGCAACTGGCGGTGTTGGAGCCCAGGGGCAGGTGGAGGAGGAGGAGGTTGGAGGAGGTAGGAGGGATTGCCACACACACAGCAGGGGAACAGCTGACGTTACTGAACCCCAATAACAGAGGAGGGACTGTTGACTGTGCGTACAGCACTTCTGGACGGCAACTGGCGGTGTTGGAGCCCAGGGGCAGGTGGAGGAGGAGGAGGTTGGAGGAGGTAGGAGGGATTGCCACACACACAGCAGGGGAACAGCTGACGTTACTGAACCCCAATAACAGAGGAGGGACTGTTGACTGTGCGTACAGCACTTCTGGACGGCAACTGGCTGTGTTGGAGCCCAGGGGCAGGTGGAGGAGGAGGAGGTTGGAGGAGGTAGGAGGGATTGCCACACACACAGCAGGGGAACAGCTGACGTTACTGAACCCCAATAACAGAGGAGGGACTGTTGACTGTGCGTACAGCACTTCTGGACGGCAACTGGCGGTGTTGGAGCCCAGGGGCAGGTGGAGGAGGAGGAGGTTGGAGGAGGTAGGAGGGATTGCCACACACACAGCAGGGGAACAGCTGACGTTACTGAACCCCAATAACAGAGGAGGGACTGTTGACTGTGCGTACAGCACTTCTGGACGGCAACTGGCGGTGTTGGAGCCCAGGGGCAGGTGGAGGAGGAGGAGGTTGGAGGAGGTAGGAGGGATTGCCACACACACAGCAGGGGAACAGCTGATGTTACTGAACCCCAATAACAGAGGAGGGACTGTTGACTGTGCGTACAGCACTTCTGGACGGCAACTGGCGGTGTTGGAGCCCAGGGGCAGGTGGAGGAGGAGGAGGTTGGAGGAGGTAGGAGGGATTGCCACACACACAGCAGGGGAACAGCTGACGTTACTGAACCCCAATAACAGAGGAGGGACTGTTGACTGTGCGTACAGCACTTCTGGACGGCAACTGGCGGTGTTGGAGCCCAGGGGCAGGTGGAGGAGGAGGAGGTTGGAGGAGGTAGGAGGGATTGCCACACACACAGCAGGGGAACAGCTGACGTTACTGAACCCCAATAACAGAGGAGGGACTGTTGACTGTGCGTACAGCACTTCTGGACGGCAACTGGCGGTGTTGGAGCCCAGGGGCAGGTGGAGGAGGAGGAGGTTGGAGGAGGTAGGAGGGATTGCCACACACACAGCAGGGGAACAGCTGACGTTACTGAACCCCAATAACAGAGGAGGGACTGTTGACTGTGCATACAGCACTACCAGGCAACAACTAGCGGTGTTGGAGCCCAGGGACAGGTGGAGGAGGAGGAGGTGGAGGAGGTAGGAGGGATTGCCACACACACAGCAGGGGAACAGCTGACGTTACTGAACCCCAATAACAGAGGAGGGACTGTTGACTGTGCGTACAGCACTTCTGGACGGCAACTGGCGGTGTTGGAGCCCAGGGGCAGGTGGAGGAGGAGGAGGTTGGAGGAGGTAGGAGGGATTGCCACACACACAGCAGGGGAACAGCTGATGTTACTGAACCCCAATAACAGAGGAGGGACTGTTGACTGTGCGTACAGCACTTCTGGACGGCAACTGGCGGTGTTGGAGCCCAGGGGCAGGTGGAGGAGGAGGAGGTTGGAGGAGGTAGGAGGGATTGCCACACACACAGCAGGGGAACAGCTGACGTTACTGAACCCCAATAACAGAGGAGGGACTGTTGACTGTGCGTACAGCACTACCAGGCAACAACTAGCGGTGTTGGAGCCCAGGGACAGGTGGAGGAGGAGGAGGTGGAGGAGGTAGGAGGGATTGCCACACACACAGCAGGGGAACAGCTGACGTTACTGAACCCCAATAACAGAAGAGGGACTGTTGACTGTGCGTACAGCACTACCAGGCAACAACTAGCGGTGTTGGAGCCCAGGGACAGGTGGAGGAGGAGGAGGTGGAGGAGGTAGGAGGGATTGCCACACACACAGCAGGGGAACAGCTGACGTTACTGAACCCCAATAACAGAGGAGGGACTGTTGACTGTGCGTACAGCACTTCTGGACGGCAACTGGCGGTGTTGGAGCCCAGGGACAGGTGGAAAAGCAGAGGAACACAATGTAGGCCGAAGCCTGAGAAAGTCGAAAGGGAACCTTTAACCCCCCCCCAAGGCGTTTGTAGCTGAAAGAGCCAGCTTGTGCAGCACAAAAGATGCAAAAGGAAAAGGTGGCTCTTTTCATCATGCTCCTTGCAAACACAGAACTAAACACTTATAAAATGTGTCCCCTGCAACCGTAAAACCGTCCCGGAGGTGGGACTTTCCTTCGTAATGTGACGCAGCACAGCCGTCATTCCTACCCCCCCGGCGCCGCGCACCGGTTCCTCAGCGTTGTTTTATTCCGTCCCGGAGCCTGCGCTGTTATGTTATCCCGTGGCCAGGCACACTTAGCGCTGCCCGTCTTCTGGCATCATTTGGTGTCAGGATGGCTGCGCCTGTGCGGCCGCGCTGGCAGAGAGCCCGCCTCGCAGTGTCTTCTGATTTAATCCCACTGGGGGCCTGGGATCCATGGACATGCGCAGTGCATATCCTCGCCTCTCACTCCCTTCCCTACGGCTTCTTAAGACTGTGCGGTGTCACGGCCGTGGCATGCTATTAGGGACCAGCTGACACCGAACAGTCTGAAGAAGCCATAGGGAAATGAGTGAGAGGTGGAGGTTCAGATATGCACTGCGCATGTCCATGGATCCCAGGCCCCCAGTGGGATTAAATCAGAAGACACTGCGAGGCGGGCTCTCTGCCAGCACGGCAGCACAGGCGCAGCCATCCTGACACCAAATGATGCCAGAAGACGGGCAGCCCTAAGTGTGCCTGGCCACGGGATAACATAACAGCGCAGGCTCCGGGACGGAATAAAACAACGCTGAGGAGCCGGTGCGCGGCGCCGGGGGGGTAGGAATGACGGCTGTGCTGCGTCACATTACGAAGGAAAGTCCCACCTCCGGGACGGTTTTACGGTATCAGTGGACACATTTTATAAGTGTTAAGTTCTGCGTGTGCAAGGAGCTAAACAAAAATAGCTACCTTTTCCTTGTGCAGCATTACTGCTGCACAAGGTGGCTCTTTCAGTAACAAACGCCTTGGGGGGGGGGACAGATTCCCTTACATTTCAGTTGTTGTGTCAGCGTGGCGGTCGCATGACACATTGCCGACTACACAGCTGGGGATCAGCTGACGTTACTGAAACCCAATAACACTGGGTCGTATGTTTTGACTGTGCAGACGGCACTTCTGAGCCTCAACTGGCGGTGTTGGAGCCCAGGAATTTAAGTTCAGGTGGTAGAAAGATGAACACAACAGGAGACCTGGATAACGTATACAGTGACCTAATTATTTAATCAGGAGGAGGAGTGGCAAATTCCTGCGAGATCCAGGCCTTGTTCATTTTCAGGAAAGTAAGCCGGTCAACGTTATCGGAGGATAGTCGCATGCGACGGTCAGTTAGTACACCACCTGCAGCACTAAAGACACGTTCCGATAATACACTGGCCGCAGGGCAAGACAGCACCTCCAATGCATACTGGCTTAGCTCTGGCCATGTATCCAGCTTTGAGACCCAAAACTTGAAAGGGGAAGAGCCGTCTGGGAGTACAGCAAGAGGGCAAGACATGTAGTCTGTCACCATCTGACGGAACCGTTGCCTCCTGCTGACTGGAGCCGTCTGTGATGGTGTAGACTTTTGTGGGGGGCACAGAAAACTGTGCCACAGTTGGGCCATACTGGTCTTGCCTTGGGCAGAGGCACTGCTTCTGCTCCCTCTTTGTGCAGAGCCTCCTCCACTGCCTGGACGCACTGAGCTGCTTTGTAATGCACTAGCAGCACTTCTCTCAGTTGGAATGGAGAAGATGATGGAATTGACCAGTGTGTCTTGGTACTCCCGCATTTTTCGCTCCCGGTTCAACGGTGTGATGAGGCTTTCTACGTTGTCCCGGTAGCGAGGATCGAGGAGGGTGAACACCCAATAATCAGACATGTTGAGAATGTGGGCGATGCGGCGGTCGTTTCTCAGGCACTGCAGCATGTAATCCACCATGTGCTGCAGACTGCCAACTGCCCAAGAAACGCTGTCCCCTGCTGGAGGCGTGATCTCTGCCTGCTCGTCATCACCCCACCCTCGCTGTACACACTGAGTACTGGACAATTCGGTAACTCCCTCCTCTGGACGGACGTCTTCCTCCTCCATTGACTCCTCCTCATCCTCCTCACAAACTGTCCCCTGCCTACGCGTTTGTGAGGAACCACGTGGCGCTGACTGTCCAGAAGATGATGGAAATGGTGAATCCTCATCCTCCACCTCTTCCACAACATCATCCCTTAGCGCTTGCAGTGATTTTTCAAGCAGGCAGATAAGGGGGACAGTCATGCTGACTAGTGCATCATCTGCACTCGCCATCCGCGTGGAATAATCAAAGGGACGCAAAACCTGGCAGACGTCATTCATAGTGGCCCACTCTGTGGTTGTGAAGTCTGTACGGCGCTGACTGCGACTTTTTTGCGCCTGAAGCAGCTGGTACTCCATTACAGCTTGCTGCTGCTCACACAACCGCTCCAACATATGTAACGTGGAATTCCACCTGGTAGGTAGGTCACATATGATGCGATGTTCCGGCAGGCGGTGTCGGCGCTGCAGAGCCGCAATGCGCGCTTTTGCCGTGCTGGAACGCCGCAAGTGAGCACACTCTAGGCGGACCTTGTGCAGCAGTGCATCAAGATCCGGATAGTCCCTCAAAAAGCTCTGCACGACCAAATTGAGCACATGTGCCAGACATGGGATGTGAGTGAGGTTGCCGAGGCCCAGAGCTGCCACCAGATTTCGGCCATTATCACACACTACCATGCCTGGCTGGAGATTCGCTGGCACAAACCACACATCGCTCTCCTGCTTGATGGCATTCCAGAGCTCCTGCGCTGTGTGGCTACGATTCCCCAAAAAAATTAATTTCAAGACGGCCTGTTGACGTTTGGCCACGGCTGTGCTCATGTCGGTCGTAACAGGTACACGTTCATCACGGGTCCATGTGGAGGTGGACTGTGACGGCTCCTGCAGCGATGATTCTGAGGAACTGGTGTAAGAGGAGGAGTCAATGCGTACAGAATGGATTCCTGCAATCCTTGGAGTGGGCAGGACACGTCCTGCGCCACTCGCACGGTCTGTACCTGGCTCAACAACATTAACCCAATGGGCAGTGAGGGAAAGGTATCGCCCCTGTCCATGTTGACTGGTCCACGCATCGGTGGTGAGGTGGACCTTGCTACTGACGGCGTTCAGTAGCGCGTGTTTTATGTGTCCCTCCACATGCTTGTGCAGGGCAGGGACGGCTTGCCTGCTGAAGTAAAAGCGGCTGGGCACATTGTACTGTGGGACTGCCAATGACATCAAGTCACGGAAGCTGTCAGTCTCCACCAGCCTGAATGACAGCATTTCCAGTGACAGAAGTTTGGCAATGCCTGCAGTCAGAGCCTGTGCTCGTGGGTGGTTTGACGAGAAAGGCCGCCTTTTCTCCCATGCCTGTACTACCGATGGCTGTAGACTGGGCTGGGAGTGTGTGGATGACTGGGAAAGTGGCGCTGCGGGTGGAATTACAGCGGGTCTCTGGACAACAGGGCCAGAGGTTCTTCCACGGCGATCCTGGGAGGAAGCCGAACCAGCTGCGTGTGAGCTAGAGGAAGAGGCAACACGAGCTGAAGAGGTGGTAGCTGCCGCTGTTGGTTGGCCTACCTCTTCAGTGTGTTTTTCTAACTCCGCCGGGTGCCTGTTGCGCACATGTTTCCACATGTTGGAGGTATTGAGGTTGCTGACATTTCGACCTCTTTTGACTTTTTGATGACACACGTTGCATCTGACATAGCAAATGTCATCTGCAACTGTGTCAAAAAAGGACCAGGCACTGCAAGTCTTGGGAGCGCCCTTTTTGGCTTTTGGAAGAGACATGCTCCTAACGGGTGCCAAAGCGGAGGCTGCAGGATCCGCAGTCTTCCCCCTCCCTCTCCCTCTTTGGGCCGTACGGGGAATCTCTTCCTCAGAGCTGCTCCCACCACCTTCCTGTCCCTCACGCCAAGATGGGTCGAGGACCTCATCATCTACACTACCCTCTGCCCCCAACTGCTCCTCCTGGGTAGTCTCAGCAGCAGAGCACGCACCAGTAAGTGGCACCTGAGTGTCATCATCAGCTGATGCGGCCTGCGATGTGGTGACCGGAGCCACTGGCCCACCCGCCTCTTCAGAGGAAGACAGAAAAAGCTGTTGGGCATCACTGCACCCTGCCTCTTCTTCCATTTCTCCAATGCTGCTTGGCTGGCCCCCTGTTTCCAAGCCAAGAGATTCAGAGAACAGAAGTAGAGACGGCTCCTGTCCTGGGCTCTCTGTCTGCCTGGGCAATTTGGCAGGTGGTGAAGAGACAGATGGCTGCTCTCCAGTGCTCTGTGTCTGAGAGGATGTGGCACTAATGGAAGTTGATGCATTAGCTGCCATCCATCCGACAACAGCTTCAATTTGGTCTTCACGCAGCAGCGGTGTACGGCGCTCTGACACAAAGCTGCGCATGAACGACTGTTGCCTGGTGAAAGTGGGTGCTGATGAGTCACCGGTGCCCGCAGCAGGCACAGAATCCCCACGTCCCCTCCCTGCTCCGCGCCCACGCCCACGCCCACGTGCCTTACTCACTGCCTTCTTCATCTTGGTTGACTGATAAAGATAAGCAGAAAAGTACTAACGGATTTGTGTGCTTATTCCTGAGCAACTCCTCCTAACAGGTATAAGAAACACTAATTTTCTAAAGTGTGGACTAGACTTTAATATGAGCTAATGTGGCCTACAGAAATGTAAAGTGGTGTAACTGGTGTGTTTGGTGAACTTTATTATTTATTTCTTTTTTGGGGGCTGAACTGACAACAGATAGAGCTGCAATCACACGTGCAGACAGACGTAAACGGCGCTGCAAGGCCCAAAAACCCTCCTCTATGTTATCCTATGTAGTGTTTTTCCACAAATTAGCTGGAGACGGGTGGAAAGACACTAATAGGATTTTTTTAAATTAATTAGCAGCAGACTACACTACTTGAAAAAAAATTAAAATTGATTTGGCGGTATGACGCAGTGAACAACCCTGAGCTGGAGACAACCAGGCTACGGCTGCTCACAGACTACAGGGCGAGCTGCAGTCACACGGAGACCGTGCAGACAGCCGTAAACGGCGCTGCAAGGCCCAAAAACCCTCCTCTACTTTATCCTATGTAGTGTTTTTCCACAAATTAGCTGGAGACGGGTGGAAAGACACTAATAGGATTTTTTTAAATTAATTAGCAGCAGACTACACTACTTGAAAAAAAATTAAAATTGATTTGGCGGTATGACGCAGTGAACAACCCTGAGCTGGAGACAACCAGGCTACGGCTGCTCACAGACTACAGGGCGAGCTGCAGTCACACGGAGACCGTGCAGACAGCCGTAAACGGCGCTGCAAGGCCCAAAAACCCTCCTCTACTTTATCCTATGTAGTGTTTTTCCACAAATTAGCTGGAGACGGGTGGAAAGACACTAATAGGATTTTTTTAAATTAATTAGCAGCAGACTACACTACTTGAAAAAAAATTAAAATTGATTTGGCGGTATGACGCAGTGAACAACCCTGAGCTGGAGACAACCAGGCTACGGCTGCTCACAGACTACAGGGCGAGCTGCAGTCACACGGAGACCGTGCAGACAGCCGTAAACGGCGCTGCAAGGCCCAAAAACCCTCCTCTACTTTATCCTATGTAGTGTTTTTCCACAAATTAGCTGGAGACGGGTGGAAAGACACTAATAGGATTTTTTTAAATTAATTAGCAGCAGACTACACTACTTGAAAAAAAATTAAAATTGATTTGGCGGTATGACGCAGTGAACAACCCTGAGCTGGAGACAACCAGGCTACGGCTGCTCACAGACTACAGGGCGAGCTGCAGTCACACGGAGACCGTGCAGACAGCCGTAAACGGCGCTGCAAGGCCCAAAAACCCTCCTCTACTTTATCCTATGTAGTGTTTTTCCACAAATTAGCTGGAGACGGGTGGAAAGACACTAATAGGATTTTTTTGAATAAATTAGCAGCAGACTACACTACTTGAAAAAAAAAAAAAAAAAAAAAAAAGAACAGTATGAGGCAATGAACCACCCTCCCTGAACTGAATACAACCAGCTATGGATGGCCTATGTGGCTGCACTCAGACTAGAGAGTGGGCTGCACTCACACACACACACACACAGACCTTGCAGATCGCTGTGAAAACAGCGCTACAAGGCAAAAGCAAGGTGAATAGTAGGTGAACACAGCGGTTGCTAAATTAGCCTTTGGAAAGCACAAAGAAGCAAATCGCTATCTCTAAACTGTCCCTCAGTCAGCAAACAGCGTCCTGTCACTAACTGAATTCACAGCAGAGTGATCGCAAAATGGCGCCAGCGACTTTTAAACTGCATCATGACATCATTTCAGCAGCCAATCACAGCCTTGCCAGTAGTTTCATGCCCTCCATGCTAAACAGGATGTGCCCACACTTGGAATCATTCTCATTGGCTGAATTTCGGAATTTTGAATCTGGGAACTTCCGATTCCGGTATCCGATACGCGGCAAGTATCGGAATCCCGGTATCGGAATTCCGATACCGCAAGTATCGGCCGATACCCGATACTTGCGGTATCGGAATGCTCAACACTAGTCCCCACTGCCGCAGGGCCGAGGGGTACCCGGTACCGGGCCTCTGAGTCTCTGCTCTGGGGTTGTCACGGTGGCTAGACCCGGTCCGTGACCCTGCTGAGGGGCGTACAATGAAGGTGGAGGTATGGTGATGATGTTATGGTGCGGTGAAGTGCCGGTCGCAGTAAATAACGAGGACACCAGGTTGCAGTCTCTTTACCTCTTTACTGAAGGCTTCAGGATCCTCAGTCCGGAATACGGTTAACCGGGCTGCGCAAGTCCGGCCGGTCCGATGGCACCTCCAGAGTTCCCTTTGCAGGTGGAAATCTGTGCCTACCTTCTAGCGCTTGTGTGTTGTGGTCCTCCCCTGCTGTGCTTACGGGATAGTCCCCACAACTGTTGTGTCTGTTTCTCGTGTTCCCTCACAACTCGATTCTGATGTTCTTCTTCGTCCCCCAGATGATATGGCTAGGACGCACCCGTATGACGGGTAGGCTCAGAGCTCTTCCTGGACCCTAGTGTCGCCCTTCTCCTGTTGTTGCCCCCCTATGTCTTCTTAGGTGAATTGAGTGAGACAGCCCGCTTATAACTGACTGTCCTGCCGAAGGTTTGAAGTTAGGCCTGGAGCTCAATACTTCCTCGGCGTTCCGGCCACCGGTTGCTGCCTCAGTAGGATGTTGCCTCGTCTTACAGCACGACTCCTACTGGTATTTCTCCTTGTTGCGTTGATCTCGTTTCTCACTCAGCACAATAAACCTCGCTTCTTGTCCTTTCTTAGGGCACCGCCGCGATCAGGTGCAGGCGCGGTCCCGTAACGTTCTCTCAGTTCGCTAGGCCTCTGTCAGGATCCCACCCCTGACAAGGACCCCCCTGAGTCTCTCCCCGCAACACCCCCTGCCACAGGATGTTGCTTGTTCGATTCCCAGTCAGCTTCTCTCTAACTTCCTATCCAACCCCCAGTTTTACCAGACTGTGACGAGTGGCCTAATACATAGCACACTTAGCTCCCCCTGGAGGCCAGACTGTGAAGTGTATTGGTGTCTGTGATATCTGGTCAGGTGAACTCCTTCAGTGCCATCAGATGTACCATAGCCCCCCTTAGCGGCGGAGCATCAGTACTGCAACGACCAGGACTCTGGGGCGCTGCACTTCCATGTGCTCAAAAAATATGTTGCATGTCCCATGGCTGTTCGACAGCCACAGGAATTGCCTAACAAACAGGAAATCCCTGCATGTGTTGTATCTGTCGAATAGCCGAGGGGACTCATACATATTTTTCAAGCATGCTGAAGTCATTCGGTTAGCACCCGAGCATGTTCAGATAACACCTTATCGGAAAACGTTCGCTCATCACTAATTATAAATTAATCAAATTGCTTGAGGCTATGTGCACACGCTGCGGATTTCGCTGCGTTTCCGCAGCTGCGGGTCCGCAGCGGTTTCCGATGAGTTTACAGTACAATGTAAACTTATGGGAAACGAAATCCGCAGTGCACATGCTGCGAAAAAAAAACGCGCGGAAACGCAGCGGTTTATTTTCCGCAACATGTCAATTGTTCATGCGGATTCCGCTGCGGGTTTCCACCTGCTCCAATAGAAATCTGAAAACCCACAGAGGAAACCGCACTAGAAACCGCAGCGTGGGCACATACCCTTAGAATTTCCCCAAATTTGCGGAGTCTGTAGATTCCAAATTTTGTGTAATTTGCTTCGCTCGGTTCCAGCTAAAATGGTGGCCTCCTATTTGGCTGAATTTTAAAGGGCCGGACACTACCTTAGGTTTTTCTGCTTTGGGGGGGATTGAGAGCCTTTTTTTTCATAACTGAATATTTATTGATTTTTCAACAGAAATTTACAGAATGAAATCACACCAAGATATAATGCATGTAGGGTATGGCCATACCTTAAGTATTTGGTGCAGAAATCTCTGCATCTCTTGCCAGAAAAAACGTAGCATAAACTAGGCGCATTTTTACTATATTTTTTATGTGTTTTTTTAATGCAGATTTTTCGCTGCTGATTAATAAGGGCGAAAACTGAAAGAATTGATATTTAAATCTGCGAGTCCCAAATAAGCAACGTGTGCATGAGACGTCGGAATTGTCACTCACTTTGCTGACAAATATGAGCAGAAGAAAAAACAACAAACCGCGACCAATCTGCAACGTGTGCACAGGTCCCTAGAGCATAAATCAGTGTATTAAGTTTGAAGCAAATAAAGTATGTCCAAATTGCATTTCCTGGGAATTTCACCGGATCGGCTCCTCACTAGTCTGCACAGGAACTGCATACACAAAATCTACAAACTAGGCAACACACGTTATGGATCTAGTGTGTAAACTTGGCAAGAAATACTTTTGCATGGGAGCTGCGTACACAAAACGGAGGGATCTGACAGCACGCAGGGTTTGTTCGGTTCTGGTGTGTGAGCTTTGTGAGCCGTAGGGAACCATCTTGTCTGTTGTTTCCTATGGATTCAAACCCAGAGCTAAAATAAAGGCTGCTGGACTCTTTCTGTGGGTAACATAGCTCTGCATTGGTGCTGTATACCTAAAACAGTAACGTTTTTCTTTTTAAAGTCTAGAATCGTAAAAAAAAAATCTCGATTTATTAGAGGCATAAAAAAAAATAGGTTGCAAAAGTCTATAAACTGCCTAAACTGTGCTGTGCGTTAATAATGTGAAGCTGTAGATGATTTCGCTCCACTGTACAGACTCGGCTCTGCTACTTCTGTATTAGCGCTCTTTTATGTGACGACCCCATGAATACGTACGCGGTAACGTGCACAGATCGCGGGGTGGCTGATGCTGTCCACGACCAGGGAGGCACAGTTTCGGGATGTATTACTGCTAACAGGATGACATCAGGCCTGGTCAGTGAAGAAATCCTGACAATTACCATGGGGCTGTGATAAAAACTAGTGGCTTCCATATGGTCATCAAACTGCAACACATGGATATCATTACTTTCGTCTCTGCCCCACTGAAATGAAAAACTTCAGCAAATAATGTCAAAAACATGACCTCATGGCAGATTTCATTTACTCAACCTGGTGAACTCTCGCTAACCTGCAGATATGTTCTAGATCTAGGGGGGCTGATACTTTTACACAAACACGTGAAGGATGGCCAGCGTAGAGCGGGTTCCCCTCCACTCATCGTCGGCCTTCATGAATTGTTCAGAAGCTTCAAAGACCGGGGAGGAAGTGGCTCTTTTGACAAAGTAATGATTTACTTTGAAGATGTCGCACTTCCAAGGTATGGCCTGCCTCATCCAAGACAAGAAAAGTTAATGGTGATGGCTTGGTGACCACTGTATACAACCCCTGGCAAAAATTATGGAATCACCGGCCTTGGAGGATGTTCATTCAGTTGTTTAATATTGTAGAAAAAAAGCAGATCACAGACATGGCACAAAACTACAGTCATTTCAAATGACAACTTTCTGGCTTTAAGAAACACTAAAAGAAATCAAAAACAAAAAATCTGGTAGTCAGTAATGGTTACTTTTTTATCCAAGCATAGAGAAAAAATTATGGAATCACTCAATTCTGAGGAAAAATTATGGAATTATGAAAAACAAACAAACAATAAAACACTCCAACACATCACTAGTATTCTGCTGCACTACCTCTGGCTTTTATAACAGCTTGCAGTCTCTGAGGCATGGACTTAATGAGTGTCAAACATTGTATCCTTGTTTTTTTCTGTTTTGGTGTTAATGATGGCTTTCGTTTAGCTTTTCTGTATGTAAATCCCATTTCCTTTAGGCGGTTTCTTACAGTTCAGTCACAGACGTTGACTCCAGTTTCCACCCATTCGTTCCTCATTTGTTTTGTTGCGCATTTCCTGTTTTGGAGACATATTGCTTTAAGTTTCCGGTCTTGACGCTTTGATGTCTTCCTTGGTCTACCAGTATGTTTGCCTTTAACAACCTTCCCATGTTGTTTGTATTTGGTCCAGATTTTAGGCACAGCTGACTGTGAACAGCCACCATCTTTTGCAACATTGCGTGATGATTTACCCTCTTTTAAGAGTTTGATAATCCTCTCCTTTGTTTCAATTGACATCTCTCGTCTTGGAGCCATGATTCATGTCAGTCCACTTGGTGCAACAGCTCTCCAAGGTGTGATCACTCCTTTTTAGATGCAGACTAACGAGCAGATCTAATTTCATGGAGGTGTTAGTTTTGGGAATGAAAATTTACAGGGCGATTCCATAATTTTTTCCTCAGAATTGAGTGATTCCATAATTTTTCCCCTATGCTTGATTAAAACAGTAACCATTACTGACTACCACATTTTTGTTCTTGATTTCTTTTAGGGTATGTGCACACGTTCAGGTTTTTTTGCGTTTTTTTTGCGTTGTTTCTTTCGTGATAAAAACGCTATAAAAACTCATTAAAATGCATACATTATGCATCCTATCATTTAGAATGCATTCTGCATGTTTTGTGCACATGGTGTGTTTTTTTCCGCGAAAAAAATGCATCGCAGTAAGGGTATGTGCACACGTCAGGATTTCTTGCAGAAATTTCCTGAAGAAAACTGGAAAATTTCTGCAAGAAATCCACTTTTTTTTTTTGCGTTTTTTTTTCCGTTTTTTTTTTGCGTTTTTTTAGCATTTTGCAAGCGAAATAAGCTTGCAGAATGCTAAAGTTTTCCAAGCGATCTGTAGTATCGCTTGGAAAACTGACAGGTTGGTCACACTTGTCAAACGTAGTGTTTGACAAGTGTGACCAACTTTTTACTATAGATGCTGCCTATGCAGCATCAATAGTAAAAGATAGAATGTTTAAAAATAATTAAAAAAAAAAAAAAAAATGGTTATACTCACCTGCAAACAGCGGATCTCCTCAGCGGCGTCCGTTCCTATAGATGCTGTGTGTGTGCAGGACCTTCCATGACGTCGCGGTCACGTGAGAGGTCACATGACCGGTCTCGCGACCAATCACAAGACCGCGACGTCATCGCAGGTCCTTCACCGCACACCAGCTATAGGAACCGAAGCGGCAGCATGCACCGGAGAGGCGGGAAGACTCCGGAGGCCATCGAAGGTGAGTATATCACTATTTTTTATTTTAATTCTTTTTTTTTGACCAATTATATGGTGCCCAGTCCATGGAGGAGAGTCTCCTCTCCTCCACCCTGGGTACCAACCGCACATAATCTGCTTACTTCCCGCATGGTGTGCACAGCCCCGTGTGGGAAGTAAGCAGATCAATGCACTCCTAGGTGTGCGGAATCCCCGCAATTCCACATTTTTAATGAACATGTTGCTTTTTTTTCCGCGATGCGATTTTTTCGCGGAAAAAAATGCAACATTTGCACAAAAAATGTGGAATACACTGTAAATAATAGGAGGCATATGTTAGCGTTTTTTTCGCATTTTTATCACGTTTTTATAGCGAAAAATACTGAACTTGTGCACATGGCCTTAAAAAAGCAGCATGTTCATTAATTTTGCGTTTTTTTCGCTATGCTATTCTATGCATTGGGAAAAACGCACAAAAAACGCACAAAAACGTGTCAAAAACGCGGTAAAATCGCGGTAAATAAACGCGGTAAAAACGCATGCGGATTTCTGGCAGAAATGTCCGGTTTTTGTCAGGAAAATTTCTGCCAGAAATCCTGACGTGTGCACATAGCCTTAAGGGTATGTGTCCACGTTCAGGATTGCATCAGGATTTGGTCAGGATTTTACATCAGTATTTGTAAGCCAAAACCAGGAGTGGGTGATAAATGCAGAAGTGGTGCATATGTTTCTGTTATACTTTTCCTCTAATTGTTCCACTCCTGGTTTTGGCTTACAAAAACTGATGAAAAATCCTGACCAAATCCTGATGCAATCCTGAACGTGGACACATACCCTTAGTGTTTCTTAAAGCCAGGAAGTTGCCATTTGAAATGACTTTAGTTTTGTGCCATGTCTGTGATCTGCTTTTTTTCTACAAAATTAAACAATTGAATGAACATCCTCAAAGGCCGGTGATTCCATCATTTTTGCCAGGGGTTGTAGTATAGACGGGCGAGCGGGCTGGCTACTGCTCCGAGAGAAAAGTCACTTATCCACCCAGATCACCGTGAGATTTAGAATACGCTTTGGTACGTGCAGCATTAAGATCCCATAAGGATGTCGGTGATTTCTCATTTTTTGTTGCACTTCTGGTTTTTTTCACTCCCCTTCCTCCAAGTGACCTAATCTTTATTTTTATATTTTTCCTTTGACATGAATTTTTTGCAAGACAAGTTGTAGTTTTGAATGACGTTGTTCATTTTACTATTTTGTGACAATTCCAAGAAAGGTGAAAAAATTATGCAATTTTTTGGGGGGCTGAGGAGGTCGGTTATTTTTACGGTATGCATTGTGTGAGGCAGTGACCCCTGTTACAGCTAGGGGGCGCTGTATGTGCTCTGCAGAATGTGCATGGAAGCGTAGTGAGGCCATGAGGGCGTACTACAGACACAGGTGTGGCTGTAATTAGAATAGTGAAGCAGTGACTGATTAAAAAGCCCTGTAGTAGTGGGGGAGGTGTGTCAGTGTGTTCTTGGAAGCAGACAGGGCAGTTGTCTGCAGAGCTCTCTCTGTGTGGAGCAACACAGAGGCTAAAGGAACCAGAGAGACTGACACCCTGCGTCTTGGGCTGTCTTATGTGTACCCGGCTGCACTCCAGAGGGTAAAGAGTGCAGTGCGCTGAGTGAGTACAAAGACTTGTTACCGGCGTGCGGTCACCCAGGGAAACTGGATAGAGGGAAGTTTGGCCTGTGTATTGACTGCATCATATAGCCATGCATTATTAATGGACTGTATGAAGAAGCCGTATACTATATTGACTGTGTGAAGTAACACAATAAAAGAACATTTTGTTTGAACTTGCTTGGGTCACTGCCATTTCACTGTGTATGGTCCTACCACTGCATCACATATGGTATGGTGGAGAATGCGGGCCATGTGAACTGAGGCATACCCAAAGCGTGCTGCATGTCAGTGATTAAGCCTGCAAAGCTACAGTTTAAGCAAGCTGATAAAATGGAGGAGCTTTTGAAGCAGTTTGCCCGCTCACAACAGCAGCAGCAAGAGGCGCTGCAGTTGCAGCTGCAACAGTTGGAGCTACAAAAGCAGCAACAGCAGCAGACTACTGAATTGTTGATGCAGCAGATCGTGGCTATGAGAGGCAGGTCCACCAGGGACAGCATTCTGGTCTGAGGCTCGGTACAAGGTCCGGTCAGCGCTGAGGAAGATGGAGCCTGAGGACGACATGGAGGCTTTTCTCACCATCTTTGAATGCACTGCGGAGCGGGAGAGCTTGCCAGTGACTCAATGGGTTGAGGTGGTGTCCAATTTCCTGACGGGCGATGCCTAGAAAGCCTTCATAGTCCTCAGTCGGGACGATGCCCTGGACTATGGGAAGCTGAAAGGTG
Source organism: Ranitomeya variabilis (assembly GCF_051348905.1). Classification (NCBI taxonomy): domain Eukaryota; kingdom Metazoa; phylum Chordata; class Amphibia; order Anura; family Dendrobatidae; genus Ranitomeya; species Ranitomeya variabilis. The sequence continues at coordinate 539,932,917 of NC_135237.1, forward strand.
AGATCCCTGCTAGACTGGGGGTTAATACATATGTGCGGGCCAAACGGGTGTTCCAGTGGTCCTTTTCCGAGACTTGCCCCGTCCGATCTCAGGCGCATGACTTGCTGCAACTGGTTAAAAAATGGCTTCAGCCTGAGACATTAACCCCATTCCAGATGGTAGAGAGGGTGATGGTTGACCGCCTGATGAGGGTTCTGCCAGCAGCCATACAGCGTTGGGTGGGACAAGGGGACCCAGGCACTCTGAATGAAGTGGTGGGATTGGTAGAGCGTTATACATCCACTCAGCACTTTATACGGGACACTGCTCCATTTTGGCTGTCACGTAAGGTTTCCCCAGCCCAAGAGCCGGGGAAAACTAAAACGGCTCCTGGGTACAGTCGTGCCACAGTGATCAGGTGTTGGCACTGCCAAGGGCCCGGCCATGTGGCTGCTAACTGCCCGTTGGTGTCTGAACCAATGGACTGTAGGTATGGTCACCATATTTCTATGTATGCTCAGCCAGTCGGTACCACCACTACAGGCACCGCCGACAGTGGACCCCAGCTGTGCCAGGTACTTGTGAATGGGTACCAAACAGAGGTCCTCCTGGACTTGGGGAGCATAGTGACCTTGGTTCATGGGTCACTTGTTGCCGGTGACAACCCCAAAGGACCGAAAGTGGAGGTGATGGGTATCCACGGGGAAATTCAGGAGTACCCAACCATGGAGGGTAATTTTTCCACACCATGTGGGGACATTAAACATGTGTTGGGAGTGGTGAAGACGCTTCCATATGAGGCTGTGTTGTGGAGAGATTTGCCCCTGTTTTGGTCCCTGTGGTAGACCAGGGTCAACCCTCTCAAGGAAAGAGTTGTACCGGGTGCAGAACCCAAAGATATTGAGATACTGCCATAGAGGTCGCCAACCTAGGGACAGAGTGTAATGCCAATAGGCTCCCCCTAGAGGTAGTGGCAGGAGAAACTAAAGATGTTGTTTCGGGCGTAGAACCCAAAGATCCTAAGATGTATGCCACAAGGGTCGCCAATTTAGGATTATAGTGTAACCCGATAGGCTCCCTCTAGAGTTTGTGGCAGTAGAGGTTGTGGGGACCCCATTGAAACCTGCGCTGGGGGTGTTCCCTGGTAAGGTTGGGACAGCTCAGATCCAGGGTCCTTTTCGGAGATGCAGATATAAAAGACGCAGGTATGAGAAGAGCCGAGAGTGTATGGTCGCAGAGGCGACTGGAGACGTGTGCATGAGGAACCCTCTGGCACTGATCAAGGATGGGGCCAGGGGTCAGGGTAAATTAGATAGAGCGCTCGCTAGACAGCAGTGTCAGGAGGCTCAGGTTCAGGTGCTGCGTAGCACAGATATATGCTCAGAGTTGCCAGAGCGGTCCGTGGCGTTTCAGCATGATATAGTCACTGAGGCACAGGCAAGGGTACAGAGGAAACGGTACCAGGGGCCCGAAAGCAGATACTTAGGTGACAGGATGACCCGTGGGGTTAGTGAACCTGAAGTAAACAAAGTAAAGACCACCCAAAACTGGCCCAAATCTGCGGTTAATCAGAAAAGAGGGTTTGGCTTCTGCAATGGAGATTGGGGTGGGTGGTCCCGCAATAAAATATGGAGGAGAAATGCAAAGGGGAGGGATGCGTGCGCCGATCGATGGTTCCGGTTCCTACTTTGGTTTCTTAATGTAGTGTCGAGCGGGGATGTCAGGGAATCATACCGATGCCCTGTCTTTCGCCTTTACGGGGTAACAAATGTTCAACCCCACAGGTATGAACGGGGGGGAGGATATGTGAGGCAGTGACCCCTATTACAGCTAGGGGGCGCTGTATGTGCTGTCCAGAATGTGCATGGAAGTGTAGTGAGGCCATGAGGGCGTACTACAGACACAGGTGTGGCTGTAATTAGAATATTGAAGCAGTGACTGATTAAAAAGCCCTGTAGTAGTATTATTTGTTCAATTATGCATATAAAAATGTCAGTTACAGATTAAGTAGGCCCACCCACTGGACTCCAGCAGCTGAGCCCTCTTCCCATACTGCAGTTGCTGGCTGTGTTACACAGCCGTCAACTGAGTGTCACTAACTGAGGAATGTGGCTGCATGCGAGTGATATGCTGAGAGCCTGGTGCTGATGTTACTCTTGCAACTCAGAGTGATGCCTTGATCTGGGGATGCTTCAGCAAGGCTGGAATTGGGCAGGTTAATCTTTGCGAATGACGTATGCATACAAGGTTATCCTGGAAAACAGTTGATTCCTTCTGCTCAGGCAATGTTCCCTCTTCCCTCTGTACCAGTTTGTCGTTGTTAGTTTTGTTTACTGTAAGTGATATTTGTATTTTGATGTAACCCCTTCTCATGTACAGCACCATGGAATTAATGGTGCTATATAAATAAATAATAATAAATAATAATAATGTTCCCCAACTCTGAGGACTGCTTTATCCAGCAGGACAATGCACCATGCCACACAGCTGGGTCAATCAAGATGTGGATGAAGGACCACAACATCAAATCCCTGTCATGGCCAGCCCCATCTTCAGACCTGAACCCCATTGAAAACCTCTGGAATGTATTCAAGAGGAAGATAGATAGTCACAAGCCATCAAACAAAGAAGAACTACTTCAATTTTTCTACCAGGAGTGGCATAAGGTCACCCAAAACAGTGTGAAAGACTGATGGAAATCATGCTAAGACGCATGAAAGCTGCGATTAAAAATCATGGTTATTCCACAAATTATTGATTTCTGAACTCTTCCTGAGTTAAAACATTAGTATTGTTGTTTCTAAATGATTATGAACTTGTTTTCTTTGCATTATTTGAGGTCTGCAAGCACTGGGGTTTTTCTGTTATTTTGACCATTTCTAATTTTCTGAAAATAAATACGAAATGTATTGCTTGGAAATTCAGAGACATGTTGTCAGTAGTTTATAGAATAAAAGAACAATTTACATTTTACTCAAAAATATATTGATAAAGAGAAAAATCAGACAAACGGAACATTTTGCAGTGGTCTCTTAATTTTTGCCAGAGCTGTTTGTAGGGAAAGTGTAGTATTTAGATTAGCCCTCTAGAGGGGAGCATAATAGGATAACATAGACCAATAGGATTTAGTTAATTAGACGGGGCCAACAGGGTGTAAGTTAGAGAGCTTCCTGCATTTAGTTAGTAGGGGCTGGGAGGTCGGACAGGACAGTTGAGTCCCGTAACTTTTAAGCAAGGAGCCCAGCCATCCAGGGCCTATGGGCTGACAGTCACACAGTGGTGGAGGAATACAGGGCAGCATCAAAATGGTAGCAGCTAATGTCGTGGGAACTATCCTAAAGGTCCGGGGCGAAACGGACGGAGAACACCTGAAGTGAGTTAGGTTGGCCAGTCAGGAAGCTGAGGTGCCGAAGGCGACTGTACGACCCTGCGATATTCCTGGAGGAGTGAGGGACAGCATGGGAAAAGGGAAGGTTATCCTTTGTGAAGAATCTTGTGTTATCTCTGTGACTAAACTGGATGAGCTGTGTAAAGAACTGAGTAAAGTTGTTTTGTTTGAACTGAATGCGGACTCTGTCATTATGTGGTGCTTAAAGGAACGAAGCCCCAGCAGACCGGAGTGGACTCTGATGTGCAAGTAAGTGAACCACCAAATGCCCAACAAGATGGCAATGTGTTTACAAAACGGAGGGTCAGGGTGTGCCAGTACTACCACCCACAGCCACGACTACCCCCCCCCCCCGGACTCCGTTACAGATTGTCAAAAATGGAGGGCCAGCCAGCAATATTTTTGCTCTTTTTTGAGCCAGGACATGTGCAAAAAAAAGATTAAAAAGAAATTATACTCACCTCTGCGCTCACCTGTTCTACTGTACACAAAGTCTTCTCCCCCATGTTTGCTCTGACGTCATGATGTGCCTTACCCAAGATGCAACGCATGTCGCAATGGTACAAGATGCCTCTTGACTTCAGAGGCCTCGTCAGTAGTGTTGAGCATTCCGATACTGCAAATATCGGGTATCGGCCGATATTCGCTGTATCGGAATTCCGATACTGAGTTCCGATATTTTTGCGATATCGGGAATCGGGATCGGGATCCATATTCATGTAAAAAATAAAGAATAAAAATAAAAAATATGGATATACTCACCCACCGACGGCCCCTGGCTCACAGCAGTGCAACCGGCAGCCTCCGTTCCTAAGAATGCAGTGAGTGTAGGACCTGCGATGACGTCGCGGTCTTGTGATTGGTCACATGACCGCTCATGTGACCGCTCACGTGACCGCGACGTCATCGAAGGTCCTTCACTTACTGCATTCTTAGGAATGGAGGCAGACACTTGCAGCGGTGACAGCCAGGGCTCGTCCGAGGGTGAGTATATCCATATTTTTTATTTTTATTCTTTATTTTTTACATGAATATGGATCCCAGGGCCTGAAGGAGAGTTTCCTCTCCTTCAGACCCTGGGAACCATCCAGGATCACTTCCGATATTTGTGTCCCATTGACTTGTATTGGTATCGGGTATCGGTATCGGCGATATCCGATATTTTTTGGATATCGGCCGATCCAATCCGATACCGATACTTTCAAATATCGGAAGGTATCACTCAACACTACTCGTCAGCTGTGAGTTGAGATGTTGGAAGAGGACATCACGAACAGTGGAGCAGTAGGGAAGAGGCCAGAAGAAGCAATACGGATGAGCTGTGGTAGTGGGACAGGTAACCTTCAACATACAGTATTTGACTGTATTTTCGGTCTAACTGCCATCCGAAAAGCATCTGATCGCACTCGGACCAATGTTATTCTATTAGGCGGTGCATGTCTGATTTTTTTATGACGATCCAAGGAAAACAGCAGCATGCCTGAGTATGATTTTGATTCGATTATTGGATCACGCTTGGTCATGTAAGTCAATGAACCCATGGAAAACATCGGACTGCACTCGGATGACATCTGAGTGAGGTCTGATTTCCCCAGACTGACACAATGGAAAAGATGGAGAAAACTTTTCTCCATCTTTTCCTCATCTGAGAAAATCAGAGTGAACTATGATCAGAGTGTGATTAGGCACATTGGATTTGAATTTAAAAAAAAAATGATGTGAACTGAATATCCTGGCTGATTTTGGGAGAACTGCTAAGTCCAAATCCTGGCTGCTACTCCTCAAATGCAAAGATGACCAGAACCTCTCTTGACATGTCCGGTTAATAAATTATTTCATTCTTCATGAACTCACCATTTTGGAGCAGCTTTTCTCTGTTAGGCCGGTTTTACACGTCCAGATAATACCGGTACCGGAGAAATCGGTACCGGAGTTATCCGTGTCCGTGTGCTCAAGTGGCACATCAGTGTGGCACACGTGCGGCAGCCGTGTGCCGCCCGTGTGCCGCCTGAGGACCACACGGACCATGCAGGAGAGACAGCGCTACAGTAAGCGCTGTCCCCTGCTTGTGGTGCTGAAGCCGGCATTCATCCCTTCTGTCCTGCTCGGCTGAAAGCAGCGCTTGCAGGAGAGAAGGGATGAAAGATCAAGTTTTTTTTGTTTAAAATAAAGTTTGGGATCACCTCCCGCGTCCCATCCCTCCCCACCCCCCATGTGCCCACCCACTTACAGAGAAATACTCACCCAGCTCCCGCGATGCCTCCTCTCAGCGACGGCTGCTTGTCCTGTGTGAGTGGTTATGTGGTACCGCTCATTACAGTGATGAATATTCGCATATTCATCACTGTAATGAGCGGTACCACGTGACCGCTCACACAGGACAAGCAGCTGGCGCTGAGAGGAGGCATCGCGGGAGCTGGGTGAGTATTTCTCTGCAAGCGGGCAGGCGCACGGGGGGTGGGAGGCGGGAGGTGACCCCCAAACTTAATTTTTAACATAAAAACCCCAAAACTTGATTTTTCATCTCTTCTCTCCTGCAGGGGAGAAGAGATGAATGCCGCCTTCAGCACCACACGGAGTGGGGACAGCGCTTACTGAAGCGCTGTTTCTCCTGCGGCGGTACGTGCACATGGAGGAGAGTGCACACTGTTCTCAGTGTGCACGTGTGCGGGACGCTTTGCGGACCGTGCACACAGAGATAAACGGACATGTCTCCGTGTTTTCAACATGGACACACGGTCCGTGAAAGCACGGAGACATGTGCATACACCCATTCAGTTGAATGGGTCTACGTGTGTCAGCATCTCCGGTACGTGCGAAAACTGTCACTACACGTACCGGAGCCACTGACGTGTGAAAGAGGCCTTAGTGCCATTCCTCTGTGGCTGCTCCAAGAAAATTTTGAATAAATGATTAAACGATTAAACTCTCCTTTTCATAGAGAAAGAGGAAGGGAACTCTAGTGCCACCTATTGGAAGTAGTAATACTAGAAATATCAATATCAAACCTTAAAAGGACCTAAATAAATTAACAACTGGGTGTTACCATTTGGGGGCATTTCCGAATGCAGCCTGATGTGACATCGTCCAATCATTTGTGCTGGTGTCAGACTGTATGGGGACACATCCATTTAACTAAGAGAATAGTAATGCCCACTTGTCTTTTTTGTTATATATTTCCAGGAGGAATAGCAGAAGAAAACTATAACACAGAGTTCTAGCAAATCTACAAGTCTCTAGAAATTTTTTGTATGGGGAATAGAATTTTTTAAAATAGAATGAAAATGTTAAATAGATAATAGATAGATAATAGATAGATAATAGATGATAGATAATAGATAGATAATAAATAGATAATAGATAGATAGATAGATAATAGATAGATATTACATAGATGATAGATAGATAATAGTTAGATATTAGATAAAAGATACAAGATAGATGGATAGATAATAGACAATAGATAGATAGATAATAGAGACAGTGATAGATAGTGATAGATAGATACTAGATAGATAGTGATAGATAGATAATAGATAGAAAGATAGATAGATAGATAGATAGATAGATAGTGATAGATAGATAATAGATACAGTAGTTAGATAATAGATAATAGATACAAGATATATAGATAGATAATAGATACTAGATAGATAGATAGATGATAGATTGATAAATAGATAGATAGATGATAGATAAATAGATAGATAGTGATAGATAATAGAGATAGTGATAGATGGATAATAGATAGATAGTGATAGATAATAGATAGAAAGATGATAGATAGATAGATAGATAGATAGTGATAGATAATAAATAGATAGATAGATAATAGATAGATAGATAATACATAGATAGATAGATAGATAGATAGATAGATAGATAGATACAGAAAAAAGATGATAGTATGGATGCCCCCCCCCATAGAAGAATGCATGGGGGGTCGCATGATAACACAGCCCCTACATTTTATTCCGCTGACCCCCATTGGTCTTTATATAAGGCTTGGCATTAAGTTTCGATAGGCTATACGAGTATTGAGTTTTTATGTGAAAGGGTTAATTTACAAAGTAAGCTGCGCTATGCGTGAGCAGGTTATAACTGGTTTTATCTGGTTTTATTCCCGCATTTTTTATGAGTCATGATTGGTCTGCGGGAAAAGTGCGGGAAGAATCCTTGCTATATAATCAGCTGTTCCATCAGCTGTCCCTCAGTCACCTGATGAAGACAGAAGACCCCACCCTCCCTCCCTTAATTTATGTTTATTAATGTTTTGAACTGTCGTGGTGTTTGTTTGTGGGAGAATCGCCCGTTTAATTTGGGTGGATTTGGTAATGAATTGGAGTAATATTAATTTATTTATTCAAAATGGTTTATTGTTGGTTATTGGTAGTGTTGAGCGATACCATCCGATACTTGAAAGTATCGGTATCGGAAAGTATCGGCCGATACCGGCAAAGAATCGGATCTAATCCGATACCGATGCCCGATACCAATACAAGTCAATGGGACACCAAGTATCGGACGGTATCCTGTATGGTTCCCAGGGTCTGAAGGAGAGGAAACTCTCCTTCAGGCCCTGGGATCCATATCAATGTGTAAAAGAAAGAATTAAAATAAAAAATAGGGACATACTCACCTCTCTGACGCGCCCTGGACTTTACCGCCGTAACCGGGAGCCGTTGTACCTAAGAATGCGCGCTTGAAGGGCCTTAGATGACATCACGGCGCTCTGATTGGTCCGTAGCGGTCACGTGACCGCTACGCGACCAATCACAAAGCCATGACGTCACCTAAGGTCTTTCAAGCGCGCATTCTTAGGTACAACGGCTCCCGGTTACGGCGGTAAAGTCCAGGCTGCGTCGGAGAGGTGAGTATGTCCCTATTTTTTATTTTAATTCTTTCTTTTACACATTGATATTAATCCCGATACCGATTCCCGATATCACAAAAGTATCGGATCTCGGTATCGGAATTCCGATACCCGCAAGTATCGGACGATACCCGATACTTGCGGTATCGGAATGCTCAACACTAGTTATTGGATTAAAATATAATCTTTTACGTAACTCAAAATAAACGCCACGGCCATTTTCTTCCAACAAAAATTGGTGTCACGTGTATTTATTGGGGTTTGAATGGGGCTTGTGTTACCATGACAGGGCGACTGGGTTCATTTTTTTTGCATCTTACAACTGCTATTCGCTGTCACCATCAGACTACGGCCATTACTGTTCTTATCATTTTATTCAAAATGTATGTAGACGTAAGTGACTCAACAATTCAAGAATTTTCTCTAAGCCCAAATCCCACAGGAAGAATCTTCAGTATTTTGTTTTTACCGAGTCTTTCAATGAAGCCAACATCAATGTCTATAATAAGCTGTCACTGACTCAGCAGCACCAGGGGCCGCTGGCATCCTGTATGTGCCCGCAGACCCCGCCAGGATCGACCCGCTCACATTATTTCCCATGGTTATTAGTATTCTGTGGAGACTGTGTGTGCGCAGCCGGCTCAGGGAATTGGCACTGCAGGACCAGAACCCATGTTGGGGGTCTATAAGTCCTGTCATCACCAGCATACCAGGCATTTTTCCTGTGTTCCTTCTTGTAACCACAGAACATTGAAAAAAATGTTTTTAATAGTAAAATATTTTCCCTCATCGTAGTGAGTTCTAGTTTGTTTTTGTTTTGTGGAATTTTTACTTTATTTCTGAAAATACAGTCATGTGTTTAATGCCATTCTCCAAAACAGTGAAAACATAGAAATAGCTATCTATCTAAGTATCTATCTATCTATCTATCTATCTATCTATCTATCTATCTATCATCTATCTATGTATCTATCTATCTATGTATCTATCTATCTATCTATCTATCTATCTATCTATCTATCTATCTATTATCTATTTATCTATCTATTTTTTATCTATTATCTATCTATCTATTATCTATTTATCTATCTATGTATCTATCTATCTATGTATCTATCTATCTATCTATTATCTATCTATGTATCTATGTATCTATCTATCTATCTATCTATCTATCTATTATCTATTTATCTATCTATGTATCTATCTATGTATCTATCTATCTATCTATCTATCTATCTATCTATCTATCTATCTATCTATCTATCTATTTTTTATCTATTATCTATCTATCTATTATCTATTTATCTATCTATGTATCTATGTATATATATAGTAAAAAAGGAACATCACACTGGTATAACTTATCTCCGGGTGCAAAGCCTCCAGGCAACCTGTCCACTGGTCGTCCACATTCAGTAAAGATCAAAAAAGGAAGCAGCACTCCATTTTCAAAGCAAGTATAGGATTTATTCAAATCCACATGTCAGTGCGACGTTTCAGCTCTATTGAGCTTTTCTCAAGCAGTGGATACAGGTTCCTTAGTGCATATATATAATCCTCACCATCCTTAATTACAGCCATTTGTGCTTAATTATAATAAAGTGCATCTGTGCAATGGTGCATTAAATGTGTAAACATTGGCGGCCATGCCATTCTTACCGCTGCAGGAGCCCGTTACTAGTGGAGGACGCCATTGCTTCTGTCGGCGTTCATAAATGTCCATTGCGCATGTCTGCTGCGTCATACTACTAAGTTGAACTGCAGGTCAAATGAAAAAATTTGGCGCATGCGCAGTAGCGCTAAATTTCGCCATTTTCTTGTAGACATAGTTCCTAGAGCTCCAAGTGTATATACACAAGCGAGGTGGGCGTATTAGTGTGCTTTCATGCTGAGTATGTAGGCGGGCACATCTGTGCCACCTATAGATTACACATACCCATTATCGCTACTATTCAGCCTAAGTACCGTATTTATGATTACCAGCGCCATCTGTGTCCTATATAGACATAGGACACAGATCTATCTATCTGTCTATCTATCTATCTATCTATCTATCTATCTATCTATTATCTATCTCTATGTATCTATCATCTATCTATCTACCTATTATCTATCTATCTATCTATCTATCTATCTATCATCTATCATCTATCTATTATCTATGTATCTATCTATTATCTATCTATCTATCTATCTATCTATCTATTATCTATCTATCTATCTATTATCTATCTATCTATTATCTATCTCTATGTATCTATCATCCATCTATCTATCTCTCTATCTATCTATGTATCTGTCCTATCTATCTATTATCTAGCTATCTATGTATCTATCTATTTATCTATCTATTATCTATCTATCTATTATCTATCTATCTCTATGTACCTATCTATTATCTATCTATCTGTCTATCTATTATCTATCCATCTATCTCTCTATTATCTATTATTATCTATCTTTCATCTACCTATCTATTCAGGGTTGCATCTAGAAATGTTGATGCCCCATATTGGCAAAATTTCCAGGGCCCGCTTGAGACTCCGCCCAGGCTCCGCCTCCATCCCTCGGACCATCCACAGTCCCACCGCCCTATCTTGATAAAACTCCATGTCTGCACCAAATCCTCACCAATCACATATTTACAGTTCCCATCACCACATACATAGCCAGGAGATTTTGTTTTGGCCAAAATAATTTTTAATTCGGAACCATGACAAGGTACACTCTTTTGGCCGGGCTCTAGTCTACTGTAGCTTACTAAACATTTGTTAAAATATCCAATACAATTTTGTTATAATTTTATTTATTTTTCAATTTTTAAAATAACCAATAATATCGCAAACAAGGAACAAGTATCACCACAACATGACCAAACCACATATTACCACCACACAATGACCAAATAATAGCATATACAAGGAAAAAATACTGCCACACCATGTCCAAACTACGTATTACCACCATATAGTGACCAATAATATTGCATACAAGGAACAAATACTGCCACAACATGTCCAGACCACATATTACCACCACAGTAACCAATAATATCACATACAAGGAACAAATACTGCCACACCATGACAAGATCACATATTACCACCACATAGTGACCAAATAATAGCACATACAAGGATCAAATACCGCCACACCATGACCAGATCACACATTACCATAACATAGTGACTGAATACTACAATACCGATCATTAATTAAAAAAACCCACAATACTAATATCACCATAAGTGCCTTTAAAGGCAGGAGATCTGTACTTCGAATGCATTGTCAGTGTACCGGCAATATACAGTGATCACCAGTGACATTATACACAGGAGCTCTGTATATAGTATACAGTGTATAGTGTCTGTCGCGCTTCAGCACTGCAGGTAAGTGCAAACTCCACTAGATGGCAGCAGAGTGGAGAGAGGACTGAAGTGCTGCTCAGAGTAGACCAGCAGAACGGCAGTAAGGCTACCACCAGGTGGCAGCAGAATAGTCAGATGAGCCGAGTTGATACCAGAGAGTAACATAGTACCAATTGGAATCCCAAATACAGAGTCAGAGGAGTGCCAAAAGGTCAGGGTCTGCAGCAGAAGTACCAGAAGGAAGAGACAGAATGAGGTCAGAGCCAAAGCATAGTCGAGTAATGGGGAATCCAGACACACAGGGACACACAGAGTCAGGGCAGGAAGAGAGGAATGAACAGACACAGTCAAAGACAGCTAAACACAGCAGGACAAATCAGGGTCTCACCAGAGCCAGCTACACATGCCGTAGGCAGGAAATATAACTGGCACTGGTATTTTTTTTCTGACAAAGAAAAATAGTCAAAATAAAAAAACAGTGCTTTCAGACCTCAAATAATGCAAAGAAAACAAGTTCATAATCATTTGTAAACAACAATAGTGATATTTTAACTCAGGAAGAGTTCAGAAATCAATATTTTGTGGAATAACCATGATTTTTAATCTCAGCTTTCATGTGTCTTCGCATGCTTTCCACCAGTCTTTCACACTGGTCCTGGTGCAAAAATTTAAGCAGTTCTTCTTTGTTTGATGGCTTGTGACTATCCATCATCCTCTTGATTACATTTCAAAGGTTTTCAATGAGGTTCAGGTCTGGAGACTGGGCTGCCCATGACAGGGTTTTGATGTGGTGGTCTCTTAATTTTTGCCAGAGCTGTATATTGTATAATGCACCCATATAGCAGTATAATGCACCCACATAGTAGTATAATGCACCCCCATAGCGATATAATGCAGCCCCATAGTATAATGCACCCCATAGTGGTACAATGCACCTCATAGTGGTATAATGCACCCCCATAGAGGAATAATGCAGCCCCACAGTTGTATAATGCAGCCCCATAGTAGTATAATGCAGCATTATTGCAGTATAATGCAGCCCCATAGCAGTATAATGCACCCACAATAGTAGTATAATGCACCCCCATAGTAGTATAATGTAGCCCCATAGTGGTATAATGCAGGCCCATAGTATAATTCAGCCCCTAAAGCAATATAATTCACCCCCATAGCAGTATAATGCAGCCCCATAGTTTAAAGCAGCTACATAGTGGTATAATGCAGTTCCATAGTATAATGCATCTAATATCAGTATAATGCACCCTCTAGCTGTATAATGCAGCCCCATAGCAGTATAATGCACCCCATAGTATAATGCAGCCCCATAGTATAATGCACCCCCATAGTATAATACAGCCTCATAGTGGTATAATACAGCCCCATAGTGGTATAATGCACCCCACAGCAGTATAATGCAGCTCCATAGTGGTATAATGCAGGCCCATAGAATAATGCAGCCCCATAGCAGTATAATGCACCCCCATAGCGGTATAATGCAGCCCCATAGCAGTATAATGTACTCCATAGTATAATGCAGCCCCATAGTATAATTCACCCAAAAGTACAATGCAGCCCCATAGTAGCATATTGTAGCCCCATAGCAGTATAATGCACCGCATAGCAGTATAATGCAGCACCATAGTGGTATAATGAAGGCCCATAATAAAATGTAGCCCCTTAGCAGTATAATGCACCCCCATAGCAGTATAATGTAGTCCCATAGTTTATTGCAGCCCCATAGCAGAATAATACACCCCATTGTAGTATAATTCAGCCCCACAGCAGTATAATGCAGCCTCATAATAGTGTAAAGCACCTCCTTAGTATAATGCACCCCATAGCAGTATAATGCAGCCCCATAGTGGAATAATGCAGGCCCATAGTATAACGCAGCCCCATAGCAGTATAATGAACCCCATAGTAGTATAATACACCCTCATAGCATAATGCAGCCCCTTTCCCTCCCTCACCCCACCCCCACAGTAGTATAACGCACCCCCATAGTATAATGCACCCCTATACTGGTATAATATGCCCCATACTACGGCAAAAAAACACATTTCCTTACTTGGCCAAGCTCTAGCGGTGTCTTCATCAATTCAGATGAGGAGCACAGCATCATTCCGGCGTATGACAATGATGTAATACGTCGGTAATGTGCATGCTGATGTCAGCTGCCGGCCTGTGATTGGCTGGCGGCTGTTAACTGTTGCCGTGCGGGATTAATCTCCTGTACGGCAACAAATTTTAACTGTTCGTGCACCGGAGAACCCATGATCAGTTACTGAAGCGTCAGGATCCGGCCACTGAGGCCCATTGAGCAGAGCAGAGGTGGTTCGCACTGGGCCCCTTCTGCTCATCGGTCCCTATACGCCAGTAAGGACAGTAATGCCCTGATGGTGCCCCTGTATCTATTATCTATCTATCTACCTATCTATCTATTATCTATCTATTATCACTGTCACCACTGGTCACTGAGGCTGCACTCGCAGTAGCTCATTCGCCAGTGGTTCTCAGCCTGGATGGTCGCATCTTGGCTACAGGGCAAATGGGTAGAGCTGGTCAAAGCGCTAGAGTTGGCGCATCCAATAGATGTGCCTTTTCTGGGCAGCTGCGGGCTACTTTTTTTAGGGCTGGGGGGGCAATATCCATGGCCCTTACCAGCCTGAGAATACCAGCCCCCAGCTGTCTGCTTTAGCAAGGCTGGTTGTAAAAAATGAGGGGGTCCCCACGCCATTTTTAAAAATTATTTATTTACATAATTAAAAAATACGATGTGGGGACTCTTCTATTCTTGATAACCAGCCTTGCTGAAGCTGACAGCTGAGGGCTGCAGCCCCTAGATGTGAGTTTTGTCTGGCTGGTTATGAAAAATACAGGGGAACCTGTTTTTTTTAATTATTCATATACAGCGCAGGAGCTGGCTAATGAACACACCCATGAGCTGCTCCTGCTCTCACTGTTATTAGCGGCAGCATGTGTTGGATGATGGGAGCTGTAGTCCCATCCGCTGACACCAGTGACCGGAGGTAAACTTTATACCTCCGATCACAGCTGAGTGCTCACGCTGTATCGTGGGAACCGTGGCTCTCTGACCGGCGGGCAGGGCCGGACTGGCCATTTGGCAATTCTGGCAAATGCCAGAAGGGCCTGTCTGGTTGTGGGCTGCCTTGTCTGCAACGTTGTTAACTGAATCAGTGTTCTCAAGACAGCCATACTGTTAAGAATTGTGTTGGAGCACAAAGTCGCTGACTCCATCACTTACCCTAGCAGGCCACGGGTATCATTAGTATTTTGGTCTTGTAGTAAATCTTACTTACCTCCATCCAGGGTAATATTAGTAATATATCCCATCTAGTTATTGGGGATGGGGACATCATGGGCCTGTGTGATTTCAAATGCCAGGGCTGAATTTCAGCCCCAGTCCATACCTGCCGGCGGGGATTATTTCCCCGTGGATCAGAAGCGGTGTTTGCTGCGCTTTCATGCACATATGACAGCGTGGCAAACACTGGATGTTCAGGACCCTCATTTAAGTGAATGGGGCCCAGATTTGTATTTGGGTCCGGGTAATGTTCTGGTACCCAAACCCAAACTTTTTGTAACTGTTTGGCTGAACCCACCAGACCAGAGTCAGGATTTATGATTGATAAGCTGATTGCAAAATTACCCCCTGCTAAGACCCGAGTGATCAGCTGCGGGGACCTGACCATAGGCGTTCTATTTTTGTGAAACACCGCCACAGGGGCAAACAAGTATTACACAGTGCCCATTCACATCAGTGTGTTATGTGTAACGCAGGACAGGACAGGTCCTCCTGAGAGAGACGCTCTATGTAACCGCTATCCACTATGGCCAAAAGTTGAGTACATTGAACAGAGATCTCTACTTTATTAACCCAGAATTTACTAAATTGATTTTAAACTTTATTTTGTGTGGTCAAATGTTACCACTGTCAATTATCATTGAAATATTGCTATCCTGATAAAAGCTCTATTCTGGTGTCCCTCGGACCCTAAAAAAGAATGATGGAGTTGTATTTTTTTCCACCATTTCCCCTCGCTGGGATTTTTTTTCCTTGATTTGACAAAAATATCTCTTTAAGCGACCCATGACGCTTATGTGGCGTCATGGAATGATCGCATCCCTGCAGATCGGGTGAAAGGGTTAACTCCTATTTTACCCGATCTGCAGGGAGAGGGGGAGTTGTACTTCAGCCTAGGGGGGGTGGCTTTGCCCCCACGTGGCTACGATCGCTCTGATTGGCTGTTGAAAGTGCAACAGCCAATCAGAGCAATTTGCAATATTTCACCTATGAAAATGGTGAAATATTGCAATCCAGCCATGGCCGATGCTGCAATAGCATCTGCCATGGCTGGAAATCATGTTCTGGCCCCCCCCCACCGCCCCCGATCTCCTCCCCAGTCCTCCGTTCTGTCCGGTACCCCCCTCCGTCCCCCTGTTCGCTCCCCCCGTGCTCCTGTCCGCTCCCCCGTGCTCCTGTCCGCTCCCCCCGTCCTCCGATCCCCCCCGTGCTCCGATCCACCCCCCCACCACCCCCTCATACTTACCGAGCCTCCCGAAGTCGGTCCGTCTTCTCCCTGGGTGCCGCCATCTTCCAAGATGGCGGGCGCATGCTCAGTGCGCCCGCCGAATCTGCCGGCTGGCAGATTCGTTACAAGTACATTTTGATCGCTGTGGTAGGTTCTATCACAGCGATCAAAATAAAGAAAATAATAAATAACCCCCCCCCCTTTATCACCCCCATAGGTAGGGACAATAATAAAATAAAGAAAATATTTTTTTTTCTTTTTCCACTAGGGTTAGGGTTAGAACTAGGGTTAGAACTAGGGGTAGGGTTAGGGTTAGGGTTAGGGGTAGGGTTAGGGGTAGGGTTAGGGTTATGGCATGTGCACACAGTGCGGATTTGGCTGCGGATCCGCAGCGGATTGGCCGCGGATCCGCAGCGGATTGGCCGCGGATCCGCAGCGGATTGGCCGCGGATCCGCAGCGGATTGGCTGCTGCGAATTCGTAGCAGTTTTACATCAGGTTTACAGTACCATGTACACCTATGGAAAACCAAATCCGCTGTGCCCATGGTGCGGAAAATTCCGTGCAGAAACGCTGCGTTGTATTTTCCGCAGCATGTCAATTCTTTGTGCAGATTCCGCAGTGTTTTACACCTGTTCCTCAATAGGAATCCGCAGGTGAAATCCGCACAAAAAAAACACTGGAAATCTGCTGTAAATCCGCAGGTAAAACGCAGTGCCTTTTACCTGCAGATTTTTCAAAAATTGTGCGGAAAAATCTCACACGAATCCGCAACGTGGGCACATAGCCTTAGGGTTAGGGTTGGAATTAGAGTTAGGGTTGGAATTAGGGCTAGGGTTAGAAATAGGGTTAAGATTAGGCTTGTGGTTAGGGTTACGGATAGGGTTAGGGGTGTGTTGGGGTTACAGTTGTGGTTAGGGTTGGGATTAGGGTTAGGGTTGGGATTAGGGTTAGGATTAGGATTGGAATTAGGGTTACGGGTGTGTTGGGGTTAGGGTTGTGGTTAGGGGTGTGTTGGGGTTAGGGTTGTGATTAGGTTTATGGCTACAGTTGGGATTAGGATTAGGGGTGTGTTGGGGTTAGTGTTGAAGTTAGAATTGAGGGGTTTCCACTGTTTAGGCACATCAGGGGTCTCCAAACGCAACATGGCGCCACCATTGATTCCAGCCAATCTTGCGTTCAAAAAGTCAAATGGTGCTCCCTCCCTTCCAAGCCCCGACGTGCGCCCAAACAGTGGTTTACCCCCACATTTGTGGTACCAGCGTACTCAGGACAAACTGGGCAACAACTGTTGGGGTCCAATTTCTCCTGATACCCTTGCAAAAATAAAAAATTACTTGCTAAAACATAATTTTTGAGGAAAGAACAATTATTTTTTATTTTCACGGCTCTGCGTTATAAACTTCTGTGAAGCACTTAGGGGTTGAACGTGCTCACCACACATCTAGATAAGTTCCTTGGGGGGTCTAGTTTCCAAAATGGGGTCACTTGTGGGGTGTTTCTACTGTTTAGGCACATCAGGGGCTCTGCAAATGCAATGTGACGCCCGCAGACCATTCCATCAAAGTCTGCATTTCAAATGTCACTACTTCCCTTCCGAGCCCTGTCGTGTGCCCAAACAGTGGTTTACCCCCACATATGGGGTATCAGCGTACTCACAACAAACTGGGCAACAAATATTGGGGTCCAATTTCTCCTGTTACCCTTGTGAAAATAAAAAATTGCTTGCTAAAACATCTGTTCTGAGGAAAGAAAAATGATTTTTTATTTTCACGGCTCTGCATTGTAAACGTCTGTGAAGCACTTGGGGGTTGAACGTGCTCACCACACATCTAGATAAGTTCCTTGGGGGGTCTAGTTTCCAAAATGGGGTCACTTGTGGGGGGGGGGGTTTCTACTGTTTAGGCATATCAGGGGCTCTGCAAACGTAACATGATGCCCGCAGACCATTCCATCAAAGTCTGCATTTCAAAACGTCACTACTTCCCTTCCGAGCCCCGGCATGTGCCCAAACAGTGGTTTACCCCCACATATGGGGTATCAGCGTACTCAGGAGAAACTGGAAAACAACTTTTGGGGTCAAATTTCTCCTGTTACCCTTGCAAAAATAAAAAATTCTGGGCTAAAAAAATATTTTTGAGGAAAGGAAACACATTTATTAATTTCACGGCTCTGCGTTATAAACTTCTGTGAAGCACTTGGGGGTTCAAAGTGCTCACCACACATCTAGATAAGTTCCCTTGGGGGTCTAGTTTCCAAAATGGAGTCACTTGTGGGGAGTTCCTACTGTTTAAGCACATCAGGGGCTCTGCAAACGCAACCTGACGCCCGCAGAGCATTCCATCAAAGTCTGCATTTTAAAACGTCACTACTTCCCTTCCAAACCCCGACGTGTGCCAAAACAGTGGTTTACCCCCACATATGGGGTATCAGCGTACTCAGGAGAAACTGGACAACAACTTTTGGGGTCCAATTTCTCCTGTTACCCTTGGGAAAATAAAAAAATGTGGGCTAAAAAATCATTTTTGAGAAAAAAAAAATATTTTTTATTTTCATGGCTCTGCGTTATAAACTTCTGTGAAGCACTTGGGGGTTCAAAGTGCTCACCACACATATAGATTAGTTCCTTCGGAGGTCTAGTTTCCAAAATGGGGTCACTTGTGCGGGAGCTCCAATGTTTAGGCACACAGGGGCTCTCCAAACGCGACATGGTGTCCGCTAATGATTGGAGCTAATTTTCCATTCAAAAAGCCAAATGGCGTGCCTTCCCTTCCGAGCCCTGCGGTGCGCCCAAACAGTGGTTTACCCCCACATATGGGGTATCATCGTACTCAGGACAAACTGGACAACAACATTTGGGGTCCAATTTCTCCTATTACCCTTGGGAAAATAAAAAATTCTGGGCTAAAAATCATTTTTGAGGAAAGAAAAATTATTTTTTATTTTCACGGCTCTGCGTTATAAACTTCTGTAAAGCAACTGGGGGTTACAAGTGCTCACTATGCATCTAGATAAGTTCCTTGGGGGGTCTAGTTTCCAAAATGGGGTCACTTGTAGGGGAGCTCCAATGTTTAGGCACACAGGGGCTCTCCAAATGCGACATGGTGTCCGCTAATGATTGGAGCTAATTTTCCATTCAAAAAGTCAAATGGCACGCCTCCCCTTCCGAGCCTTGCCGTGCACCCAAACAGTGGTTTACCCCCACATATGAGGTATCGGCGTACTCAGGAGAAATTTCCCAACAAATTTTAGGATCCATTTTATCCTGTTGCCCATGTGAAAATGAAAAAATTGAGGCTAAAAGAAATTTTGTGTGAAAAAAAGTACTTTTTCATTTTTACGGATCAATTTGTGAAGCACCTGAGAGTTTAAAGTGCTCACTATGCTTCTAGATAAGTTCCTTGGGGGGTCTAGTTTCCAAAATGGGGTCACTTGTGGGGGAGCTCCAATGTTTAGGCACACAGGGGCTCTCCAAACGTGACATGGTGTCCGCTAACGATGGAGATAATTTTTCATTGAAAAAGTCAAATGGCGCTCCTTCCCTTCCGAGCCCTGCCGTGCGCCCAAACAGTGGTTTACCCCCACATATGAGGTATCAGCGTACTCAGAACAAATTGGACAACAACGTTCGTGGTCCAGTTTCTCCTTTTACCCTTGGGAAAATAAAAAAATTTCGCTAAAAGATCATTTTTGTGACTAAAAAGTTAAATGTTCATTTTTTACTTCCATGTTGCTTCTGCTGCTGTAAAAAACCTGAAGGGTTAATAAACTTCTTGAATGTGGTTTTGAGCACCTTGAGGGGTGCAGTTTTTAGAATGGTGTCACTTTTGGGTATTTTCAGCCATATAGAACCCTCAAACTGACTTCAAATGTGAGGTGGTCCCTAAAAAAATGGTTTTGTAAATTTTGTTGTAAAAATGAGAAATCACTGGTCAAATTTTAACCCTTATAACTTCCTAGCAAAAAAAAAATTTGTTTCCAAAATTGTGCTGATGTAAAGTAGACATGTGGGAAATGTTATTTATTAACTATTTTGTGTCACATAACTCTCTAGTTTAACAGAATAAAAATTCAAAATGTGAAAATTGCGAAATTTTCAAAATTTTTGCCAAATTTCCATTTTTTTCACAAATAAACTCAGAAATTATCGACCTAAATTTACCACTAACATGAAGCCCAATATGTCACGAAAAAACAGTCTCAGAATCGCTAGGATCCGTTGAAGCGTTCCTGAGTTATTACCTCATAAAGGGACACTGGTCAGAATTGCAAAAAACGGCAAGGTCATGAAGGGGTTAATTATAGTTCTCCAGAAAATCCCTCATCTATACTGTGAGTAACTGCAAAACGGAAATAGGAAGACGCTCAGACCCTCTGCTGTAGTTTACCCCCTTAGGTGCTGCAGCTTGTACCAACCATGGCAGCTAAACGGTGAGGCACTGGGAGAATGCTTTCTGGCAACCTGCTGATATAAGTGTTGTATTATATTAATCAAGCTCAACACTCCTACAGAAAATTAAAATAGATAAATAAATAAAAAATAAAACAATAAAAATATTTTATAAAACATAAAAAAATCTAAAAATACCAATAAACATATTTGGCATAAGTAGTCCCATTGAAATATCACATTATTGTTTCTGCACATGTTGTAAACAAAAAACCATAGTTGTTGTTTTTCCATTAATATCACTTCCCTCCCCTGCAGCCAGAAAAATAAATTGGAACCAAAATAAGCAATATATCTGCTTTAGATGAACTTCATAATGAAACTAATATTGAAAAACAAACTCAGCTCCACTGACGGAAAAATTAAAAGTTATTGGTCTCGTAATTTTGAGGGTTTTACGTTTTTTAATTTTCATAAGCAGTAAAAAAAAAGCAAAAAAAAAACCAAAACATAAATTTGGTATCAACAGAAACTTGCAGAATATAGGTAACATTTTA
Source organism: Ranitomeya variabilis (assembly GCF_051348905.1). Lineage (NCBI taxonomy): Eukaryota > Metazoa > Chordata > Amphibia > Anura > Dendrobatidae > Ranitomeya > Ranitomeya variabilis. The sequence goes on from NC_135237.1 coordinate 539,954,027, forward strand.
TTTTTATCGCAAAAGCGAAAACCATAGAAAACTAAGTCCAAAAATTAATAATGGAATTATTATTATTATTATTATTATTATTATTATTATTATTTTATTTGCACCTCATAAATATGTACAGTACGTAACAAATTACATCATGCAATTAAAAACAACAGCTTGTTCTGCAAAAATCAAGCCCCATCTGTTGATGTTGATGGGAAAAAGTGAAAGCTTACAGCTCTTGGAAGATGAGAATGTAAAAATAATAGCAAAACACAAAAAACTCTAAAACTGCTGGTGAAGGGGTTAAAAAGTAAAATGCTTTACCGAATGTATACTTTATGTTGTATATCAGTAACTATGCCACATAAATTTGTGATTTCCTCAATCTGACAGATGACAGCCATGTTTCCATGGTTATTACATAGAACATGTCACTCATGTATTCGTTCCGCCCGTCACAGCTTCTCCTCACTTCTACCCACTTGATTCTAACTGATGCTAAATTTGAGCGTTACATCTGATATTTTTGAGCATTTTCCAAAAATTTCTGATATGTTCACAACATTCCAGAATACTGTCAAGATAAAGGAAAATTATATGGTCCAAGTCTCTCGAGAAATATTACATGGGTGATATAGTTTTTGTAATGTGCTGTGTTTTTTGTTGGGTACTTTTTTATTACTATTTTTGCTTTCTGTTAGGCACAAGGTTAGGATATATAGCCCAGCTAATGCTGCAAGACGAATTGCGTGATCTATTGAAGTGTTGGGCCATAGTATTTATGAATATCCCAAGAACAGCCATCTATGTACCCCCAGCGTAAAACCAGGTAATTACTATTATACATACTACAGCTATTCCTCAAATCTTTCCATCATACATGGGCACAGTGGACTTGGTTGAGAATTCATGTGTTCTCAGTGAAGAGAGGGGCATACATTTTTGCCATTGCTGTGAGAACAGAAGGATCAGGCATGTTAAAATACAGCCTTCCCTTCCGACTTTTAGATTTGCGGATCTCTATAGACGCTATAATAGCCCCACAGCTCCCTACATACATTATGATGTCTCCAGAACTCCCTATATACAGTATGATTCCCCCCACATCTCTCTATATACAGTATGGGTTCCTTCACAGTCCCCTATATACATCCTCCGTATGCAGATTCAGTAGAAATATAGATGGTGGCTGAGCTTTGGCTTCCTCGCGCTGCTGTTTGACACCAGGTTCTCCTGGGTCTCATAGGAGGCCGAGATCTGCCACTACAGACACCCCTGAAGGAGAGGCCAGGGTCCAAAGGAGGTTTCTCCCATTGTCCAGTGGGCCAGTCCAACCCTGGTTCAATATTCAGTGACTGCCTGATCAAAACCTTGTAATCCTTCTCCTACCTGCACCTTTTCTGATTAGTAGACCTAATAGAACATCATGTGTATGTGTCACATAGCAAGAATGACTCATGCTTGGCCTACTAATCAGAAGAGGCATTGGGGATGAGGTTGAATCACAGGGCTCTCGTCTGCCAGTGCTGGACTACCAAAACTCCATTGGACCAGAGCCCTACTGATATTTTTACTCAGCTCTGCAAACCTTTTTTTCATCTGCCCTCCACCTTTCTTCAACATTTGTCATTGGAGAAAGTTGGGTCACCACCATGCACTAGATATATTAGATGAATGGTCAGTCTTAGAAAAAAATGCAGGTAATATTTATTTTAATGTTTTCGGCCATCTTCAGATCTTGTAATGATCAAGTTCCTTTTATATCCAATAAAAGAGCTCTGGTATGTTCAAGAGATACACCATTAGACCAAGGACCTAGTTGTCCCAAGCAGGTCCAAGGTTTCATTCCTTTGATAACTAGACCTATTAGCTAAATGACTTGGAGGTATGAGAATTAAAAGTAAAACAAAAGTTACACTTTTTGCATCAGCAAGGACAACTCACAGAGATATAAATACAGAAGTAAAGACAAGCTCGTCTGACTCATTGACTCGTTGTCAACGGGAATTAGGCAGGTTCAACTATGCAGTACCAGGGAGCAAAACAGGCTAGCTGACCCAAAGATGTAAAGGTAAGAAAATGAGACAGAGTCTGGCATGAAGTATAGTAGAAGTAGGATGAGAGAGGTCAGACAAGCCAATAATCAACTGATGGTTGGTCATTATCTTTTACAGTCTATAGGCGGAAGTATGGTAACCGTAATAGTGATGTAAGAGATGTCGTGTGTGCCACCAGCCGGACAGTCAAAACTTGATGTCTCCTAACATAGGTCAATTTCTTTTCCTTAAAACTACCATTCTTAACATTTCTACTTCACTTCCTTTTGCTTGGCTTAGTTTCAAAAGAGTTTGCCAAATTTTGGTTGATCCACTTCCCAGAAACCCCATTTAGTCATTTTCTTTGAGTCCAAACCAGGTATATGAACTTTGCTCATCCTCACTTGGTTGAGTACAATTCTGTTCTCTGACTTCACCTCAATTTTTATTGATAAGTATGCTATGTATCCCCCAATCACCCACAATCATTTTTTTGGACCCTATTTATAATACCAATAGAAATACCCACCAGATCGTCTTATACCCATATCTCGGGGTCAGCAGAGTTTTGAGACTCAAGCAGAAGTTAAGGAAAAAGTGGTTTCTTATTGATGAATTATGAGGTCTTATTGGAGTCAAACAAGGACAACACATAGTCCTAATTTGAGACATTTTGCTTGTCGAATTTTGAAGATAACTGCTGTTACCTCTCCATTACATGAGCTGGTACTGGAAATCCCAACAGTGAGACCACAATTTATGGGATATATATGGGATATTCTATCCATATGCTATGAATGTCCCAGCTGGGACAACCCCTTTATGTGACACTATCCTGTAAAATATTGGACTCCACAGCTGACAGAGGACCAATGCTGAGTGCATATATTATGAATTCCAATCAGTATGAATGCACCTCCCAAGCGTCTTTGACCCTTCTTGTCAATAGTTCATTGGTCTTGAGCTGATGTATGTGACACAGACTGGTTCTTATGGACTGGCTACTTGACATAACCCTATGCAAAAGGCTATAACTCTGAGTCACTATTTAAACTAGCATTGTGCCGACAGTAGATGCAGACGATCATACTAGATTTGATATTTATTATTATGAATTTGCTTATATTTCATCATCTTATTCAGAAGTGCTTTACAGACATTATCATCACTGTCCCTATTAGGGCTCACAATCTAGATTTCCTTATCAGTATTTCTTTGGTATGAGTGAAGACATCTGAGAATGTGGCACCCCTGAGGGTCCAGTTGCCACAGAGGTACTGCACCTCAGCCAGAGGTGTGGTACTCCGCTCTCAAGTAAGGAGGGGACACTACCCAGTACCCACACACTAGCACCCAACACTAGACCTCTCCAGGTCAGGGAGGGACTAGGTACAAGGTGTGGGTGGAGAAAGTAGAGAAGGGGAGGAGTTAGACAGTAAGGAAGGAGTTGGTGGAGAAGAGTGAAGAAGAAGAGAAAGAAGGGGTCCTAGGGGCCAGGGAAGTGAGGAATCCACCCATGGTGCCCAAATCCACGCCAACCATAGTCGGGTGGAAGGACCAGGTCGCAGTGGGGGAACCGGCCCCCAGACTAGTGGAGGACTACAAGGCTCAGGTAGCAGGTCGGAGGCTGTGGTATCTGTATGTGCCACAGCCAACTCCACACACATTCACCTTAAAGGCAGCCACATAGGATCAAGGGGACCAGGAGGATGTCACCCAACAGGATCCAAGGCTGCTGGCTTGGGACACTGTGTGAGGCGCAGGGCAGGAGAGGCAGGAGCCAGCACAGTGAGATGGCCAGAGAAGGAACATAAGAAGGGGGTTCTGGCAAAGTGGACCCCAAATTACCTTAGAGCTGGCTGGACCAAAGACCCGGAGGACACAGCACCCGGCTGGGAATGCATTTAAGAACTGTGAGTAAAAGTGTGAAGACTGCACCTTGCTGTGTCCTCAGAATTACTTATTGTGTCACCTGCCCTGCACTACAACAACATTCACCATCATTGACTTTAACACATATAACTGCCCTGGGGCCTAGCTCTACCCGTGGAAAGCTGTACCAACTCTTCTGCGTCACCAAATGCCCCAATGGAACTGAACTGGAGCGTCGGCCATTTTTCCTTATTGCCAATGGGAGGCACCACGGGTGGCTTCACGAACTAATCCCCTATAAACTTTATTCTCCCTTCATTCCCATTTTATTGGACGCCCAGGGCCACAGACCGGGTCGCTGCTGCCGTGACAAATCCCTGAAGAACTGTCGGACCGAGTACCCCACGGCCCTGGTGGGCGCTCCAAGAAGCCAGAGGAGACCCATGCAAACACGGGGAGAACATACAACATCCTTGTAGATGTTGTCCTTGGTGGGATTTCAACCCAGGATCACAGCACTGCAAAATGACAATGCTAACCACTAAGGCAACGTCCTATCTAAAAAGAAATTAAGTCAAATTCATGATTTTTAGAGAGAAATTAAAGAAAATGTTGGCCTTATAAATACTTTTTGACAATAAGGTCTCCAGCCAAGGTTATAATGATCTGATGATGATGGTGATGCGGGTCTTTTTCAAAGTTGATTTCATTTTGGAAGCATTAATAGACAATGTGTCTCCACTTGGAATTGGATTTTATTAACTCTTGGCTTTATGTCCATATTTCCAACTAAATTGTTACTTCTTTATTTTTGTGCTCTTCAGTTTCTTTCACTTTGAAGTGAGCGCCACGAGGGCATCGTTACAGCTTACATAAATCAAAAAGAACCATCATAATGACAAAACAGAAAAAGAAAGGCAAAAAACAGACAGAAAAGTACAAGTGATAAAAAGATTTATTAGCTTTTTTTGGAATACAAGAAAAAAAAACTGTATTTCATATTTTACATAATATTTTTATAATATTAATACTTTTTTATTTTGTCTTTGATCTAATTAGCAACTCGACAATTGTTTTCCCAGATGTCAAAGACTTTAAAAAAAATCTGTTAGATCTTATTGATATGCCGTGAGTAAAATTATCAATCTATATAGAAATGTGTCCACGTGAACCCTTGTATTTAAGGTCTCCAATTTTTAATGAAAAAAAAAAATCTATATTTTATATTATAACATCCAATCAAAACTCGCAGCAGGCTGTGATTCAGCGAGATCCCTAATCTACGAAATTTTAAAATGGATTAATGCATACAGTAAACACTTTAAATAAAAAATTCAAAATATCTGCACTGACATTTTTAGACATCTTGTATGCCTCCCAAAAATGTAACAAAGACTGATCAAAGCATTGTTCGTACCCCCAAAATGATACAGAAATAAAAACGAAGGCTCACCACGCAAATAAAAAGGGTTGGAGAAAACAGCGACACATATCAATTTCTTTTTATTTATAAAGCTCTGAATTTTTTTAACTACTAAGATGTGAAAAAAATTATACAACTTTGGTATTGTCGGAATTGTTTTAACCTGGAGATCCATATCGCGAGGTCATTTTTACTAAGTAAAAACAAAACCCAGAAAGCAAAAGCGAAATTGCATTTTTACACTATTTTACTGCACATGGAATTTATTTGACCATTCTTCAGCACATTACGTGGTAAAATTAATGGTGTCATTCAAAACTACAACTCGTTTCATAAAAAACATGTCTGATGAGACCATAGTAGAACTTTTTGGCTAAATGCAAAATGCTATGTGTGGCGCAAAAACTGACACTGCACATCACCCTGAAAACACCATCCCCACTGTCACACATGGTGGTGGCACCATCATGCTTTTCTACAACAGGGACCATTACGAATATCACTGCAGGATCTCCTCTGCTGGAAACCTGCAGTCAATACTCTCCATGCAGGGTAGCCATATTGTGCCTCTGATGTGGATTTTCTGCAGCACATCTGCAGTGTTTCTGCAGCACTTCGGCTGCATTTCCACATCAAAATTCTAATTTTTTAAGATGCATTTTGTTGGCGATTTTGATAAGAATTTCGCTCTACTCATTGCAAGAGTGTGAAGACCACAATTAATTCCTCAAGAATTTGAATATACACACAGCCGGACAATTTATCTGTGGAAAATTTCCACAATATATACAGTGGGGCAAAAAAGTATTTAGTCAGTCAGCAATAGTGCAAGTTCCACCACTTAAAAAGATGAGAGGCGTCTGTAATTTACATCATAGGTAGACCTCAACTATGGGAGACAAACTGAGAAAAAAAAATCCAGACAATCACATTGTCTGTTTTTTTAACATTTAATTTGCATATTATGGTGGAAAATAAGTATTTGGTCAGAAACAAAATTTCATCTCAATACTTTGTAATATATCCTTTGTTGGCAATGACAGAGGTCAAACGTTTTCTGTAAGTCTTCACAAGGTTGCCACACACTGTTGTTGGTATGTTGGCCCATTCCTCCATGCAGATCTCCTCTAGAGCAGTGATGTTTTTGGCTTTTCGCTTGGCAACACGGACTTTCAACTCCCTCCAAAGGTTTTCTATAGGGTTGAGATCTGGAGACTGGCTAGGCCACTCCAGGACCTTGAAATGCTTCTTGCGAAGCCACTCCTTCGTTGCCCTGGCGGTGTGCTTTGGATCATTGTCATGTTGAAAGACCCAGCCACGTTTCATCTTCAATGCCCTTGCTGATGGAAGGAGGTTTGCACTCAAAATCTCACGATACATGGCCCCATTCATTCTTTCATGTACCAGTCGTCAGTCGTCCTGGCCCCTTTGCAGAGAAACAGCCCCAAAGCATGATGTTTCCACCACCATGCTTTACAGTAGGTATGGTGTTTGATGGATGCAACTCAGTATTCTTTTTCCTCCAAACACGACAAGTTGTGTTTCTACCAAACAGTTCCAGTTTGGTTTCATCAGACCATAGGACATTCTCCCAAAACTCCTCTGGATCATCCAAATGCTCTCTAGCAAACTTCAGACGGGCCCGGACACGTACTGGCTTAAGCAGTGGGACACGTCTGGCACTGCAGGATCTGAGTCCATGGTGGCGTAGTGTGTTACTTATGGTAGGCCTTGTTACATTGGTCCCAGCTCTCTGCAGTTCATTCACTAGGTCCCCCCGCGTGGTTCTGGGATTTTTGCTCACCGTTCTTGTGATCATTCTGACCCCACGGGGTGGGATTTTGCGTGGAGCCCCAGATCGAAGGAGATTATCAGTGGTCTTGTATGTCTTCCATTTTCTAATTATTGCTCCCACTGTTGATTTCTTCACTCCAAGCTGGTTGGCTATTGCAGATTCAGTCTTCCCAGCCTGGTGCAGGGCTACAATTTTGTTTCTGGTGTCCTTTGCCAGCTCTTTGGTCTTCACCATAGTGGAGTTTGGAGTCAGACTGTTTGAGGGTGTGCACAGGTGTCTTTTTATACTGATAACAAGTTTAAACAGGTGCCATTACTACAGGTAATGAGTGGAGGAAAGAGGAGACTCTTAAAGAAGAAGTTACAGGTCTGTGAGAGCCAGAAATCTTGATTGTTTGTTTCTGACCAAATACTTATTTTCCACCATAAAATGCAAATAAAATGGTAAAAAAACAGACAATGTGATTTTCTGGATTTTTTTTTCTCAGTTTGTCTCCCATAGTTGAGGTCTACCTATGATGTAAATTACAGACGCCTCTCATCTTTTTAAGTGGTGGAACTTGCACTATTGCTGACTGACTAAATACTTTTTTGCCCCACTGTAGATGAGATTTTTAAAATCTCATTAACTTAGCTTGACCTATATTACATTGTGGATGTTGTGTGCTAAAAATCCACATTTAGCTTTAGGCCTTATTCAGACATCTCTTTTTCGTGTACAAGTATCATCCATGTTTTTTCACGGATAGCAGTCGTACCTAGAATATTGAATGTCCGTGATTTTTTTCCTTGGCAAAATTCACGTAGACATGTCTGATTTTGATCCGAGTGTTGGGTCAAAATAATCAATGCAAGTCTACTGGTCAATGAATCTCGAGACTTTGTTTTGGCTTTTATATTTTTAAGTCATGTGACAATGCTCGTTAAAGAGTCGACATTGACTTATAGTATTGCTACTTCCAATAGGTGGCACTAGAGTTCTAGTGCTCTTCCTCTATGGAGAGCCAATTTGCATATTTCCCAAAGGAGCATTGTAGGTTAAAAGTCTCCTCCCCTTTGCATGTCAGGCTTGACATGTCACTTCAACCAAAGATAACCAACAGCACACAGCTGAAGGCTGCACGCTCCAAAGTCCAGGGATCCAATAGGACCAATACTCACAATAGAAAAAGAAGGAGCAGCAACCATTCCAGGTGAAAAAATATCAGAAGTCTTTATTCCGCCATAGTAAGATTACAACGTTTCGGCCATAGTGGCCTTTATCAAGTATAAAATCAATCACATGTGGCCATCTTAAATAGTGTGGAGCCTGTACAGCCACCAATCACCATTAAGAGGCGGCCTTTATTCAACATGTTAAAAAACAACATAATATAAGTCTGCACCAAAGCTCCAATGGAGTACACATTAAATCACATTTAATTACATGTACATCATATAAAAACTATATCTGAAATACAAAAGGGAAACATGTTCTCAGCGTAAACACATCGCTGCCCCAATCCTAACACAGCTCCTCCGTTGTTATGGTGATATTGCCTCCAATCCCTGGCCGTGGATACAATAAACAAACCCCCTAGCCAATCCTAGGTTATCTCAAAAAGAAGCGCTAAAACTCTCGCCATCCAATCATCACATACCTATACGATGATGTCCATGAGGCAGCGCACGCCAGCGCCTGCGCACACACACACCCGGGCAGGTGATCACATGACCACCACCGGAGTGCGCCGAGCGCATGCGCCGATCGTCGCCACCTAAGCGTCATCACTGGGAGCGTCCAGCAGGGTAGACACGTGATCCACCAGGGGGCGGGTGACCGCTCACCCGGGGAACACACGTGATACTCTGGATCTGCGCCCACAGGGAGACGCGGACCTAGCCATTTCCATGGCAACAATCAATATCATGTAATACACAGTACACCGTGACTTGGCACACAAGGATCAACAGGAAGGGGGGCGGAAACGGGTGGATACTGCCACAACTTTTTCCTACACGGATGAGGACGCAATACGGATCCTATCTGGTACGTCTAATGACAATGCTTTTTTAAGTAAACCTACACTCACCGGCCACTTTATTAGGTACACCATGCTAGTAACGGGTTGGACCCCTTTTGCCTTCAGAACTGCCTCAATTCTTCGTGGCATAGATTCAACAAGGTGCTGGAAGCATTCCTCAGAGATTTTGGTCCATATTGACATGATGGCATCACACAGTTGCCGCAGATTTGTCGGCTGCACATCCCAAAGATGCTCCATACAAGGCAGGATGGATCCATGCTTTCATGTTGTTTACGCCAAATCCTGACCCTACCATCCGAATGTCGCAGCAGAAATCGAGACTCATCAGACCAAGCAACGTTTTTCCAATCTTCTACTGTCCAATTTCGATGAGCTTGTACAAATTGTAGCCTCAGTTTCCTGTTCTTAGCTGAAAGGAGTGGTACCCGGTGTGGTCTTCTGCTGCTGTAGCCCATCTGCCTCAAAGTTCGACGCACTGTGCGTTCAGAGATGCTCTTAGGCCTACCTTGGTTGTAACGGGTGGCGATTTGAGTCACTGTTGCCTTTCTATCAGCTCGAACCAGTCTGCCCATTCTCCTCTGACCTCTGGCATCAACAAGGCATTTCCGCCCACAGAACTGCCGCTCACTGGATTTTTTTTCTTTTTCGGACCATTCTCTGTAAACCCTAGAGATGGTTGTGCGTGAAAATCCCAGTAGATCAGCAGTTTCTGAAATACTCAGACCAGCCCTTCTGGCACCAACAACCATGCCACGTTCAAAGGCACTCAAATCACCTTTCTTCCCCATACTGATGCTCGGTTTGAACTGCAGGAGATTGTCTTGACCATGTCTACATGCCTAAATGCACTGAGTTGCCGCCATGTGATTGGCTGATTAGAAATTAAGTGTTAACAAGAAGTTGGACAGGTGTACCTAATAAAGTGGCCAGTGAGTGTAGATGTTGTGTAGGAAACATGAAAGTGAGAAAAGGAGATTTATCTCTTTTGAACTACATGTGACAACACTCACTGAATACTACAAAGCCCGTAGGATACCACGGGGTTTACGTCCACACCTACGCCCTACATTGATGGCAGACAATGTACAATTTTGCAACAAATTTGAATCCATCACTAATAAATTTTCTTTTGATCTAATGCTCCTAAATATTGAGTTTCTTCGGAAAGAGATGGAGCTTATTGAATCAACTGTGGTGGATTTGGAGCAGCAATTGACTGGTATGATGACCACACATGAGTTTGAATTATATAATACTCGATTGGAGGAAAATCTTGTTAAATTCCGTAGTGACATTGAGAAGACCAAAAGGTCTAAATGGTTCCATGATATGGAGGACTATAGATCTGGTCGTATTTTTTCATGGCATCCTGGTTCACAATCATCCCTCAATAATAGAAGACCTAGAGCCTTTCATCAACATAGGAGAAAGAAGATACCACAGGAGAGGGATCCACAGAGATTTGGTTTCACTACGGCGGAGTCAGACTCCACTGATGACTCTAACCTGGGAGCTGCTTTTTCCTCTTCTTGTATTTTTTTAGGACCCAAAAAAACAGATATGATAACCACAAAAGGAGGAACCGCAGAGGTGGGAGAAAACACAAGAGGAGTCGGCAGGAATCAAGAACGAAGGAAAGTCTACAGGTCCCCTGTGAGGACTCGGAACAAGGACGAAAAAGCGAATTAAACTGCAATGAACTGGTGGTAAATATATCATCTGTACAGTTGTCAGAAGTTGAATGCAATATCTTGGCCAAAGGCCTTTCCTTTTGTCCTAAAAATCTGCCTGACTGGTTTCAAATTGAGTGTGACTTATATGCATTCTTCAGAAGGTTACGGTTAACTACATATTTCTCTGAGACACAACAGAATAGTGTTGAACCCCCAGATGCGAGTGTGGGTGGTTTTACCCTTAAAGGGGCGGGTCTATATAACAAAAGTTCTTTTCAACCCCATGTTAAAAATCATTTTGTTGAGTCTTACATCGAATTGGTGCAGAGGGATATAAAACTACTGAAGAATGGTTTTCACAATGCTGGATTTAATAACCTGTCCAGGGTTGAGAGACAGGCCCTTGACCGCTTGTCGGGCAATGCTGAAATCACAATAAAACCAGCCGACAAAGGCGGAGCAGTGGTAATTATGGACACTGTTAAATACAGAGCGGAAATTATGCGACAATTGTCAGACACTGCAGTCTATAAAAAATTGAAATGTGATCCTACTACTGCCTTTCAGGGTGAGTTGCAGCTTCTGATCGATGACTCCCTTCATAATGGACTCATCGATCAGAAGCTGTTTGAATTTCTATATGTAAATGCACCAATTACCCCAATTTTATATACGCTACCAAAGATACACAAAGATCTGTTGAATCCCCCCGGGCGCCCAATTGTGTCTGGTAGGGGGTCTATGTGTAATAAGGTGTAAATTTTTCTCGATAAAGTCCTTCGATGTTTTTCCACCTCTGCACGTTCGTATATTAGAGACACCAACGATTTCTTGGAGAAATTAAGTGGTATTTCTATTAGTGCTTCTACTTTTCTAGTATCATTCGATGTTGTGTCTTTGTACACATCAATCGAACATGAAAGGGGTCTGCATGCTGTCGGTGTGGTGCTATCAGGCTCGGACGTGCCTCCGGATTGTGCACAGTTGGTCCTCACACTGCTGGAGTTCATCCTCAGGAGGAATTTTTTCCTCTTTGGGGATGACTACTACCAGCAGTTAAGGGGTACCGCCATGGGGTCCAATGTGGCCCCCACTTATGTGAACATCTACATGGCGGTGCTCGAGGATCAACATGTGTACAGATCCAGCTTCTGGGGCCACGTCCGGGCCTGGTGGCGCTATATCGACGACATTTTTTGTATATGGGAGGGTACCGAGGAAGTCCTTTTTGATTTTCTAACGGAACTGAATAATATACACCCTGAACTAAAATTTACTATGACATACTCTGCGGATAAGGTACAATTCTTGGACACTATGGTGTATAAGCAGGATGGTAACCTATGTACTGATTTGTTCACGAAGGTAACGGATAGGAATAGCCTCCTATGTTATGATAGCTATCATCCAAGGAAGATGATGGATTCACTTCCTTGGAGTCAATTGGTCCGGGTAAAGAGGATTGTGTCAGAAACCTGCGAGATAAGATTGGAGGAAATGTGTAAAAAAATTTTACATAGAGGTTATCCGAAATCTAAAGTGATTGGTCATAGGGATAAAATACTACAATTATCCAATGGAGATTTACGAACTCAAAGAAAAGTCAAACAAAAACGTATACCTTTTGTGTCTACATATTGTCCTGCTAGCAATGGCATTGCCAATATTTTGAACAGGCACTGGGGGATACTGAATAAAGGTATGCCTCAGATTCAGGATTTTCATGCACGACCCATTCTGTCTTATAGACGGGGACGTAATTTAAGAGACAAATTGGTGAGGTCCGATATTGGCACAGGCAAAGTTGCCGTCCAAAGGACATTGTGTCCACCTCGGATGGGCAATTTTCCCTGTCTCAATTGTGCCTGCTGTGGGAATATGTTAAAAGGCGATAGCTTCAACCATCCCCAGACGGGTAAGAGGTTTATGATCAATGAACGTTATACGTGCTCTTCGAAATTTGTCATCTATTTAATAGTGTGTCCGTGCGGACTTATGTACGTCGGCGAGACCACTATGGAAATTCGAGCACGGATAAGTAAGCATAAAAGCACTATAAGAACGAAACTATTGGAATTACCTATTCCAAAACATTTCAGTGACTGTAGACATTCGATCAATCAATTGCGCTTTAAAGTTATTGATGGGGTCCCGATCTTGAGGAGAGGGGGTGATAGGACACGGAAATTAAAACAGAAAGAGCTAAGGTGGATCTCGTTGTTGGAGACCCTACAACCCAGAGGGTTAAATGTTGATTATAACCTTCAAATATGTATGTCCTAAGCCCCCCTCCCTTACAGTGTTGTTATGGTTCTCAATGGCAAGAGAACATAGCCCAGCAAAAATAAGAACTAGCTCTTGGAAGGATGGAAACTAAACTGACCATGAACTAAACCTGCCGCACAACTAACAGTAGCCGGGTAGCGTAGCCTGCGTTTTATCCCTAGACGCCCAGCGCCGGCCGGAGGACTAACTAATCCTGGCAGAGGAAAATATAGTCCTGGCTCACCTCTAGAGAAAATTCCCCAAAAGGCAGACAGAGGCCCCCACAAATATTGGCGGTGATTTTAGATGAAATGACAAACGTAGTATGAAAATAGGTTTAGCAAAATTGAGGTCCGCTTACTAAATAGCAGGAAGACAGAAAGGACACTTTCATGGTCAGCTAAAAACACTATCAAAACACTATCCTGAAATTACTTTAAGACTCTAGTATTAACTCATAACATCAGAGTGGCAATTTCAGATCACAAGAGCTTTCCAGACACAGAAACGAAACTACAGCTGTGAACTGGAACAAAATGCAAAAACAAACAAGGACTAAAGTCCAACTTAGCTGGGAGTTGTCTAGCAGCAGGAACATGCACAGAAAGGCTTCTGATTACAATGTTGACCGGCATGGAAGTGACAGAGGAGCAAGGCTAAATAGCGACTCCCACATCCTGATGGGAACAGGTGAACAGAGAGGATGATGCACACCAGTTCAATTCCACCAGTGGCCACAGGGGGAGCCCAAAATCCAATTTCACAACAGTACCCCCCCCTCAAGGAGGGGGCACCGAACCCTCACCAGAACCACCAGGGCGATCAGGATGAGCCCTATGAAAGGCACGGACCAAATCGGAGGCATGAACATCAGAGGCAGTCACCCAAGAATTATCCTCCTGACCGTATCCCTTCCATTTGACCAGATACTGGAGTTTCCGTCTGGAAACACGGGAGTCCAAGATTTTTTCCACAACGTACTCCAACTCGCCCTCAACCAACACCGGAGCAGGAGGCTCAACGGAAGGCACAACCGGTACCTCATACCTGCGCAATAATGACCGATGAAAAACATTATGAATAGAAAAAGATGCAGGGAGGTCCAAACGGAAGGACACAGGGTTAAGAATCTCCAATATCTTGTACGGGCCGATGAACCGAGGCTTAAACTTAGGAGAAGAAACCCTCATAGGGACAAAACGAGAAGACAACCACACCAAGTCCCCAACACAAAGCCGAGGACCAACCCGACGCCGGCGGTTGGCAAAAAGCTGAGTCTTCTCCTGGGACAACTTCAAATTGTCCACTACCTGCCCCCAAATCTGATGCAACCTCTCCACCACAGCATCCACTCCAGGACAATCCGAAGATTCTACCTGACCAGAAGAAAATCGAGGATGAAACCCCGAATTACAGAAAAAGGGAGACACCAAGGTGGCAGAGCTGGCTCGATTATTGAGGGCAAACTCCGCTAAAGGCAAAAAAGCAACCCAATCATCCTGATTTGCAGACACAAAACACCTCAAATATGTCTCCAAGGTCTGATTCGTCCGCTCGGTCTGGCCATTAGTCTGAGGATGGAAAGCAGACGAGAAAGACAAATCTATGCCCATCCTAGCACAGAATGCTCGCCAAAATCTAGACACGAATTGGGTACCTCTGTCAGAAACGATATTCTCCGGAATACCATGCAAACGGACCACATTTTGAAAAAACAGAGGAACCAACTCGGAAGAAGAAGGCAACTTAGGCAGGGGAACCAAATGGACCATCTTAGAGAAACGATCACACACCACCCAGATGACAGACATCTTCTGAGAAACAGGAAGATCTGAAATAAAATCCATCGAGATGTGCGTCCAGGGCCTCTTCGGGATAGGCAAGGGCAACAACAATCCACTAGCCCGAGAACAACAAGGCTTGGCCCGAGCACAAACGTCACAAGACTGCACGAAGCCTCGCACATCTCGAGACAGGGAAGGCCACCAGAAGGACCTTGCCACCAAATCCCTGGTACCAAAGATTCCAGGATGACCTGCCAACGCAGAAGAATGAACCTCAGAAATGACTTTACTGGTCCAATCATCAGGAACAAACAGTCTACCAGGTGGGCAACGATCAGGTCTATCCGCCTGAAACTCCTGCAAGGCCCGCCGCAGGTCTGGAGAAACGGCAGACAATATCACTCCATCCTTAAGGATACCTGTAGGTTCAGAATTACCAGGGGAGTCAGGCTCAAAACTCCTAGAAAGGGCATCCGCCTTAACATTCTTAGAACCCGGCAGGTAGGACACCACAAAATTAAACCGAGAGAAAAACAACGACCAGCGCGCCTGTCTAGGATTCAGGCGTCTGGCGGACTCAAGATAAATTAGATTTTTGTGGTCAGTCAATACCACCACCTGATGTCTAGCCCCCTCAAGCCAATGACGCCACTCCTCAAAAGCCCACTTCATGGCCAAAAGCTCCCGATTCCCAATATCATAATTCCGCTCGGCGGGCGAAAATTTACGTGAGAAAAAAGCACAAGGTCTCATCACGGAGCAATCGGAACTTCTCTGCGACAAAACCGCCCCAGCTCCGATTTCAGAAGCGTCGACCTCAACCTGAAAAGGAAGATCAACATCAGGCTGACGCAGCACAGGGGCGGAAGAAAAGCGGCGCTTAAGCTCCCGAAAGGCCTCCACAGCAGCAGGGGACCAATCAGCAACATCAGCACCCTTCTTAGTCAAATCAGTCAATGGTCTAACAACATCAGAAAAACCAGCAATAAATCGACGATAAAAGTTAGCAAAGCCCAAAAATTTCTGAAGACTCTTAAGAGAAGAGGGTTGCGTCCAATCACAAATAGCCTGAACCTTGACAGGATCCATCTCGATGGAAGAGGGGGAAAAAATATATCCCAAAAAGGAAATCTTTTGAACCCCAAAAACGCACTTAGAACCCTTCACACACAAGGAATTAGACCGCAAAACCTGAAAAACCCTCCTGACCTGCTGGACATGAGAGTCCCAGTCATCCGAAAAAATCAAAATATCATCCAGATACACAATCATAAATTTATCCAAATAATCACGGAAAATGTCATACATAAAGGACTGAAAGACTGAAGGGGCATTCGAAAGACCAAAAGGCATCACCAAATACTCAAAGTGGCCCTCGGGCGTATTAAATGCGGTTTTCCACTCATCCCCCTGCTTAATTCGCACCAAATTATACGCCCCACGGAGATCTATCTTAGAGAACCACTTGGCCCCCTTTATGCGAGCAAACAAATCAGTAAGCAGTGGCAACGGATATTGATATTTAACCGTGATCTTATTCAAAAGCCGATAATCAATGCACGGCCTCAAAGAACCATCTTTCTTAGCCACAAAGAAAAAACCGGCTCCTAAGGGAGATGACGAAGGACGAATATGTCCCTTTTCCAAGGACTCCTTTATATATTCTCGCATAGCAGCATGTTCAGGCACAGACAGATTAAATAAACGACCCTTAGGGTATTTACTACCCGGAATCAAATCTATGGCACAATCGCACTCCCGGTGCGGAGGTAATGAACCAAGCTTAGGTTCTTCAAAAACGTCACGATATTCAGTCAAGAATTCAGGAATCTCAGAGGGAATAGATGATGAAATGGAAACCACAGGTACGTCCCCATGCGTCCCCTTACATCCCCAGCTTAACACAGACATAGCTTTCCAGTCAAGGACTGGGTTATGAGATTGCAGCCATGGCAATCCAAGCACCAACACATCATGTAGGTTATACAGCACAAGAAAGCGAATAATCTCCTGGTGATCCGGATTAATCCGCATAGTTACTTGTGTCCAGTATTGTGGTTTATTGCTAGCCAATGGGGTGGAGTCAATCCCCTTCAGGGGTATAGGAGTTTCAAGAGGCTCCAAATCATACCCACAGCGTTTGGCAAAGGACCAATCCATAAGACTCAAAGCGGCGCCAGAGTCGACATAGGCATCCGCGATAATAGATGATAAAGAACAAATCAGGGTCACAGATAGAATAAACTTAGACTGTAAAGTGCCAATTGAAACAGACTTATCAAGCTTCTTAGTACGCTTAGAGCATGCTGATATAACATGAGTTGAATCACCGCAATAGAAGCACAACCCATTTTTTCGTCTAAAATTCTGCCGTTCACTTCTGGACAGAATTCTATCACATTGCATATTCTCTGGCGTCTTCTCAGTAGACACCGCCAAATGGTGCACAGGTTTGCGCTCCCGCAGACGCCTATCGATCTGGATAGCCATTGTCATGGACTCATTCAGACCCGCAGGCACAGGGAACCCCACCATAACATCCTTAATGGCATCAGAGAGACCCTCTCTGAAATTCGCCGCCAGGGCGCACTCATTCCACTGAGTAAGCACAGCCCATTTACGGAATTTCTGGCAGTATATTTCAGCTTCGTCTTGCCCCTGAGATAGGGACATCAAGGCCTTTTCCGCCTGAAGTTCTAACTGAGGTTCCTCATAAAGCAACCCCAAGGCCAGAAAAAACGCATCCACATTGAGCAACGCAGGATCCCCTGGAGCCAATGCAAAAGCCCAATCCTGAGGGTCGCCCCGGAGCAAGGAAATCACAATCCTGACCTGCTGAGCAGGATCTCCAGCAGAGCGAGATTTCAGGGACAAAAACAACTTGCAATTATTTTTGAAATTTTGGAAGCAAGATCTATTCCCCGAGAAAAATTCAGGCAAAGGAATTCTAGGTTCAGATATAGGAACATGAACAACAAAATCTTGTAAATTTTGAACTTTCGTGGTAAGATTATTCAAACCTGCAGCCAAACTCTGAATATCCATTTTACACAGGTGAACACAGAGCCATTCCAGGATAAGAAGGAGAGAGAGAGAGAAAGGCTGCAACATAGGCAGACTTGCAAGGATTCAATTACAAGCACACTCAGAACTGAAGGAAAAAAAAAAAAAAAATCTTCAGCAGACTTCTCTTGTCTCTCCTTTCTCTGTCAATTAATTTAACCCTTTCGTCCGGTCAAACTGTTATGGTTCTCAATGGCAAGAGAACATAGCCCAGCAAAAATAAGAACTAGCTCTTGGAAGGATGGAAACTAAACTGACCATGAACTAAACCTGCCGCACAACTAACAGTAGCCGGGTAGCGTAGCCTGCGTTTTATCCCTAGACGCCCAGCGCCGGCCGGAGGACTAACTAATCCTGGCAGAGGAAAATATAGTCCTGGCTCACCTCTAGAGAAAATTCCCCGAAAGGCAGACAGAGGCCCCCACAAATATTGGCGGTGATTTTAGATGAAATGACAAACGTAGTATGAAAATAGGTTTAGCAAAATTGAGGTCCGCTTACTAAATAGCAGGAAGACAGAAAGGACACTTTCATGGTCAGCTAAAAACACTATCAAAACACTATCCTGAAATTACTTTAAGACTCTAGTATTAACTCATAACATCAGAGTGGCAATTTCAGATCACAAGAGCTTTCCAGACACAGAAACGAAACTACAGCTGTGAACTGGAACAAAATGCAAAAACAAACAAGGACTAAAGTCCAACTTAGCTGGGAGTTGTCTAGCAGCAGGAACATGCACAGAAAGGCTTCTGATTACAATGTTGACCGGCATGGAAGTGACAGAGGAGCAAGGCTAAATAGCGACTCCCACATCCTGATGGAAACAGGTGAACAGAGAGGATGATGCACACCAGTTCAATTCCACCAGTGGCCACCGGGGGAGCCCAAAATCCAATTTCACAACACAGTGTGTTCTCATGCGTGTAGGTTTTAATTATGTGCTGCTGTATATATTTTAACTTTTCTTCTTTTTGTTCTTTGTTTTTTGTGTTTTCCACAGTGCATCGTGGATTTGACATACAAGGGACATGTGGAGGATGTGGAGGATTTTCCTCCTTGTTTCATCTTTTTCCTCCCCCTCCCCTCTTTTTGTCTTCTTTTCTCCTCTTTTGATTGTAATTACAGATTTCCGCCCCCCTTCCTGTTGATCCTTGTGTGCCAAGTCACGGTGTACTGTGTATTACATGATATTGATTGTTGCCATGGAAATGGCTAGGTCCGCGTCTCCCTGTGGGCGCAGATCCAGAGTATCACGTGTGTTCCCCGGGTGAGCGGTCACCCGCCCCCTGGTGGATCACGTGTCTACCCTGCTGGACGCTCCCAGTGATGACGCTTAGGTGGCGACGATCGGCGCATGCGCTCGGCGCACTCCGGTGGTGGTCATGTGATCACCTGCCCGGGTGTGTGTGTGCGCAGGCGCTGGCGTGCGCTGCCTCATGGACATCATCGTATAGGTATGTGATGATTGGATGGCGAGAATTTTAACGCTTCTTTTTGAGATAACCTAGGATTGGCTAGGGGGTTTGTTTATTGTATCCACGGCCAGGGATTGGAGGCAATATCACCATAACAACGGAGGAGCTGTGTTAGGATTGGGGCAGCGATGTGTTTACGCTGAGAACATGTTTCCCTTTTGTATTTCAGATATAGTTTTTATATGATGTACATGTAATTAAATGTGATTTAATGTGTACTCCATTGGAGCTTTGGTGCAGACTTATATTATGTTGTTTTTTAACATGTTGAATAAAGGCCGCCTCTTAATGGTGATTGGTGGCTGTACAGGCTCCACACTATTTAAGATGGCCACATGTGATTGATTTTATACTTGATAAAGGCCACTATGGCCGAAACGTTGTAATCTTACTATGGCGGAATAAAGACTTCTGATATTTTTTCACCTGGAATGGTTGCTGCTCCTTCTTTTTCTATTGTGAGGCTTGACATGTCAGTCTCCGTAAGGAGTAATGTTACCCTTTGATTTCCAAAAAAAAGATAAACTCGCTCCAGTAAGGGATGTGGCGTAAAAACGAGAGTAAAGTCTCATTCACATGTCAGGTTTTCTTTCAAGTACATTCAATGATTTTTGGCCTGAGTAGCATTAGTTTTTCTGATACATGAAAAAAAGGGTCTGTTCTATTGATAACAGTCGGATGTCATCCGATTTTTTTTTTCACGGACCAATAGACTTGCGTTGACTATTCTGACCCAACACTCGGATCAAAATCAGACACGTCTCTTTCTCTCTGAAGAGACAATTTGCCTAAATTTTCTTTTGCAAACTTTTTAAGAGTTGCAATTGAGAAATCCATCTAAAAACAATTGGAGTTCTAAACTACGACCATATAGTGTAAAAAGAAACAATTGGAGTTCTAAACTACGACCACAATTACAATACAAAACAATTACAATGAATCTATATATAATTGTCTAAGGGGTACTTCCGTCTTTCTGTTGGCAACTTCCATCACGGAAATCCCCCGTCGCTGATTGGTCTCGCCAGCTGCCTGTCATGGCTGCCGCGACCAATCAGCGACGGGCACAGTCCGATTAGTCCCTCCCTACTCCCCTGCAGTCAGTGCCCGGCACCCGCTCCATAATCCCCTCCAGTCACCGCTCACACAGGGTTAATGCCAGGGGTAATGAGCCGCGTTATGCCGCGGTGTAACGCACTCCGTTACCGCTGCTATTAACCATGTGTGTCCTCAACTTTTTACTATTGATGCTGCCTATGCAGCATCAATAGTAAAAAGATGTAATGTTAATAATAAAAAACAAAAAACCTGCTATTCTCACCTTCCGTCGTCGCGCACTGTCCTCGACAGTGCAAGCGGCAGGTTCCGGTGCCAAGGATGCTATGTGAGAAGGACCTGCCATGACGTCATGGTCATGTGACCGCGACGTCATCACAGGTCCTGCGCTCATACCAACCCTGGGACCGGAGCTGCCGCGTGCACCGCACACAGGTGCCAGGACTTCAAGGGGCCTTCGGAAGGTGAGTATATGTTTATTTTTTATTTTAAGTCTTTTTTAACCACGCATATAGTGCCCACATTGCTATATACTACGTGGGCTGTGTTACATACTGCGTGGACTCTGTTATACACTACATCTCTGTGCTATATACTATGTAGCTGGGCAATATACAACGTGACTGTGCAATATACAACGTGACTGTCCAATATACTACGTGGCTGTGCAATATACTATGTGCTCTGTGTTATATACTACGTAGCTGTGCAATATACTATGTGGCTGTGTCGGTTCTGTTATATACTACGTCGACTGTGCAATATACTACATGGCCTACGAGGCTCTGCTATATACTATGTGGCTGACCAATATACTACGTGCCTGTGCAATACACTACGTAGCTGTGCAATACACTACGTGGCTATATTATATACTATGTGGCTGTGTTATATACTACGTAGCTATGTTATATACTACGTCGGTTGTATTATGTACTACGTCACTGTGCAATATAGTACGTAGCCTGTGCTATATACTACCTACATATTCTAGAATACCCGATACATTAGAATCGGGCCACCATCTAGTCAGACATAAGTAGCATAAGATATGCATCAATAAATCAAGGGTTAATTACCCATATTGTGTCTCCTCTTGTCCACAATGTGACCGCAAACCCGATGTACGTTTCACAAGTATAAAGACTCGCTTCCACGCCCGCTTGAGGAAGCGAGTCTTTATACTTGTGAAACGTACGTCGGGTTTGCGGTCACATCGTGGACAAGAGGAGACACAATATGGGTAATTAACCCTTGATTTATTGATGCATATCTTATTCTACTTATGTCTGATACATTGTAATTGTTTTTAGCAATGCATGTAGCACTAAACATGGTTATAGTTATAGGTGGAAATTGGTACAAACAAGTGACTAACTGATTGTCCTACCTGTTTAAGTTACTTTGCTTATGTGTATTGCTTTCTACATGTATATGCAATTATGTAGCATAATATGTTGTCCTGATCCACCCTGTGACTGTTACTACTGTTTTTTGGGGATCACACTATTTTATCATATTCAATTGTATGTATTTTTATTTAGTCTGTCGTAAATATCTACCCTTAATAAAATATTTATATTTTGAGATACATTATGACTCAAGTTCTCCTCATATTTACGACAACATAGTGTAAGAAATAAACAACTGGAGTTCTAAACTACGACCACATTGTGTAAAAAAGAAACAATTGGAGTTCTAAACTACGACCACATAGTATAAGAAAAAAACATTTGGAGTTCTAAACTACGACCACATTGTGTAAAAAAGAAACAATTGGAATTCTAAATTACAACCACATTGTGTAAAAAAGAAACAATTGGAGTTCTAAACTACGACCACATAGTATAAGAAAAAAACATTTGGAGTTCTAAACTACGACCACATTGTGTAAAAAAGAAACAATTGGAATTCTAAATTACAACCACATTGTGTAAAAAAGAAACAATTGGAATTCTAAATTACAACCACATTGTGTAAAAAAGAAACAATTGGAGTTCTAAATTACAACCACATTGTGTAAAAAAGAATCAATTGGAATTCTGAACTACGACCACATAGTGTAAGAAAGAAACAACTGGAGTTCTAAATTACGACCACACTGTGTAAAAAAGAAACAATTGGAGTTCTAAATTACGACCACATAGTGTAAAAAATAAACAATTGGAGTTCTAAACTACGACCACATAGTATAAAAAAGAAACAATTGGAGTTCTAAACTACGACCACATAGTGTAAAAAAGAAACAATTGGACTTCTAAATTACGACCACATTGTGTAAAAAAGAAACAATTGGAGTTCTAAACTACGACCACATAGTGTAAAAAATAAACAATTGGAGTTCTGAACTACGACCACATAGTATAAAAAAGAAACAATCGGAGTTCTAAACTACGACCACATAGTGTAAAAAAGAAACAATTGGAGTTCTAAACTACGACCACATAGTGTAAAAAAGAAACAATTGGAGTTCTAAACTACGACCACATTGTGTAAGAAATAAACAATTGGAGTTCTAAACTATGACCACAAAGAACCCAAATAACTGTTGGTTGTGGTGCAAGAGAATGGAAACGTGGCACAAGATTATATTAAATTTTGGCACACACCCACCTAAAAAAACAAAACAATGCAAAATTTTGTTTTCTGCAGCTGGAGTAAAAGCAATAATACAGGACCACATGGATGTAATCACCAATCCGACCGATATCAATATCTGATTCTAATATTTGATCCGACCATTACACACATTTTTCCATGGTGGATCTCTTTGTGATCCTTCTATCTATACAGTATAATCGACAATTTTCAGATTGTGTTTCTTATATATATAATTCTTCGCCCAGGGAATTCCCCTTCTGGTTACCAGATGGCTTCAGGCCGTCATAAGAGGGGTGGTCTGCTTATGTTTTTCCTAGAAATAAAAAACCAAGGGCCTCACATAGATAAAATGCACATAGCCTTAATTGCACTACATATTTCTAGTCATGCACTCATGCACATACTATTAGACTCACACGAGATACATAAATACACTGGATGAATGTGAAACTCCGTAGACAAAACAGAACGGACTTCATGGGCCAATATTGTTACAGATACCGATTATGTATCAGGAGAATGACAGGCAATGAAGCATTTCTTATGATCTTAATGGGGTTGCCTTAGTTAAGGAAAAAAGGCTTACTTTTTTCTCCAGAAACAGTGCCCCTTTTATTCGCTGGTGGCTTCTGGTATTGCAGATTACTTTGATTTTTCTAATCTAATAAAGATACTATAATAAATAGAATTCTAATTGCTTTAATTGAATATCCTGTTTAGAATACTGCCATTTTTAGTTCTAATATTTTGCTCACAATAAGGGCAGGTGCAGACTCTATTTTAGATCTGAGAGCGATCCAACAAAACACTCGGCCCAATGTTAATCTACAGGGCCATACACATGTCCAAAAAAAATTGCTGCATGCCCAACTTTGATCTAATATTCAGATTTCACTCGGCCAGGCAAGTCAGTGAGTCCATGGAAACCATCGGACTGCACTCCCGACATCTGAGTGTGGTCCAATTTCCATGGACTGATACAATGGAAAACATGGAGACATTTTTTTCTCCATCTTCTCCTCATCTGATAGAATTGGATCATTCTATGCTCATGCTAAGATCGCAGGGTGGGATGAGTGTATCATTTTCATAAATTACCCGATTCTCTCGCAAGAGAAAATCTACAGCTTTCTGCACCTGCCCTAAAAGGGATGTCCAGTAGTGATGAGCGAGTATACTCGTTGCTTGGGTTTTCCTGAGCATGCTTGAGTGGTCTTCGAGTATTTGTGACTGCTCGGTGATTTAGTTTTCATCGCTGCAGCTGGATGATTTACAGCTACCAGCCAACTTGATTACATGTGGGGATTCCCTAGCAACCAGGCAACCCCCCACATGTACTCAGGCTGGCTAGTAGCTGTAAATCATTCAGCTGCGGCGATGAAAACGAAATCTTTGAACACTAACAAATACTCGGAGATCACCCGAGCGTGCTCGGGAAAAAAACGAGCAACGAGTACACTCACTTATCACTATTGTCCAGGCAAAAAGCAAAAAAAATCAAAGCAATTGATTGATACTCACCTACCTGGATCCAGCTTAGGTCATTCCATGGTCTTCATGGCACAGGAAGTAAAGACATCAACGTTCAGCCAAGTACCGGACTGCTGATGCTTGTGATTGGCTGCAGTGGTCAAGTGACTTACGATGTGCATCATCAGTAAAAACATCTGATTCTCAAGACTCCTGACCACTGCAGCCAATCACAGGTCACAGCAGTTCAGTGGAAATGCGAATAGTGTCTTCTATCTACGTAGTCTACGGAGCTTCCTGCACTGGATACAGATGGGTGCAGGTCACAATAAATTAGTTTCTTTTTTTTTCACAGATCCGAATCTCTGTGGAACTTTGCTTTTCTTGCCAGAAAACCACGTTAATTACATGGTGTATCTTCATATTTGTACACGTTCAGGGAAGTTTGTCCAGGGGACTTTTGAATGCTCTTTGTGCTCCTCCCTTTTTCAGGCCATGCCCCACTCCACGCCCTTCCACAGACCCAGAAAAGACTATTCCTTACCCACAGAAATTGCATTTAGGCGACAAGCCTTGGTCTGATGCCAAACTCATCTAGACATTGTGCACAAGAATCCTTCTAAAATGCTGATTTCCGGGAGATTTCCCAGTAGACTTCCAAACCTTTCTAGGAATCTGAATGCTTCCCAGAAATAAAAGCAGAGAATTGACAAGTAAGATTTAGTGGCTGAAAATCTTTGGCCACGATGATTATATCAACATTGAAGGAGAAAAATAGTAAATGTATGAAATTGACTGTGCAAGTAGGGAACGGCTTTGCTTGATAATAAAGATGTCTTAATGGGAACCTGTCATTAGATTAGTGCTGCTCGAACCACTGTCGGCATCAATCAGAGCCTGGCTGAGCCATTGCAGTCGTGCATGTTTTACCCTTGGTTCAGGCAGCAATATCATTAGTACAGGTTCACTTTAAGTCTGACTTACACAGAGTGATAATCTGCAAATGTTCTCTTGATTATTGGCCCGCAATCAGCTGATCAGATTAGCCATCTGGACCATTAAAGGGGTTTTCCACTACTCGAACAACACCTTCTCAATGCCTATGTTTTCTCCCAGTAAAATAATAACACTTATACTCACCTCCGGTGCCAGTGCTGTTACAGTGGTGTCAGCTTTGGCTCTCCTGGGGATCGTGTGTCATTATTATGTCAAGCGATCCTTGCAGCCAATCATTGCTGGTTTCCATCGCTCTATTTTCAATCACCTTACTGAGGGAAGGCGGTTGTTAGCCAAAATCTCACAATACATGACTCCATCCTCCTTTCAATACAATGCAGTAGTCCTGTCCTCTTTGAGGAAAAGAACCCCCAAAGTATGATGTTTCCTCCACCATGCTTCATGGTTGGAACAGTGTTCTTGGAGTTGTACTCATCCTTCTTTTTCCTCCAAACATAGCGAGTGGAGTTGATACCAAAAAGCCCTATATTGGTCTCATGTGACCACCTGGCCTTCTCCCATGCCTCTTCTGGATCATTCAGATTGTCATTGGCAAATTTCAAAAGGGCCTGGACATGTGCTAGTGTGAGTAGGGAAACCTTACGTGCCATGTAGGACTTTAATCCATGACGGCGTAGTGTGTTACTAACCGTATTGTTTGAGACTGTGGTCCGAGCTCTCTTCAAGTCATTGACCAGGTCCTACAGTGTAGTTCTGACCTTTCTCAGAATCATCCTTGCCCCACGAGTCGAGATCCTTCATGGAGCCCCAGACCGAGGACAATTGACTTGACAGTCATCTTGTGTTTCTTCCATTTTCTAATAATTGTGCCAAAAGTTGTTGCCTTCTTATCAAGCTACTTGCCTATTGTCCTATAGCCCATCCTAACCTTGTGCAGGTGTATAATTTTGTCCCTGGTGTCCTTAGATTTAGTATTGGCCATGGTGGAGAGGTTGGAGTGTGATTGAGTGTGTGGACAGGTGTCTTTTATACAGGTAATGAGTTCAAACAGGGGCAATTAATACAGGTAAAGAGTGCAGAGTAGGAGGCTTCTTAAAGTAAAACTAACAGGTCTGTGAGAGCCAGAATTCTTGCTGGTTGGTCGGTGATCAAATACTTATTTCATGCAATGTGATTTTCTGTTTCTTATTTTTAGATTGTGTCTCTCACAGTTGAAGTGTACGTATGATAAAACACTCTGTAGGTGGGAAGACTTGCAAAATCTGTATCAAATACTTATTTTCTGCACTGTACATCTGGAGGAAGAGAGCAGCAGCCCTCCACATCTATGTGATGTGATGATTTGTCCGAAGGCGGGAGAGTGAAGCCAGCGCTGAGTGGCCATATGTCACATGAGCCTCGGGAAAGCGAGTCCCAAAATTTTAGATTGAGGGACATCAACTCTTGTAAACAGGGGATCTACCGCCAACATCCTTGCTGTTTTGCCGATCCATGTGAACTAGCACCAATCAACTTGTCTATAGTTCCTGGACAAAAGCCAGTCCAATCATTTAATTTTGTATTACTTTTAAATGAAATATTTTCTGCTGTTTCATTCTTTAATGTTTCTTTTTAGTGGTCAAAGCCCAATTTTTTTAAATTTCTTCAGCATAATGCTAAGTCCCAGCATCAAAGCACACATGCTGGGGCACAGATGGGGAATAAGATCCAAAAAGGAGGCATAGTTTGTGAAAAAGGGTTGTTTTATATTTAAAAAAAATTATAAACACATCCCTTTGCAGCCAATCAGAGGCCACAGCGTTCAGGTGAATGGTGGTCTTGACATCTGGCGGAGACCGTTGGAGCGGCAGTGTGGGAGCAGGGAGCAGACTCCGGGGGTGAGTACACCTTCATTTCTTTTCTTCTTTTATTCTCTCAAATTTGAATATTTAAATATGGCCAAAATATCCTGTCAACTTTATGGGGATAATCTATCCACCGAATTCTAAACACTTTTTTTGGGGTAAAAGAAAGTTATGCATTTTGACGCTACAGGTTATATTTATGCTAAAATAGGTCACTTTTTACTTTTCTTTGTTAATTTTGAAAAATGAGGATAAAAGTACCGTAGTTGGAGTAGAGGACCACCAATAGAGGAGATGGGACCATCAAATTTATTAAGAGACATTTTCCTATTAATCAGTTTGCTCAACTATTGATGATCAATTCAATACTAATTAAATTTGTACAATGTGAACAATTTACAATTTGATTTGTGAATTTTGCCAAAAAAATGCCCGCAATTTATAGAGTACAAAAAATTTCACCAACTAGAGAAGACTTACATGACCAGATAAGACTTCTCCATAATGCCTTGCAGCTGTCACATTGCATGGTATGGCACAGCCTATCAAGATGAACAATCAGAGCCTGTATAAAAGTCGAGGCAGGGAATGCAGCAGCTTTTTTTCTTGTGAATCTGGATAGTGAGAAGATGTCACAGTTCACCGCTTAACCATAGAGATGAGGAGAAAAAGCCATAAACACTGAATAATCTGTTCAGATAGTATGTGACAAGAGAGCTGTGTAAAGCAGCTGCCATCTGTTTACCTGTAGTCATTTATGGCAAGGTCACTTCAACATTACTAAGGCTGTGTTTGCGCTAAAGAGCAAAAAAGATGAAGATACAGTCCTACGAGACCTCAGAGTGTTACACACATCTTTCCTTGCTTTGCAGTGAATGAAATTTTTGGGAAGCAGACAAGTTCGAAGTTCAAGAGATTCGCTAATCTTCGCTCTCAAAAAATCAATTCATACTAAAGTACAAAAAGTACTGTAAATGTGTGCCATTGTCTATACAGTAAATCTGGAGGCCTGTAACAGAAAAAAGGAACTTTGTCCACTATAAATATATATTTAAAAAAATGAAAAAATTATTGAGCAAAAAGTTTTGGATATTCATAAGTCTTTAGTGGTCTTTCTGATCATTTTTATCCTTTGTAGGACAGCACTAAATACAGCGCTGGCAAAAATTAAGAGACCACCACATCAAATCCCTGTCATGGGCAGCCCAGTCTCCAGATCTGAACCCCATTGAAAACCTCTGGAATGTAATCAAGAGGATGATGGATAGTCACTAGTGTTGAGCGATACCGTCCGATACTTGAAAGTATCGGTATCGGAAAGTATCGGCCGATACCGCCAAAGTATCGGATCTCGCCGATACCGATACCCGATACCAATACAAGTCAATGGGACTCAAGTATCGGACGGTATCCCTGATGGTTCCCAGGGTCTGTAGGAGAGGAAACTCTCCTTCAGGCCCTGGGATCCATATGAATGTGTAAAATAAAGAATTAAAATAAAAAATATTGATATACTCACCTCTCCGACGCAGCCTGGACCTTACCGCTGTGAACCGGCAGCCTTCTTTGCTTAAAATGAGCGCGTTCAGTACCTTCCATGACGTCACGGCTTCTGATTGGTCGCGTACCGCTCATGTGACCGCCACGCGACCAATCAGAAGCCGTGACGTCATCCCTCAGGTCCTAAATTCCTAGAAGGGAATTTAGGACCTGAGGGATGACGTCGCGGCTTGTGATTGGTCGCGTGGCAGTCACATTAGCGACACGCGACCAATCAGAAGCCGTGATGTCATGGAAGGTGCTGAACGCGCTCATTTTAAGCAAAGCTGGCTGCCAGTTACTACCAGGGCGCGTCAGAGGGTGAGTATATCCCTATTTTTTATTTTAATTCTTTATTTTTTACATGGATATGGATCCCAGGGCCTGAAGGAGAGGAAACTTCAGACCCTGGGAACCATACACTGGGAACTTCCGATTCCGATTCCCGATACCACAAAAGTATCGGATCTCGGTATCGGAATTCCGATACCGCAAGTATCGGCCGATACCCGATACTTGCGGTATCGGAATGCTCAACACTAATAGTCACAAGCCATCAAACAAAGAAGAACTGCTTACATTTTTGCACCAGGAGTAGTGTGATAGACTGGTGATGAGCACGAAGACGACCCTTACCTGAGGCTTTTCATACTACATATCCCTAATGGAATCTAAAAACATAACAAAAAAAAACATAAAACAAAACAAAAATCTGGAAAGAAACTTTACATGAAGGCATCCTTAGTTTTTTTACTTACACTATAGAGACATATGGACAAGCACATACTGTTTATGGATGATCATGTTCAAGGGTTCAGTGCTACAGTATGGCACTCTGTCGGAGAGGATTGGTTATTGTGGCTAATGTTTGCTTGATATGCTTCATAAGTATACAAGGAAAAACCTAACATTTATTGGTCTAGACGCCTTCTGGAAATGCACATAGATCACACAAGAGTCAAGGAAACAGTAAGACACTGATCACTATAAAATCTTCAGATTCCTCTTCTACAAAACTGTCATTGTCCTCTGTAAATATCCATTTTTCATATCTAGTTCTCAACTGTTTGAACCATTTCTTGTTTTTTTTCGCCACGCTGGGTCTTCTCAGTACTTGAGTTTATCGTGTATATTTAGACAACTGCTCATTTATCTTACTCTTGTTATGCGCCATCTGGTGAGCACCATTCCTAATATTGGCTTCTAGTCTGAAAAATGTAATTTAATTTTTCAAAATGAAATTGAAAAAAATTGAACCAAATTACAGAAATTGGATATTTAATATAATACACTCCAGCCCCAACAATATGCAGTAGTTACCAACATTTTCTGAGATGTTTAAGTCACACCTTCAATCACCCCCAACTTACGCTAGAATGCCCACTTTTGGGGCAGAGCTAATATAAATTCCACCCTTCTGGCTCAGCCAGCCCGAGAAATCCTGGGACAGTTGACAATAGTTCTATACAATGTAATTTAATATCAAAGTGTACCTGAAACTCTAAATGACTGCTATGAACATGTCCATGAGGACACTACTTCTGGCCATTATATGACTTAGGCTACTTTCACACTAGCGTTTTTTGCAATCTGTCACAATGCGTCGTTTGGCCGAAAAAAACGCATCCTGCAAAAGTGCTTGCAGGATGCGTTTTTTCCCCATAGACTAACATTAAGCGACGTATTGCGACGGATTGACACACGTCGCAACCGTCGTGCGATGGTTGCGCCGTGTTGTGGTGGACCGTCGGCACAAAAAAACGATACATGTAACGTTTTTTGCCGCCAACGGTCCGCTTTTTCCGACCGAGCATGCGCGGCCGGAACTCCGCCCCCACCTCCCCGCACCTCACAATGGGGCAGCGGATGCGCTGGAAAAATGCATCCGCTGCCCCCGTTGTGCGGCGTATACAACGCTAGCGTCGGTAACCTCGGCCCGACGCACTGCGACGGGCCGAGCCCGACGCTAGTGTGAAAGTAGCCTTATATCCTTCATTTTTCATCAGTTTCTCCCTCCTCAGGCTCTATCTCTAATTTTCTAACTTTTTAATTGTCTCTGAGCTAGTGGATAGAGACTAGCACAGCACACACAGATATGAGAGGTTCCTGCTCTTCTGTCTCTACCTAGCACATGTTTAGAAACATCAGCTGTATGGAGGATATTCTATATCAGTACTGAACAGTGTAGCTGTGAATCCACACCTGGAGTGAGATATAACACATATTACATGGCTACATTCACACATCATGATCAGTGTTATCATCCAAGACAAAAGGACCAATTTTGCGCTCAGGTGTCATCCTAGTGGCATCCTACCTGGTTCTGTTTTTTGATCGCTTTTTTTTTACCGAAGCAGGTAGACTTTCTGCCATTTTATTATCCATTGAGTCTTGAAGGGGTGGTCAAAAACTAATGTTTATTTTAATCCTGAATGCCTGTCTATTTAATGTCATATAGGAATAAATGTTAGCACAGCCAAACTTGGAGGTGCCACACAGTAGGTTCCCAAACCTTATAGCTATGTATCAAATACCGGGCACACTCAGGGATTTTTGGTGCAAAAATCAAAATGTAATACATACAGTAGCCACTAGTTACAAACATTTCGGTCGTGATAGACCTTCATCAGTGTACTAGGGTTAATTTTTAGATGCTAGAGTGAGTAGAACACAAACAGTAGCCAAAGATCAGCTAAAGAGTGTAGCCCAGAGCGTAGGTGGTCAGTGACCTGCAATCAGGTATACTGTGTCCCAAACTAGGTCTGTGCCGAGTATCATATTTCGCAGTATCCACCGCAAGTCTTTACGGAATATCTGCCGTTCCCCGGAGAATGTATCTGGGAGCCTGACTGTAGGTTCAGGAGTGTGCAATGAAACATCCACCTTTTGCAGGTGGTTATGAGACAATACCAAGGCCCTCTGTTCTACAAACAGGTCTTGTATCATTTGTGTCAAACTGTCCATTTGATCAGCCATGGTATGGAGCGGATCCATAGAAAACAGAACAGAGAAAAACAATGGAGGATTCCCTTTAAATGTGTGGTCAGCTATAATGTCATGCTGCTGCAGTGCTGTACAGCGCAACCTCGACCAAGGGGAGCTTGTGAGGGAAGTTAGGCTGCACGCACAGAGCAGCACCCCAGTGCAGCAGCACAGGCGCCATCAAGTGGCGAGAGAGCGGTCAGACAATCCAAGTCAAAAAACAGTCAGAAGCAGAAGTACCAGAAGGTGCAGCAGTACACGTGGTCAGGAACAAGCCAGGGGGTTCCGCAGTGGTTGAAAGCGGAAAAGACAAAGGCAGAAGCGAGTCCAAATACAAGCCAAGTCAAAAACCAGATAAACAAACCAACTAACAGGGAAACACTGGGAAAGGACAGACAGAGGGAGTCAACAGACACGGGGCAAGTCAGGGATCACAGCAGGAAAAATCAAGATCCACCAGAGTCACGTACACACGCTGAAGGCACAACTATAGCTGACACTGCCAGCAGGATGCATCGGAGCTAAATAGAAAACCTGAACCCAGAACGAGGCAGAGCAAAGTTAACTATTGACATGATCCGCCCGGATAAAGGGCAGACAGGACAAAAACCCTGGAACAGATCATGACAGATGCTTTGTTTGAGAGGCCCCAGTGCTGACTGGGATACTCAAATGAGACGTCATCAAAAGGTAGTGGCTGCAGTCTCTGCCACAGCCTCTGTTCCCACCCTAAAATGAAACATCATCAGTGAGCTCCGTTTCAGGGGCTGTACTAGTCCCAGCTCTACTGAACATGTGTTGGATGTCAGTTCCATCATATGCTCAGTAGGATGTTGTTGCCATTCAATTTTGTTTTTAATGCCCAGTGACAGTGCACTCGTTTACCAGCTTTGATGAGAAGTGACAAGTGGCAAGAGAGCGCACTGTCAGTGCATATTGTATGGAGATAATCCTGCATGAAAAGCAGAGACTAGTACTGCCTCTGCAAGTGATTTCACTGATGACCCTTTATTTCTGGGTGGGGGCAGAGGCTACAGCAGTGACTACAGCCTCTGTCCCCTGAAGATGACTCGATTATCAAAGCATGCACTGGCTGCTCTCAAACAAAGCATCATCAAAGAGAAAGAACATAAAAAAAATAAAGTAGTCAGATACAGTAGAGAGTGCGTTATAGGGATTTTTTGATTAAAGTTTATTAGGAAAAGATTAGTTTATTACATTAAATAGACAGCGATTTAAGATTAAAATAGATGTTAGTTTTGGACCACCCCTTTACAATGGATCAATTAAAAACAAATTAAACTTGAATTGAATACTGAAATGCAAAGTCTGACTTCCATGTTTCATCTGCTTCATACTGATCCTCATTTACTTTAATGATCCATAAAATAAATGCCAGCATGCAGCCAGCGGGTAAGGAAAGGGTGAATCAAACACCCGAAAACCCCACCCATATGACCCAAAACTGGTCCCGCCAAATTCAGGTGACAGGTTCCCTTTAATAAAAATGGCGTGAAGACCTCTCTATGTTGGCGCTATATAAATAAAAATAATTTATATTCCTGATAACGAGCCATGATAAGGCTGACAGCTGAGGATTGCAGCCCACAGCTGTCAGTTTTGCTATGCTGTTATCAAAATTACAAAAGACCCCACATCATGTTTTATTTATTTATAGCGCAGCTGCAGGCTGATGAATATTCTCATCAGTGATTCCTTGTGTCGCTGTTATCAACAACAGCAAGCTTAAGCTGATGGGAGTAGTACTCACATCAGCGATGCCTCTATGACAGGCGGTAAACTTTTACCGCCGGTCACAGGTGATCACTAAGGCTGTCATCTGACAGCGGATAACTCTCTGACTGATGGTAATGATCTTACCACTGATCAGAGGCAGTGTTTGCTGCGCTGTCATGCAGATGACAGCATAGCAAACAATGAATGTTAGGGCCTCCCATTCATCTGAATGGGGTTTGGGTTCGGGTACTGTTTTGGTAGTACAAAGCGAACTTTTTTAAAGAAAAGGTTTGGTCAAACCAGCCAGACTCGACCTTCCAGCGGTTTGCCCATTACTACCCATCATTAACACTGACTCCGGGGGTCCATTGTTCAGCTATATGCAAATATAACATTACTCTCATTCACAAATTTACCTCTGTTTCTGTATAATAATAAACTAGGCAGTTTGGTGGATAAATGGTGAGATGCTGCTTTTGTCTATACATTGTGAATCACATGAATTGGCCAACTACTGCTCATGTTGTGGGGTAAGTAGCTTACTCCGGTGCAGGGGCCACCAGGGGATTCTCCTGTGAGCCAGTCCAGACCTATTTTTCTCTCAAAAATCTGATTCATATGACAAAAAACCCTGAAAATTGTGGTTTCAGTGCTGCCGATCTCTGATCGCCCCCCATTTGTTTTTAGCTGTTAATAATGAGACAGGACGATGGCGTCGGTCTTGATTCCCTCAGGTTTTTAGCTCATATCATCCCTTTCCAAATCTTTGTTTTATTAATACAGACTAAAAAATCAGTGTCTCCCCCATCAGCTAGGACATGCCTATAGATATGCATACCAAAATGAATCTACGAGAAATGAGTGTGTTATTAGGGGTCACGTCGTTTCAGCTCGTTATGATTTTTACACATAATGCATTATGAATACTTAAGCCTTAAGATGACGGCAACAGCTGCCGCCTGCATGCAGGAGGCTTCAGGAAATTGTCTTGTTTGTCTGAATTACATGGAGATATACTGCAAATATACATAATAAATCACTACATAATTTACTGGATTGTTTTGTGGTTTTGGTTTTTTTCCCCCTTCCGTTGACTACTACACTTGTTAGTCGGCTCCAAAATTCACAGGGTTGGATGTTATAATACACTAGAATATAATAACGCATTGGCGCACATTTGGAGGACCAACTGAAAACCTCACTAATGGGCAGCGGTGTGCAACAGGACCCCAAACCATAATTGGTAACAGACCCCTACAACTATCACAGACATTTTATAGCAAGGATCGTCCCCAGGTTCTACTGTTGTGTTGTTTCAGATCTACTCATGAATACCTACGAGATCTACCAGTCATACACAAAATTTGCATGAACATCACATTTAAGTTCTTTTTTTGTGGATAATCCTATGAAAAACTGAAGAGTTGCCCCCTAGGGAACAGAGCTTTTATATGGCTGCAATATCTGTACCCACCATAGAGATGTCCCTGTACTTGGGTACCAATCACTTTGTATAACCCACCAGTAATGTCCTAAAAACGACCCGTCACCAGCTCAAAAGTGACCAGACTTTACTATTATTTTTTTGTTTTTATTTTGTATTGTTTTTTTAAATCCACCATATGATTATAGAGATATGGTTTATTTTTTAATTTGGCACTAATTGAAAAAAACAACCCTACAAGTCATTATTGACCCTTTAACGAGTCTTGCAATATGACTTCGGATTAAAGGGTTGACAGTGACTTGTAGGATTGCCGATACAAGCAGAGGGAGCTATAGAGTTAAGTCCTCTTTTTCTCTGAAGAGGCAATTTGCATATTAAATTTACCAAAGGAGCATTGCACGGTGAATAAGCCTCCTTACCTTGGCATGCCAGAGCCGGTATGTCACACTCCACAAGGAGGAACGTTACCCCTTACACCTTTTTCGCCCAGAGGAATCATTCACAGTTTAGACAGTTTTGATAAATGTGGCCGTTATGTCAGAGGATTCTGCCGGATGGTCTCATTACCAAACAATTGTCTATGAAGTAGTGTCAAATATTGGAAGAAGGGGGCAGTTTACTGGGCCGGACGTCAATGCAACTTCTGTAGCGTACCAATGATATACTGGCTCCCCGAAAAGAAATGATATGAACAGTTCAACATGTCTTCATTTTCATGCGTCCAGTATGGAGGCACTTTAATTTTTTACATGAGCAGAACTTTTCCACCATTATTTACTATCTTTGGTCTTTCTACTCTCAGATGCGCCTGAACTTGTGTCACCACTGTGCAGGTTCCTCAGACCTTCATGGATATGCTCTGGTTGTCTAGGCCATGTACACCACAGGCTACTTTCCTGAGTCCTCTGTGCTGCTCACTCTTACCCCACTACTGTCAAAGCTTTGTACAATCTTTGTAGTCTAAGGGATAAAGTTTCTCCTTGTGGAGAGTGACTTGTGAAGCCTAGCAAGACAGAGTGAGGAGACTCATAAGCCATGAATGCTCCTCTGGGAAAATAAATATGCAAATTGTCTCTTCAGAAAGGCAGGGGACTAGAACTCTAGTGTCACCTACTGGAAGCAGCATATCTGTTATGACCCCAGTGGACAGGGTCTCAGAGGTACGTGTAAGTCTGCGAGATTCAAAAATCCAGCTCATAGGGCTGTGGTAACTGGGTTGACGAAATAGCTACTCCTAACGCCAACACTAGAAGTAGCCGGGGATCATGCCTACGGTGATAGCTAGATGACTCGCGCCAGCCGGAGAATCTAACTACCCCTAGGAGAAGAAAACAAAGACCTCTCTTGCCTCCAGAGAAAGGGACCCCAAAGCAAGATACAAGCCCCCCACAAATAATAACGGTGAGGTAAGAGGAAATGACAAACACAGAAATGAACCAGGTTCAGCAAAGAGAGGCCAGCTTACTAATAGCAGAATATAGCAAGATAACTTATCTGGTCAACAAAAACCCTATAAAAATCCACGCTGGAGATTCAAGAACCCCCGAACCGTCTAACGGTCCGGGGGGAGAACACCAGCCCCCTAGAGCTTCCAGCAAAGGTCAGGATACAGATTGGAACAAGCTGGACAAAAATACCAAACAAAACAAAAGCAAAAAGCAAGGAAGCAGACTTAGCTTGAAATACAGGAACCAGGATCATAGGACAAGAGCACAACAGATTAGCTCTGATTTCAACGATGCCAGGCATTGAACTGAAGGTCCAGGGAGCTTATATAGCAACGCCCCTGAACTAACGGCCCAGGTGAGGATATAGGAAAAGACAGAAGCTCCAGAGTCAAATCACTAATGACCACTAGAGGGAGCAAAAAGCAAAATCACAACAGTACCCCCCCCTTAGTGAGGGGTCACCGAACCCTCACCACGACCACCAGGGCGATCAGGACGAGCGGCGTGAAAGGCACGAACTAAATCGGCCGCATGAACATCAGAGGCGACCACCCAGGAATTATCTTCCTGACCATAGCCCTTCCACTTGACCAGGTACTGAAGCCTCCGCCTGGAGAGACGAGAATCCAAGATCTTCTCCACCACGTACTCCAACTCGCCCTCAACCAACACCGGAGCAGGAGGCTCAGCAGAAGGAACCACAGGCACAACGTACCGCCGCAACAAGGACCTATGAAACACGTTGTGGATAGCAAACGACACAGGAAGATCCAGGCGAAAGGATACAGGATTAAGGATTTCCAATATCTTGTAAGGACCAATAAAACGAGGTTTAAATTTGGGAGAGGAAACCTTCATAGGAACAAAGCGGGAAGAAAGCCACACCAAATCCCCAACACGTAGTCGGGGACCCACACCGCGGCGGCGGTTGGCAAAGCGCTGAGCCCTCTCCTGTGACAACTTCAAGTTGTCCACCACAAGATTCCAGATCCGCTGCAACCTATCCACCACAGAATCCACCCCAGGGCAGTCAGAAGGTTCCACATGACCCGAAGAAAAACGAGGGTGGAAACCAGAGTTGCAGAAAAACGGCGAAACCAAGGTGGCGGAACTAGCCCGATTATTAAGGGCAAACTCAGCCAACGGCAAGAAGGTCACCCAATCGTCCTGATCAGCAGAGACAAAACACCTCAAATAAGCCTCCAAAGTCTGATTAGTTCGCTCCGTCTGTCCATTAGTCTGAGGATGGAAAGCAGACGAAAACGACAAGTCAATGCCCATCCTACTACAAAAGGATCGCCAGAATCTGGAAACGAACTGGGATCCTCTGTCTGACACGATATTCTCAGGGATGCCGTGCAAACGAACCACGTTCTGGAAAAACACAGGAACCAGATCGGAAGAGGAAGGCAGCTTAGGCAAAGGAACCAAATGGACCATCTTGGAGAAACGATCACATATCACCCAGATAACAGACATGCCTTGAGACACCGGAAGATCAGAAATGAAATCCATGGAGATATGTGTCCAAGGTCTCTTAGGGACAGGCAAGGGCAAGAGCAACCCGCTGGCACGAGAACAGCAAGGCTTAGCTCGAGCACAAGTCCCACAGGACTGTACAAATGACCGCACATCCCTAGACAAGGAAGGCCACCAAAAGGATCTGGCCACCAGATCTCTGGTGCCAAAAATTCCTGGGTGACCTGCCAACACCGAGGAATGAACCTCGGAAATGACTCTGCTGGTCCACTTATCAGGCACAAACAGTCTGTCAGGTGGACAAGAATCAGGCCTATCAGCCTGAAATCTCTGCAACACACGTCGCAGATCTGGAGAAATAGCTGACAAGATAATACCATCCTTAAGAATACCAACAGGTTCAGCGACTCCAGGAGCATCAGGCACAAAGCTCCTGGAAAGAGCATCGGCCTTCACATTTTTTGAACCTGGTAAATACGAGACAACAAAGTCAAAACGGGAGAAAAACAATGACCAGCGGGCCTGTCTAGGATTCAGGCGTTTAGCAGACTCGAGATACATCAGATTTTTGTGATCAGTCAAGACCACCACACGATGCTTAGCACCCTCGAGCCAATGACACCACTCCTCAAATGCCCATTTCATGGCCAACAACTCCCGATTGCCCACATCATAATTTCGCTCCGCAGGCGAAAACTTCCTAGAGAAAAAGGCGCAAGGTCTCATAACAGAGCAACCAGGGCCTCTCTGCGACAAAACGGCCCCTGCTCCAATCTCTGAAGCATCCACCTCAACCTGAAAGGGAAGCGAGACATCAGGCTGGCACAAAACAGGCGCCGAAGTAAACCGACGTTTCAACTCCTGGAAAGCCTCCACGGCAGCAGGAGCCCAATTAACCACATCGGAGCCCTTCTTGGTCATATCCGTCAAAGGTTTCACAATGCTAGAAAAGTTAGCGATAAAACGACGGTAGAAGTTAGCGAAACCCAAGAACTTCTGAAGACTCTTAACTGACGAGGGCTGAGTCCAATCAAGAATAGCTCGGACCTTGACTGGGTCCATCTCCACAGCAGAAGGGGAAAAAATGAACCCCAAAAAGGGAACCTTCTGTACACCAAAAAGACACTTTGAGCCCTTGACAAACAAAGAATTTTCACGCAAAATTTTAAAGACCATCCTGACCTGCTCCACATGCGAGTCCCAATTATCAGAAAAAAACAGAATATCATCCAGATAAACGATCAAAAATTTATCCAGATAGTTCCGGAAAATGTCATGCATAAAGGACTGAAAAACTGAAGGGGCATTAGAGAGCCCAAAAGGCATCACCAAGTACTCAAAATGACCTTCGGGCGTATTGAATGCGGTTTTCCATTCATCCCCTTGCTTAATGCGCACAAGGTTGTACGCACCACGAAGGTCTATCTTGGTAAACCACTTGGCACCTTTAATCCGGGCAAACAAGTCAGACAACAGCGGCAAAGGATACTGAAATTTGACAGTGATCTTATTTAAAAGCCGATAGTCAATACAAGGCCTCAAAGATCCGTCCTTTTTAGCCACAAAAAAGAATCCCGCACCAAGAGGGGAAGAAGACGGACGGATGTGTCCTTTCTCCAGAGACTCCTTGATATATGAACGCATAGCGGTATGTTCAGGTATCGACAGATTAAACAGTCTTCCCTTAGGAAATTTACTGCCTGGAATCAAATCTATTGCACAGTCACATTCCCTATGAGGAGGCAATGCACTGGACCTGGACTCGCTAAAGACATCCTGATAATCAGACAAGTACTCCGGAACTTCCGAAGGCGTAGAAGAAGCAATAGACACAGGCAGGGAATCCTCATGAATACCACGACAGCCCCAACTAGACACTGACATAGCCTTCCAGTCAAGGACTGGATTATGGGTCTGTAACCATGGCAGCCCCAAAACAACCAAATCATGCATTTTATGTAGAACGAGAAAACGTATCACCTCGCGGTGTTCAGGAGTCATGCACATGGTAACCTGTGTCCAATACTGCAGTTTATTTTCTGCTAATGGCGTAGCATCAATACCCCTAAGAGGGATAGGATTTTCTAATGGTTCAAGAATAAAACCACAGCGCTTAGCAAATGAGAGATCCATAAGACTCAGGGCAGCACCTGAATCTACAAACGCCATGACAGGATAAGATGACAGTGAGCAAATCAAAGTTACAGACAGAATAAACTTAGGATGCAAATTACCAACGGTGACAGGACTAACAACCTTAGCTATACGTTTAGAGCATGCTGAGATAACATGTGTAGAATCACCACAGTAGTAGCACAAGCCATTCCGGCGTCTATGAATTTTCCTCTCATTTCTAGTCAGGATTCTATCACATTGCATCAAATCAGGTGTCCGTTCAGACAACACCATGAGGGAATTTGCGGTTTTTCTATCACATTGCATCACATCAGGTGTCTGTTCAGACAACAACATGAGGGAATTTGCGGTTTTGCGCTCCCGCAACCGCCGGTCAATTTGAATAGCCAGGGACATGGTATCATTCAGACCTGTGGGAATGGGAAAACCCACCATAACATTCTTAATGGCCTCAGAAAGGCCATTTCTAAAATTAGCGGCCAGTGCTCACTCGTTCCAATGTGTCAGCACGGACCATTTCCGAAATTTTTGGCAATACACCTCAGCCTCGTCCTGGCCCTGAGACATAGCCAGCAAGGCTTTCTCTGCCTGAATCTCAAGATTGGGTTCCTCATAAAGTAAACCGAGCGCCAGAAAAAACGCATCAATATCAGCCAATGCCGAATCTCCTGGCGCCAACGAAAAAGCCCAATCTTGAGGGTCACCCCGTAAGAATGAAATAACAATTTTTACTTGTTGAGCAGAGTCTCCAGACGAACAAGGTTTCAGGGACAAAAACAATTTACAATTATTCCTGAAATTCCTAAACTTAAATCGGTCTCCTGAAAACAGTTCAGGAATCGGAATCTTGGGTTCAGACCTAGGATTTCTGGTAACATAATCTTGTATACCCTGCACACGAGCAGCAAGCTGGTCCACACTTGTAATCAAGGTCTGGACATTCATGTCTGCAGCAAGCTTAAGCCACTCTGAGGTAAAGGGGAAAAGAAAAAAAAAAAAAAAAAATGAGAGAGGGAAAAAAAAAACTCAAAATTTTCTTTCTTATAATCCCACTTCTGCAATGCATTAAACATTTAATACCGGCCTGGCATACTGTTATGACCCCAGTGGACAGGGTCTCAGAGGTACGTGTAAGTCTGCGAGATTCAAAAATCCAGCTCATAGGGCTGTGGTAACTGGGTTGACCAAATAGCTACTCCTAACGCCAACACTAGAAGTAGCCGGGGATCATGCCTACGGTGATAGCTAGATGACTCGCGCCAGCCGGAGAATCTAACTACCCCTAGGAGAAGAAAACAAAGACCTCTCTTGCCTCCAGAGAAAGGGACCCCAAAGCAAGATACAAGCCCCCCACAAATAATAACGGTGAGGTAAGAGGAAATGACAAACACAGAAATGAACCAGGTTCAGCAAAGAGAGGCCAGCTTACTAATAGCAGAATATAGCAAGATAACTTATCTGGTCAACAAAAACCCTATAAAAATCCACGCTAGAGATTCAAGAACCCCCGAACCGTCTAACGGTCCGGGGGGAGAACACCAGCCCCCTAGAGCTTCCAGCAAAGGTCAGGATACAGATTGGAACAAGCTGGACAAAAATACCAAACAAAACAAAAGCAAAAAGCAAGGAAGCAGACTTAGCTTGAAATACAGGAACCAGGATCATAGGACAAGAGCACAACAGATTAGCTCTGATTTCAACGATGCCAGGCATTGAACTGAAGGTCCAGGGAGCTTATATAGCAACGCCCCTGAACTAACGGCCCAGGTGAGGATATAGGAAAAGACAGAAGCTCCAGAGTCAAATCACTAATGACCACTAGAGGGAGCAAAAAGCAAAATCACAACACATATCACTGTTTCCAATAGTTAGTCTTAGAGTTCTAGTTCTCTTCCTTTCTGAAGAGACAATTTGCAAATACAGTTTTTGTGTGTCTAGGCCTGGACCATTGTTGGCACCCTGACACCTTCCCATTTGTTATAGCTTACACACAGGTCTCAGTGAGCCCCAAGTCTATTACAAACACTACTGTCACACAGGCCTACCACACTTTTGGTCCCTCCTAAGCCCTAACCTGGTAACTATCTCTTACCAGACCGGGGCCTTGCTTTATTGACTTCACTTTTAAGCTGGACACCGCTTATATTCCTGGTGTCAATCTCTGTCTCTATACAAAGGCCACAGGGCTGTGACTAATATTGCACTCTCTCTCAGTTGGTTGGCTAGTGCTCACCTGTCCTTACATTGATCATCATCTTCCCTCAGCTCCAATCTCTTTTCAGGCGGACACTCTCAGTCAGGGTTGTCTCGTCCTCTTCCCTGTAATGTCTCCTGCATCCAAGAAAGTCACAGAGGCAATGTCCTTGACTTAATCTGGTTTAACACACAGAATTCAAGATGTTTCTCTGCCTTATCTGCTAACCATAACTCAGTAACGAGGCTTTTGCTCACCATTTAGGTCGTCTACATCTGACACAAGTTTTTGTAGAAAAAGCATGACTCACAGGCACACGATATCCAGACAGAATGTATTACTGGACATAAACAATAAAAACATAAACAAGTGCACTGAACATAGGTCCATGTGAGTGCTGGAAACACACAAATCTCTGAAGTTTTCATCTTCCACAGGCCTGGTAATAAACTACAACAGCATATAGATACATACAATGCAAAGGAACAATGCAAAATCATAGGGGCAACAAGCCCAACATCATAACAACAACAACAGCCTATTTGGCAAGAGGGTCCTAGAACCCACTTTTACCACCACACCATGTTCAAATAATACCAACATACAGTGAACAACTAATAGCTCCATATACTGTATAAATACTACTGCTATACAGTGCTGATATTAACTGGTCGTAACA
The DNA here is from genome assembly GCF_051348905.1 of Ranitomeya variabilis. NCBI lineage: Eukaryota > Metazoa > Chordata > Amphibia > Anura > Dendrobatidae > Ranitomeya > Ranitomeya variabilis. Next base: position 539,996,996 of record NC_135237.1, read on the forward strand.
AGTATTTGGCCTCCAGAGGTGTCTCATTTAGCAAATGTCACACACCCTTAAAAGGGTTGGAGTTCAAGTTTGCAGTCCTTCTATGTCAATGTTGACTTGTATATTCTCACAGTGTGCAGCTTGTGTACTGTCAGGATTCTCCGGTGCCGGCACTGGGAGTGGGCGGGCGTGTGACTGCAAGTATGTGGTATGCATACATAAGTTCACATTCTGACTAGACATGTACGGTCTTGCTCATTTAATGTGTATTGAACCAGGCCAAACACGTCTACTCAGAATGTGACCGTAAGTATGCAAATTATATACGTCCAGTCACCTGACCGCCCGCTCCCGATGGCAGACAACGGGGAATCCTGACAGCACGCACTGTGAGGTTTCACAAGTCTGCACTCACATAGAGCCCCAAGCCTGGACAACCCCTTTAAAGTTGTCCTGACTGTAGTCTGTATATAACCAATAGCTCGTTTAATTGTCACATCCTATAGTTACTTCTTCATCCTCTCCCTCAGTTCCCTTCATGTGCAGAAATGCTCCATCCCATACTCTTACAAAACCATTCAAAATGAATTACTGACATCTAATTGTAAAGCCATATAATGAATTTCAGAAGACCACATGCAAAGACGCTACACATGCTTCTTCCTGATAGTTCACAGAATAGAAACTCCATCCAGATGGTAATAATCATCTGTGCGCAGCACTGGGGAAAGACCTACACAAGGTAATAACATGCAATACATCCATCCCCGGCAACAGATCCAATATTCCCAGGTCTCTAATAGTATATATACGCAACGGCTCTGATGACAGAATCATTGAAAAGAACTGAAGGATTAAAAAATCAGTAGAGAACAAGCTCCGGATCTGCACCTGTGCACAATTACTATGGACAGTTTTGATTTTATTTTTGATAGGTAGCGTCATAGATAGCTGGGATCGTAAAATATTTCTATGTACCGCACCACACATGAGATACTGTGAATTATTTACTATAGAAAGGTGGATGTCATATAGACAATGATGTGAAAAATAACGAGATAGAAGATAGATAGATAGATAGATAGATAATAGATAGATGATAGATAGATAGATAGATAGATAGATAGATAGATAGATAGATAGATAGATAGATAGATAGATAGATGTGTACATGAGAATGGGTTACATCAAAATACAAATATCACTTACCATCAACTAACAATGACAGACTGGTACAGAGGGGAGAGGACCCTGCCCTTGTGGGCTTACATTCTACAGGATTATGGGGAAGGAGACAGTAGGTCGGGGGTTGCAGTAGCTCCGAAGGTGTTGAGGTGGCCATGTGGTCGTTACAGGCTGTAAGCTTCTTTGAAGAGATGGGTTTTCAGGTTTCTTTTGAAGGATCCAAATGTGGTGGATAACCGGACGTGTTGGGGCAGAGAATTCCAGAGGATGGGGGATATTCGGGAGAAGTCTTGGAGGTGATTGGGTGAGGAGCGAATAAGTGTGGAGGAGAGAAGAAGGTCTTGGGAGGACCGGAGATTACGTCAGGGAAGATTTTGGGAGATTAGTTCAGAGATATACGGAGGAGACAGGTTATGGATGGCTTTGTAGGTCAGTGTTAGTAGTTTAAACTGGATACGCTGAGAAATTAGGAGCCAGTGAAGGGATTTGCAAAGAGGGGAAGCAGGAGTGTAGCGAGGAGAGAGATGAATTAGTCGGGCAGCAGAGTTAAGGACTGACTGTAGGGGTGCGAGAGTGTTAGAAGGTAGGCCACAGAGGAGGATGTTGCAGTAGTCGAGGCGGGAGATGATGAGGGCATGTACAAGCATTTTGGTAGAGTGAGGGTTGAGGAAAGGACGGATTCTGGAGATATTTTTGAGCTGGAGGCGACAGGAGGTGGCGAGAGCTTGGATGTGCGGTTTAAAGGACAGGGCAGAGTCAGGGGTTACTCCAAGGCAGCGGATTTCAGGGACAGGGGAAAGTGTGATTTCATTTATTTTGACACATAGATTAGGTAGGGAGGATGTGCAGATGGAGGAAAGATAATTAGTTCAGATTTGTCCACATTAGATAGATAGATAGATAATAGATAGATCGATCGCCATCAGAGGTCACTGACCTAAGTTTGATGCAAGTCCTGGAGGGCAGTGTCCCTTCAAATGCCTAAAGCCCCCGTCACACTAAGCGAGGTCGCTAGCGAGATTGCTGCTGAGTCACAAGTTTTGTGATGCAACAGCGACCTCAGTAGCGATCTCGCTATGTTTGACACGTACCAGCGACCCGGCCCCTGCTGTGAGATCGCTGGTTGTGTCGGAATGGCCTGGACCTTTTTTTGATCGTTCAGGTCCCGCAGACATCGCTGAATCGGTGTGTGTGACACGGATTCAGCGATGTCTTCACTGGTAACCAGGGTAAACATCGGGTTACTAAGCGCAGGGCCGCGCTTAGTAACCCGATGTTTACCCTGGTTACCATCGTAAATGTAAAAAAACCCAAACAGTACATACTCACCTTCGCGTCCCCCGGCGTCCGCTTCCTGCACTGACTGAGCGCCGGCCCTAACAGCAGAGCGGTGACGTCACCGCTGTGCTCTGCTTTCACTTTACGTCCGGCAGTCAGTCAGTGCGGGAAGCAGACGGCAAGGGACCTGACGGACACCGGAATGTGAGTATGTACTGTTTTGTTTTTTTTGGTAACCAGGGTAAACATCGGGTTACTAAGCGCGGCGCTTAGTCTGTGTGACAGCTCCCCAGCGACCACACAACGACTTACCAACGATCACGGCCAGGTCGTATCGCTGGTCGTGATCGTTGGTAAATCGTTTTGTGAGACGGTACCTTAAATCTCAATGACATTATCATCTGCCATGAAAGAGAGATAAGGTAGACACTGATAGACAACAGTTCAATCATTTGTAGGTCTGCAGCATGAAGAGGATTCAGTGGTTTTAATGGAAAGTTTCCATAAAAAGGAGTGTCAGGGCATTTTTTGTGGTGTTCACAGGTATAGCAAGCTAATGGTGAACCTTAGTCATCTTAGGAATGCACGTTGGGTAACATACACAGGTGCTTCTCACAAAATTAGAATATCATCAAAAAAGTTAATTTATTTCAGTTCTTCAATACAAAAACAAAAACTCATATATGTATAAAGAAGAGGACCATTCCCTTGTCAAACATTTGTATATATTTTTTATACCTGTTCTCCTTAATCTGGTTATTTTTTTCTTTTGTTCTTGCTACTCTCCATTCCTGAGATATGACCCTCTATTTCCAGTAGTCTTTTTAACCAAGCCAGTGTGGTCCTTAACCCTTCTTCATGGAAGTCATCTTAGGGTCCACGATCACTTGAATAAATAGACTAAATTTATATACAGGGAAGAGGAGGCCATATCTCAGCAATGGCGAGGAGCAGAAACAAAATAAAAACATCGCTGGATTCAGGAGAACAGCGGCATTTACACCAGTTAAATAATACGTAATTATGGCAAATGATAGGCCTCCTTTAAGACTAACAGACAGATTGCAGGGGTGGATCGCCCCCATGGGGACATGGGGTACTCGGTACCGGGTCCTTCGGTTCACAGGGGGGTGTCACTGTGGCTGACCCGGTCCATGGCCCTGGGATGTCTGTGTAAAAGGGAAAGGTCTTTAAAGGGATAAAGCTTGTGTTTGTGTCGCCACCTGTGGTATTCGGTCAGGGTGACCGACGCTGTTTTAAGGGGTCCGCTGGGGTGATGTTATGGCTGCTAGATATTATACATTCCCACAGGTGAAGTATGTCCCCAGGGCTTCCTGGTGTGTAGATGATGGATGGTGAGAGGCGCAGAGAAGAACGAGGACACAAGGTTGCAGTCTCTTTACCTTTACTGAAGACTTCAGCATCTACAGTCCAGGGCACCAGATCACAGGGCAGGCAGAGTCCGGCCGGTTTGGAGGCGTCCAGAGTTCCCTTGTCCAGGTGGAAATCAATAGCCTTCCCTTGCGCTGCAGTGTTGTAGTCCCTTACTGCCTATGGCTTCACATAAGGGTCTCACAGATGTGTTTCTCTCTCTGTCCCCCGTATAGCATAGGACAAACCCGTATGACTGGTGGCTTGAGGCAGTTTATAGGGACTCTAGCATGCCCCGGCCTCCGAGGGTTGCCACCGTGCCTCCTGGGTGTAGGGCGGACAGGTAACTTGCAATTGGCTGTCCTGCCAGTCTCTGGAGCAAACCATAAAGGTCCTTCCTCCCTCGGTGTTTCGGTTACCGGGATTCTGCGCCTCAGAAGGAGGCAGCCTGTGTAGGGCAGGTCCCCTTCTGGTATCCTCTCCTTTGCTACGACTTCCTTCACACTTGCTGCAATACAGTTCTGCCTTCTGAATGTCTCTTTCTGGGAGCTGCAGCTCTGAGGGCATGCACAGCTCCTTTAACCTTCCATCCTCCTCAAACTCTGGTCTGGAACATTCTGCCAGAACTCCTGTCTGGAACTAACTAACTTTCCCTACAGACTACCAGTTTTATATATGTATGGGGACTGACCTAATAAATAGGAGCAAATGCTCCCCTCATGGTCTGGAGTGTGAAATGTGTTGCATGTTTGTGATACCTGGATGCAGTTATCCTTTTTTGCCTCCAAACGTAGCATCACTCTCCTGAGAGGAAAGCAATACCACTGTGATGACCAGAACCCTTGGGGCGCTGCACTCCCCCCCCCCCCCCGTTAAATCCAGTACTCCCGGACTGGGAAAAGAAAACAACAGTCACAAGCTAACAAAAGACATACAAATTCTTGAAATGCTATAAAACAAATTAATATTATACTAAAGCTTCCCTTTATGGGAGGTGAGGACACTAGAATGTTGCATAGCAAAACATATTTACATTATGGGCCCATTGTAATAAGAGTGGAAAACAATTACTAACTATGAAATACGATTACCCATATGGGTATACTATCTTAAAACCTTAAAGTGCAAATCAAGCATTTTTCTTTATTCATGTCACAGTGCAAAGTTTCAACCAACCCCCATGGGTTTTATTATATCTTCTTCAGCTCATCAAAGTCCATAATCTTTAATTCGGTCTTGCTCATTACATTAACTCACTATCTGCTATGGAAAAATACAATTCTTCTAACTTCTAGAACACTATCAGACATCATCACTCTAGAAATGTGCAACAAGCAAACATTCCCTTTAAACAATACTCAAGTCTTTCAGTACTGAGGTAGTGCAATTATATTAACCACATCACTATTCAAGTCAATTAGAATGATGCAATGCGAGGGACCTGTCATTGACGCTCAACGTTGGGATTGGGCGGGCCACAAGGCATGTATCCAGACCCGGAATTCTGCCGCACCAAACGGGTTTTCCTTCAGGTCTCTGGAAAACAAAACAGTTCTCACAACAATGTTAGAAGCAGTCTTTTGTCTTTAAAAGCTCCTTTTGTAAAACTAGTAGGAAGCACCTTTAAGAAGGTGCAAACTATTTACAGTGGAAAGTTTGTGAGCCATTCACTGTCCATGACTCCAGTGTCTTTAATTATGGTAACTTGTGCAAAACGTAGGATCCTCTTAAAAACTGAGGACCCCTTTAAGGAATAACCCTGGTCGGGTTTAATAATTTTTTTTTTAACAGAGTACTTTTTGTGGTAGCAGCAAAGAGTTAACTTTTAACTATGTACAGTCATGGCTTTACTTTAGCTGTGGCATTGTCCATGGTAGCCCCTGCGGAGATGGGCGGCTACCAGGTACCGCATAGAGCGCATCCACGCTCCGGATGGGAGTCTGAGTTCCCACAGATTTTAGGTCAATGGTGTTGGGAGCGTGCCTACCAGAGACTGTACACAGTCAGGGGCTGGGGTAAGATCAGTCACTGGAGTGGGGTCAGTAGCTGTGGCACGAGCAGTCGCCGGAGTAGGGTCGGTCACCGGGGCAGGGTCGTTCCCCATACCTGCTTCAGATGCGGTCCCTCTGGTGCCGGCCTGCTCCACTGGGGTCTGGAACGCTGGTTGTAGGGCCTTGTGCTACGGTGTTGTCATCTCCGTTTGCAGCATCTTGCTTTCCAGCAGGGCCTTGCTACCAGTTATATATATATGGGGAGTGACGTAATAAAAAGGAGCAAAAGCTCCCCCTGGTGGCCTGGAGTGTGAAATGTGTTGCATGTTTGTGATACCTGGATGCAGTTATCCTTCTTTGCCTCCAAACGAAGCATCACTCTCCCCGAGAGGAAAACATTACCACTGCGATGACCAGGACCCTGGGGCGCGCACGGGCATTTAACTAGAGGAAAAGTCTGTAGCTGGATTTCTTTCTTATAGCTATTCCCCAGTTGGGGTGGTATTAATGTGTTTTGTGATTGTGAGTGATTATTACAGATTTAATGACACCTTTCAAAGCCCATGTAAAGCAATCAGCTTCAATCACTCGGGCCATACATCTCCTCTCGGTAAGACCTATTGTGAGAAGTGAACTTTTACCCTTAGCCTCAACATTGACTTATTCGGGGCCTGGTAAGCTTCCTAACAGTCTAATGAGTGTATTAACCTTTCCCCTAAGGGTTCTTCTGAGCTGAGATTAATTCAGGAAGGAAATCAGAAGGATATGTCACTGGATCCAGCTCGTAGGTGTTACTACTACTCACCGGGAGAGATGTGAAAGGAACGCTCTGTTACCCGCTTCTCTGTTAACTCTGCTATTTCTAGGAATCCCTTCATGACCGACTTCAGCTTTAGAATTGTTAATCACCTCACAGCTGGTGCACAGGTGTGCTAAAAATGTCTGCAAAATAAATGAAAGCCTTCTAATGGTCCCACAACTTTCAGACAACCTGAAAGATAATCTAATAGACTGTGAAGGATGACACTAGAGAGATCATGCAGAATTTCTCCGCTGCCACCACGTGACGAACCAGCACCTCGCCACCCCATCTGATGTCACTATTGCATCATCTAGATCACGTGTATGGTCTCCTCATTTGCACCAACGTGACAATCCACTTTCCCTGGGGACACGTAACGTCAACTTGATGCAGTTTTACACATACACCCCCTGCCCACACGAGTACAGGGAGGCACGGGGAGTGGAAGGATGTCGCTCACGTAGTCATTAGTGATGAGCGAGTATACTCGTTGCTCGGGTTTTCTCCGAGTAATTGTTAGTGCTAGGAGATTTAGTTTTCGTCACCTCAGCTGCATCATTTACAGCTGCTGGACAGCCTGAATACATGTGGGAATTCCCTAACAAACAGGAATTCCTCACATGCATTCAGCCTGTCTAGCAGCCATAAGTCATGCAGCTGCAGCGATGAAAACTAAATCTCCGAGCACTAACAAATACTCGGAGACCACCCGAGTGTGCTCGGGAAAACCTGAGCAACCAGTATACTTGCTGATCACTAGTAGTCACTGATGTGACACCACACTCGCTCACAACCCTGACAGGCTGATAGGCCCCTTTTACTAGCACCAGTGATCAGACTGCTGCCAGCCCAGTAGGACTGCCACCAGTTCCTCGTTAGAGATAAGCCTGGTCTGTTCATGGGATTGTATTGGGCCAGAAACCAGCCCAGGTAGCATGGGAAGTTAAACCGAGAAACGGACATGTGGATTCGTGAATCAAGATAAAAAAGCAGCCCAAGGTTAAATTATGAATTTAATCGCCTTACGGGCACACTAGACAATACACTATATACACGATGGTTACACATCTGCAATGGTTGGATATGCACATAAAGATAGTGGTAGGACAAAGATATAAGCAGAATATATGTCAATTACCAAGTGATCTTAGACCATGGATCGCTGGGCCAGAGAGGGCATGGGCTGCTAGCTGTCTCCTTGGTCTCTTACAAGCAAGTTAGTCGAAGCCTCCCCCCACTTTTGAAGTGGACCAAATGCATAACAGAGATAGAGAGAGAGAGGGAAAACATGACCATACACTAGCCTTTATCCCCTTTGGGTCAGTCCCTTGCTGCCCTCTGGAATGAACCTAAATTCCCTCTCTTTGCCTCTGCAGCATCAAACTTCAAAACCTATGAAAGATCACAAAAGAACGCCTTTCTGGACAGTCCTAGGATGGCGGACCTGGTGCCATCGGATCCAGCCGGGTCCCTGCTACGTGTCAAAATGACCAAACACAGCTTTGCTATTTGGTGTCTTCTGGTTGTAATATGTATCTCCATACCCCGGGTGGGAAAATGGGTCGAGACCCAGCCAGGTGTTCAACATGTTCTGGGGATCTCGGAAATATAACCGGTGTGTGGCGAGGACATATGGTAAGAGCACATTCTACTTATGAAATCCTAGTTGACTCAACAAAGCAGTTAGACAGCATGGTTTGGATCCACAAGGCAAGCAAGTCTTTTGTTCTGCTGTGAGCTGACTCAAGGTGAGAGATCTGTTGCTCATAGACTTTCAGGCTTGACCCTCCTGCTGAGCTAGCTGTATTATTACACCTGCAAAAAAATCACTCCAAAGTGATGGCCACTAGGTATCTCCATTCTGTGTATCTTCCTGTCTTCCTGTCAAGTGCAATCCGTCTTTATCAGCAGAGATACTGAGACAGATTCTAGAAAGTGGGCACAGGTCCTTGTCTCTTTAATCCTCCTTGCCTTTCCATTCAGGAGAGCAAAGTAAATGGACAATAGAAGAAATCGTGCATGTTGGGAAGAAGGGGGATGGGAATTGCCACACTTATAGTGCTGGCAGAATGTTGATTAAGAGGATCCACCCATTCAAAATAAATGGATGGCAAGCTACAGTGCATCAGAATTGTTCCTGTGCTTCAAGAGCTATTTTAACTTTTTTTGGTGGGGTAAAGAGGAGTTGGGCAGCAAGACCTTACTTTCTGTGGATTTCCATTGGTTTTTTTACCATATGACCTCCAAAACTATTACTTATCTCAGATTACACCCCCTAAATACTATACCCACTAAATAAACCCCAGACCCAACCTCCTAAATAAATACAGACCCCAGAGCAGACCCTGTAAATAAACACAAATTTAATTCCAGACCCTCTAAATAAAAGTAACTTTAGACCCACTTAACCAATACAGGCCCCGAATCTAATACAGATCCCTTAACAAATACTAATATCTAAAAGAAAAATATAACCCACATCAGAACTGTCTATTGACAGTGAGCTGCTTATCATAGGAAGGGGCGGAGTGGGCTCAGTTGAGCATCAGTCCCGGCAGTGATAATCTCCTGATGATAAAATAGTTTTTGTATTGAAAAAGCACAAAGCCGAATAAGTGACACGTCCCCGAAATCTGTGTCTCAGCCCCTACTTCATGCTGCCCCCAGATTACATAACAAAAATCTGGTGACATATTCCCCTTAATAGTATAGGTTTTCTCCTGTGGGCTGTAGGGACCTTTTGGATCCTCATAGATTAATTCAATTTACATTTTCTGCTACTTTCCTATTTTGGTGCCCTATTGATAAACTTAATGGATACTGGGCAGGCAACAGTTAATATTAACAAATCTTCTGCAATATTGGAGTCAACATGTATTAAGCGGCACTTCTGTCCTTAGACTGTGCCTGGTGTTGCAGTGCGAACCCAACTACGTGTCTGTGTCTAAGCTGCAATACCGGACTCAGCCTGTGGACGCAAGAGGCGCTGTTTCAATCGATTTGGATGGTTAATAAGCCAATTATAAAGCGAATATCAGAAATATGGAATAAAACACTCAGCTCCTAATCAAACCCACCTTAGATGAGCTGATTTTTCCGGCACTACGTATAAATCAGCACTTTGTCAGTGGCTCCATTCCTGCATATTACATTTCTTTTATAACAAAGCCCGTCCATTGTCTACATACAGTAGTCACCGTTCTCATGAATATTCCATCGTACATTACAGGATTTCAGATTTTTTTTGCCTCCCTAATGCATTACATACGCGTTGAGCTCATTGATGAAAACGCTCCGCTCCGTCAGTCAGGCCTTTGTTTGAGTAACACGATTGATGACTGAACTCCGAGCCTATAATTAACGCCGGACTGAGGCGTGATGGACGCTTGGCCCGAAACGCGCTGCCAGAGCCCACAGTCTAAACAAAGCTAGCTCATGCGCTACACATCGACTTAGGGCCTAGCGCCGTCCAAGGTTTACAGCAGCCACACTCCCGGCCGGGGGGAAGCAGCCGGATGTGCCCCGGGCTGAGACGGAACATTTATTTTCACTAATTTTACTGTATTGGAGCGCTGGGTAATTTTTCCTTGGAATTTTCCTTTTTTTTTTCTGTAAATCTTTTACCATAACATAAGAATAAATGATGAAGTCATAGAGGAATCGGGAGATGGAGCATATGGTAAAACTGGAATCCTCAATTAGGAGACTCCAGTTTTAAAGCACTTGTTTAGAATTAGAAAAACAGGCACCTTGTACCATGACTACAGTTTATTTTAAAGAAAACAAATTGAGCTTTACTCACACTGCCCAGGTCCAGCACTGCATCTCTTCTGTAGCTCCTGATGAGCTGCTGAGTTCAGTTGTCAGTGTGATATCAGTCCTGCAAACAATATCAGAACCCAGAAGCAGAGGCGGAGACTCAGCTCTGGACCCTGGAAGGGTGAGTAAAGTCCATTTCCTTTTTTTTACTACTGGCGGAGATTATAGGAAGAACTTTTCTGAAAGAGGACGTCAATGTCAGTCTCTGGTCACTTGAATCATCCAACTTTTCCCATCTAAAATAAAAAAAAAATAAGCATGTAATAAAACCAACTCTGTAAATGTGCATGACGAAGGGACAATTGCCTTGATTCCAGAGATGCATCACTAACTAGGCTGCTTGCTGTAGTTTTGATAAAATCACAGTTTTCTCTGCTACAGATCTAGCAGTTCTCGGAATGCTGAGCTGTGTATAACCCCGCCCACAACTCTGATTGGTGGGGGGCGGGATCATGACTGTGAAGGACTAGGTTTACAACTCCTCTAGTGATAATCTCCAGATGATAAATCAGTGATCTTATCAAAACTACAGCAAGGAGATCAGTAAGTGGCACATCGCTGGAATCAGGGTCACTGTCTCTATGTTATGCTGCTTTCAAATTAAGTGGCAAAAGCCAGGAGACAGATTCTCTTTAACCCACATGGTAAATATTGTAAATAAAAAATAATCTAGAAACCAAAAAATTCAATATAAAGCAATATAATATAAATATAAAAAATATAAATCTAAATATTGCAGGTCTCTTAAAATTATACAAAAAAAATACAGCTTGGCACACAGAACACAAACCCTCGCACAGCTCCATCGTCAGAAGAATGAAATAGATTTTTACAAAGTGGCCGCTGACTGGTAACATGCCAGCAGGAAGTAGAAGCCCAGACCCAAGAGGGGGACACAGGTGGCGGTGCGGCGGTTCTTTTTTGACTATCCTCATGGGCCCATAGTAGAGGATCTCCTCCATAGTAACAGATCGCCTCCATAGTAGAGGACCTCCTCTATAGTAGAGGATCACCTCTATAGTAGAGGATCACCTCCATAGTAGAGGATTACCTCCATAGTACAGGATCTCCTCTATAGTAGAGGATCACCTCTATAGTAGAGGATTACCTCCATAGTAGAGGATTACCTCCATAATACAGGATCGCCTCCATAGTATAGGATCTCCTCCATGTTAGAGGATCACCTCAATAGTAGAGGATCACCTCATAGTAGAGGATTGCCTCCATAGTACAGGATCTCCTCCATAGTAAAGGATCTCCTCCATATTAGAGGATCTCCTGCACTGTAGAGGATCACCTCTATAGTAGAGGATCACCTCCATAGTAGAGGATTACCTCCATAGTACAGGATCGCCTCCATAGTATAGGATCTCCTCCATGTTAGAGGATCACTTCTATAGTAGAGGATCACCTCCATGGTAGAGGATTGCCTCCATAGTACAGGATCTCCTCCATAGTATAGGATCTCCTCCATATTAGAGGATCTCCTCCATATTAGAGGATTGCCTCCATAGTACAGGATCGCCTCCATAGTATAGGATCTCCTCCATATTAGAGGATCTCTTCCATAGTAGAAGATTGCCTCCATAGTACAGGATCACCTCCATAGTATAGGATCTCCTCCACATTAGAGGATCTCTTGCATTGTAGAGGATCTCCTCTATAGTAGAGGATTGCCTCCATAGTAGAGGATTGCCTCAATAGTACAGGATTGCCTCCATAGTACAGGATCACCTCCATAGTAGAGGATTGCCTCCATAGTATAGAATCTCCTCCATATTAGAGAATCTCCTGCATTGTAGAGGATCTCTTCTATAGTAGAGGATTGCCTCCATAGTAGAGGATTGCCTCCATAGTAGAGGATTGCCTCCATAGTACAGGATCGCCTCCATAGTAAAGGATTGCCTCCATAGTAGAGGATCACCTCCATAGTGGAGGATCGCCTCCATAGTAGAAGATCACCTCCATAGTAGAGGATTTCCTCCATAGTAGAGGATTGCCTCCATAGTACAGGATCGCCTCCACAGTAAAGGATCTCCTCCATAGTAGAGGATTGCCTCCATAGTACAGGATCGCCTCCATAGTAAAGGATCTCCTCCATAGTAGAGGATTGCCTCCATAGTACAGGATCGCCTCCATAGTAAAGGATCTCCTCCATAGTAGAGGATTGCCTCCATAGTAAAGGATCGCCTCCATAGTAAAGGATCACCTCCATAGTAGAGGATCGCCTCCATAGTAGAGAATTGCCTCCATAGTAAAGGATCGCCTCCATAGTAAAGGATCACCTCCATAGTAGAGGATCGCCTCCATAGTAGAGGATCGCCTCCATAGTAGAGGATCGCCTCCATAGTAGAGGATCGCCTCCATAGTATAGGATCTCCTCCATATTAGAGGATCTCCTGCATTGTAGAGGATCTCCTCTACAGTAGAGGCTCACCTCCATAGTAGAGGATTGCCTCCATAGTAGAGGATCGCTTCCATAGTTGACAATCTTCTCCATATTAGAGGATCTCCTCAATAGTAAGTGTCCAGTCATTGTTGACTCCTCCGGGGACCTGACATTTGATGTCATTTATTTAGGTGTAATGCTGCATCTGCCGTACATTACTCTCATGGACTGTAGAGTCTATACAACCCCTGGGTCAGCTTATTGTTCTGCCTGCAGCTATATTGGCCGCCTCTCCCACACACAGGAGGACTCGTTCTGCAGAGCGCTCCTGTGTTCTCTTTGAGAGAGCCACTGCCAGACAAATATCCTATGCGGCATATCTCAAGAAGAACTAAAGGACTGGCCATCCAAAAACAGACATATGTCACTTACTGCAGTTTTTATAGAAGCCCTGTTTTCTCTGCTGCAGAACTAGCAGTTCTCTGAATGCTGTGCTCTGTATAATCCCGCCCACATCTCTGATTGGCCACTTTCTGTGTACACTGTGCATAGTCAGAAAGCTGCCAATCAGAGATGGAGGTGGGGTTACACAGAGCTCATGAATATGGAGGAGAACACTACAGCAGGGGTACTAGTGCTCTAGTGATAATCCCCTACTGAGAAAACAGTGATTTTATAAAATCTACAGTAAGCAGCTCTGTAAGTGACACATAGCTGGAATCAGGGTCTACATTGTGTCTGAGGAGCTATTCTAATTTGAGATGATTGATTTGACCAATCGCAGTGATTCTTTTAAGGTCAGGGTTGCTTGGCATATTTTCTCGGAATAAAGACTCGGCCTAACATATGTTCTACTTTACACAGTTTGAGTTGGAACGTCGACTTGCAGGTAAGTAAGAATAATGGCGCTGTGTGTATTGAGCAGAACATGTTTCATGTCAGGGTCTGAGGAGCCGCTCTGCATGTTGGACGGGGGATATTTATTAAATGAAAAATTTTACTAAAGAGCCACGGATTATGTCTTCAGGAATTTCCCGCACAGTCGTTGTGAATGCTCGAATACAGCTCCTGTATGTGTAAACTGACGTAGTCATATGGCCAGTCACATCCTGCCCTTCTTTTCTGAGGGGCCCAAAAGACCCCTGCCATATAAGACACCACTTTTATTAATGGCACCTTGTAGGTGAGGGGTCCTGTTACAAGTCTTTGAATTGGTCCCAAGTTCTGGCTCATTCAGACGTCCATACAAATCGGTCCGAGCGGGGCCGCTAATGCACGGATTGGCCGGCGGCTCTCCCAACCTGAGCGTGACAGATCCACGTATGTCTATGAAGCCATCACGCTTGGGTTGGAGGGCATTGCTGTCCAATGTCGGGCCAATTTGCACGGACATCTGAATGAGCCGTAACGGTTCTGCCTACACGGGAGACTCATACTGTCCTGACCATCTATGACCCCATGGTCCCAGCCGCAATGTAGTACCATACATCCAAACTCTGAAGGACAAGGAAGAGGGACTCACAGAGGCGGTTTATTTTACAGCTAAGCCACACCTCTAATCCTGCCTATTCTTTTTTGGGGGTGACCCCTAGTGAAGCCCCTCACACTTTATGATGACCCCAAAGTCCTCGACTCACAATATGATGCCCCCCACACAGAATATAGAATGATGACCTTGCAGTCCACCACACAAATATGTTACCCCCCGCAATGCCCCTTATAACTTCCCGATCACTGTGGGGCTTACTGGGACCCCCACCAATCCTAAAAACCGGGAATCTGAAGAATAAGGTGTGAATGGAGCAGAGGTCGATCACACACACTGCCAGTCCATTAGTTCTTGGCTGCCCACTAGAATGTCTGCAGTGGTGCTGCATGTGATCGGACACCACTCCATTGACACAGACCTTGTTCTCGGGATTGGTGGAGGTCCCAACGGTCAGATCCCCGGTGATCAGAATGCTATGCTCTATCCGGTGGATATGGAATAACTTTCAAACTTGAGAATACCCCTTCAAGCATTGCACCTGGGATACTCGGGAACACCGCCAAAACATGCAGGCAGCTTCCAAACGCCAACTTTTGAGAACTGCCTTTCTAAACCCTGTCCCCTTCAAGGCCAAGTTTCTGAAACCATTGGAGCAAAATTGGAATCGTTTTCAGGTATGTGGCATAAGATAACGCTCCTGGCCCCCAGAGTCAACAAGAGGGCCAGGGAGAAATAACGAAAAAAATCCAGCAACCACAGAAAAATAGGAAAAAATTATATGTTAAAGAAGTCCATATATTGGGTAAGTTAAAACCAGGGATAAAAATAAAACATGAGAGGAGACAAAAGACACCTGGTGTTCTATTCTGTTCTATTCACACCTTTGCGAAGGAAACAATTGCAAGTTAACTTTGATGTTGACCCCAAACTCAATCCCAAATGGGAGGAATCATATGTCATCATGTTTTTGATGTAATATGAGAGCAACATAGTGCAAGGGCAGAGACCCTGATTCTAGTGATGTATCATTACAGGACTAGGTGTCTCATGCCTCCTGGTCTAACCTTACCTACAGTGTACCCAGAAATCAGCCAATCAGTGGTGTGGGTGGGGTTATACAGGGCTCAGCATTCCCAGCTCTGCTAGACCTGCATCAAAGAAAATAATGATTCTATCAAAATGACAGCAAGCAGCCTAGTAAGTAACACATTGCTGGAATCAGGGTCTCATTTCCTACATCATGCTTCTCTCAGATTACATAGAAAAAATTTGCTAACAGATTCCCTTAAAATTAAAGGCAGGGGATTTCCTTTTATTTTGGCAGGATTTATAATACTGCATTAGTTTGGAATTACACTTTGGTATGTAAGATCTTGAACAAAACCCATAGAATTTTATAATTATATTCTCTTTTTGTACAATTTTTCTCTGTTGATAAATTCCCAAAATTTCAACCGTTTTCTTTTTTTTCCCAATTTTGGATATTTTCCATGCCATCCTGTATCGGGTAGTCCATTATGAGGCCGTCATGAGGTGCTAGAGTGGATTATAATCCTAATACATTTTTATTGTTGCTTCTAGGTAGTTGCTCCGGTTTTCCTAGAAAGCTTGCATGGTATATTATTTTCCCACGTGCCTTTGCTGCAGTATTCCCAATACACATCATGCCGATAGAGGCGGGGGCAGCTTGCCTGACCTCATTTCCAGCATCTAATGAATGTCACACTGTTCCATGTACACAGGTCTGCGGCGGGTCTTTGCCTCCGGTACTTTGCACATTATTTTTGTTTTACACTATAAAGGATATTTTATTAAGTGGAACATTTATCAAACCCCCGTGCAAAAATCTCGGCTCCTTATCTACACATTTTTTTTCCCATTTTTCTTTTTTAATTGACGTACAAATATACTGAGCGGTGACACACAAAAGGCTCCATTCAAGAGCGGCAAACTGGAGCCCGTCACTCGTCAGGTTATAATGTACTACTGTAACCAACATGATAAAAGTATGAGCGTGCGAGATCCTGCCCCAGGGGGAAGGGCCGCTAAGTAAGAACAGATCGTCGCTGGACATATCGGAGCGAACATTCTATAAGAGGTCGATCAATGACGTCTCATTATGCTAAACGGAATGTATCATCAGATAATGACCTATTATTTAACCGGTTCAGTAGTACCTAGTCATTTGTGCCTTGTTCCCAACCAGGCACATAGTTGGATTTTATTATACGTAAGACTTTTAATGTCTCTAAGAAAATAATCTCGCTTGGATATTTAAATAGTTTTTTGTCTCTTTTTTCGCAATACATTGGGCTTAATTTCAATGTAATTTTCATTTTTTTTCTTTGCAGATATCGAAGGATCAAATAAAGAAAAATACAAAATATGTGTTTATTTTTCACCTTTTTTTGCAATTACAAAGAACCACTTAAAAAAAGGTCTTAAAATACTTTTGGAGGGTGGGGAGTTTTAATATACAGTATTAATATATTCTTTTTATTTCTGATTTCCCCTGTAACTGGGACAATAAACCATCTCTGCCTTTTCTACATTTTATTTATTTTTTCGCGTACTGTTTTTTTTCATTTATTTGACACACTGTGATCCCTCTCCTCCACATATAAAGTCTTAAATGACCAAAATTTTAATATGTTAATACATTATTTTTAGTGCTGATTTTTCTGTAACTGGGGCAATAAACCATCTCTACCTTCTAGGTCTACTTTTGGGTCATTTCTGACAGTTGTCTCCCCGCTATAGCAGCTGCACCGTCTCTTGCAACCAGATTACCACTGCATTGACACTTTATTTATTTATTCTCATACTTTTATAATTAATTCATTTCATCATTTATTTCACCCACTGTGACTCCTCTCCTCTCACATAAAGTCTAAAAAAGACTTATGGATGGAAATTTTAATATATTCTTGTTATTGCTGATTTCCCTTGTAACTGAGGCAATAAACCATTTCTGCCTTCTCTATGGGGAGTCTGGTCCTTTCTGACAGCCACCTCCCCACTGTAATGGCTGTACAATCTCTTGCAAGAGGCTTACTTTGCATTGACATTTCAGAATGGTATAAAGTGTTGACAGCCCAGACATTAAAAATTCTATGGGCGGCCCATAACTGGTTGAAGGTAGGGATGGTCGGACCCATGGATGTTCAAGTCCGTTGAGTTCAGCTGAACTTTATAAAAAGATTCGGTCTGGGTAACAGAACAGTACATGAACTTGATCCCGAACTCAGACCCCATTCAAGTGAAGGGGGGCCAAAACATCCCGTAGTTCCCATACTGTTATCTGTATGACAGCCCAGTAAACACTGGCTCTGATCGTCAGTAACCCTACTGATGTTACAGATGGTCACTGCGTTGCGGTTCCCGCGCTGTCACACAGAGGACAGCGTATGAGCCAGCAGTTGTGACCAGAGGTTAAATGGATACCACCAGTCAGGTGTGGGCTGGTAATGACTACTACTCTCATCAGCATACACCTGGTCTCGCTGATAGTAGCGAAAGCAGGTGACGCTGATGAGAGTATTCAACTACCAGTGTCTGTGCATAGAAAGAAAGATATCAGTGTGATATATAATTAGTGCAGTGCGTGTGTAGCTTACTGTCCATGTATTTAGCTAACAAATAACTAAAAGAAAAAAAATGGAGTGGGGTCCCCCTTATTTTTAATACTCAGACGAGCGAAAGCAGACGGCTGGTGTTATTATTCTGGGAAAAGAAATAAATATTGAGCTTCCCAGGCTATTAATATCAGCTAACAGCTGTCTGCATAGCCTTTACTGGTTATTAAAAAGGGAAGATCCCCCCCCCAAAAAAAAATGACATGAGGTCCCCCCTATTTTTAATA
This sequence comes from Ranitomeya variabilis, assembly GCF_051348905.1. Taxonomy (NCBI): domain Eukaryota; kingdom Metazoa; phylum Chordata; class Amphibia; order Anura; family Dendrobatidae; genus Ranitomeya; species Ranitomeya variabilis. The sequence goes on from NC_135237.1 coordinate 540,015,161, forward strand.
ACCAGCACAGGCTAAACAGACAGCTGTGGGCTGATATTACTAGGCTGGGAAGGAACCATTAATATTGCCCCCCTTCCAGCCTTCAGCCACCCCAGAAATGGCACATCCACTAGATGCGCCAATTTTGGCACTTAGGATCGTCTCTAGTTTTGGAGTTGATGTCAGCTGTTTTATATCTGCTGACATCAAGCCCAGACAGGCGGTGGACAGGTGAGGATTACTTAGGTTTTTTATTTTTAATTTTATGCTAATAAATGGGTAAAAGAGTGGTTTTGTTGAAGAGTGTTTTGTTCAATTAAAGGACTATTCTGTCGGTGCCTTTCTTACTTTTGACTACAAGGTTGGTAATTGGGGTGTGTGATAGATGCCTCTCTGTTATTAACCCCTGGGCTTGATGTCAGCTGACATTTCAAATCTGACATCAACCCCAAAACTATTACCCTACTTGCCAATGTACCAGGGCAAGTGGGAAGAACCAAGGCTTAGGGCCAGAATTGGCGAATCTAATGGATGTGCCATTTTTGAGGTGTCTGAAGGCTAATCTTATTAGTCTGGGAAAGGGCCAGAATCCATGGTCCTATCCAGCCTATAAATATCAGCCTGGTATACTTGTCTAGTCAGCCAATGGAACGAACAAGTCCTGCATGAACTACGCAAGATTCATTTTAGTGAATGTTAGCTTCCCCATATTATCTGTGCTTGTCTGTGATCACACCACCTGTGGTACTAAAGACATTTTCTGACAGTAGACTTGCTGATTGCCGGCCAGCACTTCCTAGGCATACAGGGCAAGTTCTGGCCATGTGTCCAATTTGGACACCCAAAAGTTAAATGGGGCCGACCCTTGAGTTATTGTGTGGATATGTGTGGACATGTGCTCTTCTATCATGCTGTGGAAATGCTGCCTCTGGCTGATACAACAGTAACATATGGTGGTGCTAGATGATGCTCATTACCCCCTTCATGACACTGCCTATTTTGACCTTAATGTTTTTTTTGGAAAAAATGTGGTCAATTTAAGGAGTGCTGTTATGACCTGGGGGTAACGGAGCAGCACTGATATGACCTGGTGGGAACGGAGCAGCGCTGATATGACCTGGTGGGTACGGAACAGCACTGATATGACCTGGTGGGTAAAATAGATCATAGACAAGCTCTGAGGAGGTGGTAGCTTTACTGACCGCAATCCCTAATCCTAACACAAACACTAGAAATAGCCGTGGGACGTTCCTGTCACTCCCTAGACGCCTCTTCACAGCCTAAGAACTAACTACCCCTGAAGATGGAAATAGAAAACTATCTCGCCTCAGAGAAATTCCCCAAAAGGAAAGATAGCCCCCCACATATATTGACTGTGAGTGAAGAGGGAAATGACAAGCGCAAGGATGAAAACCGATTTTAGCAAAGGAGGCCAACTCTGACTAAATAGACAGAAATAGGAAAGGGCACTGTGCGGTCAGTATATAAAACCTAAAAATCCACGCAGAGATTACAAAAATAACCTCCACACCGACTCACGGTGTGGAGGGGCAATTCTGCTTCCCCAGAGCTTCCAGCTAGCCTGAATATTTCAAAATGACAAGCTGGACAAAAAGAGACATAACTTTAACTGAACAGTAAGTACAAGAACTAGCAAGAACTTATCTTATGCTCACATGGACAGGCCATCAGGGAAATCCAAGGAGAGGACTGAGTCTAACCTAGAAAAACATTGACAGCTGGCATGAATTACAGACCAGAGCCCTGTTAAATAACAAGGCCAAGGGAGCCGATTAGTGAAGTCAGCTGCCAGGCCAAACTCCAGGAGCAGCAGTTCCACTCGAAACCACCAGAGGGAGCCCAAGGGCAGAACTCCCAAAAGTACCATTCATAACCACAGGAGGGAGCCCAAGAACGGAATTCACAACAGAGTGCTATGGCTATAGAGCACACTGCAATAGATTAGTGGTAAACCTTTTATTGAACCACTACGCGTTTCGGCGGCAGACTGCTACCTTCCTCAGGTGGATTACATTGCATCACGTGACTGGATCCTGGGCCCACGTGACCAGGCCAGGAAGCACAGCACTGGAGCAGTCTCAGAGCAAGAGAGCAGGATTGCACAGAGAGGTCCGTTACCGAGGTTGTGTAGGGGTGCACAACCCTTCCAGGTGAGAGGCTGTTCCATTGCAACATCCCAATCAAACCACCTGGTGCTTCTGCAGCACCCCAGAGTCCTGGTCATTGCAGTAACGTTGCTCTGCCGCTAAGGGGAGTGATGGTACGTCTGATGGCACTAAAGGAGTTCACCTGACCAGGTATCACAGTCACACATTACACTTCACACTCTGGCCACCAGGGGGAGCAAAAGGTTCTATGTATTAGGCCACACTCTGGTAAAACTGGGGGTTGGATAGGAAGTTAGACAGAAGCTGACTGGGTTTTGCCCAGGTAACATCTAGTGAGAGAAGAGGTTGCTTGGGAAGACTCAGGGGGGTCCCTGTCAGGGGTGGGATCCTGACAGTGGCCTAGCACAGGACAGATCGTTACGGAGCCGTGCCTGCACCTCATTGCGGCGGCATCCTAAGAAAGGACACGAAGCGAAGTATATTGTGGAGAAGTGAGAAACGAGATCACAGCACAAAGGTGATAGAACCAGAAGGAGTCTTGCCCGAGATCAGCAACATCCTTCTGAGGTGCGTAGCCAGCGGCCGGAACGCCGAGGAAGTAATAGGCTCTACGCATTACTTTAAACTACAGCAGGGCAGTTAACTCTAGGTTGGCTGTCTCACCTTTACACCTAATGAAGACAACGGAGGCAATTGTGGGAGAGGGGCATCTCTAGGGTCCCTATAAAATAGCTCCAGGCCTACCCCGTCATATGGGTGCGTCCTATCCAAACCATCTGGGGGACGGAGAGAGAGAACAGAAACATACACGACAGTTGTGAGGATTATCCCGTGGCGCTCAGCAGGGAGGTACTACAACACCCAGGCGCTAGTAGGAAGGCTACTGATTTCCACCTGCAAAGGGAACTCTGGATGTGCCTTCGGACCGGCCGGACTCAGCCAGCCCTGTTAGCAGTACTCTGGATTGCGAATGCCGAAGCCTTCAGTAAAGAGGTAAAGAGACTGCAACCCTGTGTCCTCGTCATTTACTGTGACCTACACCATTACCATCTACTCATCAAGGGAAGCCCTGGGGACATATTTCACCCGTGGGAAGTTACAACATCTAACTGCCATTCCATCACCCCAGCGGACCCCTAGCAGCGTCGGTCACCCTGACCGAATACCACAGGTGGCGTCACAAACACTTGACAAACCGTCACCTACATCTTTAATTGGGCACCCCTTAGCGGGGCCACGGACCGGGTCAGGCCACCGTGACATCCCCAGAACCAAGGGACCCGGTACCGAGTACCCCGCTGCCCTGCGTTTGGGGGCCGCTCCACTTCTCATGCTGTGCTCTTCCATGTTTATTGTCTTATTTTGACCTTAATGACCTGGCCATTTTTTGCAATTCTGACCAGTGTGTCCCTTTATGAGGTAATAACTCAGGAACACTTTAATGGATCCTAGCGATTCTAAGATTGTTTTTTCATGACATATTGCGCTTCATGATAGTGGTAAATTTAGGTCAATAATTTTTGTGTTTGTGAAAAAACGAAAATTTGGCGAAAATTTTGAAAATTTTGCAATTTTCAAATTTTAAATTTTTTTTCTGTTAAACCAGAGAGTTATGTGACACAAAACAGTTAATAAATAACATTTCCCACATGTCTACTTTACATCAGCACAATTTTGGAAACAAAATTTTTTTTTGCTAGGAAGTTATAATGGTTAAAGTTTGACCAGCAATTTCTCATTTTTACAGCAAAATTTACAAAACCATTTTTTTAGGGACCACCTCACATAGGAAGTCAGTTTGAGGGTTCTATATGGCTGAAAATACCCAAAAGTGACACCATTCTAAAAACTGCACCCCTCAAGGTGCTCAAAACCACATTCAAGAAGTTTATTAACCCTTCAGGTGTTTCACAGCAGCAGAAGCAACATGGAAGGACAAAATGAACATTTTACTTTTTAGTCACAAAAATTATCTTTTAGCAACAATTTTTTTTATTTTCCCAAGGGAGAAAGGAGAAACTGGACCCCAAAAGTTGTTGTCCAATTTGTCCTGAGTACGCTGTAGCCCCATATGTGGGGGGAACCTTTGAACCCCCAAGTGCTTCACGGAAGTTTATAACGCAGAGCCGTGAAAATAAAAAAATAATTTTTCTTTCCTCAAAAAATGATTTTATAGCCCGCAATATTTTATTTTCACAAGAGTGACAGGAGAAATTGGACCCCAATAGTTGTTTTCCAGTTTGCCCTGACGTTTTGAAATGCAGACTTTGATGGAATGGTCTGCGGGCGTCATGTTACGTTTGCAGAGCCGCTGATGTGCCTAAACAGTAGAAAACCCCACAAGTGACCCCATTTTGGAAACTAGACTCCCCCCAAGGAACTTAACTAGATGTGTTGTGAGCACTGTGAACCCCCAAGTGCTTCACAGAAGTTTATAACGCAGAAAATAAAAAATCTTTTTTTTCCCAGAAAAATAATTTTTTAGCCCCCGATTTTTATTTTCCCAAGTGTAACAGGAGAAATTAGACCCCCAAAGTTGTTGTGCAATTTTTCCTGAGTACTTTGAAGCCCCATATGTTTGGGTAAACCACTGTTTCGGCGCACGTCAGGGCTCGGAAGGGAGGGAGCACCATTTGACTTTTTGAACTCAAGATTAGCTGGAATCAATGGTGGCGCCATGTCGCATTTGGAGACACCCTGATGTGCCTAAACAGTGGAAACCCCTCAATTCTAACTCCAATCCTAACCCCAACACACCCCTAACCCTAATCCCAACCCTAAACATAACTCTAATCACAACCCTAAGCCAACACACCCCTAACTACAACCCTAACCCCAACACACCCTTAACACTAATCCCAACCCTAACCACAAGCCTAACCCTAACCCCAACACACCCCTAACCCTTATCTTAACCCAAATCCCAACCCTAACTCTAATTCCAACCCTAACCCTAAGGCTATGTGCCCATGTTGCGGATTCGTGTGCGGATTTTTTGGCACCGGTTTTGAAGAATCCGCAGGTAAAACACTGCGTTTTACCTGCTGATTTACCTGTGGTTTTTGTGGGGATTCCACCTGCAGTTTTACACCTGCGGATTCCTATTGAGGAGCAGCTGTAAACCGCTGTGGAATCCGCATGTTGCGGAAAATACTACGCAGTGTTTCCGCGCAGTATTTTCCGCACCATGGGCACAGCGGATTTGGTTTTCCATAGGTTTACATGGTACTGTAAACCTGATCGAAAACTGCCCGAATCCGCAGCAGCCAATCCGCTGCGGATCCACAGCCAAATCCGCACCGTGTGCACATAGCCTAATTCTAACCCTAACCCTAATTCCAACCCTAACCCTTATTCCAACCCTAACATTAATTCTAACTCTAATTCTAACCCTAACCCTAATTCTAACCCTAACCCTAGTGGAAAAATAAAAATAAATATATTTTCTTTATTTCATTGTTTTTCCTACCTAAGGGGGTAATAAAGGGGGGTTAGTTACAATTTTTTCTATTTTCTATCACAGTGATCAAAATGTACCTGGAATGAATTAAAGAATCTGCCGGCCAGCAGATTCAGCAGGCACACTGCGCATGCGCCCGCCATTTTGGAAGATGGCGGCGCCCATTGGAGAAGACGGACGGACATCGGGAGGGACACTCGGACTCGGGAGGTATGGGGGATGGGATTGGAGAGCGGGGGAGCGGAGGACAGGACAGAGGGGAGAGGAGGGCAGCGGAGGACAGGATGGAGGGGATGAAAGACTGATGGTGGTGGCAGATTCAGGCTCTTCAGTGATCCGGTCCACACACAGGACCTCCCAACACCCTGGTGAGGCCATTCGGGATCATGGCCTCACCAGGTGCTTTTCAGGGATCCTGTTCACACACTGGACCTCCCAACACCCAGGCCATTCAGGATCACAGCCTCACCAGGTGCTCCTCAGGGATCCGGTCCCCACTCTGGACCTCCCAACACCCATGCCTTTCCTCTCACAGGACCTTACAGCCAAGAAGCATTCAGATCCATACACAGGAACCATGTGACCCACACCCCGGTCACATTACATACTTGTAACCACTCCCATAGGTGGGAGGTGTATGTGGTTAGTTAGACCTGTCCAGCTCTCTACCTAACCCTGCAAGCCTCCCTTTAAAGCTACACAAATACTTTTGGGACTACAGGTCCCAGAACAACCTTACTTCAGGCTTACAGCGCAGAGTATCTTGCTCTGCGACTCATACCGGCCATTCACAATAAAGCCAGACTTTGTCTCATCACCACAGTTATGCCTGCGACTACGATGCATTCCAATGGCCTCAATATGCCTCCGTGCATATCCCGAGGAGACCGTGCAGTGCCCCCTACCTGTAACAGGGGTCACTGCATCACACCAGGAATACGGCTCTGCTTGATACTGGTGGAAGTTTGAGACCCTGTGGAACCTAAATCGTTCCCATTAAAGACCTATGATAATTTGGGGCCATTTGAACTTTTGCATCAGAGCCCATGACCTTGAATTTCCACCACCGGTACAAAGATAGCAATCGCACCCTGATCCTGGTGTATGAGGAGGCCCATAGATCCTTTCGCAACCTAAAATGACACCAATAGATGGAGAGTACTGTGGTCCAGTAGTTGCACCTCAGAAAGAGTGGGAGGCATTTGTGAAACTATTAAAAAGAGATGGTTGCACTTTTATCACAGGATGAATATGAAGCACAACAACATGGACAACTAAACGGACATTTAGCGTCTTTCTGTAACTGAGATAAAACATAATACAATTCTGCAAGCTTCACTTCTATGACATTTGCCAGGAGCTGTAATAAAACATCTGTCAGATCCAGCCACAATATGGGTGGGAGAAGGTCTCCAGGCTACGGCGCTTATGAGATTAGTCCCAGAATGGAAATCTATGGGCGCGAGTACAGACAATATATCTGATCCAAAAGATAAGGAGAATGTGGGAAAGTCCAGACGACTTCATAAAAGGAATTGATGGGAAAGGATGATGGAAATAACAGGAAGACGTAGAAGGTGACAAATAAACAGCTGGAGGCTTCATGTATACATGCCAGTCATAAGGCTCCCGGTGACAGCCACTGTATATGGACTGCTAAATGCAATGCATGATGTAGGTTTCCTCAGTAAGAAAGACGTGCTGTAAAAAATCCTGCAAGTTAGGCATTGTGCACACAAGATCCTTCTTCGTAAGTGAACTTTTTGAGTGAAAGGACATATATGCTATCATGCTCTTGACATTGAAAATAAATTAAAATGTCACTATATTTTTTTAAAAAGGAGCATAGTGGCTCAGTGGTTAACCATGTTTCTTAGCACCACTGGGGTCCTGGGTTCAAATCCCTCTAAGGACAACATCTGCAATGAGTTTGTATGTTCTCCCCATGTTTCTGTGGGTTTCCTTCAAGTTCTCCAGTTTCCTCTCATGCTCCAATGACCTACTGATAGGAAATTGAGATTTTGAGCCGCAATGGGTACAGCGAGGATGATGTAGTGATGAAGTGAGTAAAATATAGTGAAAGGATTGATTTTGTTCACTCATATTGTGTTCTCATGTTCCATATGATGGAGCCATTGTCCTTGTGGTTGTAGTCATCATGTGTCACCTCCCTTTCTGTTTGTGTTTACTCGGCTTTGTTACGTAGAACTTTGGATAAATTGTTTTTGGTACTGCACTAAATAAATACACTTAGCCGGTCCTATGATTTATGATATCTATATCATAGATAGGGTTCAGCGCTTGCTTTGAAGAGCGATGTGTGTATAATAAACACACTTCTCTGGTCTCCTCCAGCTGAAACGCCTAAAATCTGAAGCCACTCAAGGCATACAACACGAGGAGTAACAAAGGGGAGAGAAAAGCCCCTCCTGTTATCTATAGCTGACTTGTATATTCACAGTCATTAGTCTGTTTCATGGACTACAGATTCACATTTCAACAGCTGCAATAACTGTAAACAGTTGTAAAAAAAAAAAGAAGATACAACAAATGGAACAATTTCTTGTAAAAGTTCCTCAATAATAAAGTTCTCTTCTCATCTTGGTGATGAAAGTGGAAATGAATAGAAGATTTGTTCATACTCTGATATTTCTTACTTAAGAAGCTTCAAACTGAGTCCATTCCATAGGTTTTATGTTGCTTATGACCAGTGTGAAAAAGAAATATGGGCAAGAAAAATAACAAAAAGATTTGACCACCACTAACTTACATGATACTTCGAGAGTCTACAAGAAGCCTTTGAATCTTCTCATCACCACCGGATACAGTCTTATGAAAAAGTTTGGGCACCCCTATTAATCTTAAGCTTAATGTTTTATAAAAATTGTTTTTTTTGCAACAGCTATTTCAGTTTCATATATCTAATAACTGTTGGACACAGTAATGTTTCTGCCTTGAAATGAGGTTTATTGTACTAACAGAAAATGTGCAATCTGCATTCAAACAAAATTTGACAGGTGCATAAGTATGGGCACCCTTATCATTTTCTTGTTTTAAATACTCCTACCTACTTTTTACTGACTTACTAAAGCACTTTTTTTTGGTTTTGTAACCTCATTGAGCTTTGAACTTCATAGCTAGGTGTATGCAATCATGAGAAAAGCTACTTAAAGTGGCCACTTGCAAGTTGTTCTCCTGTTTGAATCTCCTCTGAAGAGTGGCATCATGGGCTCCTCAAAACAACTGTCAAATGATCTGAAAACAAAGATTATTCAACATAGTTGTTCAGGGGAAGGATACAAAAAGCTGTCTCAGAGATTTAACCTGTCAATTTCCACTGTGAGGAACATAGTAAGGAATTGGAAGAACACAGGTACAGTTCTTGTTAAGGCCAGAAGTGGCAGGCCAAGAAAAACATCAGAAAGGCAGAGAAGAAGAATGGTGAGATCAGTCAAGGACAATCCTCAGACCACCTCCAGAGAGCTGCAGCATCAACTTGCCACAGATGGTGTCACTGTGCATCGGTCAACTATACAATGCACTGTGTTTTTTTGCCGCCATGCATAACGCCTTTTTGTATTACCAAACAACTCAATCCTGGTTTCATCAGTCCACAGGACCTTCTTCCAAAAAGAAATTGGCTTCTCCAAATGTGCTTTTGCATACCTCAGCTGACTCTGTTTGTGGCGTGCTTGCAGAAACGGCTTCTTTTGCATCACTCTCCCATAAAGCTTCTCCTTGTGCAAAGTGCGTTGTATAGTTGACCGATGCACAGTGACACCATCTGCAGCAAGTTGATGCTGCAGCTCTCTGGAGATGGTCTGAGGATTGTCCTTGACTGATCTCACCATTCTTCTTCTCTGCCTTTCTGATGTTTTTCTTGGCCTGCCACTTCTGGCCTTAACAAGAACTGTACCTGTGTTCTTCCATTTCCTTACTATGTTCCTCACAGTGGAAATTGACAGGTTAAACCTCTTAGACAGCTTTTTGTATCCTTCCCCTGAACAACTATGTTGAATAATCTTTGTTTTCAGATCATTTGACAGTTGTTTTGAGGAGCCCATGACGCCACTCTTCAGAGGAGATTCAAACAGGAGAACAACTTGCAAGTGGCCACTTTAAGTAGCTTTTCTGATGATTGCATACACCTGGCTATGAAGTTCAAAGCTCAATGAGGTTACAAAACCAAAAAAAGTGCTTTAGTAAGTCAGTAAAAAGTAGGTAGGCGTATTTAAAACAAGAAAATGATAAGGGTGCCCATACTTATGCACCTGTCAAATTTTGTTTGAATGCAGATTGCACATTTTCTGTTAGTACAATAAACCTCATTTCAAGGCAGAAACATTACTGTGTCCAACAGTTATTAGATATATGAAACTGAAATAGCTGTTGCAAGAAAAACAATTTTTACAAATCATTAAGCTTAAGATTAAAGGGGTGCCCAAACTTTTTCATATGACTGTATCCAAAGTTACAAAGCCTGGTCAGGATGGCAAGCATTGACCTAAGAGAAGCAATGTTCTTACATCTTTCAAACAGGCACAGGATATATTAGAACACAACTGGCAGTGGTGGGTAGGAACACCTGATCTTATGGATCATCTTGTGAGGTTGATTTTGTAAGCAATAGGCCAGGGTGATTATTACCGATCTGCAAGGAGAAGTAAGGCAGGATATGCAGGACAGCAGGAGGATAGTGGAGATGGAAGCACTAGATGCAACAGAGCTTGATGTGTGTTTTGGACAGAAACAGGATTGGAGTATGACACAAGTAGTGGTGAATTAAATTGTAGGTTTATTTCCAATGCATTTCAGAGTCCACCTATTCCTTCTTCAGGACAACCATACATAAATAATTTATGCATGGATATGTATGTATGGTTATCCTGAAGAAGGAGTCGGTGGACTCTGAAACGCGCTAACCATAAACCTACAATTTCATTCACCACTACTCGTGTCGTACTCCACAGAGCGCAGAAACACTTCCAATCCTGTCACGTAAATCTACTTGGTCCATGAAAGCTGCTGCATCTGGTTTTCAAACTTTTTAAGCGTTATGTCTCACACATCCATAGAAGATGAGCGGTTTATTCATCAATCTTTTTAAAAGTGGATAAGACCTTTGGCGCTCTTGGATTTCTTTACTATTGGACAGAAACATCAGAGATGAATATTAGATCTGGTTACCCGGGAGCAGGAGTGTGGTTACACACAGAAACAGCGGAGGTGTGAAGAATTGGACACTGCTGACTATAAAATGTGAACGGCTTCAGGGTAGCTAAAATGAGTTGGTTTTCAGGGAATTAGACCCAGTAGATTTAAAAATGTGACATCACCTGGATAGCTGAGAAAAATTACTGATCAGGTACCTTGATAGCAGAGACAAAGTTATGGACAACATCAAGAATATCTAAGGGTACCGTCACACAGTGAAATTTCCATCGCTACGACGGTACGATTCGTGACGTTCTAGCGATATCGTTACGATATCGCAGTGTCTGACACGCAGCAGCGATCAGGGACCCTGCTGAGAATCGTACGTTGTAGCACATCGTTTGGAACTTTCTTTCGTCGCTTGATCACCCGCTGACATCGCTGGATCGTTGTGTGTGACAGCGATCCAGCGATGTGTTCGCTTGTAACCAGGGTAAACATCGGGTAACTAAGCGCAGGGCCGCGCTTAGTAACCCGATGTTTACCCTGGTTACAAGCGTAAACGTAAAAAAAACAAACAGTACATACTTACATTCCGGTGTCAGTCCTCCGGCGTCTCAGCTTCTCTGCACTGTGTGAGCGCCATAGCCGGAAAGCGAGCACAGCGGTGACGTCTGACGTCACCGCTCTGCTTTCCGGCTATGGCGCTTACACAGTGGAGAGAAGCAGAACGCCGGGGACAGACACCGGAATGTGAGTATGTACTGTTTGTTTTTTTTACGTTAACGCTGGTAACCAGGGTAAACATCGGGTTACTAAGCGCGGCCCTGCGCTTAGTAACCCGATGTTTACCCTGGTTGCCCGGGGACTTCGGCATCGCTTCAGCGCCGTGATTGCAAAGTGTGACCGCAGTCTACGACGCTGGAGTGATAATCATACGACGCTGCGACGTCACGGATCGTGCCGTCGTAGCGATGGAAATTTCACTGTGTGACGGTACCCTAAGAGGAGTCGGTTATCTGGAATTTTGATATAACTGAGTTGAAGGTGTAGCTAACCTGAGCTAGCCTTACCTGCCTGAGCTAACCATAAATGGCCTTGGATAATGACATCAAAACAAAACCCAGCTTTGCAGCCACGACAGGTGAGTAACAGAATGATTGACTGATAGGTGACACCTAACCCAGACAGGAAAATGACACTGAACACAATACAAATATAAAAAAACTGACCGGCACATCAAAAGAGAAAACATGTGTGAACAAGTGCTTAATAAGAGTATCCATCTCCATATATAACCAACAAATAAAGTAGCACTTTGTAGTGTTTTAGCATCAAGCAAACATTAAATATATGATATATGAATTGCATTACTGGGCTAGAAAATTAGAAAAATTGAGAATACTTGGCCAATTCATGTGTACCCGGCAGCCACGATAAGGCAATTCTCGTTGCTGGGAACCTGCCTGTGTGAATCCTCTCCTAGGCTAAAGCCTACATTTATATGGATAAGAGGATGCTGCCATTAAAAATGCGTGAGGATGAGGGGTAGAGTGCTCAGACAGAGAGTCTATGTATACAAATATCAAAAGACTAACCGGCACATCCAAACAGAAAACAGATGTGAACAGGTGCTTACTAAGAGTAGCCACCTCCAAATATAATTTTTTTAATTTTCTAGAGCAGTAATGCAATTCATATTTCATATATTTCATGTTTAAATGCTATAGCGCAACAGAGTGCAATTTTATTTGTTGGTTATACATGGAGATGGCTACTCTTACTAAGCATCTGTTCACTTCTGTTTGGATGTGCCGGTCAGTCTTTTGATAGTTGTATTCATAGTCTCTCTGACTGATCACTGCACCCCTCAGCCTCAGGCATTTTTAATTACAGCAGGATCCTACCTTCCTATATAAATGTTGGCTTTAGCCCAAGACAGGAATCACACAGGCAGGTTCCCAGCAATGAAAATTACCTTATCGTTGCCCACATGAATTGTCCAATTTATGCGCTAAGTATTCTCAATTGTTCCTATTTTCTAAAGCAGTAATGCAATTCATATTTCATATATTTCATCTTTTCATGTTATAGCGCTACAGAGGGCAACTTTTTTTGTCGGTTACTGAACACAATACAGGCAGCTGATTGAGAACCCAGCTAGTGCCAGATACTAGTTCATAGTTTGCTAAACACATATTCACCAGATATATAACTGGTAAAATCTAGAGGCTTAAAGCAAAATAAGATAAAATATGTATTTTTATTATCATTTACATAAAATCATATATAAAACAAGACAAGGAAGTTTCATAATGAAATAGCTGATGGTAGTACGTATGTAAGAATTAAGAAATGCTATGGGTACATTATTAACAAGGTTCAAAGAATGTTATAAGTACATATATACATACATCACATAAAGTCTACAGGTACATTCAGCCCATTAAGTAAGGTGCATCATGCAAAAAATTATGTTTTGGGCAATAATAGGAGACAAAGTAGACTGTGTTAGCTAGAAAAATTCCTAGGGACCTAGACAATGTTCTCATTTAGAGATTGCTATGCATATCCTAATGCGGTATATGTATAAAGTGCAGTATGCTGTGCAAATATGCATGTTAATATTAAACTGAAAGCAATCCACAAGAAAATGAAATACAAAGTGCAATCATGAGTAAAGGGATGAAGATCTGAATAACATGCATATTTGCACAGCATACTGCACTTTATACATATACCGCGTTAGGATATGCATAGCAATCTCTAAATGAGAACATTGTCTAGGTCCCTAGGAATTTTTCTAGCTAATACAGTCTACTTTGTCTCCTATTATTGCCCAAAACATAATTTTTTGCATGATGCACCTTACTTAATGGGCTGAATGTACCTGTAGACTTTATGTGATGTATGTATATATGTACTTATAACATTCTTTGAACCTTGTTAATAATGTACCCATAGCATTTCTTAATTCTTACATACGTACTACCATCAGCTATTTCATTATGAAACTTCCTTGCCTTGTTTTATATATGATTTTATGTAATTGATAATTATTTTATCTAATTTTGCTTTAAGCCTCTAGATTTTACCCGTTATATATCTGGTGAATATGTGTTTAGTAAATTGATTGGAGGTGGCCATTCCACTATTGGACTTTCTTGGTAATGTATAAATGTAGTTCATAGTTTGGTAGGAAACAACTGATCCAAACAAGAAGCAGTCAGCAAACACGGCTGGCATCGGTTTAGACTCAATGTAAGTGGCCATTAGCCACACAACCTCGATTACACAGTCCTTACCCAGGATTCTTCTAGTTTGCGCATAGTTTTTGGTCATCCGGCATGAACAAGATGGTTTGATTGTACATTGATTTGAACTTTAAACTTTAGTCTCCATATCTCACCATCCACTACTGCTTCCAATGTGAGACTACCATCATTTTGTAGACAATCATCTTGGATATCTCATACATAAATTTGACTTGCATCTATTTAGCATATGATTATTTATGCAGATTCGTGTCATGTCACTGCATTGTTACTGTTGTGCTCCTGGTGGTGGAAACATCTTTTTCTTCCTGTATACTACAAATTACAACCTGTTCTCACATTCCCTAATAGCTCAGTGTGTTATTAGGATGATTCCCAAGTGAAATCACGGCATAGAATCGAGGAGCAGCCATGAAGAAGATTTCTTAAGAAAAGGCAGACAGCATCATCAAGCTTATCGATAGCGGTCTATCGGCCAAGGAAATGATCAAACGGCATCATATGAGTGCCATGACATCATATAAGGGTGCTCTCTTCTATAAGCCAGAGTTAAAAGCTATTACAAAAACAGCTTCTACTTTGGCAACCCGGACAAGACCTTGTACTACAACTACACTGTACCCTGACATTAATTCAAAATCAGTAGGTACATAGTCGAGCAAAAGGACATGTTTTTAACTCCCAATATGGTACATGATCATGGGTTGTCCAATGGGAAATTTTTTATATCAGAATATCTGGGAGTGGACTTTGATTAAGGCTTAAAAATGTACATAAGACTAAAAAATCATTTACTGATCAGTAGCAAGTGACAGCAAAGTCACTTACTAATTATCTACATCCTATCAATCAAGCCAAAGGTTCTTTGTATTTTTCTAGAAATTGAGTTCATGTTTATATGTAAATCATGTTGATATGTACAAAGGTATTTTCAAAGTTTGAAAAACATGGTTATTTTCTTCCAGAAAGAGCATTATACCTTCCCATGGTATTGCATCTCAGCTCCAGTCAAAGGGGCTAAGAGGCACATGGCCTGTGGGCAGGTGTGACAATTTTTTGGAGGAAATTGATCATGATTTTCTAAACGTGTACTAATATTGTGATATGACCATATCTGCAACATGGTATCAGCCTGGATCATATAAAATTTGAACCTGCTTATTTTTGCAAGCGGTAACTACACTTTTACTTTAGGACTATAGAATGGTTCTTGATGAAAACATATATTTTTTGGTTTCTTTGGAAACTTTCAAGACTATGTATTTTATAGTCACATATATTGTCCCTCAGGGTGAATATTATTGTGGAGCGGAAAAGTTACAATTTCTTGTAAAATCATTCCTGATATACAGCGCTTTATAAAAGTATGCACTCACCATGTAATACTCCCACATCAGTCACTCTCAGCGGACTCGTGGAAAAACGCTTTAGAATGACAAACAATTTGTCTAAAGTCTTAATTATGAGAATCCACAGGTTGTAAATATCATTGAGTTGGGGTTTGACACAAATTACCCTCCTGAGAACCGAGACAATGTTGGCCTTAAATGGTGTCCTACAAAATGTAGCTGAGAAAAGTATGATCTCTGGAGGTCCAACCGTTGGAATCCCGACCAGTTGCAGAAAGTCAGTCCCAAGCGGTGGTCATGCTCCATACACACAAGTGGACCCCGGTTCTTGGGATCGTTGTTAGTCCCAGCAGTCAGATGCCCAGTGTTCATACAATTTATGGCCTATCCTGTGTATAGGTAAGACATTTAATTTTGTGGGAAAACTATTTTTAGAAGCAATGTTTTTTTTTTATTATTTTTGCTTCCTTCCATTTTCTCAGCCATAACTTTTTATGTAGATATTTTAAGCCTAAAGTTAAAGAAACTGTCATTTTTTTACCATCCTTTTGTTTGAACGTTTGTATTCATGTTTTTTTTTATTTTACCTAATAAAAATTATGTATTACCAAAATATCTGCTTACATTTTTTTCTGTGTCCTGACATTGTTTTAATATGGATATTTAATTTGGACATTTTATTTAAGCAGGTTGCATTGTTTTGCAAAGGACTTTTTAGTTTAAAACATTTTTTTAACCATAATGTACTATCATGTATATGATATACCGTTGCAATTAAAATTATTCACCCCCTATTGCAAATTATATGTATTGGCAAAATTTACAAACTTTATGCAGTTTGCAATAAACCAATGAAACAAGAACAATTTAATAGCCCAACACCAGTAATGCAAAAAGTGGTTTCGTCAAATTCAAACCAAAATGCAATTTTTGTGACTGCTAGTGATGAGAAGAGTGCTCGGCATTGCTCGCTACTCAATCGAGTGTCCCTGGCACTCGAGCGCCATGCTCAAGTCCCTGCCCGCATGTTTCACTGCTCTTTTACAGCCAATAAACATGCGAGGATGGCCTGCCAATCACAATAATGCCATGACTATGTTAGATTCTGGCAGTACTGTGATTTGCAGGCCGCATCACATCATCGGGTCTATATAAGGGGCTGCACTTGCCCCTGTTGTAGCCGCACTGGTAGCGGCGATACACGTGGGGGAGCAATTCTATCTGTGTGGTACCCTCTATGGTATTCTAAATTGATATCCTTCTCAAACTATATTGGTTGTTCTGGTATAGTACACTTACCTAGATAACTGATTGCACTAGAACCCATTTACAACAAACCTTGTGCGGACAGATCCACCCTGCATATATTGTTTGTGTAGGAATACTTATAACATATGTATACGAGAAAGAGGAGAAGGCACTCACCGATCTAAAAATCCCAACTTTATTCAATCTTCATTTAAAAGTTCTATGGCCGGGGGAGTGAGAAAAGGAGCTCTTGTGAGCAGGTGCAAACGACGGCCGTGCATCCTGACCCGTAGAAGCGCAAGCATAGCGCAAAACGGCCGTTGTTTGCACCTGCTCACAAGAACTCCTTTTCTCACTCCCCCGGCCATGGAACTTTTAAATGAAGATTGAATAAAGTTGGGATTTTTAGATCGGTGAATGCCCTCTCCTCTTTCTCGTATACAACAGTTATATTGTCTATTTTCCTTCTGAAGAGCACCCGTGATCATGAGGTGAGGCTGATTACTAACTTCCGGTTGATGACACCTGGGTCCAAGATTGGGAAAACCTCAGCTTTTGCAGGCGGTGCCCTTTATTTTTTTGTCTTTTTTTGGCAAACTTATAACATATTTACCATCTGAGAAGGTTATATCTGTATTTGAAATGTATGTCCTTGTATTGATATTGACATACGTAAGGTGACAATTGCACCATGCACTTTGCATAAAATATTGCCCACCTTATATTACGTTATGGTGCAAAATTACTGATATATCAGGGATATATGTTTGTGTAGCAATACTTATAACATATTTACTCTCTAAGACGGGCAAAACAGATGATGGTGGGAAAAGACAATTAGTGTCTCAAGAACTAGATGATGATGAGAAACAGTTCCCAACAAGTCATATTGTTAAGTCAGCAAGTCAGGAGGAGGACAAGAGTGCGGATGTGGAAGATGAGGTGGTGGATGATAAAGTCACTGACCCAATCTTGGAAGGCACCATGTAGAGCGAGCAGATCAACACAGAGGGTGAGGGATCCACAGCACTGCAACAGGCAGGAAGAGGCAGTGGTTTGGTCAGAGAGAGAAAGTGGGCAACTGTTCCCCAGAGCATCCACATGTGGCAAGATCCCAGGCCAAGAGTTAGGTGTTCCCCATACTGGCGCTTTGTTACAGAAGGTGTGGAAGACAAGAAACTGGTCGTTTGCAACCTGTGCCATACCAAGATCACCAAGCGTCTTACCACCGCCAGCATGCTTAGGCACATGTCATCCAGGCACCCGATTAGGTACGCTGAATGCCTGGGTCCACAATCAGTGTCTGTGGGTGTCACCACTGTCTCTTCCCCTGTGCTACTTAGTTGTGAATCCCCTGCCCAGTACGCAAGTGCTGATGCCTCCTTCCCTGCACCTGCCATAGGACATTCACAAACATCATCAGCAACCATGCCCACTTCCTTGTCCCTGCACAGCATTCAGCTGTCTCTATCCCAGGCCTTGGAAATATGCAGCCTCCCACCCATAGTCCAAACACTATATGGCTACATTTCCATACTGCTTACCATGGAAATGGTGTAGTTTAGGCTTGTGAACAGTGAGGCTTTTCGCAACCTCATAGTGGCTGTCCCTTGGTACTTGGTCCCCAGCCGCCAATATTTGTTGTGCTATCCCCGCCTTACACAAGCATGTGTCCCATAACATCACCTGTGCCCTGACCAACGAAGTTACTGAGAAGGTTCTTTTAACCACCGGCACATAGACAAGTGCTTGTGGTCAGGGACACATTTCCCTCATGGCACCCTGGGTGAACTTTGTGGAGGCAAGGACAAAGTTGGACCATGGGATGGCACCCGTGCTACCAACGCCTAGAATTGTGGGACCTAGTTCCACCAAGGTTTCCCATGCCTCCTGCACCAGTTCCTGCATCCCCTCCTCACCCTCATCCTCCATCTCCGAATTGTCATCCATATCAGTCACAAATTGGAATCACTGCAGTACTGCCTTGGTAAAGACGCAACAGGCTCTGCTGAAACTAAATTCTTTAGGTGACAAACAGCATGCTGCCGCAGAGTTGTTGAAGGGTCTATCAGACCAGACTGACCTGTGTATCTCTCCACTTAACCTACAACCAGGCATGGTCATGTGTGATAATTAGTGTTGAGCGATACCGTCCGATACTTGAAAGTATCGGTATCGGAAAGTATCGGCCGATACCGGCAAAATATCGGATCCAATCCGATACCGATACCCGATACCAATACAAGTCAATGGGACTCAGGTATCGGACGGTATCCCTGATGGTTCCCAGGGTCTGAAGGAGAGGAAACTCTCCTTCAGGCCCTGGGAACCATATAAATGTGTAAAATAAAGAATTAAAATAAAAAATATCGCTATACTCACCTGTCCGACGCAGCCGGGACCTCGGCGATTGTAAGCGGCAGCGTTGTTTCTTTAAAATTCGCGCTTTTACTTGCTTACGTGAATTCCCGGCTTCTGATTGGTCAGGGCGGCCATGTTGCCGGGACTCGGACCAATCACAGCAAGCCGTGACGAAATTACGTCACGGCTTGCTGTGATTGGTCCGCGTCCCGGCAATATGGCGCCGTGACCAATCACAAGCCGTGACGTCACGGGAGGCTGGACACGCGCGCTTTTCAAAATAAGCGCGTGTCCAGCCTCCCGTGACGTCACGGCTTGTGATTGGTTAATGGCGGCCATGTTCCTGGGACGCGGACCAATCACAGCAAGCCGTGACGTAATTTCGTCACGGCTTGCTGTGATTGGTCCGCATCCCGGCAATATGGCGCCGTGACCAATCACAAGCCGTGACGTCACGGGAGGCTGGACACGCGCGCTTTTCAAAATAAGCGCGTGTCCAGCCTCCCGTGACGTCACGGCTTGTGATTGGTTAATGGCGGCCATGTTGCCGGGACGCGGACCAATCACAGCAAGCCGTGACGTAATTTCGTCACGGCTTGCTGTGATTGGTCCGCGTCCCGGCAACATGGCCGCCCTGACCAATCAGAAGCCGGGAATTCACGTAAGCATGTAAAAGCGCGAATTTTAAAGAAACAACGCTGCCGCTTACAATCGCCGAGGTCCCGGCTGCGTCGGACAGGTGAGTATAGCGATATTTTTTATTTTAATTCTTTCTTTTACACCTTTTTACATTAATGTTGTTTCGATACCGATATCCGATATTACAAAAATATCGGATCTCGGTATCGGAAATTCCGATACAGCAAGTATCGGCCGATACCCGATACTTGCAGCATCGGAATGCTCAACACTAGTGATAATGGTTGTAACCTGGTTGTAGTTCTGAAGCTTGGCAACCTCGCTCACATACCAAGCCGGCCCCATGTGCTCAACTTAGTGATTCAGTGCTTTCTGAAAACCTACACAGATTTGCCTGAACTACTTATGAAGGTATGCCATGCATGTGCCCATTTCTGCAAGTCACCTACAGCGGACAGTGGGGACAGTGCTAGAGCAACACTTGCAGATGCCACCTCACCAACTGGTTTGCAAAATGACAATGCTCTGAAACTCAATATTCCATATGTTATGAGCAGCAGAAAGCAGTAGTTGAATACCAGTTACAACATGCCCGACGTTATTCTGGTCATCCTCCGCATGTAAGATGGTGAGCAGAGATGAAGCCAGCATAATCCTTTCGCTTCTGTGTCTATTCAAACACTTGCTGCTCACAATTAAAGAGGAAACTTTGTATGCCAACCAGTTGTAAATGGAGGAAGAACGTAAACAGGGTGACACTACCCAGCCCAGCATCCTCTCATTTTCTCTGCGTGTGTTGAGTAATGACGAGGAGGAGGAGGCTGAGGAGGAGGAACAGGAGATGGTTGCCTATGCTACAGAGGGTACTAGCCACACCAGCCTCATCCCACCTATTCAGCGTGAAGAGGAAGAACTTTTCCCTTGGACATCGCGTTATGCGCATTTTTTCACCAGTTATTGCTGGTTATTCACCATTCTCGATCCAAGCTACAAGGAGAACTTTCGATCTTTCCTTCCCGCAGTGGAGAAGGCCAGTAAAATTGTGCAATACCAGAAGGCCCTAGTTGAACAATTAGTACAAAAATTCCCATCTGACAACATCAGGCCCTGATGCACGGGGTACCCTGACAACGAGGGAAAAGGTTTGGAAGATGGTAATGGAGAACCTAGCCAACTGTACCAGTGTCCTCCATGATTCCTTTGTACATACAACTTTTGTGTATTCTGTGCTTCAAACAGAACCCTGGGACTATCACAGAGCAGGTGCATTTATACGGAGACTTGATTACACACAGGTGGATTATATTTATCATCATTAGGCATTTAGGACAACATTGGATCATTCAGAGATCCACAATGAACTTCTGGAGTGAGTTTGCTGCACTGAAAGTAGAGGGGCCAAATAATATTGCACGCCCCACTTTTCAGTTTTTGAATTTCCACAAAAATTTAAAATAACCAATAAATTTTGTTCAACTTCACAATTGTGTTCCACTTGTTGTTGATTCTTCACCACAAATTTACATTTGGTATTTTTATGTTTGAAGCATGATATGTGGGAAATGGTTGAAAAGTTCAAGGGAGCCGAATACTTTCACAAGGCACTATATATACAGTATATCTACCTTTTGGTTGTCTGTATCTTTCTATCTATTGTTATTACATAGTAAACCGTTTCATTAAAGGAATCAGGGCTGATTTATAGATGATAATTCCTTCTTGAATATTATTTATTTTAGAAGCTTACAACATTTTATTTTTGCTTTGTTAAGTGATCAAGGGAAGAATATTTTAGTAAAAGCAAACATGTTCATTTCCTTACAATTCTGAATATTCCTTTTCATTTTTTCTTACCCATTAATAAAACATCTGAAAAAATGGAGCTTATGATGGAAAGTCACGGAATTTCATGGAACACGTAGATTACATTTGTCTGATTGTTGGTTATGTATGTGATGTCTCTGATCTGCGTGGAGATACATATTTTCGCCATGTTATGGTAATCACTGTACAAACACAGTATGTTCAAACCCATTTGTTATAAGCATGAACATAATAGTTATATGAGCTTATACAAAGAGCCGAGTGTTTGGGTAACTTGTGATTTTCAAAGCCAAAATTATAAAAAAAAGGTTGGGGTAAAGTGAAATGTATAACAATGATTCACATGCCATCTGTGTGATCAAAGATTTTTAACTGTGGAGAGAATACTTATTCATCCATTATCTATCTATCTATCTATCTATCTATCTATCATCTATCTATTATGTATCTATCATCTATCTATCTCTCTATCATCTATCTATTTATTTATCTATCTATTATCTATCTACTATTATCTATCTATCTATCTATCTATTATTTATCTCTCTATTTATCTATCTATTATTTATCATCTATCTATCTATCTTTTATCTATCTATTATCTATCTATTATCTATCTATTATCTATCTATTATCTATCTATAGATATATCTATCTATCTATCTATAGATCTATCTATCTATCATCTATCCATTATCTGTCTATCTACAGTATCTATCTATCTATCTATCTATCTGTCTGTCTATCTATCTATTATCTATAATCTATTTATCTATCTATTATCTATAATCTATCTATCTATCTATCTATTATCTATCTATTATCTATCTATTATCTATCTATTATCTATCTATAGATATATCTATCTATCTATCTATAGATCTATCTATCTATCATCTATCCATTATCTGTCTATCTACAGTATCTATCTATCTATCTATCTATCTATCTGTCTATCTATCTATTATCTATAATCTATTTATCTATCTATTATCTATAATCTATCTATCTATCTATCTATAATCTATCTATTATCTATCTATTATCTATAATCTATCTATCTATCATCTATCTATCTATCTATATTTCTACCTATCTATCTATCATCTATCTATTATCTATCTATCTATCTATAATATATCTATCTATCTATCTTTTATCTATCTATTATCTATCTATTATCTATCTATTATCTGTCTATTATCTGTCTATTATCTATCTATAGATATGTCTATCTATCTATCTATAGATCTATCTATCTATCATCTATCCATTATCTGTCTATCTACAGTATCTATCTATCTATCTATAATCTATCTATCTATCTATCATCTATCTATTTATCTATCTATCTATCATCTATCTATTATCTATCTATCTATCATCTATCTATTATCTATAATCTATCTATGTATCTATCTATCTTTTATCTATCTATTATCTATCTATTATCTATCTATTATCTGTCTATTATCTATCTATAGATCTATCTATCTATCTATCATCTATCCATTATCTGTCTATCTACAGTATCTATCTATCTATCTATCTATCATCTATCTATTATCTATCTATCTATCTATCTATCTATTATCTATAATCTATCTATCTACCTATCTATTATCTATCTATCTATCTATCTCTCATCTATCTATTATCTATCTATCTATCTATCTCTCTATCTATCTCTCTATCTATCTATCTTTTCCCCTGTTATCCTATTTCCTATGTCTCTATCTGCCTGTAAATCTTCCCCCATCACCTCCTCCATATCCTGTAATTTCCCGTCGCCCTCCTATATTTCCTGCGTTGATCATCGTGTACAGTGAGGAGATTTTCCTTCAGTCTCATCAGTGAAACCATCTGTGTGTAAGTGGCTGGTCTGCTATAAATTGGGTGTGGGGATCCATCGCTGACCTTCCGTGCTATCTCGTTTGCCTTAATGGATACATTTCGGATTAGACTTTGTTCCCAGCTGTTCTTTAAACAGTTTTGACTTTCATCTTGGCCCGATACCAGGAAATGGCTGTGTTACATATTTCTATACCGCCATGTATATACTGTCCTCTTACTGCTGCATGTGAGAGATACATTCTAACATTTGTTTGATGGATTATTTTCTTTATGTTCAGTTTAATTCTTTCAAAAACAACATTTTTCACTCATGTAACAAAACGGCCATTTACAGGGATCTGAACTGAACTTCGCTGCGGGGTATCAGGTTGTGTCTTCAGGATAGTCACTAAGGGTGAGTATTGCTCTTTTTTTACTTTTAACTGGACTGAACCCTTTTAAAAATAAATTTATCAGGCTAGAAAACCCCTTCAAAACATAGTCTAATATATCCCGGAACTGTCCGAATTCTCATACCCTTTAACTTTGTATCCACTCCTCTTCAGTGAGTGGTTCCTTTCCATCAGTACTATGCTAGCACTATAGGTGCTGGAACTCCCTTTCCATTACTTCCTGCATGCATTGCTCCCGCCAGAGAAGGGAGACACCTAGTGGCCAGAACTTGGAACTGATTTTTCAGAGGAAAGGCAACATCATTTTTAAATAAAGTCATTTGCAGATTGTCTAATTATCACGATATCTATCAAATGAGATCAAAATGTCAGAAAATACAGGGACTATTTTGACTGGAGCGCCTTTATAAGTTTTGGTCGTGCAAATGTTTTTCACATGGGGAAAAAGTTTCCATAACTTGAAACTTCTGCCTCCCAAAGGGGAACAAGTAGGATTTTACCGTGACCGTTGTATGACAAAAAAGTCACCACGACCTTCCCACAGGACACTGCAATAATTAACAAAAGACATGTCTGTAATATTACTGCTGTATTAGGGATTAACCAGTCCCCGCAGTCTTCACACTGACCGACCTCAATTCAGAAAACTTCAGTAAAGTTGCAGTCACAGTGAATTATGATAAATGCTTCAACTGCTTTTCTAGAAAAAAAAGGGGGAAAAAGAGCATATTGAATTTATTATGTATGTACAATATCGAGCTTAGAACATTCCTTGTAAATAGTTCTCCAGGAATAACTGTCAGTCGCTTTATTCTCAGACGTTCCTGTATGTCCGAGAAGCAGAGCAAACACTGATATATTATAAATCTATCTGTTATCTATCAAGGGTCGGACTGGCCTGGCGGGGTATCGGGGAAATCACCTGTGGGCCCTTGCAGTGGACCAGACAGGTAGTGGTGGAAAGAAGAAGAAGGGAAAAAGAAAGTCTGCAATTTTTAGGGGCACCGGCCCTTTAAAAGCACAGGCAGAGTATGCACAGGGGTGCGCACACAGAGCGTTCATTGCCTGAACCACCACATGGCACGTCCCGATGAACACTGACGAGTGTGCGCCTGACATCGCCGGGTCTGATGTCAGTGTAATGCACCGGGCGCTCACACGTCAGCCGCCAACCTCTGCTAGGTCGATGGCCATTTTAATATGAGTGCGCCAGGAGCGCAAGCACATAAGTGGAATCCGTTTTTTTCCTTCTGTGCATGGTTCGAGGACCAGGATGGGTATACGGGTGCCAGGATGGATATATGGGGGAGCCAGGATGGATATATGGGGGAGCCAGGATGGATATATGGGGGAGCCAGGATGGATATATGGGGAGCCAGGATGGATATATGGGGGAGCCAGGATGGATATATGGGGGAGCCAGGATGGATATATGCGGGAGCCAGGATGGATATATGGGGAGCCAGGATGGATATATGGGGAGCCAGGATGGATATATGCGGGAGCCAGGATGGATATATGCGGGAGCCAGGATGGATATATGGGGAGCCAGGATGGATATATGGGGAGCCAGGATGGATATATGGGGGGGCCCGGATGGATATATGGGGGAGCCAGGATGGATATATGCGGGAGCCAGGATGGATATATGCGGGAGCCAGGATGGATATATGCGGGAGCCAGGATGGATATATGCGGGGGCCAGGATGGATATATGGGGGGGCCCAGGATGGATATATGCGGGGGCCAGGATGGGTATACGGGTGCCAGGATGGATATATGGGGGAGCCAGGATGGATATATGGGGGAGCCAGGATGGATATATGGGGGAGCCAGGATGGATATATGGGGAGCCAGGATGGATATATGGGGAGCCAGGATGGGTATACGGGTGCCAGGATGGATATATGGGGGAGCCAGGATGGATATATGGGGGAGCCAGGATGGATATATGGGGGAGCCAGGATGGATATATGCGGGAGCCAGGATGGATATATGGGGAGCCAGGATGGATATATGCGGGAGCCAGGATGGATATATGCGGGGGCCAGGATGGATATATGGGGGGGCCCAGGATGGATATATGGGGGAGCCAGGATGGATATATGGGGGGGGCCCAGGATGGATATATGGGGGGAGCCAGGATGGATATATGGGGGGGCCCAGGATGGATATATGGGGAGCCAGGATGTATATATGGGGGAGCCAGGATGGATATCTGGGGGGTCAGGATGGATATAAGGGGAACCAGGATGGATATATGGCGGAGCCAGCATGAGTATATGGGGGCCAGGACAAGGTACAAGGTTGGATATATGGGGGGCCAGGATGGATATGTGGGGGGCCCAGGATGGATATATAGGGGAGCCAGATTGGATATATGAGGGAGCTAGGATAGATATATGGGGGAGCCAAGATGGATATACATGAGGGATCCAGGATGAATATATGGGAGAGCTAGGATGGATATATGGGGCGGCCAAGGTGAATATACATGGGGGATCCAGGATGGATAAATTGGGGGCCAGGACAAGGACCAGGATAGATATAAGGGGGGGCATAGGCAGCATCAATAGTAAAAAGTTGGTCACACAGGGTTAATAGCAGCGTTAATGGACTGCTAAACCGCTATGGGGGCACT
Source organism: Ranitomeya variabilis (assembly GCF_051348905.1). NCBI lineage: Eukaryota > Metazoa > Chordata > Amphibia > Anura > Dendrobatidae > Ranitomeya > Ranitomeya variabilis. The sequence goes on from NC_135237.1 coordinate 540,041,466, forward strand.
GACTGGAGGGGAGTAGGTAAGGGCGAATTCGCGGCCGGACTGTGCCCGTCGCTGATTGGTCGTGGCCGGCCACGACCAATCAGCGACGCGGGATTTCCGTGACAGACAAACAGACGGAAGTGACCCTTAGACGATTATATAGATTATCTATCTATCTATCTATCTATCTATTGTCTATATATTATCTATCTATAGATTTGTCTATCTTTCGGTCTATCTATGATCTTTCTATCTATCTATAATTGTATATTAGATGTGGATTTCCTGAATAATCTTCCTCATGCTCGCGCAGTAATAATTCCAGGCTCTCCTGCAGGATAATAGTGCGGCAGGTATTCAGCACATTATTATCATTGTAAACTCCATGTGTAGGGGAGTTATTCTTATATCATACTCGCTTACACCCACGACAATCTGGCCTCCATACTTTGAAAAACACCCACGGTCGCTGGAAACTCTTTAGTCTCTTTGAATTCAGAGACAATTTTTTTCTCTGCGTGTGTAATAGCCATTTATCGCATCTATTGTTAAGTCATACAGCTCGAAAAGCGCAATAAGTATTAATAGAGAGGTGAATTTATCAATGAACACAACTCCGTCACGATACCACTGCAACATTGTGCACCCCGTGAGGTTATGATTAATATTGTATGTTTACGAACAATGCAGAGGTGTCAACTCACCCCGCTCTAATCTGTTTTTAGCTTCACCTTGCACGATAAAGCTATTACCCTGTTTCTGGGGAGGAAACCGATGACACACAGCTAAAAGAAGAAAAAAATAATATATATGATAAAAAAGGGCAGTGGAAAAAGTAACGTTACAAGCAGGTAGCACAAAGCCCTGATCTCATCATCATCCAGTCTGTCTAGTATTACAACAAGAGACCGATACTGTTGGGTGCCGTCAGGGTTGGACTTACCCACCTGGAAACCAAAGATTGCATTAGTTTCAACTGAATGTTCATCCTCGGACGCACATTCAGTTGAAATGTATTGCAGTGCAGAAAGCCTCCAGCTCCTTGCATTTAAAGAGTTAAATGGTCTTTTCTGCTATCAAAGACCAGCAGCTGACGATGGCGCACCCAATGTCAGCTGCTGGGTTGCAGGATGGGTGACAGGATGAGAGACATTATTACATAAAGGTGCTGTGTAGACACATCTAGTGAACCTGGTCTGCTAGCCGAAACCGCATGGACCAGGGATCATCCCATCAAACGCCCGTTCTCCCTTCACCATGTGCTTAATACTACTCGGACAACACATCGTGAGGGTAAAACAGTGTAGCAATACTTTATTGAACCACAAATCAGTCAAATAACACATAGAACAGTTCCAGCAAAATATCCAAGATGGTGCACATTATAGTCTCACCCTTCCACTGACTCGCTGGGATAAGAGCAGCTATGACTTCAGAGCTTCCAGGGCCGACTACCCCACATGTGGCTCGCACAGAGAGGAGGTAACGGCAAGCTTAGGAAGATGACAGTTCATTCAGGTACAAAGCCAGTTGACCGGAGGGTCACAACCTGGCTTCTCTGAAAATCTCCATGGAGCCAGGCGACCGGCAGATCCCATTCCTGAATTAAGTTAGGGTTCTATTATATAAGCTACACCCTTCAAAAAGTCACCCCCATTTTTTCAGTGACCTGCTCTGCCTTTAACTATTTCCATTTTATAGCCATAATCTTGTAGTAATAAGGTCAGTGTATTCCACTTTTGTGTGAATCAGGTGGTGATTGCGTCAGATATTGGCCTCTCTTAGGTGTGGCAAAAGGGACTTTAGCGCAATATAGCAGAGGAGTTCTTCATTTGCATCATAAGTTCTCCTGTGATAACTGTTAGATAGAAAAGGTGGAGGTAGTTTTGGTACACTGACATATGCAGAAAAGCTTCATGGAATACATACCAGTCACTAAAAGGGTAATATTATTATTATTCCCAATAGGGATTTATTCACTAGTATATAAAAGGAAATATAGGGACTGGATAAGACCATCATGGACAAAACTGCATACTCATAGAGAACAGCCCACTTAGAAAAACGCAGTCATACGTCCAGGTATATATAAATTACAAAAAATCTTTATTAAACATATCAGGTACAAAAACAGCAAATAGGGATGTTCCCCATGTCACCCTCAGCACATAAGCCTAGGACGGAGGCGAATAGCAGTATGCATATCAGATGAAAAACAAGTACGTATATAACCAGAGACCATATAAAGTGCACATCAGTAGATAAATATCATCATTTACTATTTAGTCAACCTGGTCATATCATCATATACAATAAAGGTATAGAAGATATACATACCAAGAACAATATATACCAGTGTACAGATGCCACGCCTCCGTCCACCCCCGACGCGCGTTTCGGCTATTGCCTCCCTCACACCCCTTGAGGAAGGCAATAGCCGAAACGCGCGTCGGGGGTGGACGGAGGCGTGGCATCTGTACACTGGTATATATTGTTCTTGGTATGTATATCTTCTATACCTTTATTGTATATGATGATATGACCAGGTTGACTAAATAGTAAATGATGATATTTATCTACTGATGTGCACTTTATATGGTCTCTGGTTATATACGTACTTGTTTTTCATCTGATATGCATACTGCTATTCGCCTCCGTCCTAGGCTTATGTGCTGAGGGTGACATGGGGAACATCCCTATTTGCTGTTTTTGTACCTGATATGTTTAATAAAGATTTTTTGTAATTTATATATACCTGGACGTATGACTGCGTTTTTCTAAGTGGGCTGACATATGCAGAGTAAAGAGAAGCGACTGTGGATGTTTCCAATAGGCTTGACTAATGTGGCTGGTGCTGGAAGAGGGAGCCTTCAAGTAACCCACAATGGCAATGTTATGCTGAGTGCATCATTGTGACGCAGACACTGAAATAGTGACCTGCCTGTAAAAGATACCGTGGCCTAAAGAGGCAACCATGTGAGGTTTATTTGTGTATCCACGCATCACCCGATTATTTGTACCAGAACTCCACCTTAGAGTACTATAAAGATAATGCAAGCAGCAGGTTTCTCTTCCATTGTTGGATCTAGTAATATCTACCTATAAACATCAACAACCAAGATTCCCTGAGCAAGAACGGAATATGAGCTCCACCTGTCATGATCCGTTCCAGTGTTTAATTCTGTCTGCCCTTTTTCTGGGCAGATCATGTCAAGGGTTAACTTTTCTCTGCCTCTGTGGTGCTTCTTTGTGTACGCAGTCTCACTTCCCGCTCAAGCTCCCTCTGGTGGAGGTTGCGCTATACTGCATCGCAGCAGCATGACACCACCCCTAAACAAGAAAAAGGTAAGAGTCCTGCCCCTGAGCAAGAACAGGATATGAGTTACATCCCTGAGAAAAAATAAGCTATGTCCTCCACCCCTGAGCAAGAACATGATATGAACTCCAACTCTGAGCAAGAACAGGATATGAGCTCCACCCCTGAGCAAGAACATGATATGAACTCCATCTCTGAGTAAGAACATGCTATGAACTCCACCCCTGAGCAAGAACAGGATATGAGCTCCACCCCTGAGCAAGAACAGGATATGAGCTCCACCACTGATCAAGAACAGGATATGAGCTCCACCACTGATCAAGAACAGGATATGAGCTCCACCACTGAGCAAGAACAAGATATAAGCTCCACCCCTGAGCAAGAACAGGATATGAGCTCCACCCCTGAGCAAGAACAGGATATGAGCTCCACCACTGATCAAGAACAGGATATGAGCTCCACCACTGAGCAAGAACAAGATATAAGCTCCACCCCTGAGCAAGAACAGGATATGAGCTCCACCCCTGAGCAAGAACAGGATATGAGCTCCACCACTGATCAAGAACAGGATATGAGCTCCACCACTGAGCAAGAACAAGATATAAGCTCCTCCCCTGAGCAAGAACAGGATATGAGCTCCACCCCTGAGCAAGAACAGGATATGAGCTCCACCACTGATCAAGAACAGGATATGAGCTCCACCACTGAGCAAGAACAAGATATAAGCTCCACCCCTGAGCAAGAACAGGATATGAGCTCCACCCCTGAGCAAGAACAGGATATGAGCTCCACCCCTGAGCAAGAACAGGATATGAGCTCCACCCCTGAGCAAGAACTAGAAATGAGCTGCACCCCTGAGCTTACCAGATTAGTACTTACTAGGGAAGCTATTGCAGCACTCTTAATAAAGCTGTGATGTAATTTTATGGGCAAGTTTATCTAGGACTTGATAATAGATCCTCTGTTGAATCTGAATATGCAAATTGCCTCTTCTGAGAAAAAGAGGACTTAACTCTATAGCGCCACCTGTTGGAAGTAGCGATCCTACAAGTCACAATCAACCCTCTAACGAGTCGTGCAATATTTGCGAATTGAGATACTGATTTGGCTTTTATCCTAAGTCATATTGCACGAATCGTTAGAGGGTTGATTGTGACTTGTAGGATCACTACTTCCAACAGGTGGCGCTATAGAGTTAAGTCCTCTTTTTCTCAGAAGAGGCAATTTGCATATTTAAATTCCCAGAGAAGCATTGTACGGCAAATAAGCCTCCTTACCTTGGCAAGCCAGAGATGGTATGTCACTCTCCATAAGGAGAAACGTTACCCCTTAGACCCACTGTTGAATTTGGTCATTTTTAACAATTCAGAGCTTGTTGGAAATGTCATTATTCACAAAAACCTTGGTTCAGTGACCACATTATAATTTCATTTTGGTTAAACTTTAAAAAGAAACATACTCCGGTGGGAAGGCAAAACACTTAATTTTAAAAAAGCACATTTTCTGAGATTGAAGCCTACATTTCAGGACATTGATGGGGAGCAATTACTATCAGATAGTGATAGAGATACAAGTGATAAATGGGAGCACTTTACATATATATTGATCAAACAGACTGCAAAATGTATTCCTATAGGTAACATCTATAGAAAACAAAAATTAAACCCCACGTCTTACACCTATGTGTTGTGAATTCTGCTCTTGGGCTCCCTCCGGTGGTTGTAAGTGGTAGTGCTGTCTTTGGATCGAAGCATGTCATCAGGTGCGTCCACTGAGTGCAAGCCTGCCTGGGCTATTTAGTCTTGCTTGATTCTCTGGTCAGTGCCAGTTGTCCATTGTTTTTTGGAGGATTCACATCTCTGCCTGGTTTCTCCTGCTATGCTGTCCATGTCAACAATGATAAGTCCTGGCTTTGTTTTTGCAGTCCACATGCTGTGGACTTTATAGTTCAGTGCATTGTTATGTTTTTTCTTGTCCAGCTTTGTCTGTGTAAGGATTTCTTCAGCCAAGCTGGAAGCTCTGGAGATGCAGATTTACCCTCCATATCTTTAGTTAGATGTGGAGATTTTTGTATATTCTGTGGTGGATATTTTCTAGTGTTTTAATACTGACCACACAGTACTCTGTCCTGTCCTTTCTATTTAGCTAGAGTGGCCTCCTGTGCTAAATCCTGTTTTCAGTCTGCGTATGTTATTTCCCTATCCTCTCACAGTCAATATACATGGGGGGCTGTCTATCCTTTGGGGATTTTCTCTGAGGCAAGATAGGTTTCCCGTTTCTATCTTTAGGGGTATTTTAGTCCTCCGGCTGTGTCGAGGTGTCTAGGCTGTGTTAGGTACATCCCATTTCTACTTCTAGTTGCGGTGTTAAGTTCAGGGTCTGCGGTCAGTACAGGTCCCACCTTCTCCAGAGTACATCTCATGCTGCTCCTAGGCCACCAGATCATAACACCTATGGTAAGGAAAGCTATCATATAATAACTAGATCTGTATAAAAGTAATAAAAAAAGTAGAAAATGAATGGCAAGACAAATGCACAAAAGTTCTTAAAATATATAAATACAAAAAAAGGTGGGTCCCCTGAATAATGAAAATGGGGAATTAGGCTACGTTCATATTTGCGCCGCAGCGCACAACGCAAACAAAAACGCGGCAAAACGCACGCTAAAACGCTGCGTTTTGCGCAGCATGCGTCGTTTTTGGCCGCAAGTTGGACGCAAAAAAAATGCAACTTGATGCGTTTCTTGCGTCCAACGCTTGCGGCCATGCGGCGCTAAACGCAGCACAACGCATGTCCATGCGCCCCCATGTTAAATATAGGGGCGCATGACGCATGCGGCGCCGCTGCGGCGCCCGACGCTGCGGCGCTCACCGCAAATGTGAACGTAGCCTTAGTCACTGAGAATCAAGAAAAGGCAGAATTATTAATTGGGTTCTTTAGCTCAGTATTTTTAAGAGAAGAGAAAGTGGCATATGTACCCGATCCCAGTGCTCCTAATATGACATCTACTATTCTCTACTATTGGATGGATAACCCCTTGAAAAGTTTTGTCAAAGGCAGAATATTATGTATTTCATCTGGTCCCCTCCCCGGAAACTCCCATATATAGCATTTAACCAAGAAAATTTATCAACCTTGGGTCAAATGTCTCATCCCTTGGTTGCCAAATATAGATACATATTGTCACATAGTGACTAGGGACTGTGGGCTGCTATATGATCCATCAAACAAGTCTATCCCTGTCCCCCAGATTACCCTGGAAGGTGGAAATGCCAGGGCCACATACTTTGCTATGCTCCTATCTTAAATCATATCTGTTCCCTTCCCCACCTAGGGAGGTGTGAGGCTGAAGTGTTAAGGCCCCGTCTCACTAAGCGATTTACCAACGATCACGACCAGCGATACGACCTGGCCGTGATCGTTGGTAAGTCGCTGTGTGGTCGCTGGGGAGCTGTCACACAGACCGCTCTCCCCAGCGACCAACGATCAGGGGAACGACTTCGGCATCGTTGAAACTGTCTTCAACGATGCCGAAGTCCCCCTGCAGCACCCGGGTAACCAGGGTAAACATCGGGTTACTAAGCGCAGGGCCGCGCTTAGTAACCCGATGTTTACCCTGGTTACCAAAAAAAAACAAACACTACATACTCGCCTTTCGGTGTCCAGGTCCCTTGCCGTCTGCTTCCTGCTCTGACTGAGCCGCCGTACACTGAGAGCAGAGCGCAGCGGTGACGTCACTGCTGTGCTCTCACTTCTCACTGTACGGCCGGCAGTCACTGAGAGCAGGAAGCAGACGGCAAGGGACTTGACGGACATCAGAAGGCGAGTATGTACTGTTTTTTTTTTTTTACATTTACGCTGGTAACCAGGGTAAACATCGGGTTACTAAGCGCGGCCCTGCGCTTAGTAACCCGATGTTTACCCTGGTTACCAGTGAAGACATCGCTGGATCGGTGTCACACACACCGATTCAGCAATGTCAGCGGGGCCTCAACGACCAAAAAAAGGTCCAGGCCATTCCGACACGACCAGCGATCTCGCAGCAGGGGCCTGATCGCTGGTACGTGTCACACATAGCGAGATCGCTATGGAGGTCGCTGTTGCGTCACAAAACTTGTGACTCAGCAGCGATCTCGCTAGCGATCTCGCTATGTGAGACGGGGCCTTTAGTTAATACGAACCAGATAGACAAGGAAGATAGACAGGGATGAAAACAGTCTACAATCATACAAATATATATCCTACAAGAGACCAAATGAGTCGGAAACTCTCCAAAAAACAATATTTTTTATTGAATAAACAATCACAAATATTATTAAAAGGCACCAGGCTCCATAGCACTAGCGTAAAAGCAAAATGTTTTCCACATGTAAAGATCAACAGAAGTTAACAAGATGAGCTCAAAAAAGAGAAGGAAAACACAAACAGGGTACATGAAGTATGAACGAGATAATAATCAAGGTGTACGATCATGAAGCCAAGATGGAACATATATATACGTGTGTGTATATATATGTAAATTGTATATGTATATTTCTTATCACTATCAAACAATGTATGTCAATGTGTGGTCAACACCAGACAAATAAGCAGATTAAAAAATGTTGTAGGTATGAACATCACATGAGGTGCGGCCCAAAAATGCGTAAGAAAATCACTGTATAGAATGAAGTACTTAGATCATGTGAACCAAAAAGCAAAGGCATAATGTGATCAGACAGCAATAATATGTATGGCAAACTCCTTGCAGAAATCTCCTGAAGAACTCTCCAACCGCCTACTTCAAGCACTGAATTTCTCTTCCACTACCTAACCAGGAAGTAAGAACTGTCACTGGCAATTCCCAAGTGCATATGGAGGGGAGTGGCCAACACAGAACAGCTCAGACAATTCAGGAGGGAGAGCTCCTGGAGATCAACTGAACTAATTAACTCTTGCGTTGTCAGAGCAAGGAAAACCTACAGTGTTTAATAGGATGGTGAAGCAATTCTAATCAGTGCTGGATTTTGTGTGACCTGACGCTGCGATCTTCTGGACCCTCTCTGTCTTGGTATTCACATGACACACACAGTATACATCTGCCAACTGAGTATCACAAAATCAAGTTGTAAAGACTCATCAGGCGAGGTGGATCTGCTAAGATTCTGATCCAGTTGGACACACGGATTCCAGGTGTTGGTCCAGAGGACATGTGCAATTGTGGGGACTAGGGCTAACTGGAAACTTTGAAGCTGACAGACAGATGGAGTGCAACCCAGCACTGATGGATGCTAGTTGAAACACAGTAGCACAGATCGAACATATGAAATAAGGAATACTAGAGTATTAATCCTAAGACACAGGTGTGTTTCTAAAAGGGCCTTAAATAGGTCTCGAGAGATGATGCTAATGATCCACACCGGGTAGCTTGTGCAGCGCCCCAGAGTCCTGGTCGTTGCAGTACTGTGGCTCCGCCACTATGGGGAGCCATGGTGCGTCCGATGGCACTGAAGGAGTTCATCTGATCAGGTATCACAGACACCAATACATTTCACAGCCGGGCCTCCGGGGGGAGCTAAGGGTTCTATTCATTAGGCCACTCCCCACCATAGTGGGTAAACTGGGGGTCAGGCAGGAAGTTAGAGGAGAAGGCTGACTGGATTGAACGAAGCAACACCTGGTGGCAGAGGGTGTTGTGGAGGAAGAGACAGTAGGGTCTCTGCCAGGGGTGGGATCCTGGCAGAGGCTTGGCATTGGAAAGAACGTAACGGGACCGTGCCTGCTCAGAATAGCGGCGGTGCCCCAAGAAAGGACTAGAAGCGAGATAGATTGTGCTGAGTGAGAAACGAGATCAAGCAATAGGAGAATTCCAGTAGGGGGTCGTGCTGTAAGACCGGAGCAACACCCTACTGAGGCGCATTACCGGTGGCCGGAACGCCGAGGGAGTATTATAACATTCAGCTTCAAGCAATACTCTAAACAGCGGCAGGACAGTCAGTTTGAGGCGGGCTGTCTAACACATATCACCTATGAAGTCTTGGGAGGCAATTGCGGGAGAGGGGCGTCTCTAGGGTCCCGGAAGAACTCCAGGCCTATCCGACAAACGGGTGCCGTTCCAACTGTAACATCAGGAAGGGACGGGAGATTAGAAGAACATCATTTAATCGAGTTGTGAGGGAACTTAAGAAACAGACACAACGGTTGTGGGGTACTTTCCGTAAGCACAGCAGGGAAGGACTACAACACATAGCGCTAAGAAGGAAGGCACCGATTTCCACCTGTGAAGTGAACTCTGGAGGTGCCATTGGACCGGCCGGACTTGCGCAGCTTGGTGAACCGTATTCTGGACTGAGGACTCAGAGATCTCCAGTAAAGAGGTAAAGAGACTGCAACCTGGTGTCCTCGTTATTTACCGCGACCTGCACCCCACAACTGCACCGTTACAACACGACTTATTGCACCGGACGTCCCCCACTGACAGACAGGGCCACGGACCGGGTCTAGCCACCGTGACAACCAGAGGACTGAGACCCAGAGGCCCGGCTCCGGGTACCCCTCGGCCCTGCGGCGGTGTGGGGGCGCTCCAAACTTGGCGTCACGAACAGGATCTACTTAAGCCTGAAGAATCAGGTCATGTGTGCCTAGAGACTGTGATTTGTTGTGCTTGGACTGTACTTTATTAAAAAGACTGCGTGCTATCATTGACCAAGAGAAGTTCCCGCCATAAGCCGCCGCCATTGCTACTTCGGAAAAGAAAGAGGGCGTGCTATGGGAGGAGACTACCAGAATGGCGCGAGAAATGGATACCGCCCCCTGCGCTTCTGGCTGCAAGGAGATGACCTGCCCCAAAGCAGAGGACAACCCCCTGATCTGCAACGGTGGGAAGCAGGAGACGGAGAAGCCAGGCCCTGGAGAAATGGCGGAGTCCGATGTATGCATTGCCACCGATCAGCAGATCATGATGAAGAACAGCGAGTACCGGAACGAGGAAGGAGTAATCCCGGCTTGCCCTCGTTCACCGGAGGTGGACCCGTGCTCCCTGCAGCCAGAGGATCCGAAGCCCCTGGAACAGATAGCGGAGCTGAGTCCACCAACCCCGACCTCGGAGCCAGCGGAGGAGGAACCACAGCGAGTGGAGCCGCATATGGGGACTGCATTGGAGGAGCCGCGGTCCGAGCAGCAGCTGACTCCAGTGTCCTTGTCGGCGGAGCGGATCGACACCGGTGAAACCACATCGGGCCCAGGTACGACAGATATCCCTGCCCCCACGCTCGGCCCCGCTCCCGCGACCGATCTTCCCCGCAGCAGTAATCATTCGTTCACTATTGAGCGGGTGGCCCTCGGCCCCAGTGCGATCGGGAAGTTGTTACCGCCATTACCAACTAAGTGGGGAGAGCCCATAGAAATGGACCCCGGTGGAGTGATGTTTCGGTGGGATACCCCCTGGGTCGAGCAGGATGGGGTTCCAGTGGATGGTCTCACTATTGCGATACTTACCTGGGACCAGTACAAACAATGCGTGCTCCAGCACTGGGGGCAGCGCAACGAAGTTGAAAAACGGGAATTGCAAAGCAAGAAGTTGATATATGGTGGAATGGATGTGGTAGGACGAGGGATTGTGTCGGCCTACCACCCCAAGAAAGGATGGGGCTCCATTTGGGAGTCGGGTCTACCTGTTGGCATCTTCGTTGCTGGCTACGACGTGGAGACTCCCTGCTGTGATCGAGAAGGCGAGCCACTACGGGAGGGAGATCAGGTGACGTACACCTGTCACCAGAATGCGCAAGGATGGCGTGCCCGGAAGGTACAGCGATGTGAGTCTGAAGGGGTCTCACCTGTGGCCCCAACTACGGTTGGTCCAGAGTTGCCGGATCTTGTTACTGTCTCCACTGTGCGCTTTGTAGTAGCTCCCGAGCTTGCCCGCCGGGTTAATCTTCAAATCCAGACACCGAGTGACCTGGTGGCCCCTACAGGGCTTGCCGCTGGAATCCGTGCCACCGTGGACGGGGCCCAGGGGCCAAGGCCGCCTGAATGAGGATAAACCTCGGAAACCTGAAAATGTATATAGTTCTTCGTTTAACTGTTTGTTCCTGATTGTTTGTTACTAAACCCGTCCAGGGTTAACAATTTATGGATCCCTTAGTTGACCCGGGATCCTTATTGTTTGTTTTTCTACAGTTTTGCACAAGTTTTACAAACTGAGAAATCATGAACAGTGCATGATCCAAACTTTCTTGTAAATAGTTTGCACCTTATTAAAGGCGCTTCCTACTGGTTTTACTTAAAGACCCTTTGCGAAGATACCTTTCCTACTGGTTTTATTTAAAGACTCTTTGCGAAGATACCGTTCTGGAACCTTTGCTGAACAAAGACTGGTAGGCTGAGAAGACGAGCTACCTCAGAAAGACTTGATCCTCTTTTAAAGGGGATGTCTAACAGCGTACTTACGAGAGATACTGTTTTAAGAACAGTAATGCCATGATAATGTTGGAATGAGAAAAGTTGTATGTGTTTTAACTAGTTAAATGTAAAGGAATACTGATGATGCTCTGGAAGAAATGTAACTGTTTTGCATATAAGAAAGTAATAATGAAGGTGAGGATAGAAGGTAAACCCTGAGTCCCCATAGAAAGTTAATAATGTGTTACTAAGGACAGAAAAGTGAACCCGTAGGGGTTAGTGAGTGAGTCTTAATAGGAGCCAAGTAGAGCCGGCTCCATGTTCTCTAATTGAAAGGAATGTTATGTCTATACCAGGTATAGTAGAGAAAGGCAGTAGTCCCTGGCTGGACGGGGCGGTCCTGTAAAAGAAAGGAGAGGCAGTAGGTCTGGTGCCATAGGGACAGGCGGTCCTGCAGGTTCAAAGTAGGAGAGTGAAAAGTTAAATTGCCCTGTAATGTGATTATGGGAAGGCCTTTAGCGAGCTAGGAGTGTATGTTCCTTGAAGGCAATGTTAAATTATTGTTCATTAAATTGCACTTAGTAGAATACCCGGTTGGGTAATGAGAGTTAATTGTAGCCTGTTGCTATGATATTTAATTATGTTTGTAACGTTCAAGTGTCCTTACCTCCCATAAAGGGAAGCCTGTTCAAGTATACTTATTGTTATTGCACTCAACAAAATTGTATGTCTTTTTGCTAACTTGTATTGTTGTTTTCTTCCCAGTCCCGGAGTACTGTGTTTAACCAGGGGGGAGTGCAGCGCCCCAGAGTCCTGGTCGTTGCAGTACTGTGGCTCCGCCACTATGGGGAGCCATGGTGCGTCCGATGGCACTGAAGGAGTTCATCTGATCAGGTATCACAGACACCAATACATTTCACAGCCGGGCCTCCGGGGGGAGCTAAGGGTTCTATTCATTAGGCCACTCCCCACCATAGTGGGTAAACTGGGGGTCAGGCAGGAAGTTAGAGGAGAAGGCTGACTGGATTGAACGAAGCAACACCTGGCGGCAGAGGGTGTTGTGGAGGAAGAGACAGTAGGGTCTCTGCCAGGGGTGGGATCCTGGCAGAGGTTTGGCATTGGAAAGAACGTAACGGGACCGTGCCTGCTCAGAATAGCGGCGGTGCCCCAAGAAAGGACTAGAAGCGAGATAGATTGTGCTGAGTGAGAAACGAGATCAAGCAATAGGAGAATTCCAGTAGGGGTCGTGCTGTAAGACCGGAGCAACACCCTACTGAGGCGCATTACCGGTGGCCGGAACGCCGAGGGAGTATTATAACATTCAGCTTCAAGCAATACTCTAAACAGCGGCAGGACAGTCAGTTTGAGGCGGGCTGTCTAACACATATCACCTATGAAGTCTTGGGAGGCAATTGCGGGAGAGGGGCGTCTCTAGGGTCCCGGAAGAACTCCAGGCCTATCCGACAAACGGGTGCCGTTCCAACTGTAACATCAGGAAGGGACGGGAGATTAGAAGAACATCATTTAATCGAGTTGTGAGGGAACTTAAGAAACAGACACAACGGTTGTGGGGTACTTTCCGTAAGCACAGCAGGGAAGGACTACAACACATAGCGCTAAGAAGGAAGGCACCGATTTCCACCTGTGAAGTGAACTCTGGAGGTGCCATTGGACCGGCCGGACTTGCGCAGCTTGGTGAACCGTATTCTGGACTGAGGACTCAGAGATCTCCAGTAAAGAGGTAAAGAGACTGCAACCTGGTGTCCTCGTTATTTACCGCGACCTGCACCCCACAACTGCACCGTTACAACACGACTTATTGCACCGGACGTCCCCCACTGACAGACAGGGCCACGGACCGGGTCTAGCCACCGTGACAACCAGAGGACTGAGACCCAGAGGCCCGGCTCCGGGTACCCCTCGGCCCTGCGGCGGTGTGGGGGCGCTCCACTTGCAAAACCTGACGTCACACCGGGTAACTTACAAAACCTGACTTGAAGTACAATAGAAGGCAGAGGACCCAGGGGAAGGAAGCAGAGCCTGGGATACCCGAACAGTTGTATAACTAAAGTTCTTTTTATTAGTGGATGTCTTCTTACAAGGATTGCATGGGTCAAGGTGTAATGCTGCCACCCTTGGCACCTGAATCATGGGTTCTGCTGGGTGTGTGCATTACTGGCTTTCACTAATATCCCTCACACACATCATATACTATATAATGGTATGGGAACCCCTGCTTTATGCAGTACACAAAAAAGATCTCATTCCATTTTATAAAAATAAAGTGAACATTACTCTTTAAACAGGTGTAACATTAATGCAGTAGATAGCAGATTGGTTGGTTTTCGCATCATTTGTCTTATGTAGAGGCAGAGACATATAAGTGACAGCATTTTACTTGTTAGGTCGGGGTAACACTTGCGAGTGCAATGCGAGAGGCTCACACGAGTCTCTCACATCAATACCCGGCACTGCCGCCAGCACTCGGGATCGGTGTGTGCGGCTGCATATTCAGAAAAATTCCCACGCTACAGTTCATATGAGTTTATGCCACCAGGGGGAGCAGTTTCGGTGACGGCACCGCTAGTCACTGAAGCTCCGTTACCTTCATTTCATTAATTCCCCAGTCTTTTACAGACGGGAGCACTGCAGCATTAGCAGCGCTCCTGGTTGTAAATGTATTTAACCCCTTCAGATGGATTTACAGCGTGGGACATCACTGTACAGTGGACATGTATGGGATATTGTTGCTTTTTTATTTTGGAATTTTTTTACAGGAAAACGAGGGTCTTCAGTTGGATTGAGTGTACAATAAAGATAATAAACCCTGTGTCTTTCTTTCTTTCTTTCTTTCTTTCTTTCTTTCTTTCTTTCATTAAAATACTTTATTCTTAATGTGTGTGTTTTTTTAACCCTTTCAGACTAGTGGCTTAATAATGGATAGGTATCTTATTGACACCTCTCCATTATTAACCAGGCTTAATGTCACCTTACAATAGCAAGGTGACATTAACCCTTCATTACCCCATATCCCACCACTACAGGAGAGTTGCGAAGAGAGAGGCTAAGTGCCAGAACAGGGCAATCTTACAGATGTGCCTTTTCTGGGGTGGCTGGGGGCAGATGTATTTAGCCGGGGGGGGGGGGTCAATAACCATGGTCCCTCTCTGGGCTTTTAATATCTGCCCTCAGTCACTGGCTTTCCCACTCTGGCGGAGAAAATTGCGTGGGAGCCCACGTCAGTTTTTTCTGTGATTTAACCCTTTATTTTAACACCTAGAGCTCCCAAATTTTGCACACACAAACTACTAACATTATTAGTAAGGGATATGTAAAAATATAACGGATATGAAATGGTTTACTGTATGTAAACCAGGTCTCATATCCTGTCAGGTTTGGTAAGGAGTTACCAAAAGCCAGCAATTGAATTACCGGCTTTTCTGCTATATAGCTCTGTATGAAATTATATATATATATATATATATATATATATATATATATGTGTGTGTGTCTCACTGAATATAGACTATATATATATATGTGTTCATGAATATTTGAGCCCATGGATCCATTATATGTCCTTTTTGCAAGCAAGTGGGAAAATCTTGCTGTACGGATGCCATACGGATGACACACAGATATTTTTTGGAGAAAAAAATCACATCCTCGCATTGAATACGGATCACTGTTCAGGAACTTTTCTGCGTATCTCGGCCGTAAAAAACGGACCGTATTTTTATACGCTAGGTCTGACCCCGGCCTTAGGATGTAGACTGCCACTTCATCTTGCACAGTGACAGCACTTGCTACCTCAGAAAATCTCCTCCTTAATTTGAGGCATTCAAAAATGCTGAGTTTTTCAATTGGACATCACTCCAGGCGATTCTGCCTCTAAACGTCCTGAGAAAGCTCAGCAAACCCGCCACAAAAAATGAACATAATACACAGCAATGTAAGAATCACATTGCTGTGCACATGTTCAGTCTATAGTTACTTCTTTTAACCACATCATGGTTTGAAAACTGTGAAGCGGTTAATAGAAGTAATACGCTCATTCTTTGGGGCGGCTTCTGCCAGGTGGCTGCTTACTACTTATAATATAAATTACAGAAAAAAATGTTGTTGGGTGCACCGGTACCTTAAACATAGTTTTTGCAGGAATTTTTCTTTTCCTGAAGTGGTTTTGAAGAAACATTGAAGCATTTTGGAAAACTTTTTCCCTCAAATGTTTTTGCAGCCTTTGGATCTGACAGTGCCTAGATTAGAGCAGATTCCATATGGAGCAGCTTCAAAGAAGCGACATGGATTTTCTTTTTATCCAACAGACATTTTTAAAAAATGTAATTATAAAAAAAAACTTAAAAAACTTTACAACAAAGAAGATTAACGTTGAAAGTGATCGTCAAAGTCGTTTGCATGCTTTATTTATAGTCCTCAATTGTTTTAGGTTGTTCGTGGTATTACGGCTCAGCTACATTCAAATTATAGGGGCTGGATTGCAATACCACAAACAACCTGCAGACATATGTGGCGCTGTTTTTTTTTTGTTTTCTTTTATTATTTATTTATTTATTCATTTATTTAATCTGCTATATATTTTTAATCCTGGCCAACACATTAAAGCATTAGCAACTGATGTTTAACCACGAAAATTACAATCTGACGTAAAAAAGTGTTAATAAAAGAAACATAGAGGCTTTATAAGCGCTTTCCATTAATGTGCACTATCACATTTCAGGACTTTGAATTTGGCTTATAATTGAAAAACCTTTGAAATTTTCTAAGGCATACGCACACTGCTTTCTCCACCTCAGAGAAATTTGCCGTAATTACTTGTATTATATGTTCCTATAAAGTTTAACGTGAGGATTTGAAACATTTTTAGAGGAAGTTTCCTTTTGATAAAAAAAAAAAGTTTTTGGCTCCATAGACGATAATTAACTCTGTGATTCTGTATTAAAAACAGTTTACTTCGATTTTTTTTCTTTTCTTTCTGTACAAGCACCTGGAGGTTATTAAGAAAAGAGAACAGGAACAGAAAGACAATCAAAGAGTGTACGGCGGCTGTGCGGAGGTGTAACATAGTGGGCAACAAGAGGGCTCTATTGAGACCTTCCGCTTCCTGCCCCTCCAGTTTCTTACGGCATTAGTAAATTGTGCATTCAGATCCCTCCTGTTCTGAAAGTCCCATTTGTGTTCCTGCGGCTCACCTGTGCACTTGAAAGAAGACGGAAATGTCTAGTAAAATATAATAGGTCACTGTTACAACCATCTAACGAGACCCCGACCTCGGAGCTGTTCATTTTTTAAAATTAAATTTAATTTTCCTTTCTTTTTATTTTTTTTTTATCAGGTTTATTTATTGTTTTTCTTTTGTTCTTTTTTTGCTCTAATTGAATGTATATTATTTTTCAATTTCATTACATAATATAAAGTGATTAGCCATAACATGAAACGTTGGATGTTAGCAGAAGATGCTGTAAGTTTTGTAAGTTGCTCAGTGCGGCCTCCATGGATCAAACATTTTTTTTCCAGGACATCCCACGAGTAATCGGATTGAGATCTGGAGACTTTGGAGACGTCATCAGCTAAAATCTATTTTTCATGTTCCAGATCAGTTTTTGCAGTATGACAGTGGGCACTGCCTTTAGGGAACACCACAATCATGAATGGTGGCTACTGAGTCAGTGCAATGTTTAGGTAGGAGTTCTATGTCACATCCACATGATGCCAGGTTTCCTAGCAGAGCTTAGCCTATCACTCTGCTTTCCTAGCAGAGCTTAGCCTATCACTCTGCTTCCACCAGCTTGTTTCCTTCCCCCATAGTGCAATTAATACCATGTTTTCCCCAGGTAAGTAATGCACATGCACCCGGAGGTCGACATAAACAGACTTCCTTTTACATTGCGTTATTGCTTCTGCATTAGCCATAGTCAATGCTTTCATCAGGGAATAGTCAGTATGGAAACTTCAACCAATCTGCAGCCACCCATCACCATAGGTCACATGCTGCCATGCTCAGTGATCTACCACCTTTTTATCACAACCAGTGGTCACAACTCTACTGGTAAGTCAGACTATCCTGGCCATACACATTAGATAGCTGTCGGCCAAATGATGCTTCAGAAGATCATTCGATCAACAGACATCTAAGCCAACACTCCCATACATAGGAGAGCTCTCTTGGCCAAGCACTCCATGTTCTCCATAAGAAAGTCAACAACTGACAAATTATCTGCCAGCTAATCTCATGGAGAACAATGTAATCATCAGTGCGAAATTGAATATGTGCCATCAACTTTTCTCCTGACCATCATCTGGTGACCTCATACATATTAGACCGTCGGCCAAAAAAACCATCAATATTGGTGGGATCAGCTGACATGAGCCTAATGTGTAGAGGTGCCTTAAGTGTATGTGTACATAATGTCTTTTTCAGGCAGGTATGTTCCATAATCATCTAGAAAAAGTGCTAAATAAATGTTAAAAAGAATATAGTATTGCAATGTCAAATTAACTTGTAGATTTGTTCGGTCTTTTGACCTTTTTTGGTAGATTTACAAAGATGCAAAGAGATTAAACAGAGTGGCCTGTCTATTCTTCAGGCGGCTTGTGGAAGCCGTTCACTAGTTTATTCAATTTAATTTACATATAAAGGCAGCTGCCAAAAGACATTGGAAAAAATGACCAAAATGATACAAAAAGAGATGCTCCGGGATAAAAGACACCATTGCTGACATGTTCTTAAGTTGCCAGGTTCTCAGACATCTAAAAGACATCATGTAAACATATCTTTCAAATCCCTTTAGCCTTTAGATAGTCTAATATGTATGGAGGTCTTAATTACTAACATCGACCGATCCTGCCAATATGATTGGACTTGGCTAACAGTCTAAAGTGTCTGAGTACTTCTAACTGATGAATGTCTTGGAATATAAGGATCCAACATGTCCAAATTTGGGCTGAAGATCCTTTTGTTCTCTAAAGGTACCGTCACACTCAGCAACGAGAACGACAACAATCCGTGACGTTGCAGCGTCCTGGATAGCGATCTCGTTGTGTTTGACACGCAGCAGCGATCTGGATCCCGCTGTGCCATCGCTGGTCGGAGCTAGAAGTCCAGAACTTTATTTCGTCGCTAGGTCGGCATGTATCGTCGTGTTTGACATCAAAAGCAATGATGCCAGCAATGCCAGACATGGAGCTATCAACCAGCGAGAACGATAAGTGAGTCGCCGTTACGTCACTGGATCGCTCCTGCATCGTTCTGGAGTTGCTGTTGCAGCAACCTAAACAGTGACGCTCCAGCGATCTAGTTTAGGTCGGCTCGTTGTCTAGATCGCCGCAGCATCACTGAGTGTGACGGTACCTTAAGAGATATGCCACAGTCAGAGATGTCTAGCAGCGGATCTCTCATATAGAATACAGGAGTGCTCAGCAGTGTGAGCTATATAAAGAATCTGTGGGCATTAGTCAAACACTTGTTCAGCTGATATTAATGGCCTTGTTCAAATGGTTGTATTTTCCGATTTTTTGTTGCTCTTGTGTGTATCGGACAGCACACTGACCCTATAATGATCTAGTATACAGTCTATTAAATTAAAGATTACTACATCTACATTAATACAGGATCAGACCAACCATCAGGATATGCAGACATCACTACAACCATAATCAGTAAATGAATACATCATCAGAACCATCGTCTGTGCATAAATACATCACCAGAACTACAATCAGTACATTAATTCAGAACCAGAACTAACATCAGTACTTGAATAAATCACCAGAACCACTTTCAGTGCATTAACACATCAACAGAATCACCACCAGTACATGGCTAAAGGGCCGGCTTTAGGTTTTTGTGGGCCCCGAGTGAAAGAGTCTCAATGGGCCCTTCAGCACATTACCACAATTCATGAATGATGCAAAATTAAGAAATATAGGTATTTTAAGGTACCTTCATACTAAACGATATCGCTAGCGATCCGTGACGTTGCAGCGTCCTGGCTAGCGATATCGTTTAGTTTGACACGCAGCAGCGATCAGGATCCTGCTGTGATATCGCTGGTCGTTGAATAAAGTTCAGAACTTTATTTGGCCGTCAGACCGGCGTGTATCGAAAGGTTTGACACCAAAAGCAACGATACCAGCGATGTTTTACGCTGGTAACCAGGGTAAATATCGGGTTACTAAGCGCAGGGCCGCGCTTAGTAACCCGATGTTTACCCTGGTTACCAGCGTAAAAGTAAAAAAAACAAACAGTACATACTCACCTGCGCGTCCCCTGCCATCCGCTTCCTGCTCTGACTGAGCGCCGGCCCTAAAGTGAAAGTACAGCACAGCGGTGACGTCACCGCTCTGCTGTTAGGGCCGGCGCTCACACAGTGCAGGAAAGCGTACGCCGGGGGACGCGCAGGTGAGTATGTACTGTTTGTTTTTTTTACATTTTACGCTGGTAACCAGGGTAAACATCGGGTTACTAAGCGCGGCCCTGCGCTTAGCAACCCGATGTTTACCCTGGTTACCCGGGGACCTCGGCATCATTGGTCGCTGGAGAGCTGTCTGTGTGACAGCTCTCCAGCGACCACACAGCGACGCTGCAGCGATCGGGATCGTTGTCTGTATCGCTGCAGCGTCGCTTAATGTGAAGGTACCTTTAGACTGGACACTATAGTCCTCCATACAGTATTATGGGCACCGCATAGTCCTCTATACAGTATTATGGGCACCATATTGTCCTCCATACAGTATTATGGGCACCATACAGTATATTGCTCTATACACTATTATGGGCCCCATATATTGATCCATACAGTTTAATTGGCCTCATGTTACGTTCCATACAGTATATTGGTCTCATTAAATGCTCCATAAAGAATAATGGACCCCATATATTGCTCCATATAGTATAATGGCCCCACATAGTGTTCCTTAGAGCATAATGGGCCCCACATAGTGCACCATACAGTACAATGTGCCTCATATAATGCTCCATACAGAATAATGGACCCCATAAATTGCTTTATACCATAAAATGGGCTCCATATAATGATCCATACAGTTTATTGAGCCCCATATAATGCTCCATACAGTGTAATGGGCCAATATAGTGCTCAATATATTATATAATGGCTCATATAGTGCTCCATATAGAATAATGGGACCCATAGAATGCTCTATACGGTATACTGGGTCCCATATAATACTCCTTGCAGAAAAATTGGCAACATATTTTGCTCAATATAGTATACTATGGCCCCATATAATGCTCCATACAGTATAATTGGCCACATATAATGCCTGATACAGTACAATGGCCCCATATAATGCTCCATACAGTATATAATGGCCCAATATATTGCTCCATATAGTTTATAATGTCTCTATATATTACTCCATACAGTATATAATGGGCCCCATATAATGCTCCATACAGAATAATGGGCCCAAATATTGCCCAATACAGTATAATGGGCCCAATATATTGCTCCATATAGTATATAATGGCCCTATATAGTGCTCCATACATTATATAATGGTCTCATATATTGCTCAATACAGCATATAATAGCCCCATATAATGCTCCATACAGTATATAATGGCCCCATATAATGCTCCGTATAGTATAATGGGGCCCCATATAATGCTTCATACAGTATAACGGGCCCCACATATTGCTCCATACAGAATAATGGGCCCCATATATTGCGCCATACAGTATATAATGGCCCCATATACTTCTCTATACAGTATATAATAGCCCCATTTATTGCTCCATACAGTATAATAACCCCTTATAATGCTCAATATAGTATATAATGGTCCCATATAATGTTACATACAGTATAATGGCCCGATATATTGCTCCATACAGTATAATTGCCCCATATAATGCTTCATACAGTATAATGGGCCCATATATTGCTCCATATAGCATTTAATGGCCCCATATAGTGCTCCAAACAGAATAATGGGCCCCATATAATGCGCCATACAATATATGGGGCCCATATAATGCTCATTATAGTATAATTGGCCCCATATATTGCTCAATATGGCCCCATATAATGCTCTATAAAGTATTATGGGTCCCATATAATGCTCCATACAGTATATAATGGCCCTATTGTGCCCTTGCTCGGGTTCACCAGGAGAGGACGCCGGCCTTGCAAGGCTACAGCACGATAACCATCGTGAGTACAGGAATACATCACCAGAACCACGATTAGCACATGAATACAGCACCAGAACCACAATCAGTACACAAATACATCAATAGAACAACCATCAGTACATGAATACATCCACAGAACCATCATAAGTATAGTAATACAACATCAGAACCACCATTGGTACACGAATACATGCATACAGTACAAAAAGCATAATCTGTACATAAATACAGCACCAGAACAATCATCAGTATATGAATACAGCACCAAGTTTAGCATAGCAGTCACTAACAATTTCAGGACAGCTTCAACCATATGCAATTGTATAGCATCAACCCTCAACTCCCAAGTTCTAAACAATAGTAGGGAGTTGTTGGAAGTTGTTATTACCAATCCTCATCAGAACATACAGGAATCATAGTACTGATAAGAGACAGTAAGTAGAACTATCATACATTTCAATAGTGCATTTTCTCCTAATCTGTAGAAGTGTAGCGACGTCTACAGTATGATAAGGTGACCCCATAGTGCTACAGTGATGTAATTATCATGATGGCACATGTTGGGGTGGGGAGCTGATCAATGGTCCACTGACCCCGAAGGTTCCTGCACTCCCATTTTTATGTGTATTTGCATCTCAGAAATGTTAATTCAAATGAATTCTAGGGATCTCCAACCCACCACCCCTCCACAAAGACACCAGTCTTCCTACTTGGTCTATGACAGGTGAGGGGTGAAAAACAGTTACACTATTTTTTTCACTGTCTTGTTGGCAGAGCTCCCCACAATCTGCAATCCTAGGCAACAGCTCTCTGGTACCTAGTGGTAAATACCCCCCCTTATTCCTGGAGCATCGACAAAACCCGTCGTTTTGTAGATGCTCTGACAGATCATCTAGCAATCACAATTTGACTTTACTGGCAGAAAACAGCCATGAGTCTGACCCTATCCTAGTATTTATAAAACAACTTGAAATTAAAGAACATTTCATCAAAAATGATATCAATATTAAAGCCTAACTAATAGAGCTGTGTAAATTAATTTAATGTGAATTGAGTTCAAGTCAAATTTTAAGAAATGTGCAGATCCTCGTAAAGTTTAAAACATTTGTGATTCAATTCTCAAATTACCAAAAGTACCCACTGTCTTTTTACACATTACAGAAGATTGCAACAGCCATGGAAGGCCCAACTGTGTAGGCTTCCCTATATTGCCCTGTAGCTATCACATCACTTGGATAACACATCCAATCAAGAGGGACTCTGTAAAGTTCTTTGTATGCACAGCAATGATTGAACTTGTTCCTTTGTAGGTCATTATAGTTAACAGAGAAAGACAATGATTTCCAGAACTAGTCCCCCTTTAAATCAACCAGTCTGCTCTTAAAATCCAATCAGCTGCCTTGTCCTTGTTAACACTTTCTAGTGAGCTAAAGAGAAGATCACTGACACTATGTAATCAGGACATTTTGTGGAAAGGCTAAAAATTCAGTGGAAATTGTTTTTTGTGATCTAGTTAATATTCATGGCAAGGTATGATTTTGCAATATTTTGCATTTCATCTGATCACTCTTTGTAACAGCCTAGAGTTAATGCAAATTGCCACTCTAAAAGCTGATACTGCAAACTTTGCAAAAAATACATCTTGTATCAGTCTCAAAACTTTTAGCCATGACTGCATATTATGGGACACCAAAGGAAACTCCCTTCTATTTTCGTCTTTCTTTTAAAATGTGTTGTGATCCCAGCATGGCATGGAAATAATATCTTTGGAAAATGATGTCACTTTTGTAACAACTGATACCTTGGAGACGAATAATGGAATCCCTCAAGTAGAAATTTTGAGATAACACAACTAAAACAAAATCAATGGCCCAAATGCTTGGAAGTCGGATAGTGACAAGACTCTAAGCTGATAAGAAGCTGGAACCCAAAAAATAGTAAAAATAATAAGTTTGAGAAAACATGTTTCCGTTTACACAGAATGCCTGGCCATATTACAGATTGTCTATAGAGCAGGACTGAGCCATACAGAATGAAGGAGAATTTTTGTATCCAAAAAATAAAAATGACCATGTGAAATAATCCAGAACGTCTGATAATCCAGCCCTGAACTACAAAACAATGTGGAGAATAAAGTTACGCACTTCTACTACTTTGCTCCCATTTGGAAAGTGACATTTAGCTACGTAATAAGTAAATGTGAACAGGAAGGGCTGTGGAAACAGCGACACGGAGAATAGATTAGATGTCCAGTTTTCTAAGGTGTGGTATCTGACACAACCAGATATGAAGCACATTAATCATGTATCCATCAAAGGACTGGACATGTCAAAGGGTTTTACACTGTAATCTATGGAAACAAATACAACATCTTCAAGAAACAATAAAAGAGCTAATTATAACTTCAAAATGCCGGGACAATTGTTTACTACTATATATCGGAAAATAGAGATTTACTCCTTAAAGGGAACTTTTCACCACTTCTGTCTTGTCTGTTTTATTACATAATTGTATTCCCCAAGACATATTGAGTCCGGAACATCTTTTCTTATAGCTCTCCATTGTATCGTTCCTCTGTTATTCTTATTAGAAGTTTAAGAGTGAAATGAAAACTGTGTTACTATTGTCCTTCTCAAAAGAAGTGTGTGCCAGCAATCCAGTATAGTCTGCCCTGATTGGACTGTGTCAGAGTGTACAGGGACACGCCCCCAACAACTAACACGAGTTGTTCATTTAGTCATAATCTTCTAGCAGAAATTAAAGGGGAAAAGCACCACCTAGAACTATAGGAAAATAGGCTCCAGGATTGTTATATTATGGGGGATACAAGTATTAACTAAAACAAACATGTCAGAAGTGGTAAAAGTTCCTCTTAAAAAGGATTGTTTCATCCGAATGAAGCCTTGGAGAAAATCAGATAATCGCCGTAATGTTCATGATTGATTTTGCTTAGGAAAACTGAAAAGCCATGCCTTCTCCCTGCAAGAGCCTTTGCAGGAAAATGTGGACAGGGGCATACCAATCCCAGTTGCAGAGGGTGCCAACGGACAAGTGCAGGAGGAGAGCCTACCGAACCCAGCGCGTATTTCAGCTGGATGTGCATCCAAAGACACACATTCAGATGAAATGTGTTGCAGTACAGAGACCGGTGGGTTCTGCAATACATATCACCGGCCAATCAGATGGGGGACATTATTACTGAGAGGGGCACAGGATGGGGGATTATGAAAGGCCCATGATGGGGACATTATTACTGGAAGGGGGCCCAGGATGAGGGATATTACTGCAGGAAGGGGCCCATGATAGGGGATATTATTACTGGAAAGGGGCCCAGGATGAGGGGCATTATTATAGGAAGGGGCCCAGGATGGGGGATATTATTATAGGAAGGGGCCCAGGATAGGGAACATTATTACAGGAAGGGACACATAATGGTGGGCATTATTACTGGAAGGGGCCCATGATGGAGGGCATTGTACCAAGAGGGAGCCATATAGGGACATTATACCAGGATAGAGGGGCATTATTACAGGATAGGGCCCATGATAGGGAAATTATTACAGAAAGTGTACAGGATAATGGATATTATCACAAGACGGCGCCAGGACTGGGGATTTTATTGCTTGGGGGAATAAACATGCATGTTTTATTGGATCTAGAACACTCCAAGGGCCAATAAGTCTGACTAACATGTATGTGGGGACCCAGGTCCATATTTTGCACTAGGGCCCATTGGACTCATGTTACACCACTGCAACCCACTAACTAGGTCTCATGATGCACTTATGAAGCAGGACCTAGCTATCCCCAGAGGTGTCGGAGCTGCCTGTCAATAGTCTGCACTAGTATCTGGGAGTAGAAGACGACTGGACTGAAGCAGGGTGGTCCGGTGGGACAAATAAGAGTATCATTTTTTTCATTCTGTTCTAACCATGTATACTATACTCTGGCATTTGGAGATATTAATGCACATTTGAGTTACGTCAAACAAATCGATGCAAATCAAACTTCCTGGCACATTTCATGCAGCAGATTTCATGCTTTATCCATAATGCCGGGCACTCGGATGAATCACCATTCATATACTACCAGGACAGCTTCAGGCCGTTAAAATAGAAATCCGAGCACAGAGAAACCTTGGCTGGAGCAGAAACCACTCATCCATGATGTTATTAGACATAAGGACTGAGGTTTACTTTATGTTGTCTTTTTGGGATACAAAACATTTAATAAAAAAAAAAATTGTGTGTGTGTGGGGGGGGTGTATGGATAAAAGAACACTTGCCGTTTTTTTAAACCCTTTTATATCAGGCATTGTGTGGCATAAATTATGTTAACTTTATTCTATAGTTTGTTGGATTGTTACAATACTATACAGTATATAATGTTTATAAGGTAATACATTTTATAACTGTGGCATCTAAGTAGTTAAATGGCTAAGATCAGAGGTTTCTCTGATCCTGGAGATTTGCTGACGATCGTATTTATGTGCTCCTGCATAAATAAGGGAGTAACAGTAGTTTTATATGCGGAAAAAGGTTTTAAAGACAGAAGAATCCTTACTATGTTTTGGAGATCTTTCCTTCTGAAAAGTTTTACATTTAATTTTTTCTGTCTCTGGTAAAGCTGGGAGAAAACTAATATGACCAGAAGAGATGGGGAATATTAATTCCTCTTTACTTGCATCACCAGATGTTTTTCCTTAAATTGTTTGTATGATCTTCTGTCTTCAGGAGCACACCGCTCCTCTGCCTCCTGGCTTTCTACTTAGCGGTAGGCGTGGCATTTCTGAAGATTGACAGTTCTGTCCAGCAGCATGGTTACACTTCTTGTTTCAATTCTGCCCTTTCCCATGCTGTTAGCAGGGGTAACTTTTCCTCCGCAGCTTCGTGGAAGCACAGGGAGACTAAAGCTAGTAGGATCCAGGGATCCAGCCAGCTTCAGACCAGTACGGGCAGGCTCTAAAGTGTAGCACCTGCAAGTGTACACTCCTAGGAAACTGGCCACTCTGGGACTGCAGAGGCGGGCAGTAATCTAGGCAACAAGCTGTATATTATAGAATTAAAAATTAATCCATTTCTGAAAAAGGAGAAGACTTCTGAGGGGATGAGTTGCTTTACAACACAACCCCTTTAATTCGAGCGTAGAAAAAAGTTATAAAACTTTGATTCTGGTCACTTAAACCTACACCCGTAAGTTCATACAATATAGGGCAGCTGCACAGGTGACACTGATAGTATGTGCACCCTTGTAAATTACTGGTAAACCTCTTAAGAGGCGGACGGCATCTTGGTTCAATGCAGAAGTGAAAACTTTGCATCTCCCCCTCCGATGGAGATCCACGCGGTAACAGTTCTCCTTACGGAGAGTGACATGTGAAGCCTGACATGCCGAGGTAAGGATGCATTTAAATTGCAATGCCTTGCACTCTATATAAAGATGTTATCTGTTTGTCTTCCTTTGTTCTCGCTACCTGAGGATGTTATTAGAATGATCAGTAAAGCGCTCAGCGCATTTTACATAAATTCACTTTTATGAGTGCTAAGTGATGGCTCTGGAAAAAGAGATCACTAGAAGATATTTGTCTTGCTGCCAAAAAAAATGCTCAGAAAAATCCTTAAAGTTATTACATTTATTTTGTTTTATCCTTCCTATTACCATTCAGTAATTCACAATATTTGAAAATCTGGCAAGTAATAGATTAGATGGTTGATGGCTGTTGGATTAACTCTTTGGCAAATTTTCATTTTTGCACCCTCATTGCTTTCTCCACTAATTCCAAGAGCCTTAACTTCCTTTATTTTTCCATCAGCATAGCCGTATTGTTGTTTGCTTTTTGCAGGACTTTGGTAGTTTTGAATGACGCCATTCATTTCATCATATAATTCTCTGAAAAGGGTGAAAATAGCCTAAATTCTGCCATTTTTTTCAGGGAGATTGATTTTATGATATTGTGCCGTGGAAATGACTCAGTTACATGATTGTCTCCTTTTTTGTAATTAAGGCTAGAGATGGGCAAACCCGAACAGTAAAGTACGGTGGTACATACCGAACATCTACTGTTCAGACACGGACCACGAACATGGACTTCTTCAGGAAGTCCATGTTACTGTTCGGGTTCGGCACCCTGAACACTGGCTGTTTCTCGCACTGTCATCTGCATGACAGCGCGAGAAACACCAGCGGCTCTGATAGGTTGTAAGATTATTACCACTGGTCAGAGCGATGCAGCTCCTAAGCTGTCAGATGATCATCTGATGGTTGTACTACTCCCATCAGCCAATGCCTGCTCTCGCTGATAACAGCGAGAGCAGGCAGTGGCTGATGGGAGAATTCAGCAGCCGGTGTCTGCGCTTTAACTAAATAAATTTAAAAAATGACTTGGGTTTCCCTGTATTTTTGATAACCAGTCAGGCAAAACTGACAGCTGCAGGCTGCAACCCTCAGCTGTCAGCTTTAGCAAGGCTGGTTATCAAGAATAGAGGGGTCCCCAAGTGCTTTTTCAATTATTTAAATAATTTTAAAAAACAACATGGCCCCCCCCCATTTTTAAAAACTAGCAAAGCTAAAGCAGACAGCTGGGGGCTGGTATTCTCAGGATGCTAAAGGGCCATAGATATTGCCCCCCCCAGCCTAAACATAGCAGCCTGCAGCCGCCCCAGAAAAGGCACTTCTATTAGATGCGCCAATTCTGGCACTTTGTCTTGCTTTTCCCAATTGTTCTGTGGTGTGGCAAGGTGGGTAATATTTGTGGGGTTTATGTCACCTTTGTATTGTCAGGTGACATCAAGCTCACAGGTTAGTAATGGAGAGGCATCAATATGACATCAAGCTCACAGATTAGTAATGGAGAGGCATCAATAAGACATCTATCTGTGGCGCCCCAGGGTCCTGGTCGTCACAGTAATGTCGCTTTCCTCACGGGGACAGTGATGTTACGTTCGGAGGCAAGGAAGGATAAGTGCATCCAGCTACCACAAGCATGCAACACATTCATATTCCAAGCCACCAGGGGGAGCTTTTGATCTTATTTACTAGGTGACTCCCCATATATATATAACTGGTAGTCTGTAGGGAAAGTCAGTCAGTTCCGGACGGAGTCAGTTACAGACAGCCATCTGAGGAGGATAGAGGGTTCACGGAGCTGTGCATGCCCTAAGAGCTGCAGCTCCCAGAAAGAGACATTTCAGAATGCAGAATATGTTGCAGTGAGCGTG